>NC_089683.1:93993266-94713266 GCF_031753505.1 Anomalospiza imberbis
GTTCCAAGTTCCTTTTCCATCTATATCCTCCTTGTTTTTATTTGTTTATTTCTCCACAATCAAATTTCAGGGCTTTAAAATAGGCTATATACTGTTCCAGGCTGTTCTTCTGCCATATTTACTTAATGGCAGAGGAAAGTATAGGGTTTAGTTTTGGCCATGACAATCACAAAGTCAGAATATATGGAAAACTTATTTTCATGTCTGGAAACTTTATCCTTATTTTACTATTTCTTGGGGCTAAATATTGATTAATTAACTAATTATACAGGAGTCATGTGAAATACAAAATGCTTCAGAGCCTTGTGGTTTTAAGCCTTTAGAAGCTTGCCCCAATGCCTTTCAATGGGCCATATAATTAAAGAGGTGTTCTTCATGTGCTTTGCTGAGGTATTAACTGCTTGTGCCTGCAAAATGGGGACTTTCTTTTTGTCATGTAGGCAAAGTGAGTTCTGTGGTATGTGCTTTCTACAATAAGTGCAAATGTGTGTATTTGTTTTTGAAAAATCAGATCAGTTTCAATGATGGTACAAGTATGTGCAGCTTAAGAGAAATCATCTTGATTTCTCAAAAAGCATCATCTTTGTTGAAAAGTGCAACTTGAGTAAAATAGTTTCTGGAGTACAGAACCTCCCGTACAGTGCTATTTCTGAATTACTGCTAGGAAAGAGGCCAGGATTAGAAGGGGAGCAAAATTTAGCAGTATGGAGGACTGGGATTGCTAATGGTAAGCTTTTTCTCATGCTTCTGTACCATTTTTATGGTCTTTTAGAGAGGGATATTGTGACAGTTCTCCTAGGTTCAAGTACTTCTTTAGTCATCTTTTCTGTGGTTTAGACTTCTTTTGGTTCACATTTTATACTTGTAAATGATTTTTTCACTTTTCTGTGAAACCTTTGCCCTGGTCCTTTAGCATTTTAGATTAAAACTGCCCTTTGCAGCTAGAAATTCCCATTAACTGGCTTGTTTCTCAGAGTAAGTTTAAATGTATTCACAAGCCCTTGTGTATAAAGAGGAGGTTGTTTCCTTGCAGTTGCTTTAAGAAAACAGGGGAGTGAAGGAGCTTTTGCAATATCAGGCTTGTTTGCTCAGTTGCTGTTTTAACAACCCCCTCAGAATTGCTGCATTGTAAATGACACCCTACCTACTATTAATTATTCTTAATTCTAAAATTAACTCTTTTTGGTGAGCATTTAACCTGGAAGACTTGCCTTGATATGTAAGGCCGATTAGCTTGCATGGTGTGGTGTTCTTTGCACACATTTTTTTATTTTTTAAAGAGCAGATGTAGCAGCAGTAAGGCACCATCTGGCATTTCTTAAGGTTTGTGATGATTCCTCTGCATTAGGGTTTCAGGAAGACACTGTCACCACACCCTCCAGCAGCTCCCTCTTCTCTGGGACTCCTTTTCCTGGTATTTCCTATGGTGCCTGTGAGGTTCAGCCATTCAGAATTTGACTTGTTTTACCAGGTGACAAGTGAAAAACCCATGAGAAAAACTATTGCAAGGTGGCAAAACCTGCCTACCTGTGCCTTTGCAAGGGATGGAAGGCTGGGGCAGGGGGGTGTGTGTGATATCTTGGAGTTAATTATGACAGAAATTGTATTTTGGAGCAGAAGTGTGTCGGTCACTCAATTACATCAGCACCGATTTTCTGTGTGGAGCATGAGGAAGATGGTGTGGGGTGGGTGCATAATCAGCTTAAAACATGGCTGAATTGGTTATTCAGTCTTCCAGCAGGAATTGCCTTTGAGTAGGAATCAGGAATGAAGAGCACAGGCTCACCTGGAAGAGATTTGCTGCAAGTATGAAGATGTAAGATTTGAAAAAAGGAGAGGGATGCTGTGAAGTGGGAGGTGTGCTTGCCTCCCCCAGCATGTCCTTTCACTCAAGCGAGTGGTGTTTCCTCAGGTGAAATGTGGGCTGGCACAAGACAAGAGACAGCATTATATCTTGAAATAAACACTTAAATATTTAATTAAAAGCAGATATATGGGGGAGAGGATGCCTTAGCAGCACAGGCAATTGCAATAACCAAAATGTGTTGAAAGAGAAGGTGATGCGTTGCATAAAAATCTAGAGGATTGTTGAGTGCTAAAGCTCAGTGCTACAGTTAACTTATTCATAGAGAAGTTCCTCAGCATTACACAAACATGTTATGGCTTTTGGCATGGATATCTTTATAAATGGATACTTTCTGTATGGGTATGTTTGAAGTCATTAGTGTGAGTGAAGAAGAAAATGGTATCTGAATGTTCTTGGTTCTGCAAAACATTGATGCTCTCTAGTAAAACCGCTAACTAAGGGTTGTAACTCTTTAAAAATTCTCTGTACAGGTGTTCTCTGGTTAAAATGCTTAAATATAAATGTTTCAGGTTTCTGTTTCTGTGACCGGGTAGGTAATGGTTTCTCCAGATCTTTTTGGTGGTCTAATCTGCTTACTTTAATTGTCTAAATAAGAAAATATCAAGTAACATAGAGATGGCTGTGGGTCGAGAAAGTGCATCTGTTTTCAAAACAATTGTTTTCTTGTTATTTTTAGTAGACATGTCTAAACTTCTTATTTGTATAACCTCCCTAATTTAATGAACTCTAGTACGCCGATATTAGATGCAACTGCATGCTTTGTTCAAATGTCTGAGTGGTTATTCAGTTTTTTTCTATTTTATAAATGAATTACCCAGATGTATCTATTTAAATCCTATATTTCTGATGCTACACTATCTTGAGACATGAAGTCTCATTCTCTTGGGCTGCATTTTTGTAAGTGACACTTGACAAGCCAGCAGACAGGAATTTAGAAGCTGATAAGTGTTGGCATCTTTAGTTACTGATCACATTCTGCCACACATGCCCTCACAATGGGTTTTCAGGGTTTTGTTTCCTCCCCTGGCATCTGTTCCTGCAGGGCTTATTCTTTGCTTGTTGGCTGATTTGCAGACACATGTTAGCTGAGTTATTTTTGTGTTGTATTTCTTTGCAATCAGGGAACTAACAAAAAATGTTGCAGTGAATGTTAGTTGCACGTAGCTTCAGCTATCAGTATAGGTTGCTTTGCTTTGCAACAATATAATGCATACTCAAAATGTTAATTTGCAGCTTGGCAAGAATGGTGAGGAGTTCAGCATTTAGCATCTTTGCCATGTTTTTAGTACATTCAAACACGAATGCACTCTTCATCAGAAGTCTCCAGAAGACTTAACGTTTGGGCCAGCAAAACAAGGAATCTTCTACTGAAATATTTCCCCCTTCTTTTCCATTCTCTGTAGGATTTTTTTTTTCTTTTCCTTCTTTTCACATGTATGATTGCATAAATTGTACTCAGTTCAATAACTTCTTGTACAGCTTGTCCAGAAACTCTTACAATACAGGCTGTTTTTCAAATGTCAGAGATGCATTCTTAGTAATGGTTGAGTGTCTGCAGGATGTCTCAACCTCTATTTTTTCAATTATATATTTTTAATTATATATAAGTGCATAAATTCTCCAGTGTTTTAACTTCTGAAGTTATTTTCACCCAAGTCCATTCACCTCAGTCTTCATGATGTGCTTATGGGCTTGTTTGAAAATGCCCACAATTTTAACCAACACGGAGCAAATGAATTTTTTTTGGAGGTGTAGTGCTGGATGATCCTGTTTTTTTTTTTGTCTCCCTTTATTCTTCCCCACAGGCCATCAATGAAAATTAAATTCTTCAAGATATTAGTTTTTCAAATGAAAATAGACTTTTCAGTGGGTAGATTAGAAATGTTTTTGTGACTACAGGAAGAAGGAAGATCAGTGTGTGTGTAAGAGACAGCTTATTACTGGCTTTTATCTTGTTGTTGGGTTCTACTGGCACCTACGCTTTTCACCAGTGTATGTTCCTCTTGTTCACCTAAATTACGGCCAGGTTCCAGCCATCATAGTAAATTTCAGTTAGACTTCTAAAGCTAACTTGAAGTTTAGACACACGGTATCTTTAGTATATATTTATAATATATTTTAAAATATATATTTAGTATATAATTTTAATATATTTTGAATATAATGTTAATATATTAATATCTTTTTATAATCTATTTTTAATAGATTATATTTTATAAATATTATCTTTACTATATTAGCAAAAAAGTAATTTTTTCTTCTGTATGCTATGTGTGTAGAGTAGAGTGGTTTCACATTCTTCAGAGAGGAGGCAAATTTTGTCAGCTTCTGGCTTAAATGAGCAGATATTGAAACGAGTAATCCCTTGCCATGTTCTTAACAGACTCTCTGTCAGGAGGACTGTCCATCAGCGTAAATCAAAGTTATTACATCAGACTCTACTGAAGTTTTTTTAACATATGCAACCAAAGCACAGCAGGCCAGATCCCCTCTCCTTGATGGGGTTCTGTTGATCAACATCAGCTGAATTTCTGACCTAACATGTGCAGTGGTCTCAATTCCCAAACACAGCCCTCCTGGCTCCATGAGACACCAGTGCCACATTTACATTGGATGAAAGTTTGTTGTATCAGCTGTGTTGCAGAAAATCTGTTTTCCCCAGGCTGTTTGTTACAGACTGCTCTTTGTGACTTTGGCTGGCTATCAGATGCTTCTATTTAAATAAACAAATTTCTTCTCCTAGTTTTTTTTTGAATTGTGACTTCAGAATAGGTCCTAGTGGCAGTAAAACAGCAACCAGAATATCTGAAAATTTCCTTACCTTTTGTCCCAGATGTTTTTTTCCCCTTCATGCCAGATGAGTGCAAACAGCATGTGTACTACCTGTGTTGTTGCTCAATGGTGAGCCGCAGAAAGGTGTCATCTGTTATATTTAAGGTAGAAGTCCTTATGTACAGATATGTCAAAGCAACTGTGTCTTTGCATTTCTGGATTTTTTTTCCTTTTTTTCCCCTTTTCCCATTAGTTTTGATGCAGCATTTTGGAGCATCTGCTGACAAGAGTATGTTGAGTAGTATCTTCTATTCTTGCATTTTGGCTGGCAGTGTGTTTTGGCTTGCTGGTATATTACATTTGTAATCCTATACCATGCATGCTGTCCTAGAATAGATCACAGAATCACTGAAAAATGTAGGTTGGAACCACTGGAGGTCATCTGGTCCAACACCCTCCAGCTTCAGCAGTGATGGCTTCAAAAACAGATAGTGTTACTCAGGGTCTTGCTCCAGTTGAGTTTTGAATATCTAGAAGGAAAAAAAAAAAGTTACAACTCTGGGTACGAAGGAAAAAAAATGGGTTGAGGGTGTTTAAAAGCTAAAACAGGTGGCTGAGTTGGAGTTTCCTTTGTTGCCGCTTCCTTTTACACCTCTGAAAAGAGTGATTCACATTTTTTTTCTGTAGTCTGCACTCCCCCAGGTAGTGAGGAATTGAATTGGCACCTGCTTTGACTTTTCTCACACTCTCTGGTCTTGCCTGATGTGCTGCAGCCTCCTTACCACTGACTCTCTCCAGCTGGCCCATCTCCTCTGTACTGGAAGATACCAAACTGGATGTGTGTCCAGCTGCCACCCAGATGGGAATAATAATTTTCTGCCAATGTGTTGCCTGCAATTCTGCTCAGACAGCCCAGTGTGTGGGCAGTCTTGGCTGCTGCAAGGGTCCCTTGTTGACCTCTCTCAGTTCCTTCTCCTGGATCTTCAGCTTCTTTGTGCTGGTCATCCCAGCCTGAATGGCCATGTGGGATTTTCCTGCACTGCTGCAAGACTGTGTTTGTCTTGCTGAGACTTCTGTCAGGCCAGTTTTCTAGTTTGTCCTGATGCTGGGCAGCAGCAGCCCTACACCCCACCATTTCAGTCCTCCCCAAGGTTGATATCATGGATTCACATGGATTTGTTCAGGTTGGAAAAGACCTCCGAGATCAAGTCCAGTCATTGATCCAGCACTGCCATGTCCATCACTAGACCGTGTCCCTTAGCGCCGCATCTGCGTGGCATTTAAATATCTCCAGGGGTGGTGACTCAACCCAGAAGTAATTTATGTAGTGTGACCTGAATTTTCCCCTTAAACTGCATTAGGAGTGGGCTATTGATTACTCTTAAATAGCATGAGGGAGTTTCCATCCCACTGGCCAGATGAAGCAGGATTGACCTGGCTACTGACCCATGAGGGGGCACCATTGAGATCAGCCACCAGTAGGACCATAAGATCACAACCCCTGCATTTGAAGCCTGATGACCCAGCCAGTTTTTCATCCCACGCCTAAAAATAATCACATACCTTCTGCTCCCACCCAATCCCTACCTTTGAGCAATGCAGATTTAATAAACAGGTTAGTGGAATGAAAATTGTTAATACTGTAGACTTGTAAAACTGCCTCATTGCATTTAAGAAGGAATTGGGAATTGTTGCAGAAAGCCAACAGTCCAAGAGGGGAATCTTTTTGTTTGTTTTTATCAACCAGTATAGATTTGTGAAAGTGCCACATTTAAAGTTATTTGAACTGAAAAGAAACTAAAGGGAGAATTGCAGTTGGTTTAATTTTTTCAGCACTAATTTACATTGTTTAAACTTTATTGCACTGACTGTGTGTGGAGGCTGTTTCTAGGAAAAGCAGCTGAGTTAGAGAGGTTTTAAGGAGAATGCATGGCAGTAAAACTGCAAAGTATCATGAGGGTTCAGCATATTGGAACTATTTTTAGATCATTTGTGCTTTAAAGTCTCTGAAATTTAAAAACTCTTAAGTGTACAACTTTTTGTGTCTGTCTTTTTTAATTTTCTTTATGCTTTGTGAGACTCTTTTCTGGATGTGATGGCAAAGTATTGTTTGTTATTTAGAATTCATTTTGTAAACTTCTTGTTCTGAAAAGGAGCTTGTGTTTGGCTTGGATAAGCACAACCATCCTGAAACACTTGGGCTCATCTGAGCCTCGAGGTGCAGCTCTGGGCAGGGTTTGGCAGAGACAGGGGTCCTGTTTTATAGGGCAGTGAGACA
Organism: Anomalospiza imberbis; assembly: GCF_031753505.1. NCBI lineage: Eukaryota > Metazoa > Chordata > Aves > Passeriformes > Viduidae > Anomalospiza > Anomalospiza imberbis. The sequence goes on from NC_089683.1 coordinate 94,000,184, forward strand.
ACTTGAGTGAGTGTTGGGAAGTCATAGCTGAACACCATGGAGTGATAAACTTGCTAGGGAGAAAATGGGGATGGGAACAAGGGATGTCTGTGAGCTTTGTGGAGAATTTTCCCACTGTGTCAGCATGAGGAATGGAGTTGCAAATAGGGGAGATTGCTGTGTGGGCAGAGGCAGGGCTTCCAGTTTTGCACAGCAAATTAAGGCAGGGATAATTCAGTCAAACACTCCTGTCATAAAGGGGGATTAGTATGATAGTCCTGTGTTGTGGAGATTGCACAGATTTTATACCTCTTTTCTTGCTCTTCCTCCCTGACACTCCTCTCTCCATCCCCTTCCCCTTGTCAAGCTCACCCAGCACCCACCACAATCTGCTGCATTGACAGACGTGTTCAAACAGTATATTGTATTTAAAATATATGTCCGTAGCTCTGCATTAGTGCATTAATTTTGCTCATCTCACTCCATTATCACTTACATCTTCTTTCCATTTCTTGTTTGTTTTGAACTTGAGAAGATTTGTACAACCAAAGGTGTGTTTGCTTGCCTTTTAATTAAGGCAAGCAGCTTTGATTGTCAAAAAATACACAAGTATGTTGACTTTGCTAGTGAATAAGTGTTTGGTAGATTTCTTAAATTTCACAAAATCTATGAAAAGGAAAGTATCTTCTGTGAGGCACCTTAATGAATGAATCCATATTTTCAGTATGCCGTGACTTGCAAATGCAGTGGTCAGAATGTCACCTGCAAAATAATGTGGTGGTGGCAGAGATCAGACCCAGTGTGCTGAAAATGAGCAAAAAATTGTTCTTGAAAATTTGCATGTGCTTGTTTTTGTCCTAAGTGTTGATACAATGTTTTTGAAGGTTTTATTAAAAATAGCCTTTTTAAAAAGTTGTGTAAGCAAAATAAAAACCTAAGAATTATTAGAATGAATGTGAAAAAAATTTATGAATTTATACAGCTGTGCATGGTATTAGAGACATTGACTTGTCAAATGTAAAGGAGTACGTAAAGGAGTAAATACAAATGGAGGTGCGTTGCCTTTTTATCTTTAAACACTTGAGTTTGCTGGAAGCATAGAAAATAATGATCAGTTGCTCAAGGTGCTGGATGTATAGATTGTTGCCAGCAGGAGTACTTACAATAAAAAGAATCCTTCAGTTTTGAATAGAATTCATACCTATGTTCACCATAACTTGAGGAGTGGTCACTCTTCTGAAAACAATCTGCTGTCAAATACATGGAAAAACTTGCAATCTAGTTTAACCTAAAGGAAGATGTTTATCATCTTTTAATTTTTTTTTTCTTTGTTGACAGTGGCAAGTGGGTGGGTTCTTTTTTTGGGTGTTTGCTTTACTTTGTTTTGATTTTTTTATTCTTTGTTTTGTTTATTTTTGGCTTTTGTTGCTTTTTGGGAGGGCTTTTCCCCCCCTCTCTCTACATGTTGCCTGAAAGTCGCCTTGCGGTAGTTGAATATGAATTTGAGCAGCAAGCTGTACCTGCTGGAAGGGCTACAAGTTCACCTTAAACTGCTTCAGTGAGAGAGGACTTAGGTGTTGGGGAAAATTGGGGCAGGGTTTTGAGAGGGAAAAACTCATGTGCACTTGGGAATTTCCCCTTTTGGTGCTGCAGGGAAGAATCATGTGTTCTGTTTTCACTGTATACGATCACTGGAGATCTTGGTCTTTGTGGCGACCTAATCAAGATCATGTGCAATCTTAGAATTTCTGACACAAGTCAGTAACTTCATTTTGGAGAAGAATACTGACTTTTAGGCAGTTCTGATGTTCATCTGTGCGCCTTAGATTTGCAGTTATAAAAGGGTTTCTTGGTCTGTCAGTCTGATTGAAATTCAACCATCAAATTAATTTTGGAGAATATAATTTCTTTTCTGACAATTGCTAGTGATGTAGTCATTACTGTGCAGCTGCATCACTTTGAGGAAAACTTGTATTGAGCTTTTGGTTAATTTGCCTTTTGTGCTGTTAGAAATAAGCACAAAAAGCTTGTGATAAAAATCTGATCTTGGTCTGTGAGTTTGTTAAATGGAGTTAATGGAGTTGAGTAGAGACAAAGCATTTCAGCTTCAGTCCCCAAGATTTATCCAAGTGACATTGCAGTCACTTTCACCACCAAGGAAAAGAGAAATACTGAAGTACCCACTCCTTTCTTCAGTGGTTTTTCCCCCTTGTAGATTTAAAGTGCTCACTGAAGTTTGAGCAGCTCTGTGTGTGACTACCTATAAATGAAGTTCAGACTGCAAGTAATATTTTGTAGCATCAGAAATGAAGAGCTAGAAATCTCCTTCTGTGATACACTGGCATTTTCTCCACTGGTATTTTCTCCACCATCATCTCTTGTTTTATTCCATCCCTCTGCTCCCCTGGCTTGGCTGCTGCATTTTTTTGTTTCCCCAGGTACAGGCAGGTACTTTAAACAAGCAGCTGGCAGGGACTAGCAGCTTCTTCCTCTTTGTTGGCGGGATTTGGTGAGGTCATGCGAGCACTTGCTCCAGGAGCTGGGAAATTGCGTTGCAGTCTGTTCCAGTTAGGTTTTTGTGAGTAATTACAGGCTTCCCTTATCTCTATTGTCTTAAGGGCTTCTATTGTTAATTGATTCGGTTGCATGAAGCTGTGACAGCTGTGATAAGCCTTACCATTTTTACTTCCATTTAAATATTTATAAAATGTGAATTTCACTGTACATGGCTCGAAAGTCAGATGGAGAGCCTCGGAGTGTATTTGTTTAATTGTCTGTAGCCAAGTACAATTAGCGTGTTCTGTACGGGCAGTGTAATTATCTTGTCTAGTAAGCATGCAGAATTCTTCCTTACTAGAAGATTATTTTATTATTCCCTTAGTGTAGCATGGGGCAGCAGTTGGATCCCCATGCTAAAAATAAGAAAGGAAGATGTGCATTTTGTGTATTGCATCAGCTTTCAGCAAGCTTGAAATAATGTATTGTGCAAGAGCATGCCCTTCAGCTGATTCCCCAAAGACTATTGACAAGTTTAACTTCTGTGAGCCACACACACCCCTCCTGCCATGTATAAACACAGAAATAATAGCATTCAACTTATAAAATAACTCATCAATTATTATGCATTGGTCTAAATTCAGGAGGAGTTTGGCTTGTTTGCATGGAAGAGAAGAGGTAGCATTAGCTTTAGCTAAAATATAGTACTCTGAATTTGATTGATTTGGCATGAGTGCTGGTCTAATTAAGTGCTTTCTGGAAAGGTTGTTTTTGTCCATCTACATTCTTGAGTTTCTTTGTTTCCCATGGAAAGGAATTGGAGAATGAATGTGTCACGTGAAACACTTTTTTTTTTAATGGATGTGTGGTTTTTGTTGTTCATGCTTTTTTTTTTTTTTTGTTTATTTGGAATTTTTTTTATAAGTGAAATCATATAGGTGTTTTGGAAAGTGAAAGCTTATTTTATTGTTTACTTTGGCAATTATGCAGTCTTATTACCTGTTTGCTAGGCAGGACAAAAAAAATGGAATTTGGTGCACAGTGGGGAAGACATCACTGTGACACTGAAGTTTGCAGTTTAGGGAAGAGCGACTGTGTAAAAAAGGTATTATTATAACTTACTCAAATAGAACAGGTGGTTGCACTTGTTGATGTTTGAATCAATGCTGACATACAGCTCCTAATATTTTTTATATTGGCAGTGGATAAGAATGAGCCCATTTCATGGAAAGACTCACTGAAATATTTTTCATTTTGACTTACTGTAACAGTTCTTATCCAAAATCATAAGTCTCTTTAATTCTGTATACTAGAGACAGTCTCTTGATTGCAACTCTTGGAGAACCAGCAATAAATGCATCCCAAATACCAGTTATGCATTACTGCTTGTACTTGCTCATAAGTTGTCTAAACAACTGTAGTAATGTGTGTAATATCTTGTACAACACAGGTGTATTTCTAGCATAGAGGTGCTTAGAAATAACTATGCATTCTTCTTTTCTCTTTTGCTGTAGAATAATATTTTTGTTCTCTGCTTTGGTGAGTTTTGTGTTGCCTCCATATAGTTAATACTTAGAGAGAACATGAGTGGTTGTTCCAGTAGGCTAAGAAGTTATTGACCTAAATGTTTAAAGCTTATTTTGGAGGTGTGGGATGAAAGTATATTGTTTTTTTTTTTTTAAGTGTAAATTAAAAGTAATGGTGTCATTAAAAAGAGAAAGCAATGAAAATGTCATTCATATCTGTTAAGATAGTCATAAGTTTGCTTGGGCTGTTTGTATGCATGTGTTTCCTTTGAGGCATTCATCCCCAAGGTTGATGTAGAACATCACTGCTCATTCCAGTGCTTCTCTCATTTCTTCTAAAACAGGTGGCAACTGGCTCTAAACCATATCTTTTAAATCCCAGTGGCCTTTTGTCTGTCTGGTGCTTACTGCTGTGATCTTCATCTGGCATTTCTTGGGATGACAGAAGTGGATTTAGAAATGTGTACAAATATCTGAACTCTGACTTGAGTGACCCAGCTGTTGGAAATACACTGCAAACATGAGTTGCAGAGTAGGATTACTTTTAAAAGCATCAGTTGATAGCAGTGGTAGGTAGTGGACTGTGGAATATGTATGCTTGAATAAACAGGATTATATTTAACGTGGAAGAAAAAAAAGAAGAAGCAGAATGTTTTAGAGTATGATTCTAATACTACAGAAGAGGCACAGTTGCAGGTGGTTTATTCTGCCTTGGAATTGGGGAATAGGCAGCCATGAAACATGTAATCTTTATCCTCTAAAATGTTAAAGAAACTAATTCTGAATAAGGTTGATTTTTTTTTTGTGTGTGTGTGGTATTTTTTCATTTGTTTGTTTTGGGGGTTTTTGTTTGTTTGTTTTAAAGGAAGATGTGTGTGTATGCTTTCAAAACTTGCATAGAGAACTGATATTTATGTCTGAGCATTTGTAAAAGTCTGGCACATCTACCAAAGTGATTTGAGACAATGAATTGAGGGTATTTGATGGTAATTATTTTCCTTTAATCAAAATTTCAACTTGAGTGTAGTCCACAGAATAGATTCAAAATTGCAAAATAGGATTTTGTCTCTAAATAATTAAAGGTATCCATGTGCACAAGAGCCTGAGATTACCATTTCTACTCTGTTAAACTGTATTAAAACTAAATCCATATATAAATGTCCAGAGCAGAAATGATAATTCATCTAATTGGCTTTTGATATTCTCATGAACTTTACTAATCTACAGTTAATCAAATGTTGATTCATAATTATTTAATTATTTTGTAGTTTGATTTTTATATCAAATTATATTACAAAGGGCTTAATCACAAGCCTGTTGCTCTTTACCTAATTTGTTTAATGTGTAGTGCAGGGTCTTTTAAAAATAAATAAGTAACCTTAATCTACAAAATGAATGTTCCCAGCCTTAACTAGTAACTGAAACATAGAGCTATCAGAGTTAGAGCTGTGTGTCTTTGAGTTTGGGGTTCTTTTTGGTTTTTTTGGGGTTTGTTTGTTTTTGTTTATGGATATGCCATTTTCTCATAACTTAATTCTGATTAGCCATAGAATTTTAGAATTCTTAAATTGGTATGACACTTTTCCTTTTTTGTGTTCTGCTACTCTGTGTTTCTTGCCACACTGAATATGAAGGAGCAGTATTTTTTGCCAGCGTAAGAACTGTTTTATAGAATCCTGCATTAAAAGGTATTCAGGGAATTTCAGCAATATGTACTTATCTGGAAAGATGAGCTAAACTGCACAACCTGCTTTAACAGGTTCCTGCAGTTTTGAATGCCTGCCTTTCATATGCAGTAATGCAGAGGCAGCTGATTGAGGTTGGCCAAGTTCTGCTACATCAATTGTAATTACCTAAACTTAGACAGGCCAGCTGGGATGAGAAAAAAAATTAAGTAGGTCTTCCTCTTCTATCCCTTATTTAAAGTAAAAGCAGATTACCTCTGAGTCAAAAATGTTTTTAAAATCTTTGTGAGAGGAAACTAAGCCATGATGTTTGTGTTTTTTATATGTGAGAGGTTTTTCTAGATATTTTCCCAAATACAAGCTAAAAGAGTACTGCTTAAGAGATCACCCTGAGCTAATAACTCTGCCCAAACAAGCCCAGAGAATTTGTGGAGGAAGGAGCCTAATTCCCATCTGCCTACCCCTTCAGACAGGCGTGTGCCGTCAACAGTTTGACTTGGGAAGCAAAGAACCTTGAATAATTAAATTTAGGTCATAAAAGTTTAAGTAACATCCGGTCTCAGAAAGGATACATATGTCTGGAGGGGGTACCAAAAAAAAAAAAAAAAAAAAAAAAAAAACAAACCACCAAAAAGGAAGCAGGAAGAGAGAGAAGTACACCAAGGTTGAGTCAACAGAGGCCCTTCGGAAAAGGGGAATTTAACCCAAAGGAAACCAATACAGAAAGCCATAAAATACATCAGGCAAATATATGGAGGGAAAGCAGAAGGGTGAGAAGTCTATGAAGCAGATGGTGTACTCTGTAACGTGTCACTTGACAAAAAGAGGAAGTGAAATAGTTCCTTCTTCAATAGATAGTTAAAGGAAAAAAATATGTGAGGCTGTGGAGGTAAGTACTCTAATTCTGTGGAGGTGTCTTGTTTTGCTTGTTAGGTGGTGTGGTGGTTTTTCTGTCAGTGAGAGTGAATCACTGTCACATTTTAGGATGTTGAATAAAATGATATTCCAGCTGGTGCATTGAAACAGTGAACTGTTGTGACCAGTTGGATATGCCAAAGAATTCTGGAGAAGTCAGGGATGATGAGGTTGTTCTGTTCCGAACGTGTGTTTTTCTGTCAGTGTGAGCATGGTGAAAGGACAAAAAGGATAAGAAAACTTAGTTAATTGGCTAAAACCAGACAAGTTTGAGACAATACAGACTAACCTGATGAGGCAGTATGACTGAGCAACAAGGAGACAAAGAGGGACAGCATGTTGGGCTAGGAGGATTTACTAGAGGCTTAATTACTGTCTTAGCTTATTTAGCAAGGGGGCAGGACAAACACGAGTTTACAGATAACAGGACCTTCATGCAGATTCAAAATCCAGAATTGGGCAGCCAAATTTTGAGTACATGGAAGAAATTAGAATGCTTTATCTTAGTGCTTGTCTCCAAGGTATCAAAAAAAAAAAAAAAAAGGGGGTGGGGGAAACATATGAGACAATGGAAAGGTAGAACATCTCCTGTGAACAATGAACACTTAGCAAAGCTAAATCCAAGGAAAAGGAAATACTCCCACCCACTCTTTTTTCCTTGTCCTTGTTCTCACAGAATCAGTGTTTACATTGAATAACACATCTCTTCCAGAGGCCACTGAAGCTGAGAACTCTTCTGAGAATTCAAATGATTTTGACATTTGTATGAGTGGCTTTTAGCAAAGTATAGAACTATCTTGGTTTTGAGCATTGACCAATTTCAGAGGTGTAGTTTTTAGTTTTTGTGGTTCTTCCCCCTCACCCCCTTCCAGTATAAAGTATGTCTGAATGTGTTACCAACATCAATGGAGAAGCAAATGCTTTCCCCTTTTCTGATACTTTCTCTAGGATAGATTCACCAGTACTCTCACCAGATTGAATTTTTTTCTGAAGTACAGCCCTACTACCTGGACAGCTTCTGACTTTAGTGTCTGTCAGGGGTGATGGAATGAACATTCATTTACTTCATTTTAAAGAAAGAAACAATAAAAACAACCAACCTTCCCCCATGCAACAGACAAACTAAACCCTCAAATCAAATGCTTTAGTTTTTGTTTTGTTTGACTTGTGCTTGGGAAAGTCATTAGGAACTGTTTGTCTTATGAACACATGAGTATTTCTCTCCAGTGTTTAAGAAGCTGCTATGTGGCTGTAGCATCAGTGGAGATGATGAGGCTATTATCTCTGTGAATATGAACAGGATTAAAAAGGAATTGCTCTGGATGGAAACTGAACTCCCTTAGTAGTTCAAGTGCTTCCATGCACTGGTGGCTGTTGGAGCCACAATGCCTTCATCTGCCCAATTCCACCCTCTTTGCAGCCACCGCTGTCACCAGGGAAGAGACTTTTGAGGAGTTGATATCTGCCCTGTAGCACAAGAATTTCCATGCAAATAAAATATGGAAATAAAAATCTGAAGGCGGAGCACAGACTAGTGCAAAAGAGTCAGTCCTGAAGCTGTCAAATAAAACTGTTGATTTACATTTTTTTTTTTTATTAAAGAGAAATGCAAGTCAGTTAAAATCAGGTTGGGCATGTTGGATCTCCTTGTCACTCCTCAAGATTTCCATCTGGTCTAGTGCAGATGGTGGCTGGTGGTCATGTCTCCCTCCTGTGGCAGGGGGTGCTCCAAAATTCATGCTTATGAAAGAAACCTTTCTTTAAAGTTTTTGATGGTCAGGTTAAATCCTATTGGTAAGCATCAAATGCAATGAAATAATTTTTCAGAGGGCCTTAAACTTTATAATGCACTTAGCAAGTATTCTTCTCTCATTCACTGTGTGTCACCAAGCACATCTGCAAAGCAGTTCACATGCCTATTGCATTTATAGTGGATTAGTTATGGTTTTTTACCTAGAGGGGTATGTGTAAATTCTTGATGTGTGAATTGTTTCTGCAGATGTGTTCAAGTAGAAACTCTACACTTCAAAGTCTGAATGTTATGGATGTAAAGTACCTGGGGCAAGGTGAGACGCCATGTCAAAGTATTATCTCCAATACATATTTCTGAGGCTTGCGAAAGGAAGGTGCTTTAGCTTGGACTTTCCTGCTTGGGGGAAGAAAACTGTGTTTTATTACTGTTTGTACTGAATTACAGGAGTTAATCATTGTTCACATGTGTGTGTGCATTGAGAGTGTGTTCACCCAAGGCAGTAAATCCAACAGTTCAAGATGTTTTCTTCTGCTCAGTGCAGTATTCAATAATGATTTTCCCATGTTAGGTAATCACGGGTGAACAGTGTTTTGCAAAAAAATGCTCTTGCAGTGTTTTGGTAATTGGTGTATAGTCTATACGTCAGCACAGTAAAGCTGATGTATGGTTGTACATTCTGAAATACAATTACATCTATCAAAGCATTAGACATGGCAACTCCTACATTGGTCAAAGGCAAAATACCCCCAGGAATCACATAATTTTCTTCATTTTCACTTAGTCTTTGGTTGGCAGTATTCAGTCTGTTGTAAGTGAAGGATGCAAAGACAGGTGAGTTAAAAGGAGGTGCTGTTTTTAACCATTATGTGGTAAAGCCCATAGTAATAGTTTCCACACATCTGATGACCTTCAGTATGAGAACATGCTGTTGTCTGTCTAGTCCAGTGTCTTTTATCTAACTTCAGACATCAGCAGCCTATTTCAAAAAGGGTGCAAAACCTCTCTGCCAGACAAATGTGGGATCATCTTCCTCCTCATTCTCAGTGAAGTTGTTTTATCATCCTAAAGAAGCGTGCTTTGTATCTCTCCTAAAGCTTGTGTTTATTTTCTTTATACTCTGTGTGCCATGTCTGTTTTTAAAACCGGCGTTTCTTTGTGGTTTTTTTTTAATTTTATGTTTATTTTTGTTAATGGTAATCTGAATGCATTTATTGCCCTCCTGAAAAGAATAAGTGACATTTTTAGGACTGGGTGAAACCTTTGACATTATATTCTTTAAAAGTAAATGTTTTTATTAACATGAATACAACAATACTTATAGTTAAAGTGCTGTTGTATTTTAAAGAATATTCGTAGAGCTTATATAGCCTTAAGTTAACAAATACAAAACCATTTCTTTTGCAATAGAGTTCTGATGAAAACTAAGTCCCTGTTTAATATTTTTGTCTTTTTAAAATGGTTTTGAAGGCAACATTTTCTTCTACCAAAGTCATTAAAACAAGGCATTTAATTTTATTTTGCCAAAGTAATAAGAACTAATTTTGGTTGTAATGATTGTTAAAAATTAGGTGTAATAGAGAAGAATATGAACCTATGAAATATTAATTGCTTTTTTTAAGGGTATTTTTGTTCATGTTTATTTGTGGTCAGTTGGAAGGAAGTAAGCACTTTGTTTCCTGCTAAATGTGGCAGGTTTTAAATATATATTGCTTGGTGCTAACTTTTTTAAAGCATTACTTATGACTGACACATCCTGGTGTAGTTTACTCTTCCCGCTAGTGACCTTGAAAGCATGTCTGTGCAATAATTGCTTATTGCTGGAACAAAAGATAGTTCTGCCTTTGATTTGTTTGAATTCAGGAAGGCGTGTTTGCCAAAGTAAAATCTCGGTGACGCAACTATGTAAGGTTTCAGCAGCCACACCTCTGCTAAGCAGTTTCAAGTTTTCAGTTTTAACCTTTGTTCATAGCCATATTCATTTTCCAGCAAAACATCTGAGGTGGTTTGCTTTCTTGCTTTTGTACTGGAGCTGTGCTAAAGAAATGCCAAGTTAGAAGGAAAAGCAGCAGCAAGTACTGTTGAGGTTTCCAGCCCTTCTGTGCTAAGGCAACTGGATGGCAGCAGAATAAATGGATTCTCTTCCTGATCATTGTGGTAAGGTTGGCACACAATATTCTCAAGTATTGGATGGTATAGATGGTGTGGGTTTTTACAGAGTAGGATTTTATAATGAGCTAGCTATGCTTGATATCTGAAAAGCAATGCAGAATGCCATCACTGAGCTCCAGTTGCCTTCCATTGAGAAGGGATAGTGGATCCAATTAAATAGGTACTTCTTCACTGCTGTAATGCAGTTTTCGGTGTGGCTCTGAGGTATTGCATTAACATTTGTCTTTGATATTGGTGTTTAATGCAAGAATACATTTCTAATGAGCCAAGCTGCTGAAAGTGCTCCCTCTAGGACTGTGTGAATGTAGTTTTCACTGCTTTATGATGAGGATTTGCCTTTCTGTAATTATGGATTTGTAAGAACCCCTTCAAAATTAATAGGTTTTGGACAGCAATTACAGTTTTGAAGTGTATATTGCTGTTAATGTGCCGAGTTGGTCCCTTTGCTGTACCGGCTGCGTATCCTGACCTCTGCTCAGGACTGAGTCTCTGGCGAGTGCAACTTCTCACCATTATCAAACTGCAAGCAAGCATTTAATTACAAATTAGCTGTTTTAACTGCTTTGGGGGAAACAAAACCCCACAGTGTTTTGAAATTAAATCCTGAAGGATCAGCATTTCAAATGCAGATCTGTCCATTTCTGCCTGGAGCCATCCATATTTATGCGCATGCATACACACGTGGCTTTTAATTATCAGACACCAAAGTTTCGTATTGAGATTTCTGAAATTTGACTCTTAGATGCAAATCCTAATTTTTGTCAATCTCCAAAGTGCTTTAAGCATCATGTTTGAATGTTTTCTGAGTGTAGAGGGCTGAAATCAAGAGTCATGATGGTCTTGGAGAACATTGAGAGCTTTGGTTAATACTGCTCTCCAGTCAGATGGGATGCCAGGGGTCAAATCTGTTTACAGCAGAAGTAAATGAAGCAGTCATTTTACAAATGACTTGTGAAGAAATGATAGTAGAGGCGTGTGGAGCCTCTCCAGTCCGTTTGTTGCTGCATTTAGCTGTGCCTCATCTTTGTCCTGCCTCATTTACTGCCAAATTATGGGACAACTCCCAAAGACCTTCACTGAAAGCAGTTTGTAATCTTCTACCATGTTGAGTACAATACCACATTCATCATCAGAGCCCACTGTTTAAGAGTAAAAATGGGCATGCAAAACTCATCATTTACAAAAATAGACTTATTTTCCTCCCTTTTAACTTGCTAATACAGTTGTGTTTCTTGCTCTTCTGTGCCTGCTTTCTGACAGGACGTTCAGAGCTAATCAGCACCACTCGTTTCCTAAGTTTCTTGGAGGTGCTGGTGAAGGATTCAGGCATATTCTGTACCTTGAGAAACTAAACTGTACTTTCCACTAGGCGCAGACTAGGAAAATGAACTTGAAAGCCCAGTTTTTTTTTCATGGGCAGCACTTTCCAACCAATGCAGTGGTCACCAAATACCAAAACACTTTTTTTAAAATTAAAGATTCTAATATGGCTACTAAAGTATTTTGTGTGGTTTTTCATTAGGGAAAAAATACATTTCCTCATTTAATACATTTTCAGCCATTAATATATGTAGACTTGCCTGCTGCAATAGAAATAAACATTATCTATGTTCAGTGTGGTTTGACTAGGAGACTGAGTATCTGCAGAGAGAATAGCTTCAGCATTACTTGAAATAAAGTTATGATAGACACAAGATAGCTCAGAGATTCAGATGCACAAAAGCAGTTTCTCCTTAATGATAAAAGAAAACTGAGTGCTTTGGAAGAAGTTGGGGAATGTAATTCCATCAAGAATTGGGATAGTTGTTCAACTGTTTGACATGTATTGAAAGTTTCTTAGAACAATTTTTTTCTTGTCTCTGTAATACACAGGCTTCAAATAGAAATGGATTTTAAAAAGCTTGCTGGAGAAGGTAAGAGGTATACAACAGCTATTATAGGTGAAAAAGGTCTTTCAGCTTCCAGGATTGACTAACTGTTGCCTTCCCCTTGGGCCACAAAGCAAGTGCTGAATGCTAAAGTAATGTGAAAATGGGATGGTAAAAGACTTGGAAAAAACATGAAATAATCTAATTTAAGAATGTTTTAATTGAGGCTTGGTTTTCTGGCTGCATTTAGATATAAATGATACCCATTCATTTGGTGTGTGATAACCTCTGAGAAAGGGCTGGGGTGTGCAGTGAGGTTTTTGTGCTTTGTTAGGAAATACGTAAAATCAAGAGTGTTGATAATTGAGTACTTAAAGTTATTCTATGCAGAGATGAACCTTTTACTTGAAGACAGATTTACGTGATATTCACAGCTCATAAATCATACTTGCATTGCCTCCCTGCTAGACTATTGGCAGTAGAAGGCATTTCTCAAAATATGCCTGTTTTCAATTAGCTCAAGGAAAATTCTCTAGTTACGGAAAGAACATCCATCCCTATTACCTGCTCCAGGAATTAACACCCAAATACATTTGCATGAAGATTACAAAGCTTAGTGTGTGTAAGTAATGATTAGGGCTGATTTTTAAATAGGGGAGGATAGGAAGATTTAACCCAACAGCCTTTGAAATGTTTCTAATCCTGAGATTTAGAGTTGTCATGGGTTGTGGAACACTTCCTCAGAAATGGAGAAGTGCAGCCCAAAGCATTTGGGCGTGGAAGGCAGGAGGATTTGAGAGAGCCAGAGTGGTGTGAGCTGGAGCTGCTCAGGCTCTGGTTTAGAGGGGTAATGGAAAGGCAGGATGCTGCTTTGCTCGCCCAAGTTGCTCTGAGTTGCTCTGCTCTCCTGGGCAGTTGTGCTATTTGTTGTTTTTCCTCTTCAGCAGCAGTTTTCTGTACATCTGTGTGCAACCTTCCCCTGTTTTATCTCTGGGCTGAGGCAATTGAGAGCTTCTTAGTTCTGTTTTATTACATCTTCTCTGAACAGCCTTCAGATGTCCTTGTCATTTGCTTGCAAATTGCCCACTTCATTGTGCTTTGGTTAAAAAAGATGCTTGTGTCCATGCAGTTACAGATCCCTGCAAAACACAGTTTGTTCTGTGCTCTCAGGGTATTTCTTGCATGGTGAGTTCCACATCTCCTACATCGACTTTGTTCTCTTAACTGAAAAAAAGGCAAGGGATGCTGCCAACTTTCACAAAAAGCTTATTTTCTTCCAAGGAGAATTGAAATAGTTCTAGTCTGTGTCTTTTTCTATTGAAAACCAGATTTGTGTGAACTGGCATAGTTGGAATGAGCAATGTCCCGTTAATGTGGTCGATCCAAAATCCTTTTTTGAAGGCAAAATGGGTGATCTTGATTTGTTTGAGGTTTGCCAAAGTAAATGTCACTTGAAATCATTGGCTTGCACTTGGCTGGAACAATATACCTGGCTTTTAAGTAAAGCTTTTTTTTTTACTGCCTGATCGTGGGTGAAGAGCTAATTTTATTCTGTTTTGCTACTGGTGAGTGGATTTCTAAGGTACTGAGATAATTAGAACAACTCTTCTCTGTTTTCCCAGGGAAAGAAGCGTTTACTTCAGCACGTACATTTCAATGTGTAAAATGACAGATGTGTTTCTAGGAGCATCTTGTCAGCTCCTTTGGTGGGGAGGGCAGGTTTCTTGAGAGCGTATGTGTGTGTGTGTGTGTGTGTATGCATTTGGAGAATATGTGTGAGCATATGTCTGCTGCTTCTACAAAGTGAGCATTTCCATAAATTAATATTTTTACGAATCTCTAGATTAAAATGATGCTGGTGTGTATTTGGGCTGATAAGGCAATGCTAGGCATCTAATAATTTTAGTAGTCATTGTGGTCAAAAGAAGTGGGTCATTTTACAGTGTATGTACAAGGAGAAAAATGTACTCTGTGGCATTGAGACTGTGATACACTGTTCTGCTACTTGTTGTGATGCATTGGGGCTTGGTGCTCAGGCATACAAAGGACAAGGCTAAGGAAATGCTTTATATATACTCCAGATTAGGAATTCTTGACATTTTTGTTAATAGCATGTAAGTCTGTGTTTACGGGACTTGAAAAGCACTTTAGAACTCTTCCCAGTTTATGACCATGTCAGTACAAACCTAGCTTTTATTAAAGACTTAGCGGGCAGTTCTGAAGTGGCTGGAGTTTGTCACGTCCAGAAGTGCTCAACAGGGAGGTCTCTTCTGCTCAATTTACCTGTTCAGGGATCTTTGTCTGTTGGCATTCCATGTGTCAAGATGCAAAATGTTCTTGAGTAAAATAAAAAATAAACTGACTGTGGGTTGAATTCAATATTTGGAGGAACAGCATCTTTTTTATCATATTTTTCAGCTGGAAGGTGAGAATGGGAGAGAGGGAGGATAGCCTTGGCCATGCTGAGCTGACCTGTGTGATTAGTCAAAGGGTAGCAAGAACCATTTTGTTCCCACTTTTTGAATTTTTTCTTTAATATATCTGTGGTCTCAGGCACAGATAAAAGGAAACTAATGCCCAGTTTTTATGAATTCGTGTAGTAGATGCCTATCTCTTTACTATAAGGCTTCTGGAAAATGTAATTTCTCCTTGACTTGCATAATAAATTTTTAAAAATTGGGGAAGAGATAATTTATTACTTAACTTTAAGTTCTGTGCTTTAATAAGAATAATATGCTTGCCTTTTACAAATGCTTTATGCTCTTGACTGTTGCATCCCATGATTTAACCTTTCAGTCAAAAATCTTCAACTTCCAAAAACCCTCAAGGTGAGGCAGGAATAGGAAGAGAGTGTTTTAAAGTGAGACCATACTTTTTTCTTTATAATAGCACTTAAAAATATATATAATGCACATAAATATGTGCATATATTATATATATATATAGATAGATACATGTAAGTGTATATATTTATTTTAAAAGATACATATTTGTATACGTGACTTTTTTGCCAGCTTCAGTAACAATTAAGAATGCTTTTTGTTTATGTTAAACCATTTTTGTAAAATATGAAGAGAAGCAGCATTAGGGTTGTGTCTAGCTTGGAGGAAGCCATGGTAGGGAGCAGAGGTGCTGTGTCTGAGCAGTGCACAGGGAAGAAGGAAACACCATCAAACACAAGGTGCCGTTTGTTTCACCAGGCTGTTGTAGTGCCAGCGGTCAAATCTGCTTCGATATTAATAGCAGTGTTTGTGTTGAGGCTAAAAAATGAGAGGTTCTGCTCCTTCTGCAGTTTTATCCTTGATTTCTAGGGAGGAGAATGGGAGAGCTCCTAGAATAATTGTTATGTCTTAATATATTATTGCTGTTAGAAGTATTTTATAGAAGGATTTTTCTGAGGGATTGCTGTGTTATCACCACAGCCCTAAATGGAAGCTGCTTCGAATGAGGGTTAAACTGAAATGCTACACAGAGTCATGAAAGATAGGCAAAGCTAGCTTAATGCTTTGGGTTGCTGTTCAGACACTGATGATGCTCTTGCAAAAGCTCCTTTTTCTGTGCCTTCCTGGGAATGATTTTTGAATTTAAACATCCTGTCTCTTCAGGTTGTTTGGATAGCACTTGCACAAGCTTGAGGAGGAGAGAATGATGCTTTGTGCATGAGGAAGCACTCTGTTTAACATAGTCAAAGACTAGTATGTGCCAAATGCAGAAAAGTAAGAAAACTGCTCTCAATTATTGAGGGCTTATGTATTTAAGAAGGGGAAAGGTGAATAAAAGGAAAGAAAAAAATATTGTGTTTTTTTTTTTTTTTCCAGTCCTGACTGATCGAATCTGTGTTGCATATGTAATTTGTGAAAAGGAAATAATCCTAATAGGCTGTTGGGTCATTGGTTTGTAGGCCTGGCTCCAGGAAACCTCAGAGGGATTAATTTAGTTAAAATATGACACTAATGAGGCTGAGAGGGAGATGCTCAGCAGTTGCACTAGTAGGATGTTGACTCTTGTCAATACTGTCTCCCAAGTCCACAAAGTGGGGTCTTCCTGGTGTTACTTGTCTTTCCTTGGTGGCACATGAGAGCTCTGGTTGAGCTTTCTTTTTGTCTGGGCTGGCTGTGTTTGCCAGGAGCCAAGGACCTGTGCATCCCCCAGAGCTCAGGCTGGAAGGCAGAGGATCCTCACTGAGGTTTCTGGATTTAAGGTGGTGCTTTCTGAAACTCAGTTTCCTTAATTCTGTCTGCCAAATCCATCAGTTGAAGGATGCTCCATTATGTTGGTGGAAGAAATGGAGGGAATGCTGGCTTAGATTCAGTTTTAGATGTCACCATACTTGAACAGTAGTGGTAATAAATCCCATATTTAGCCCCTTGCATCTACAGAAAACAATTTATATATTGGTTTTCTGTGAAAGTTTTCAGATTATCCAGTGAATTTTTCTTCCTACTGCTATGTGAAACTAACAGCTTTGTTCAGGACAAGTTTTTTTGGGAGCAAGGGGGCTGGGGTTTGTGTAATTATCACATTTGCTTTTGCCTACATACAGAATTGACTTATCTTAGTATATTTTTGTAGCTGGTTTATAGCAGATAGAGCATACTGACATGCTGTCCAAAACAATCACATATTCCTCTGAAGAAAGAAAAGAAAGTGAAGAACAAAGTTCTTGTTAGCAGGTCTGACTGCTTTCTTACAAGGCAGAGAAGACTGGTTAGAGAAAAATCCTACTCTGAAGAGTTTTGATTAGGTTGCATATTATCCTTATTTATGCCTTTCCTAATAAAAAGCCAGCAACATAGCACCACTGCTCTGCAATTAAAGTTCTGTGAAACATTTCTAGTGCTTCTGTTAAAGGGAAAGGAAAAAAGAAAAACTAATTCCTGCCATCAGAAACTCTCTAGGTTTTTTTAAGCTGTGTGTCCTGCACAACTATTTTTCTTTGTGTAAATGTTTAGTTTATCAGGTTTTGAACAGTAGAAATGTGACCTGCAAACAGCAACACTTGAACATAAACTGAAATATAAGAGAATATTAACTCTAGCACTGTACCTTCACATTCTTATATGCATATGCTATCTTCCTATATACCAGTCTTGCCAGAGCTTTTCAGTGGGGTTTAAAATATATCATTCATACATAGGAAAGAATAAGAAAACTAAAAGAAAAAAAAAAAAAAAAAACAAACCCAAAAACAAAAAACCAAAAAAAAACCACAAAACACTGGAGGCTTAATATTAACTTTTGCCCTTTCAGTTTGGTGTTTGTTTGTTGGTTTTTTGTGGTTTTTTTTTTTTTTTAATTGGCTGTGGACCTGCCATATAGCAGGGATAAAAGTCCTGATCAGTTGTTCAAATCAAGAGCCCTTTCCTCCTTTCATAGCTCATCTTGCTGCTATAGATTTGGGAGTAGGCTGCTGCTTTTTCAATGGGGCATGTTTGCCAGTCGGAGAAGGGAACTTTTTTTCAAAGGTAATTGCTCCAAAACGTTATAGTTTATGGCAAGCTGAACTTGTGTTAAAAAAAAAAAGCCAAGAAAGGCTGCAAAAAGGGGGGGTGGGGCAAAGATGGCTGGTTTGCCAGAATAGTGTCATGCTTTCAAGTAAAGGGCGAGACTTGAGGTATGACACATACAAACTCGTATGTATATTTGCTACAAACAAATTATTTTGGGCATGCATATGATTGCTGTTGGAGTATCAGAGATATCCTATTTAGGTTTTAATGCCTGCTTTACCCAGAATATTAAAGCAAGTAACAACATATATTCATATCCTAACAATTTAATGATTAAAAATAAATTTTAAATGGTCCTGCATTCTGTATTACACCCAGTGCGGGTAGTCCTGTGTGCTGGTTGCCTTGCAAACTTGGGAAAAGAACAAAAAGACATCATGAGGCATTTCTAATCAAAGAAATACAAAATATATGTACATTTTGTTATTCCAGGAGAGTAAACAAGCCAAAGGCTGTTACCTGTAAAATGAGATTGAAGTTACCTTTCCAACTAGAGTTTGTGTCTGTGAGCTCTTAGATTGTGTGAGCATGTTTTTCAGTGGAGTGAGCTGGAGAGAATTTCAGTTTAATTTTGAAAATTTGAGTTTGAAATGCAAACCTAAATAAACATTTCAGTTTTTTCTTTTAGCACTGAGATTTTTAGCAGTGGGGAACTTGTCAAAATGCTTAGTGCATACCTTGTAATGGAAATTGTGGGAGAATGTGAATAGAACAGAAATAGACCCAGCGTTTATCTGATAGTTCAACACAAAGTAAATATTGAGATTTGTTTCTTCTCTTGTAATGGACTATTAAAGTACAGCTGACTTGGGAATGGAGGGCTGAAGGGGAAAATTTCCCCAAACAGTCATGTAAAAAAGAAAAATTTAAATCTAGATGGGCCTGTTGCTCCCATTCCCCACGTGTTCTAACACATCTAAAGCCTTTATAAAATGACAAAGTGTGAATAAAGCATAGTGTGCCCTAGGGAGGCAGCAGAAAAGTTCAGAGACATTTTTTCTACCTCTCTGTTATAGCAGGAAATGTAGTAAATGTAAATGCCTGGCTGAGTGGAGGAACACACCATACCTGAGCTACAAAAGTCCCACCCAGGAAAAATTCACTCAAGCAGTAGTGAATATATAAATGAGGTGCTGTGCAGACCCTGCTGAAGTTTGTTTTCAAGTTTATTGAAATACAGCTTGCCAGCCCAAATGGAGTAATACCTCAAGCTTTGGGGCAGTGGGAATCCTTCCACCAGCCTGTATTTCCCCTTCACACCTTTCCTTTTCCTGAGATCCATCCTGCCTTACAAAAACATACCTACAGAGCTCTGTTGCTTTCAGCTCTTAATTGCTAAGGATCCCAAGTGCTAAGGATCCCAAGTGCTTAATTGCTAGAGGATCCCAAGTGCTTTAGCCTCTCTTATAAAACAGATTTTTTTTTTTTTTTTTTTTTTTTTTTTTTTTTTTTTTTTTTTTTTTTTCCTGTGCTCTGTTTTCTAAGTTGTCTTGTCTGCACCTGTTTCAGGTAAAATGGTTTTGGGAAAGGCAGGTGGTTTGGTTTTGTTTTACTTTTGATTTGGTAGCCACAACTGTATGTCTAAAACTTCAAGTAGTGATTTGCCAACACCTTATATAATTGATCATTCTGGTTTACTGTTGAAAATAGGCATTTATTGTGTGTGTGTGTGTAGACGTACTGCAAAGCATCAGTTGATGCTCTGATGGCTCCCTTCTCCTCTTCATCTCCTGTTACTGGATCATTGCAGAAGTTATTATTCAGAGTTGCCTTTCACTTCATGTGTTTAAATTTCGTTGCACTAGTGTTGCTCCAGCTAGCCCAAAGGACTGTCCAGCTTCTGAGAGATGCATTTGGGAACAGCTAATTCTCCAAACTTCGGTCTCCCAGAAGTCATTATTGTATACCTGCTTTTTTATGGCTGTTTATGTAACTTACACATAGCCCTGATGTCACAAAACCTAAGGAACACTCATCTTCTCTTTGTTTGGATATCTTATCTCTCTGTTGCCTGTCTTTAAATCAGTGCTTCATTCATCTTTAAAATGTTATATGTCTATACCTTAAATACTACTGTTTATCACATCAGTTCTTGCTTTGCTTCTGGATTAAGTTCACTGCTGTAAGCTCTTTGGTTCCTTTTTTGAGGAATAAATTACTCAGATAAACTGAAATTTGCCATGTCTTCATTTCACTGCTCAGTTGCATTTCTCTGATTTCTTTTGTTCAGATCTTGTCTTATCAAGGTCATGCTTTTGCACTTGTAGCATCAGGGTTGATCTTCCTTCTCTCCCAAATGACTTCCTTTCCCCCTCCCTCTTGTGGTGATTTTTGGCATATCTGTCACTGTTGTGAGTGACAGTTATTTCAGTATTGTGGAACGGAGATTATCCAGATCCCTTTATTTCTTTATTTTTTGTCTCCACATTGTATGTGGCAATAACCATTACCCTCTCCTCATTCTCAGAGGATTTTGTTGTCTTTATAGAAATGGAAGGCAAAACATTTTCTCTGGTGTTTGTTCCAGGTTGGTTTTTTCCCTAAATGATCTCTTACACCTCAGTGTGTAGTAGCTTTCTCCCCCTCCTTCGAAGCTGCAGTGCATAGGAACAGTGATGCCCCAGGATTTCTTCTGGATGTTCAGCTCAAGCAGGCTCCCAGTTGGTTTTACTCTACTGTTGGTACCCTGTAACCTCTAAAACATGGCTTTTCTTTCTTAAACTTTTTTTAGTTACAGAAAGAAAAAGGTTTCCTGCTTATTTTTAGCATCACGGGTCAGGTTTTTATTCATCCAGGTAGTCTGGGTTCCTCAACAGATTTGTTCCTTAGCTTGGAAAAGAAACTGAATACTTTCTGCCAGACTGTTTGACTATGTCTCTGGGAAGTGGTCAGGAATGGTCAGGATGGGGATGTGATTGCTTGGTCATCTCTCCTGTCCAACAGCAGGAGATGACTGGGACAGCATCCCTACTGACCTGTGGCTGATCATGACCACTGACTGACCCGAGGAATTCTTCAGCTCTTATGTCTGTGCCACTGCTATCATTCATGTTTTGTTGGGGTTTTTCAAAAAATAAAATATGTCAGTTTCTCAGGAGTTCACCCTTCCCTTTACATTTTATGAGAGAGAAATCTATGGACCACAAGTGTAAATCTCTGTATGATCTCAGCTGACAGTATTTCTCTTCCTTTCTTTTTTTTCTTTTCCCTCATCTACTACTCTACCTAGCAATTTTGGCCTTTGTACGTGAGTGTTGGCCACCTCTCAAAGGTTATGTTTCTCTTAGCCTACTTCTTTTGTTTCATAATGGGGCAGAGACTTGTTTTCTTGCGAGGCTCATGCTTTTCCTTTTGAGTCTCTGAATTGTCAGCTGGGGTAGGACCCTGGTGCTAGCACGTGGAAAACAATGCATCATGCAAGAGAAATGTGTGGCCAAATTATTTGTATGTGTGTGTTTAGGAAAAACAACCTTTTCTACAGGAGACTGTTACTTTGGGACTGAAGACTGCGTGGGAGAGCTGAAATTGCTGGAAACATGTTTATAGGGGAAATTCTGGCAGGTTTTTGACTGCCATATGAGGAATGTGGCTGTCTAAAAACAAGAAGTTGTATGATTCTTTTTCCAGATGTGATCCCTTTACCTTTAATTGCAATTTTAGGATCTGAGAAGATTTAGGAATGGAAAGACTGATATAAAGTGTCTGATGACACCAATTATTGACTCAGGTTGTTTTCTAATTCCATGTACACAGTAATGCATCTGCTTGAAGATGCTTGTGCTGTATAGGCAAGTGTTCATGGTTCCTCCCTGTGAAAGTTAATGGTGATGTGAAACTGTGTAAGCTGTGGGTGGTTCCTCCCTCTAAAAGAGTGATGATAGATGTTAATGGTGATGTGAAACCGTGGAAGCTTTGAATGGTTAAATTTTAATTGTATGTCTGGATGTATGTATATTGTTGTACTGTTGAGATTGTTCCTTTCATTTAATTACCCAGACCCTCTTCCGTGCTGGCCGGGTTTTTGGCTTTGTTCTGTGTGTTTGCTTTCTTTTTCCCCTTTCCTCTTGCTTTTTTCCCTACTTTTCCCCCCTTTTCTTCCCCCTCTAATTTTTGTTTGATTGGGTTTTGTTTATCTGGTTTTTTTTTTAGCTTTACTTAAGGTCCAGAAGGGGAAGATGTCATCAGGTCTGCTGGTAACTGGTGTGTTGGCAAGGGTGTGCAGAGGGTGGAGGATTTTTTGGTGTTGGTTGGTTTTTTTGTTTGTTTGTTTGCTTGCTTGCTTTTATTCTGGCGAGTTGATGGTGAGGAGAAATGGGCAGAGGGAAAGCATTAGCAAGTAGTGATGGTGGGGGTTGAATACATTTGAAATAACTGGTTGTGATTTATGTTATTTAGTTTTCAATGAGAAGGAAGAGGAAGTAGGACACATCCTGTCTAACAACTTCTTTTAATGCTCCACGATTTATCTTTGCAGCATGTGCAGTAAGAGTGTTCAGATTATTTTCTATGTGAAAAATGTTCAGTACTGTCAGCTGTTGAAACTTCTGCCTAATGTTGTCTGTAGACTTTAGTATTCAAGTAGCCCCAGGTATATTGTTGCTGCTGCTTCCTTAACAGGTGAGCATTTTTTTAATGTTAATGTAATGTCCCCATATCAGAGAAAGGATCTCAGAAGTTTTGAACCCCAAAGCAACTCATTAATAAATATAATATTGTCATCTCACTTGACACAGTAATTCCTTTCCTTTATGGTCACTGAACAGGTGCAGCCATGTTGTAACTCAGCTGAATTTTGCAGTGGTCATCTCCTGTCTTGGTGCTGCTTTGTCCTTTATGACCCTCAGTGAGCTGCTCTGAGGGGCCAGGTCAGTGCCTGGCTCTGTGGGTCATGGGTGCAGGTTTGCATAGAGATAAATCAATATTCAAGGCTCCTTTTTGGTCTTCTGTGCAGGTGGGATTTTGTTTGCTCATCTCATTAAGGAGCCTGCTCAACCCCACAAGCAGATTATTTTTAAGATGAATTAATGTTGAGATCTAGGGAGTTTTGTAATCGGGTCCTGTTTGTCAAGAAAGGGAGCCTTTAGCCTTTATTTGGAGAAGTGCAAATCTTGTTGAGTTTTATTATTTGCCACTTGACAAAAGAAGGATTACTTGCCAGATCTTTGAACTGTTTTTAGACTTAGGAAGAGGTAAAAGCAAGAAATAAGGATTTGAAATAAATGTTTTTAATCTTTGCTGTTCCAGGGGTAGGTTTCACTTTCGTCGAGGTCTTTTTGGAGAGTATAATGAAGAGTAAATTTTAAATCTGTTTTTTTCAGTCTCTTTGATGTGCAGGTGGGACTAGAATTATGTATGTTGGGAAAAATCCTGGACTAAGATTATTTGTTTCTTGGCAGAAATACTAGGAGAATTTTACTAGATTAAAAAATAAAAAAAAATGTTCTTTCATGTAAGCACCTCTTTTAGCATAGTAAGAGCCTGAAAACAGTTAATGTCATCAACAATTTATGGTTTAAATAGGCAAGAAAAGCAAAAACAGGATGAAAGGAAATAAAGGCATTTTGTTTGCCATTCTGCTCTCCCCTCTTTGCTAACGTCCCCTAAATTTTATTTCCTGCCTGGTCCTTAGTGTCAAACATGCCAATATGGCACCTTCTCTATTCCCAGACCTGTGGAATCATCACCTTTGTGCATATTGTCAAAGAGGAGTAAGCAGTTTTAAGGACATTTTTTAAATTCCTGGAGGAATTTGGAAATGGACCCTATGTGCAAGGAATTTATGGCTTTTCCTTCCATGGTTCCCCCAGGAGGTTGTCCTTGCTTTGGAGACATCATGGGGCTGGTGTGTCGTTCATGTCTGGCACAGAGCTGGAAGCAGCTCTTGTCTTGTTTTGGCAGGAAGATCAGGGCAGCCAAGGGTGCCTTGGGGGGGCCTTGGTCAGTGTGAGCTTTGGGAAATGAAATACTGGCTGAAGTAAGGAAATCCATCCCATCACTAGGAGGGTTTGCAGGGTGGTCTATGTTCATGTGTTTCGTGTGCTGGTTTTGACTTTGTGTGTCTGGAATCCTGGACCTCTGATTTTTTCAGCAAGGCTAATAAATTGCTACCTTGCTGGATTTTCCAGTGGATTGGAAAATTGACTCTTATTTTGGAAAAAAAAACAAAAAAACCAAAAAAAAAACCACCCAAAAACAAAAAAACAAAACCATGAGTTTATTTTCGTTGATTTGCTTTACTTCTTTTTACTTCTTTGTTTTCAATATCTACAAAGGAGTTACAAAAATGTAATGGGCTCAAAACTTCAGCTTACATCTAGAAGAATGAATAGAAGCAAAAAATACTCAGTCTTGTCTGGCTTAAACTGGAACTTTAGGAATTTTGCGTTGGTAATTCAGACATGTGGATTTGCTGTCATTGTGCAGCCCTTCCTAAATGTGTTGGGAATAATCCAGCAATGTCAGCAATGCCTAGAGCAAGGTATGTGGTTATTTTTTTATGAACCTAAAACTGTGCTAATCTTTGTGAAGGTTGGAAAGGCAAACTCATAATTCTTTTTTATTGCTTATGTGTTATGAAGTGACTTTGGTACTGTACATGCCCATGTATATCACTGTGGGTTATTTTTCAGAATGACACATGCTTCAGTCCTTTCTGATACAGTCACTTGCAATTCAGACAGGTTAAACAGAAAAGAGTTTTAAATGCTTTCTGCTTAATGCTCCAGTGCAATTAAATCCTGGCTTTGTTTGTAGAAGATAGGATCAACATGCATTGGAACAATTGATATGGTCCATAAAAATAAGAGGCTTTTGTTCATTTTTGTTATGAATTCTCAAGTAAGCCAAAGTCAAGTGAACGTTACCAAGAGATGCATATCCAGGAATTGAACCTCCTGGTAGAGGAGGCTTTGTACAGCTCCAGATATGTTGCTGGGTTTTTTTGGTTTGGGACCTTTTTTTTTTTTTTTTTTTTTTTTTTTAAACATCATCAGCTCTACTGCTAATGGATATGATTTCATCGGGGATGTTTTAACAGTTTGGTATTCTTTAAGGCCATGCTTGATTAAGCTGTGAAGTGTAAGGAAGAGAATTTGTGTGTTTGTTTAACAAAACTGGAAATTTAGTAGCCTTCGAAGTTGCAAAAGGAAAAAGCATGAAGATCAGACATATGTGTGGGGGAAGTATCTTGAATTAACTGACAAATTGCCCTTTTCCCAGTAAGTTGGGTTCTGAGGTTGTCTTCAGAACACAGTTTAAACAAAGATAGTTAATTTAACCTGGCACTGTCTGGCTGTCCTGTTCAAAGTGCATCTCTGAACAGATCCTGCTACCCAGTGGCTCTGCACAGCAGACAACCTCACTCATCTGCTTCAGCTACACCAAATATTGAAATATACTTTTGCAGTTGTAGAGTAAACTCCCACCACCACCTCTCAATAGGAGGCTGAGATTCCTCCCATACTCCTTCTCTTTTAACAACAGATCATTTCAAAAGCAAATCTAGTACTGTACTCTAAAGCAGTTTTTTTTTGTAATTCAATTAAGTCGGCATACGACTGGATTTGTCATCTTGATGAATTTATTTAACTTTTCTTTTTCTCCTAGAAAAACAGTATGGGAAATCAAAGTACTTGAATAATTTTCAAAAGCAATTTTTTAAACTGATGGAGTAACAATATTAATAGCTATTCTTTTTACAAAAGTAGCTCTGATACACAGTCACTGGGAACATGATGCCTTATATGAAGCAGTGAAAGCATCATTTAATATTTAATATAGCCCAAGTTGTCCAAATGCTATTAGGGTGTGTTTTTGATAAAACGTTGTTTTTCTAAATACTTTTGTAGCTACGAGGCTACCTACTGTAATCACTTGTTGAAATTTGCCATGTTATGTTAAATTGTGTCAGAGCATAAAGTATAATAGTCTGGAGGTGAGTCCTGGTTCCCTTTTCAGTCAGCTGGAGCTTCTGCCAGGTTTTTAGCCTGTTCCTTACTTCACTTACAAGGTGGTCTGTCTTCAGAGCTGTGCCCCCCTTCCTCCCAGGCACAGCTGCCAGCCAGGCTCCTCCCTGCTAAATTGTGCAGTAGGATCTAAAACTTTCTTACCAAATCAAATCTTCCAACAGTGAATCCATTTTAAACTGCTAATTTGCTAATGATCTAAACAAAACTCCTGACTCAGAGGTTTGTGCCAAGTACAAGCTATTTCCACACTTAATCCTTTTAGAGCAGAGAGGTACCTTGCAAGCAGTTATCTGCAAGTGTTTTCTGGACTGTTTTCAGGAATGGTCAGCTCCATTCCCACAGCCACTGCCTGACTCCATCCTGTCTGCAGGGGAGTGGACCTGTGCTGGAAAGCCACTCTGCTGTCCCCACCTGCATCAAGGTCCTCTACACCACATATGTGTGTATGGAGTACAGGCAGCCCAAGGTATTGCTTTGAGCTGTGTTCTTGTAGGCTGGAGGGCTTCATGGAAATAAACAGCTCTTTAACATTTAAGCATTATGGTGACTATAGATTAATGCTATTTTTATTTTTTAAAAAGTAATTTCTTTAAATAGACTAAGTACTCATCATACATTGATGTTTACATGTGATGTCCTTGCTCAGTGGTCTCAGATGTAGCATAACTGCAGACCACTTTGTGTGGCTCTTCAGGTGGGTGGTTAAGTTTGGATTACAAACTCAGCTTACTGTTTGCTGGTACATTCCTTCCAATGTTCCTTCCTATCTTGCATAAGAATAGCAATTGGTTTATAAATGAGAAAAGGAAGGAGACAATGCAAATAAGCCATGTTCTCCCATGTCCTTATTAATGGCATAGATCTGATTTCATCAGTGAAAACAGTAAGATGCTTCCTCCAAATTATTGGTTAATTTAATTCTCCTCTTTCCACTTCTCCCCATGTCCCTCCAATGCATATATCCTCTATGGGCTTTGAGGATGCTGCAAGAACAAACTTGATTTCATCTGATTGCAGGTATGCTTGAAAACCTGTAATTTGCCTTAATGGAAGGTAGTGCTGACCTCTTGATAGCAATGAAACAGATAAAATCATTTACCTGATTACCCATCAAATGAGTTACTCATTAAATCAAGTAATTCTCCTCTGGTGAGATAAAATGAGTGATTTGAATTCTGTCAAGAGCTTAGCAAAGAAAATCACTGAGGTATAAATCTTCTGTTAAGAAAAATCTTGAAAGATATGAAGTATAATCATTTGCAGTCCTCAACTGCTCTCTCTTAACTTTGTTTTAAAGGAGCTGGGAGGACCTGCCTCCTTGTGAGCCACCTTGCAGGTTGACAGACCTTCAACAAGGTGGTTTTGAGGGTTAGTTCTGCAATACAAATGTGTCTATGCAAATTTGTTATATGTCTGAGCTATGTAAGTGTAGGAAGGCTGCAAAAGTGACTTGCAACAATTCATTAAATCCTGTAGTTGCTGTAGTAAAATTTTACACTTTATTTTCATAGGGTGTGGCAGAATATTGAGCAATTTGACAGAATAGTGAAAAACTGTGTGTTTGATAGAGAAGAGCTTACTTCAAATCTGTTACATTGCCAGTGGGATGCATCCACAAATGATGCCTAAAGAAACATGCAACATTTAGTGAAAACTTCAGGAACGAGGACTGGAGTTTTCTCGGTATTTAAGCCCATCTTCTCATTGCTGTCTAATACCGTTCCTTTTGTTCTGATATCCTTCAGGAGAATTTGGTAGTGCATGCTTTCCTGTAGACACCTTCATTTGTGTTGGAAAAACCCTCAGAAACAAACAATCCAACAAATCAACACATATTCATGCTGTAGGTACAGGCCATTGAGAAATAGAATAAAATGTCCAGCATTGCAAGTTTGTTACTTTCAAGCAGATTTTTTTCCTGTGGTCTGTTTTAAGATACTAAGTCACTAGCAGTTAGTTGAAGGAAATAGCTGAGTCTTCCTGTTTATAGAGGTTACAGGCAAAAAAATTGCTACTAAATAAAACTTACACTGACATTGTAACATTGTCTGGTGCTCAGTGTTCTATAAGCTTCTATGGTGGTTACAGACCTGTTGATAAATAAATCACTGTTACTGTTTGTCTTTTTATCTTGTTTTGACTAAAACTTCTTGAGCATTCTATAAATTATTTTGGCCTGAGGACAGAAAAAAAGAGGAATGTGCGTTTTTTTGGGAACTTGTATATTGGACTGAATAATTCAACAGTCAGATGTAACCTCTGGTGTATATAATTTGAAAAAAAAATATTTCTGTTAACTAATTTAGATCATTTTACTAAGGTTTGGACATCTTTTATGTCTCAAGACTGTTTTGAGGTCAGGTGTCGCTTACTTTAAAAATTTGGGATACTAAAGAGCATCATAGACTAAATGTAATGATGCTTTATTATGCTTATAATTTAAAATCTGTGTAACTGAGTGCATTTAAGAGTTCTGTAATTCTCCATTTGGTTTTGTGGAGTGCTTTAAACATGGTGCAAGCTGATATGAGAGAAAGTATTTGTAGTCCATTTTGTAGCTTATATTTCAAATGGAAATTGTATGTTCTGAATTGTATGTTCTTAAAAACGAAACCCACACAATCCCTGAAACTTGGATTAAAAGAAGCTATGTGTAAAGGTGTTTGTCAGGTTTCTGACTAAAAATCTTTGCTTGTTACTCCCCTCTGAGGAAAGGCTAGGTGATTTGGGCTTGTTCAGCTTGGAAATGAGAAATTTTTGGGGTGGCATAGTTGTAATCATCCAGTAACCAAAGGGAGCCTACAGGAACAATGGAGAGGGACTTTTTACAAGAGCCGGTAGTGACATGACAAGGGGGAATGGATTCAAATTGAGAGTAGGTATAGATTCAGTATTTGGAAGAAATATTTTGCTGTGAGAGTGGTGAGGCACTTGCACAGGTTGCACAGAGAAGCTTTGGATGTCCCATCCCTAGAAGTGTCCAAGGCCAAGTTGGATGGAGCTCTGAGGAACCTGGTCTAGTGGAAGGTGTCCCTGCCCATGGCAGGGGGTGGAACTAAATGGCTTTAAAGTCCCTTCCAACCCAGACCATTCTGTGATTCATTGTATAAACCTGCATGTTAGCAGCTAGTTAGATGAATACTATGAACTTCAAGCTCTTTCATATTAAAAAAAGCAAATGCTTCTGTAGTCTGTATTAAAAAAAAAGTGCACAAAATTTTTTTATTTTTTTAGTTTACTTTGTATGCAAATATATAGTTTATTCCTTATCCCAAGATGCTGCGAGCTTAGAGCAGTCAGTACTGTTGTGTCTTTTGCTAGCAAAGTTGCTTTTAGTTGTAACCCTGTGACCCCTAGTATTCTATTCACTTAGCTCATGAACTGTATCCTTCTCAAGGAATAGATGAGTAAACTCTTCTTTTGAGACTTTAAAACTTGTGATTTCAGTGTGTTCTAGATAGTTCTCTTGTTTTTCAGCTTTTATTACATGACGGTAACTAGGCAGATCTGGAGTACAGGAGTTTCCTGTGGTGAAGTAAGGACATAGTGAGCTTGATCATATGTTGGGGCTGGTGGTTCCACAGTGTGTGGAAATGCCTCTTAGGTAATATGATATCATCAAACTCCTGCTGCTTCTGACCTTTAGTCAGTCTCTGAATCTTTGGTAAGCTGGATTATTGAAAAATACAACTGCATTTCTTAAAACCATCAAGGACCTTCTCCATTTTTTGTTGTGTGATGTTTTTCCCCTGTAGAATGGTGTGTCCTTGTCTTGACACAGCTGTTTAGTATGTCAGATCCCTTAGACCTCTACTGCACATCACAGTTCCCTTTCTCTCTTTCTCCCTCTTTGAAATTAGCCTGTTTGCTCCTTGCTTTGACCTTTAGCTGTCATAAGAAGATTGGTGATCCAGACGAAGAAATTATTTTTTCTGACCTATTGAATGCTTGTTTTCTGGCAATACCAACACACTTCTGTAGTCAAGAGTTGACATTGATCTCAACTCCTGTGAAAGAGCTACCAGTTAAAATGGTGGGGTGCCATTACTCTTGTCTCTTAATGTCCTTTGGTTACTCTGCAGAGAGAGAGGCTGGCAAAGGTGTCAGTTGTGCCAGGTTTTTTGTGATACTACTATTCCTACAGGAAGGAAGAATGTCCACATGTTAATGTCTGTAGTGTTACTCAGACTTTCAAGTAAGCATGACTTCTAGTCTGGCAGATTTTATTTTTAACTTAGTTGAAAGGTCTCTTTTGACTTCTGTGTGTGGATCAATGTGATTCTTTCTAAAGACAATTTTTTATCAAGCAGTTTGTGGGAATAGCATGGCTTGTTCTTTGCATTTTATATTCACCAAGTTTTAGGATGCTGAGAAAGCTACTGAAAAGCAAGAGAAGTAAACAGGAATTTCCACACTTGCCTTTTTGAAAAAACACAAATGTGTATCTTGTGTGTTTTTCCAAGGTCATAAACCCTGCCTGGGGATTTCACAATAGTTCAATCCTACATTTATAAATAAAACATGATGTGTATTAGTGTGACCCATTTTCCTTAAGAGTACAAAAATCTTGTTGTCAACTAAATTTAAAGGAGTGTCACGGATATAAAGCTGTTCCTACAGATTCCCTTTAAACCACTTTGTTTGGTAGTCTGTGCCATCAGAAGGGTAATTAATTTATGGGCTGTACAGCTGCTATATATAATATGTCAAAACTGCATGGCTGTAAATGATCTTTTGATAAGGTCAGACTCTGAAGTGGAGTAATAGCTTAAGGTCTGACACCTACATCACATTTGCATGTACTAGGCAACATTTAAATAAGAGATGCTGTGAGATCACAACTGGAGACGATCACCCCACCCCTCGGGTGGAAGATTTGGGTTATGCTGGCTATGCAGAAATCTGGAAGCCAAAAGCTGTTCCTATTGGTGTAGATGAAGCCAGACTGGCACCTGTGAGGTTTGTCCCTCATTACATGGCTTGCCATATGTCTGAGCCACCTGATGGGGTGGGGTGATGGCAGTGCAGTCACATGTCACCCCAGCGCACAGCTGAGCTGGTCACCCTCAGTGCAAGCCCTCTGTGCATCCACAAGTCCTGGGCTGGACATCCTTAATCAGAACTAGTTTTGTGGGAAGGATTGTGCTTTTTGGGCAGGGTTTTTTCATAAAGGCTTTTATACCTTCCCAGCACTTCACAGTGGATAGTAAACGAGAAACTTGTTGGTGGCTGTCATAAATAGTGTGCTCTTTCAAATTCTCTTGGCTTTTTAACTCCTTGTTTATTTTTTACTGCTTTTAACAGCAGTAAAAATAGTCACAATTGCAGCAACATGTTAATGGAAACAGCCAGCATCTGGAGATGCTTTCACCTGCAAGAATGACATTTAATCATTTTCTGAAAGGATATACAACTCTTAAGCAGTGTTGTATTTCTAGAATTAGATATTTTATCCTGTAAGTGCTTTATTGGAAAACAGTTCATAGATGGTCTCTGCACTGCTGTTTCCCCAATTCTGCAGGGCAGAAGCAATATTTATCTTTCTGCTGGCATAAGCTAAATAATTAGATAGCAGTCATTTCACCATAGCTCATCCATAACCATAGCTTTGATGTAACTAATACCACCAGTTAGTTGTTATTATTAATAAAACTTTTGCTGATCACTTTCAGAGACTGGAAATGAGTCATATAAAAAAACCTTGTACAGTTTACCTGTACTTTTAAAAATACCACTTATGGAAATCTTGTGTGTTTGAAGCTCAGCTCTTGATCAGAGATGAAACTGTGATTACCTCCACAAAGATACAGGCTGTTTCTAACAAGGATGCTACTCTTCAGACTCTTTGTTTCCTTATGGACAGGGTTGCACATTTTCATGGGCCACAACCTAGCTTATGTGGTCCAAACTATGGTCTGAAATTTATACCCAACACGAATTTTCAGGAGGAAAAACCTTTTTGTGCCTGTGTTTTAGATTTAACACTTTTTCATCTTGTCTACTGGATAGGCAGGAAGGCAGCTGCAAGCAGTCTGCTGTGCAAGTGCTCCAGGCAGGCAGCGGAAGGCATGCTACAGCTGTGGTTTGGTGTTAAGCTCAGGGAAATACCAGCCTTACGCATTGCCACCCTTCCTACACTCCACATCAGCCTGCCACCACCTCCGTCGTGTTGGTACAGCTGCTGCAGCAGCAAACCCCCCTGACAAAAATAGGCATTCCTGTGGTTATTCTTAAAACAGGCATTTGCATTTGGAGGGCTCTGTGTTGTTTGCAGGTTTTTTTTTTTTTTTCAAAACAGGCAATGTGTTTTTGGACAACAAAATATAAAATAAATTTTCCCATGCAGATCACTTTCCTAGGTTGGTTGATCTAGTTTTGGAATGGTTTAGCTTCAAGCTGAATATGGTTTAGTTGTGGAGGATAGCCTCAGGACAAATTTTAAGATCTGGT
Source organism: Anomalospiza imberbis (assembly GCF_031753505.1). Classification (NCBI taxonomy): domain Eukaryota; kingdom Metazoa; phylum Chordata; class Aves; order Passeriformes; family Viduidae; genus Anomalospiza; species Anomalospiza imberbis. Next base: position 94,032,502 of record NC_089683.1, read on the forward strand.
GTACACCTCTTGTTCCTTGTGTTTTCGGTGTGCTCATTTGAGAAAAATGCCATAGGATGAAGGAGCTTAGCTTAATCTAGTAAGGAGTGATAAGGGAAGGGCCTCAGGCACTGTTGTGTGCTCTCTTCAGCATGCTGCCCTCCAACAGCTTGCCTGGGGACTTCGCTCTCTTCCGTATCAGTTCTCATTTTGCTCGGTTTTCTGGCAATGAAATGTGATTTACAAATGTAGCTGTTTCACAATCTCCTTAAGTCATCCATGGGCAGAGCTGCTGTTGACAGACACTATTCCCACCACTCTTTCCAGAGGGTGCTGCCACCTCCCTGCTGCTGCAGCATGGCTCATTGTGCCATACACAATATGACTGGCCTGGTGAGTTTCCCTGTTTTGATATTGATGAGTTAAGTTTCATGCTGCTCAGTCTCCTGGTGTGCTTCCCATGAGCTGTGTTGGCAGGAGCAGGATGAGAATGGGAAGGATGCAGGAGAAGGGCAGGGATACTTATTTTAGCAGTAATGCTGCTGTATGCCAACTCTAAGTGACCTTAATCCCAGTCAAAGGTCCTGCTTTTCATCACTCTTGGAATTAATGCTTCAGCGAATGGAACCTTATTAGGGTTTATTACAGCGCCTGGAGTGAAGAAGAGTGAGCAGAAGCTGCCACATCCCACAGGTGTTAGTGGGAGCACTGGGTCCTGCTAGATCATCCTTGTCCTTTTTAGCTCACTAACCAGGCTCTGAAAACCTCGCAAATACTGCTGGAAACAGGCTTGATGCAATGAGCATCCTTAACCAAAGTGTGTCTTGTAAAACTGTTTAATTACTTTGTCTCACCTGATAAGATGGTTTTGGTCTGTTGTGCTTGCTAGGTGATAGCAGATATAACATGAGTTTAAAAACAAACTGAAAGAAACTTTTTCCTCCTAAAGATAAAACAATAAAAGGCTCTAGGAATTGGGTGGTTATTAAAGAAATTACTTTTATTCTCTCTTCTCTGTGTGGTAAAGCTAATGAAGGCAGTTGCTGAAGGGTGATACTGTTTGGAAATGAGGTTAATTGGCAACTGAAACAGTTGCTACAGTTTCTTTTCAGAAAGAAGAAAGCAAAATAATTGAAAGATCATTTGCTAGTGGAAGCATGGTTGATTTCCTATGTATGAGGAAACAAAATTAACTAGTGCTGCCCTCTTGCAGTTGAACAGCAATACAAGCATTAAACTAGTGTCACTACAGTTACCACTTTGTGATGTTTAGGTACAATTACAGGTTTTATGAATAAAAGGTAGATAGGGAAAGTTTTCGGTAATCTCCTGGATGGAATATAACACTGTGATTGCCTCATGTAGCAACTCTTGGATGTGAAATATCGTAAATCTGGAGGAAATGAAGAAACCCTATTTCTGTGAAAACCAGTTTCCAAATTTCATATGGTAGGTGCTTTCTTAGGAGCAATATCACTTGCCAAGGAAGCCCAATAGATAATCTTCCTCTCTTTTTTTTTTTTTTTTTTTTTTTTTTCTTTCTTTCAGTACTAAAGATATCCTCAGTACAAGTGTCTGTTCTGCAGCTGGGGACGTGGTGACTTTGGTGGGGGTACCTCTGATTTAGTCAGTTAGCTCTGGGTGACTGGAAGGTCATTTTTGAGAAGGAACCCACAGAGACCTGCTTTGTCCTCCTCTTCACATGCAAGTGGTGACTCTGAAAAGTTCATGCCTTCCTATGGCTGTCTTCAAAAAGGAGGAGCCATTTGCTCCCTCCTCTGAAGAAAAGACACATTGGAGTGTTTTTTGACTCCTGAAAATCTGAAGTATGTCTAAAATCATTCCTTTTGTACTGGTGCTGCTGCAGTCTTTGGGATGTTCACTGTTCTGAACAACACCAGATGTGTGGTGTTCCTAAATATATGTATGTTGGGGATAAACAAGCAATGAACTAATCTGTACTTGTACAGTGTACAGAGCTCCATTCCTGGTCTTTTCCAGGCTTTTTTTTTTTTTTTTTTTTTTTTGTTAGATTGAAGAGTGTTAGTTTTTTTCATGGTGTAGCAATGCACTTTGCACTGCTAATAATCTGAGAGTTTTTTCCTAAGTAAATACTTATATTGTGTATGTGTTTAACTTTGGTATGTGCCATATTTTAAGTAATTTTTTCATTATTTGTGCCTATATAAAATGCTTTAAAAAGCACTTCCTCATCACCCACCATTCACATTAAGTAACAGCAGGGAAGAGGGACCTGAGATTGTACTTAGGCTTGAAAAGTGTAGAGATAACTGTTGAAGATAGGTGGCTTAGAAGGACAGGTATGATAGAAGGGCCAGAGAGAGAAGAGTGAAAAATCCTAATGAGGAGGTAAGGTGGTTGTCATGAGAGATTTAAAGGTAATTTGAGGAATTTTGGTCAATTCTTCAACTGAGCAGGGAACAAGAGATGGGGGGGTTGAGAGTCCTTCTGCCATTTGCAGGGTGAGCTGTATACACTAGACCTTCTGAAATCTTATTTCAAAAGCTATAGTTCTGAGGATCGTGCTGACGGTACTCTGACATTTGCTTTGGTTCCTTTTGCCTCATCCTTTATGGGTTTTTTTTTTTTGATGGAGCAGACACTAAGCTCAGTTTAAGATGCCCAGAAATAGCAGTGTTTCATACTCATTTTACAGTAAGAGAGCCTAACCTTTTTAATATGATGTGATTTACTTACTTCAAAATTGATATATTCTGGAAGAAATGTATTGGTGTGAACTATGGTGGATGCTTTTTGCCAGTGGCATGTAATGTGTCATTGTTCAGAGCACTAATGGCCATTTAAGATTGCAAATCAAGCCTCTCTCTGCTCTTGGCACTGATCTAACTAGTACATACAATGTCTGTTTGGCCTCATGGGGCATTCTGCCTGTCACTTCTTCCAAGGCTTCATAGTTGTATTGGGAAGTATGTTGAATTTGAAAGGATACCAAAGTGTGTGTGTTAAATTAGTCTGTCTGCCCAACCCACCCAAGATAAGACTCAATGTTTCATCTTGCAATTAAGATTGTTTAATGACTTGATGCAACATAGGGGTTGGGAGAAGTTGGGAACGTGAGTTCTTGGTCAACCCCAGTGCCACAGCTGTGTGTTGAGGCCCATGGCTTCATTAGGGTCCTTCACTGTATGCCCTTGCCTTTTACGCTTTATCATCTTCCACCAGGCAGTTTCCTAGTCCTCTCCCCTTTTATTAATCACAGTAGTTGTCTGGCTGACTTCATGCTGCAGAGCTCTGTTCAGCTGACTGCCATCTCTTTTTTTAGATCACTGCAGCGGTCGATTCCTCCAGTCGATCAGGAGCTGCTGGAAAAGAAATATACTACCGTAGTTACGTAGATTGTTAATCCTGGGGAAAACACACAAAACCAATTGTGTGCTGTCCTAATTATATGTGTTCTTGCAAACCTGTTAACCTTATCATCAGCTGTTTCTAATGGTGGAAAAAAAGTGCTGCCCCTCCTTGTTTTTTGAATGGAGACACAGACTTCCCCTCCCCCCTCCCCCTTTTTTTTTTTTACTATCCCACTGTTTTCTGGAAATCGAAACTTTAATCCAGTTATTTAATATGCTTGCAAATCTCGAAAATAATAAACTATTTCAAGTATGATAGAAGAGTCAAAATACATGCAGTACAATATTCACAAATAGTTTTGTTTTGACATTTATCTTGCTGTAGTCGTCCTGCCAATTGGCTTCAGGCACGGCTACCAAAAGAATGAACACATGTTGCATTCATTAGTTCTCATCTGGCTGTGCTTCGTCTTGCAAGACAGACAAAATCATGATCACATTAAATAGATTGTAATGCATTTGTAATACAAGTTCCCTTCTGCTGAACAGAATGATAGCTTTGCGAAGCTGCTGCTTTTAAGCCATGATATTTTGCTTAGTTTTCATATAATGGATAGGAGTATATTGCCAGTGATGTCATTGCTTTTTCGTCTCGAAACGATGTCATGTGAAAAATATTCCAATATAATACTGAGCGAACTGCTGCCCCCTTCTTCCCCCCGTGTGAACTCCCGGTGTCACTGCTCCTGTCACTCCTCGTGTCGCGCTGTGGCTGACGATAGATAGATGTGTGTCGTTTCTGACAGACAGACATGCCTTGAAGCAGTAATGGTTTATCTGCATCTGCCAGGGTATTGTCGTTAGTCAGTGCTGGTGGTTCTTTATGCCCCGAGGGCGGACAGACGGATGCCTGTGGGCTCTTGATGGTCCGTGCAGCGCTGTGCCCCTGGCCGTGAGCACCGTGTGGCACCGGGGCGGGGAGGTCGGTTCCCGACTGCTGCGGTGCCCGCTGGGGAGGGGGCAGGACCCTGCCCGTGTGCGAGCAGCTGCCGCTTTCCCGTTCGGAGGCAGCTCGGCGGGCTCCTCTTCCCTGCCGAGCAGGCCCCGGGGGGCCGCGGCCCCCGGCCGGAGCCGCCGCGAGCGCGTGGCCACCGCCTGCGGGCGGCCCCTCCCCGGGCCCCGGCCCGGCCCGCCCCCGGCCTCCCGCGCTCGCTCCGGGACAGGGGGACGGGCGGCGGGACCAGCAGGGCTCGGTGGCCCGGGACCGTGTGCTGGGTGCCCGCCAGCCGGGCCGGGGCTCGGGAGCTCTCGCTGAGGCGCGGCGGGGCCGGCTCGGCGCCGCTGGCGGCCGCGGGGATGGAGGAAGGCTTGTCCTGCCTGGCCGCAGCCTGCGACCCCTCGGCGCTCGCCACCTTCTGCACGGGTAAAGTACCGCGCCGGGAGGGCTCGCTCAGGGTGATCCCCGGCGCTCTCCGCTCCGCATTTCCCATCCCCGCAGGGCAGAAAGGGAAGCCTGTCAGCGCCGGGGTAGGCTCTGCCCTGCGAGGTGTGAGAGTGGCTCCGCGCCCCCGTCAGCAGCCCGCAAGGTGTTCCTGCCCAGGGGCTGAGGGGCTCGCTGCCGCGCGGCATCCGCACCGCGAGAAATTGACAAAACGACAAGTAAAAAAAATCGGAAAGTGTGTGGATAGCAGAGGAGGCGACAGGGCGATAAAAGATGACGCTAATGCTGGCTGGACAGGAGGCGCGGAGGAGCGTGGGGCTGAGGCTGGGACAGGGAAGAGTTTGGTGCGAGGGACCTTTCGCAGCCCTCGTGGAAGGGCGGCTCTGGCGTGTCCAGCCTTTCCTCTGGACCTCTCGGTTTGACGCTCTCCGAGGGAAGAGCCGGAGGAAGCCCCGGCGGGACTCGCGGGGCCTCAGGCAGGCGGCAGTAAAGGCTCGTTCAGCTTGGGGAGAGCAGAACTGCGCCTGCTGCAGCTTTCTCTGTCTGGGGAACCTGTCTTTGCCCTTCAGAACTAAGGGCTTTTTCCCATTCTCCCATTATTTTTACCAGTGTCATAGGAAAAATGAAATATTTCAGTGCATATTTCCTTTCTTTAAACAGCTGCCCTTAAAACAGCCTCTCTTGAGTGCGAATTAGGTAACTAATTGTGGCGTTCTGACTGTAGCTACCGAAACTATATGGTCTTAAAAAGACCAACCAAATAACCCTAACCAAGAAATCCTGTCAGAGATAAAGCGTGTTCCTCTTGCACACCGAGTGGAGGTGTTTTACTGCGAATGAAACAGACATCAGCGAGCGCCCGCTCTTTGTTTGCTGATTCATGCCGTGCAGTTTGGATACAAACGCAGCATCTTGCATGTGAAACGTACGGCCGAAAATATGATGGTCTGCAGAAAACTTTTCTTTAAACAAGAAAAAACAAGCACTTAATGCGTAGATTTCTATGGGCATTTAGTGGAAGAAAGGAATGACCTTGCTATAGTGTACTTTGTTAAAGTGAACAATGTGCACTGTACTTCATATGCTTCAGAATTCCAAGCATTTGGTTTAGAATTCAAGATGTTGCAACCCTCAAGAAAGAGGGGAGGGTAAATTGGAAATGTTAGCATCTTAAGTGCTTTATGTGATTTTTTTTTGCAGGCTTGCAAGGATTTTTACTGTAGAGAAGAAAAGCTAATGTTTAGCTGTTTGTCTTCAGAACAAAATTCAAAAGAACAGCATTTTTTATGGCTATAGCTTGGAGCTTTGTTACCAGTATGTAGAGGTTTATGTGACCAACATTTCCACTGACTTTAATGGCTAACAGGAGTTTCTGTGATTGTCTGTACAAAATGTAAGTGTCTCAAACTTTAGCTTGAGGCATATCTTGAAGTTCCAAAGGGAGTGGGACATAATGGACTTACCTTTGAGATTTGTATAGGAATCCAACAAAATAAGAATCAAGAAACGCATTCTTTTATGAATGCCTATGTTCTATTTCAACTTTTTTCTGTGTCTTAGGAAATTATTTTTTCTAAAATCTTGATAAAAGACTGAACATTTTGCGGTATAAGGGTTGGCATTTTTAATTGAAAGAAAATGTGGCTTTGGATATTCTTAGCAGGGTAGTGTGTTTTGTTGATTTAAAACTTGATTCCTACTTGTACACTTAAACCTAATACACTTTTATATCACGTTTTCCAATGACTGTGTGTTGGCTTGGGTGTAAAGTTAGAGTGATAAGAAACTGCTATGATGGAGAGATAAGAAACTGCTATAATGGAGAATCAACAAGTGCTTTGTTCCTGTGAAATTTCTAACTTCAGCCTTGAGGGTTTTTAGTAACTTTGCATTAGTAACAAGTATGGAAATGCCTGAGATTAAGTTATAGAAAGTATCTTTTTTTTCTTCTTTTTGTTGGGCTATACATGCTCATTCTTGCTTTATTTAACGGAGCTTTAGGCTTTATACTAACAGTAGGGTATTTCAAGTGAGGGTTTTGGGTATAGCTTTTTTTTTTTTTTTTTTTAATAAGCATCCTACAGTGATACACTTTGCCATAGGAACTTTTCTGCCTTTAATTGTGACTTGTTTTGTGCACAAGCGTCATTGTACATACCTCTAATTGCCCATTTCTTGCCAAAGCTAAAAATTCATTCCTAATTCAGCATTAAACAACTAGCATTTCCTTTTAACATATGGGGTACAAGTGCTGATAGGCAATTTAATCAAAATTTTTCAAAAGTTCAGTAGGAAATACTTTTTTTTTTCCTTTTTCTAATTAGCCTTTTATAATTAAAGCTAAGGCAAAGACGTGTCCCTTAGGAAGAGCATAGCTATCAAATTGGATATGGGCTGGAATTTATCTCAGACAATACAGATCAGGACAGAAATTTTCAGTTTGACCAAGGAAAATATTTACCTGCAAACAAATCTTCAGTTGGCATGCTTCTAGATTAAATATTCACCTCCAGTGACACTTGGCATTGAAATTGGTATTTATAAATGGACAAAAAAAACAAACTCCAACATCCTACTATTTTTAAGCTTGATTGCTTTCAGACTCTTGATTTGTATGCATTTGTCTTTAATGTTAAACCTTGTAGAGAGTTTGCTTAGGGTTTTTTCACAGTGGGGTTTGGCCAGTTTCTGGAGACATTGATGGCAATGGTGGGGTTCTATCAGTGGCTCTGTGGGGTTTCTCTGGGGGTGACACTGAGTCTGCCTTGGGCTTGGTGCCTCTGGCAAGGGGTTGTCACTGTGCTGTGGAGGACACCTTGACTGGCAGTGGCTTTGCCACCTGCCTCGCTGGCAGGCAGTGACAGTGGCTGGCACATACTGCTGTTCTTGCTGCCTTGCTTCCCTGCACAGGTGCTGGTGCAAAAGTATTTAATTTGAATTAGTATCTGACATAAGGGACTGTGCTGTAGGTATTTGGGTGTTATAAGAGCCTTTTTCTTTCTAGTGCATGCAGTGCTATGTGTACACAACAAAAAATTTCAAATACTAGAGGTATATAATAGAGGTTGGAGGGGTTTCCATCTCACACTATTTAGAAGCCCAGTACCGTGCCTCCATAGAAGTCTCTTTTCTTTCTCTTCATAGTTACCTTTTAAAACTGTAGTATCATTTTGGGTAACATTTTTTCTCTTTTGCCAGTTAAGAGCTCTAGCTGGCTCCCAGCAGTTCTAGGAACATGTATTAGTCATCAGAAGGGGGTTGAGAGGATAATATGACTTGTGCAGGGTAATGGTTAGCCTTTTTAGCAGTTGCAGAATGTAATTCCGAGTTGAAGTAACTGCAAGCCACACTTGGAAGTTGCTGAAGTATCGAAATTGGTGAAATGTCAGAGGTAGAGTTGACGCAGCAAACTTGTCATTAAAGGTCAGCTAGAAAGGTTCAGACCACAAACACTTTCTCAGTATCAAGTCTTTGCTCTCAAATTTTGAGTAATACCCCGATTAAAAAAGTATCTTTATGGACCCTACGTCACATCCCTGCTTGACACAGAGAAGTAAGTTCAGCAGGAAAGAGGTAGCATTGGAAACTTCCCTCTTGCAGCAGGCATCTTCAACCTGCTCATTCTGCATGGAGCCAGAGCAACTTTGAGAGCAGAACTTGCAAAGGAATACAGGAAAAGTTCTGGACATGCAGCTCCTGCCCTGTGAGCAGGGAAGAAGGAATAACCAGACATGACAGCCATTAGTCACAGCTCTTTATTGCATGTTGAGAAGATGCCCTTGTGCTTCATAAAAAGAGGACTTAGACATGTCTTCTTGCTTTGCTCTCCTCTTCCAGCATCTTTTTTGTTCTTTGTATGTTCTAAAAATGGATTAATTTGTTGGCGTTTGCCTTTGTTTGCCTGTGAAGGTCTTCAGAAGCATTTAAAACCATGGTAATATCCACGGTCTAATTTCTGATACCTATTAAATGCATCAAAGGAAGTGTTCACTTCCCTGAGAACCTGGTTTGAGTTGACCCTTTGGGTTTTTGCAGGATTTGACTTATTTGGTAAATAAATATCACAGTGCCTTGAGCATTAAGGTATTTTTGGGATTACTTTTCTTGGATTAAAGAGGTGAAAATCAGAGCTGCAAGTGTCACCCTGAGTGGTTTGCACTGATGGTGTGCAGTTTCTGTGCTGGGGTTATGTTGTGTGTGTGGTGGCAGAGTAGCTCCAAGGGCTGTTTGGCCAGAGCTGGCCAGTGAGCTGATCCATCTGAAAACTAACTGGGGGTGGAAAAAGTTTTCTATCAGGTAGCCACCAAAAATTATGTCCTGAAGCAGATACTGGGGCAGAAAAAGCAGCCTGATCCTTCAAGGAAAATCACCCCTTTTAGCAGCAGCCCACAGTTTGACTGGCTTAAGAACAAATGAAATCATGCCCAAGACAGTACTACAGACTGAATGAATACTAAAATTAGAACAATCTGTTGTTTTGATTTTTGATTTGATCTTAATGCAGAGAAACAAACTCAGGGTCTCCTAGTGTTTCTGGTTGCTTTCAGCTTCAGAGTCTTGAATGATTATTTTTGAACAACATTGAACTGAAGAAAACATCTAATGGCTTTCACTGAAGAAATTTTCTAATTGCCCATCTTCACAATATTCTATGTATTTTTGCAATCAAGGAGACCTTTAGGAATGAAATGAAATTAAAAACTGCTGAGAAAAAAAAACTGACAAACTTTTTTTCTTTAAAGGATGCAGTTCAAATTTTTAAAAAGTATCACTCTGTATGTACTATAAATAATTGTGTTTTGTTAGAATTTTGTTCAGTGTGGGGCAGAGCTGTGCTCCTGGCCCTGCTGTGGCAGGGTCACTTGCCTTCTCCACTTTTCTGGGAAGTCTTCCCCAGCTCCCCCAGATATACATGTTGCGTGTCACGGAGCGCTCTGGCATGAGAACTTTGTCCTGTGCAACTTGCAGGCTGCAGGAATGGTCACACCTAGTTAGAGTGTGGGCTTGCACGGGAGTTGCAGAGGGCTAAGTGAAGGCGGAAACTTGGAGCTTGTTGACACAGTAGGTTAGTAAATGTGGATTAGTAGGTTAAACAAGCTGGCATTTAGTCTTGAGTAAGAGCAGTGTGCTTGTGCAGTTACAGCATGAAAGCTGTGATGCTGTTAACTCTCTCTTGGGCTCGCTCCCTGCTGATTTATGTGGCCATACCCCACGTTGCAGCCCAAAATGCATATTTTGTTAAAATTCAAGTTGTCAAATAAGATTGTTGGAAAGGTTAGAAGATGCTGAAAAGTTATAAAATAATTTTGTTCCTGTTTATGTATTCTGTTGTGGTGGGAGGAATATTTTTTCATGCATGAAGGATCCTGTTATTTTGGTTGGCAGTATTATGTGGAAATAGTATCCTCCTGGATGGTTCTTTTATATGTACAAATAGCTGAATTAGCATAGCTAATGCTTAGTAAGTATATGTGGAATTAATCAGTCCTAAAACATAAGCATTTAGTGGAATAAACTAGATAATTCAGTGGTTTAAGATAATAGCTGCTTTCAGAGTAACTGTTATCTTTTTGGCTTTAGATTGTTCCCTCCACAGTTATCAAACAAATACAGATCTCCAGGGTTTAAAAAAGAGAATGAAACTGAATTGCAAACACTGGAGACCTATAATATGTAGCTTTTTCCAGAGTACTTTTCACTTTGAGTTGGAGTGTATTAGTAAAAAAATCTGTAAACTTTATTTCTGTGGGTTCAGGCAGGCCTAATCTAGCATTGCTGTTCCTAATCTTTTATGAAAAGCTGGAAATGTTACCCAGTGATAACCAGAGAAGAGCTCTGACATGGGTCTTCAAGGGACCGACAGCTGATTAGCAGTGGTGGGTTGAATGGCAGTTCAGAGGTTCTCTGGTTGCTTTGGTGCTCATGTACTTTTGCAGAAAAACTTTCCTGTTTTTTTTTTTTTTAATTGTGTCTTTTAGCAAATAAAACTTTCTCTTTCTGTGGTGGCTTTGATTGTTATCAGTTCTTGACTGATTGATGCCTTAATTTTGATGAAGAAGGCAATAAATGGGAAAAAAACACAACCTACTTGTAATTTGTGACACCGCTGTTACTTAGACCCAACCATATTCAAGTTTTGTTTTCCTGTTAAGTATTTGTAGCACTTACAGTATTTGTAACACTGGGCATATCCATGATCAGTCACTATTGCTATTTGCAGAGCTATGGGGGTTTTTCTTAACCTAAAAATTGTTATTATGTAGCAAATAGTAGGAAAAAAGAAACCTGAAGATTTTTTTATGCTTCAGAGACTCCATCTGTAGGAAGATCGGTAATCTGTTTATGATACAAAATATGATGTATTTAAGCAACTTTGATAGATATGTCCCTTTTGAGTGTACAAAATTTGGCAAACATTCCACACAGAAGTGTGCTTCCCTACAGGATCCTTTGGGAAGAAAGGAAAAAGTATCCTTACAGAAAGGCATTTTTCCCATGTAAGCAAATTCCATGCACATATGCATGTGATTTATCAACAGTGACTGTGATAGTTCAATTTTGTGTAGGACTTGTACATAAAATACCTTCGAGGTGAAATTTTAGAAGGTCTTAGCCCGCCTATGCCAACCAAAGTGTTCTATCCAGTGATTGATTTTTCTCTGGGAAGTTGTAGCATCATGTAACACTGTTTCTGAGTGTTTGTGTTTGCTTTGCTTTGCTTCAGTTTTGCAATCTGCTTTGTGGTTTGGCCTAAATAAAGGTGAGACTTAATTCCTCCCTTTTCTGGGGAGTTTTCCATTTTAGGTGTAATAGTGCCAGGATTAGCAACTGAAATTGTTTGAAACTGGCTTCAGTTTTATGTATTCATTTCTGCAGAAGCAGCCTAACTGCAGCTTTCAAATAAAATAGATGTGCAGTAACACATAGAGATGTCTGCCAAGCTGTTCAAGAATTCTTCCTTGTCACGAATTAAATCTGTTTAATTTCACAATTACATAAGTTGTTTATGGGGCATTTGTGGGAACTTGTTGATAGTGTCCTTGCTAAGGAGAGTGCGGCAATGCTTGGTGACACATCTGCAGTCTGCATTCTTTAAGATACTATCTTTGCAAAATAACAAATGTTAATATTGATGTTTCTACAGCTCTTGAGAAGCAGTGTGTTGCAGGACAGTCAGTCTCCTGTCAGGCAGTAGCAGCCGCAGCAGCAGGAAAGGTGTGAACAATGCTTTCCACCCACACCTTGCTTACAGCTGTTACTTCACCAGGGCTGTTTAACTGCTAATGAAACAAAACAAAAAATCTTAACTAAAGAACTAATCAGTTTAATTGTATTTATACTCAGTCCCCCTTTTTAAGAGTGGCTGTTGACTTTCACCAGCATAGATACTTCTTATTGCTCTCTGCCTTGTATTTTCTCTGACACACAATGTGCAGATACTCCATTTATTTCTCGCTAGTTCCTCCTGTGTAGTAACCGAATTGGAGACTGTGACTAATGTGTGATGAGTAGTTGTAGATACCACCTTCCAGGCTGACTGTGTGGGAGCCATGTGCTTTATCCTTGAAATCAAGCAGATGGCTTAGCTGTGTCTATAGTATGACTGGTCTTCATGGACATGGGTTAGTTCTTTTCTATGCAAAAAACCCCCAGCCAAGCCAAACTGCTGTGGATTTGGTTCCACCTGGAGCAAACATGAGCTGTTTTAAAGATGTTCCTCTAATACCAAAGCTGCAAGCAGTTGCAGAAGCTGTGGAAGCTTCTTGGTGGAGGTAAACAAAAGCAGGATTTTGCTGCTGTTGCAAGTGCTGAGTTGGATGAAGTTTGTGATTAGAGAGCTTTAGTCCTGCATTCCTAAGAAACAGTGGATTTTTAAAAATATCAAAACCAAACCTTGTGTCTGTTCTTGCTTACAAGACAGAGGTGAGGTAGAATGGCTGTGAGATGGTATCCCCTGCAGCAAGGAGGGTGACATTTGTATAGCGGAGCTGGGATAAGGGGTGCCTTCTGCAGGAGATGCTGCCCAGGGGATGGACAAAGCATGACGACCTTGCAAGCACAACCGGCTGCTCCGGCCCTGCTGCGCCAGAATGAATACTCCCACCTGGACTACTGGAATGAATACTCCCACCAGAAGGCTTGTCTCTCAGAGGCTGTTTTTTTCGAGTCAGGGAGTGGATTGTCATCCTTAGGTTTTGGATAAGAAGATACAAAGAGGGACAGTAACTCCTCAAGGTCACTTTATTTTGTCAGAGTTGGCGTTTTACTGAATGGCCTCTGGGATGGAGAGGTAATAAAGCAGCAGCCACATAGGGATGTGAGTAAGTGGAAGGAATTCCTATACCTGAAATACCAGAAAACTAAGATAAGGCAGTGAGTTGGTGAGTCTATTTCAAAACAGGTTTTCCCTTTATCTGAAATTGCCATGTCCTGTGACTTGGCATGATAAGAGCCATGAAATAGCACTGTGTACACCAGCGCTGGTGCCTCCCCCTGCTCTGGGCTAAGCACGTTTCTGCTGAGCACAAGAATGCTCAGATCCTGCTTTTTCCAGCAGTGCTGAAAGGGAAGGCTTTCCCTGCAGGGTAGATGACTGTTTTGGGAGAAGGAGGTCTGTATTTCTTTGGGAAAGGAAATTAATACTACAGGCCAGGTTTCTGTTTTTCTTGATGGAGTTTTGCATAGTGGCACTTATGATGGATTGGCTTAGAATAGCACAGAATGAGATCAAAGAATTGGTTTGTACAGTGGTATTTTTGATGTTACAAATTAGATATTTATGAGTCCTGGGGGAAAGAAATGCACAGCACAATGAAGCAGCCAGTACAAAAAATTTCAGAAACATTCCAGTACTTTTATTTACAGGGATAATGTCTAACTTGATTTCTAGATAACAGAAACTAGAGATTATTCATTTGTGTGCCAGGAGTTGAGATGAGTAGAATTTTGTAAATAAACACGGCATGGTACAAAATAAAATGTGTCCATAAAAGAAGGGGTTATTCTGCTTTTCCTGATGTTATCTCACTTAATGATATCAGTGCTTTTCTGTTTTGCTGCTGAAATGGTACTCTAGAATTGATGAGAATATAGCAATCTTAGAGTAGAAACTTTTCCTCTAGGGCAAAAATGTACTTGTTAAAAGCATATCACAAATAAAATCCCAGTTGAGTTAGTTGCCCAAATAAGCAATAAATATTTAAGATATTGGAAGATTGCCATAAGTGTCAGTTTGAAAGTATGTTGGTACTACTGATTTCAGATACTTTGCAGCAGAGGAGATGCGCTGCCAGTAATGGGGAATGTTGGACTTGACCTGTGTTGTTGCAATCTAAAGATTAAATGTTTTGCAAACTTGGATTTATTCACGTGTTACTAGAAAAGTTTATGTTTTGGAAATAGAGCTTGGATAATCAGAGGTAAGCTGTATGAATTGGGACTTAAATTCTGAAAAAGAAAAGTTTCCAAATATATAGACACTTTGAGTATGAATTAGAACCATCACTCTGACAAGAGCAGTTAAAAAATAAGCGGTACTGGGTGGAGGGAGGGGTGTGCAGAGAGAGAGGGAGAATCTGAGATTACTCCTTTTTTTCTCTTCTTCCCTCCTTGCTCTTCCCCACCTTTCCATTTACAAGCCTCCACACCAACTTCCTTTCCTGCCACAACTGCTGGTACCTATCTGTGCAAATGAGTTGCACAGTATTCCAGGAAAACCATTGTTTCAGATGGTCCCATATTTCTCTGTGAACTCTGTGTGTTTGCTGGGCTTTGTGATGTTTTGGATAGCAGTACTTCTCTCTGAGCCTGATTGGTTATCATCATGCTTTGTGTTGGGCAGATTAGTGACAATTAATGCTGCCATCTTTTTGTAGATTTGTGCATTAAAGACATAAGGTTAAAGAAGAGTGTTCCAAGTGGGAAGCCAGACTGAACTTAAAAGTTAGAATTAGAGTTGTCCTTCAAGACTGTTTTGAGATCATATAGGTAGTGAGATGCATGGAGGAGATCATAGTCTTTTCCAAGTTAGAACTCTGAAAAGGTGATTCTTCCTATAAAAGCAGTTGGTTGGTATTTTGAGTTAACTTTATTTTCTTTGTGTGTCTCTCTCTTATTTTTATGGGAAGGCTCTTAATCTTGCTTCTTGAGAAATTGCATGCATTTAAATGCTGACCTTGCTACAGCACTCAGGGTAGCACTTAGGGTACAGCCCACAAGTGTTAATTAACCTTTAGGCAGTGTGGGATGATGAATTTCATTTCATTTAACAGATAAAGAGTGGTGTTAAAAAGAGATTAAGGTCAAAAGCATCTGATAATTACCTAATTTTCTAATTAAGTAGTCACCTAAATTGAAATTAGAAAGGCTTGATTGTCGAAGTGCATATGAAGGAATGCCCTGTACATGTTAAAGCCTGATTGCTCCTGGTTGGTTTACCTGTGAGAACTGAAGTCTGGTATTTTGGGTTAGGCACAACATGTAGGCTTCTCTGCAGTGAGGCTTTGGGAGTTGAGGAGAGATGCTTTCCTGTTCTTGGTGTCCTGCTGTGGCCACCCCGGAGCCCCAGGCAGTGGCTGACTTTGTCTTCGTCCTACAGAGCTAAAGCCTGTTGAGTTTCACCATAGGATGGCTTGGGTGCCATCTGCTTTTGGTGCAGGGACGGGAGTGGTGGCTGAGCCTTCAGTGAAGAGGAAGACTTCCAGAATGTGCTCCCACTTCAGCATATGAAAAGTTGCTTTCTTAGAAAATTTTAGCTAGATGAGTTTGAGCATGGGAATTAACCTACATCATTTCATGCTCACTTAATTTGTCACTTTTAAATTAGCATTTTAACATGGAAGTGTTCTAACACTTCTTGCACAATATGAAATATTTCCAGTGAAGGAATACTACTCTACGTGTGCAAAAGTGTTAATGCATGTGTAACTTACAGCAGAGCAGTTTATTGCAGCTGTCTCTGGTTTCTGTGTGAATTTCCAAACCTCTGTCTTAGAAAAGATGCCCCCTGCCCCTCTCCTTACTGTGACATGAAAGTGGGGTGGCACCAAATATTGATAAGCGCTTGGGATAGCTGCTGAGCCATTTATATGGGGGATCCCAAGTGGGTGCCACCATGGATTCTGTCTATGGGGTGTAGAGGTCACTGATTTGTAGCAGAAACAATATTTTGGAAGGGGAAGGGCTTGTCTTGCGGGTTGAAGGCCAAGCATTGAAGAGCAATATCAGGAGCCAAGCCATATTAGGGGAAGAAAAGTACTTAAAAACCACAAGGCTTTTTAAGCAGTGGGTGGGGAAAAACCCGTGAATGGTCTTACTCTTGAGATGCATCTCCATGGAGGTGGAGCTGATAGGAAGTATGCAGTTGGGGAAGGCTATGAGGCAGTGCCTGCATAATTATCTGCCTCTTTAAGTAATCAAATGGATATCTGTGTCGAATATGAGAACTGTCTGTAAGTGTTTGTTCTGTTTTTGTAGTCTGCCTATCAAAGCTAGTATCAGCAAGTATGAAATATAAAATTTTTGTGCCCAGTAAGTTATACAGTTACCGGAAACTTAGGCAAGCAGAACATTCATGTTGATCAAATATTGTATGGGTGGAGCTGTGCCCTGTGTATCTCATGCTGATATATTTATAGATTATCTGTATTAAAACTGAGTGTTTGCAGCAGCAGATACACAAGCTTATTACAAAAAATATTTATATTTTCTGTAATTTGTAATTATTATTGGGTTATTTTTTGTCTGGATGTTTTTGTGTCATCTTTATATCTTTCTCCTTCCTTTCATTTTTCATGTCAGGAAAATAAAAATATACTAAAGCCTATGTGCACAAATCTAACTATCATATACAACTATAGCTACTAATTGTTAAATGTGAAGTGGTAAATCGTCTTACATATCAGAATAACTCTTTCAAATAAAGTTGCTTGAAAACATGGATCATGTTCTTTATAATGTAGTGATGCAGGCACATGAACATGCTTCAAACTGACCATAAAGCAGTCCACAGTATTGAAAGCTGGTAGCAGCTGTTGCACTGCAGAATATTCATGGGCTTCAACAAAATCATATCTTGGATCATCTACAGACAAATAAAATACTGCTTGCTGTGGACTTGTGATCAAAATGGTTTGTGGAATGGCTAGTGTAGAGTAATATATAATTTTTTTATTATTATTAACTACTTGTAGGGGGTAAAATAAGATGAATGTATGAAACATTAAAAAGCTCATAAGCTGTGCAAGGAAGACAGTCTGGTTGATGTGATGGTCCTCGTGCAGCATCATTCCTGAGCAAAGTGGAGTGTGACAACGTGTTCTTCCTGAAAACCTGAAGAAATGTCTTTGAAGGAGACAAATTTCAGGTTTAGCTTGTGTTGGAACCGTTAATATACTGCACTGTATACAGTCAGTGACTTACCTGTACCTGTCTCAGAACATCTGTATTGTTATTCTGAAAAGAAAATAAAGAATTTACACTTTTGTCACCAGTATCACGTGTGAGATCAAGCAGTGTGTTGGTTTTAATTTGATGTAGGAAAACTGGAAGAATAGAGAAAAGAATGAAAAACTAGCAAAGGAAGCCAAAGATGTGTGAGGAAATTGAGGAAGTTAAAGGCCAGAGTCTTGTGCTTGCAAGAAGGGAGAGCTGGGGAGAACTTACCACTCCACTTCCATGCCATAATCTCTAGGTACTAGGATAAGGCAGTATCATTTAGGTTGTGGGGGAGCTCTTTGAATCCTCTGTGTTCATGTTATGTGCTTTAATTCCCATTCTTGGATTATTTCCATGACTCACATCCTTTACAAAACTGAGATAATTTGTGCATGTGCTGGCATTTGGAGGAGATACTGCGAGCAAAAGTATGGAGCCTTAATTCTACTTTTCTTTTTGTTGTTGTTGAAAATTATGAACTACAGATTTTGAACGTAATTCTTGAACTTTGCACCTTTTATAAGCTACTCTTAAGACAGATGATCTGCAGAAAACTGCAGAGAGTTTTCTTCCTCATAATGTGTAGGAAAAATAAATTTGTCTGGTATCTCTCTGGAAATACAAGCATCATCCAGAGTCAAATTTTTCAGTGCTCTTTAGAACAAAAATTGGAAGTTATACAAATACATACTTTCCAACACACGTGAGCAGATCATGGTCCTCATGAGAAAAGGTTCCCTGGGGACAGTTATCTCCTGAAATTGTCAGCCAGATCTTTATACCAGTCCCAGTAATTTCTGTTCCTTTTCCCTAATAAAAGACTCTTACCACTCTTTGCAAAATATAGAAAATGCTGTGGGTGCCTTAACAGCCAGGTGTTTAAAATTACCTGTGGTTTATATGGCTTTGTTGGATAAAACATAGGATTTTCCACCCCGTGGTTTAAATTTCCATGGGCTGGAATTTGTAGAATTTGTTTTTCTGAAATGCTGCTTACATCTGAAATTAATTCCTTACTTAGATTTAGTCAAAGCTGGGAGGAATTGACTCTAAGGGGTGATAATGGATGCTCTGGATTTGTTGAGAGGGTCCAGAATAGACAGTTCAGTAGTAAGATTTTTTTTTTCCCAATGTAGCCAGTTCAGCATTCTCCTAGACAGCAAGTGATGAAGCGTGATGCTTTTCAAATGCTGGAACCATCACATGCCTGCTAGATGAAATTTGAGGAGTGATACGTGGCTTGGAAGGATTGTTAAGTACCATCACTATGTCCTGGATACTTGTTTTCAAACTCCTGGCCCAGGTCTAAGGGGGCAGTTTGAATTGCTACTTTGTTTGATCTGCTAGGAGTGGTTTGATGCCTGTGGCTGTGAGGAGTCCCACACAACCTGTCTGTTGAGTGGTGTTCATTGACTCTGAGAAATGAACCCTCATTTTTAGAGTTGTCCTTGTGTCTCATGAGTACCGAGAAGAAGCATCCCATGTATATCCCTTCTTACTCCAAAAGTAAGGGAGGAATTGATGTTTTCCTGGTTAAAATTAAAAAAATCAAACCAATGAACTATGAAAAATAACAGAACATTTTGTCTTGAAAGTTGTTGTACTATATGGTTAAACCTAGAATGTTTTGCTGTCATTTGAGTGCCAGTACTCTTACCTTAAATCAGTTTTTAAGACTGAAATACCTTAGATTCACATCTCTGTCGATGTCTCCTCACTACTACCAGCGAGCACTGTAGATGATGCTTTTTTTCCACAGTGGATCTTGTTCCCAGTGTGTCCCATAAAGGCATACGTCATCAACAGCTTAGAAAGCACGACCAACACATCAGAAATGGCGATGTTTGGTTATAATAAGAATAACCAGATAACTAAAATGGTATTTTTTAAATGAATCAAATGAATGAATCAATAGTTGACTGCACTTACAAATTACTTGCTCTATTTGCCTAACTGGTTTCCCTTTTTAGATAAATTTCCCTCTGGTTTAATAAAAGAAGAGCAGCTTATGGAAAGCCTGGATAGATGCATGTCTATGTCAGCACAAGGGAAAGGACAGATGTTTAGGAGTGGGAGAAGAGGAAGGGAGGAGATGAAATTTTGCTTCCCATTGACTGACTGTTCTTGCATAAGAGCTGTTTCCTCTCTGAAGGAGGAGGGCAAGTCCTTGAAGGAAGGTTTTTTTTTTTGCTTGAACTTCTTTTGAAGTAGTTCTTTAGATTATAAAATATGTTTTAAATGAAAGAAGAAATCTGGAAGAGATTTTGAAAACTTCTGTGAAGAAAGGTGTAATTGTGCAGATTTGTCAGAATGATCTCATGGATTCCAGCTTTGTTTACTTTTAGGGCATTGTCTTTTAAGATAATCCCTGCTGAGTTACTTTTCAAGACACTGCCAGGAAGGGCATGTTGGAATTAAGTTGAATATTTGCTATAATAGGTGAGCTATTTGGGTTGGGAATGAGTAGTTTTAATTCTGTAATAGTTGCCAGGGTAATATATGGTTGTCATCACTTGAAACAGATGCTGCTTCTGTAGATTGATAAAGAACAATGAAATGTCTTCCAAGTGTGCTACTGTATTCTTTGATCGACCAAATTAGTCTTGATTTCCTGGTGATATCCTTGCCCTCCAGCTTCTTTCAGTGTCTCCTGTGCCCTCTCTGCAATGCAAAGCAGCCACTGGTGTTTTGGAACCTCCCATTGTACAGCAGGGCACGTTGCTTTGCCTGGTTTGGAATCAGCTGAGTGCCTCAACCTTCTTGGCCTTCTCCTCATGCCCCATTTCCATAGCTGTGCCCTCTGACAAGCTGTTGGGTTGAAGATGAGTTTGAGGGTCCTTCTGCCTCTCTGTGCTGTGCCAAGGTTTGAGCCTCCCCAGCACAGCTCACCGAGGAGAACATTGGTCAACTCCTCTGCCATCTCATCAGATGTGTTGAGCAGGTCAAAGCATTGCAGCTCACCCTCACGGGGCAGGAAGATTGGCTCTCTTGTTGTTCTTCAGAGTTCTAATTAGTGACATAACTGTGCATTTGTAAGTTGCAGCAGCTGGATAATGCACCCCAGTTTTGGGGTGCTGGGGTTCAACAGCAACAGTCTGGTCAGTGCTAGAAGCTCATGGGAAATAGAGATGTCCAGAGATGTGCAGAGCACTTGCTTCTGTGCTCATCAGAGAGACCAATCACCAGTGAAGCTTTTCCTGGTTTGGTAATTACTCTTGTTTGGACTCTACACAGGGAGCACAGTAATATTTGGCTTCTAAAATGATGATTTGACACAGCTACTTATTTCTTTTATGAGTGTGTTATAGTGATCTGCTGTATATTTATGTAGCCTGGGAACGTATCCATAATTTATCTATTGTAATGGATAATATCTATTAATGGAAGACTTTGACCAACCAAAAGAGCAAAAACACTAAGTTGGAGGGAGTTTCCCCCTCTTTTTTCCCCTCCTCTTTTTTTCAAGGAAATGTCAAACTGCTTTTTTTCTGTTTGAACTGCAAGATGTTCTGTTTGAACATCTTACAGTGTAAGATAAGTTAAAAAGTGTATTATATTTTGAAAATAATTGTTCTCTGGAGTGTTTACTCTGTCTGGTCTATTGCAGCTAATACTTGCAGGATAGTGGAAATATGAATTATATGGTATTTTAAGTCCATTTGCTTTCCTGAAGTAAAAGCTTAGGTGTGTATACATGTAGGAACTTCTCCCAGCTCCTTGAAAAAGATGGAGGTTTATGTTTTGAACATGAAGATTTTAATAAAAGAATCGTACACAGTCCTTCCCAACCTGGGGTAGGTGTCACAGGTCTGGGTTTGTAAAGTTCTGCTGAGAGAGCATTAGATGTGCTGGGCTGTGGAGTTATTAAAATCAATTTTCTGCATATAGGGAGGTACAGTTATGGAAGGTGTTATTAAAGATATTTTTGTTGAGTCCTAATCTGTTGTCTCTGTGTCTCAACTTGATTATGTACCTTATTAATTAATTAATTCCCCTGCAGTTCTTTTCATCAGCCAGAATGACTATAGTACTAACCATGAAGTGTACACTTCTGCTTTTGCATTAACCAAATGGTGATCTAAAACAATATGCAAAACTGTCATTTAGGGGCTGGTTTATTATTGTAACCTTAAATGTTCCTTTCAGTTCAATAATAATTTTGGATACATTTCACTACTAAAGGGTTTTTAGGGTTTTTTTACTAATTAATTATAGGAATTCTGTTTGTATTGTGAAAATATTAATTATGATGCTTTATTTTGGTTGGTTCAGTTCTTGGTCATTCAGTAGTGAGTATCATGTTTTAACTGAGTGGAAGTTGTCATTAAACTCCTTAATCACTTCCATAGTGAATTAATTGGAGGAATTTGGCTCAGTATTTCTTTTGTTTACATGTATTTTGAAAGTGCCCCCATGCAAGTATTTCAAAGATTAAGGGGTTTTTTTAGGGCAAATCAAAGTATTAGGATTGTGGCTTATATTAAATTTTTTCTCTTTGATATGTCTTCCTAAGATTAGTGAAAACTAAAGTTTGGATTGAATAGATTCATAGTAATATACCAGCTATTTACCTTTACATTTAAATTTGCTGTATTAATTTTGTAAAATATGAACTTAAGGGAACTATATAATAGAGGTGATTTTTTGTAAAGCTATATTAGAAGTTCCTTACTGAGTATTTAGGAAGCCTTAAACAGGATGGATAAGGAATTCAGTACTTTGTGACTGAGTAACATTCTTTAACAGATTTTTTTTTTAAGTGATTGGCCTATGATATATTAGAACATCCAAATACAGAAATCTGTTATGTGTTATTTTGGCTTGGCAGAAATAATGCAAAGAACTGTCAAAGGCAAAGAGTAAGCAGAAACTGTAATTTCCTTTTTACCACTGAAGAATAGATTTGGCTGGATTAGGCCTTCAGTGCTAATCTATCTCTGTGTGGCCAAACAGATTTTTGGAACCTTTTTGTAGTGCATTTATTTTCTCTTCGCTTCAGGCCAAATGTTATAAGGTTGTATGTTTTTTGGCACATTCAGGGTGGTGATGTGAAAAAAGTTAAAGAGAAGGAATTCAAATTAAGAACTCTGATCTAGACCATTTAAATTGAGATTGCTACTTGATGCAATTAGGTCATTTGTTAACAGTACTTGTATGTTCAACTGTGGACTTTCTTTTAACATTGAAACTTGCTTTAATATTAAGAGTCATAGTTAAAATACTTCAACAGTTCCGCAAGAATATATTGCAGAATTTTACCACACTTTTATACCTTTTTGGTTAATTTAGTTGGGTGTTTAAATAAAGTTAATTTCAGTCTTTCTTCTACTTGTAAGCATGTTTTTTACAGGAAGCACATTCTGTCTTGTGATTTTAGTAGGTCCACACTCTTGAAGCCTTCTGTCTTAGCTAATGATTAGTAATGATTTCTGTCTTGAAGCATTAATTCGATATGTGCTGTAATATCCATTCCTTATTTGCTTGAACATGTTTGTTAGAAGGTCTTCAGTATTTCAAAATGATGGGACAGATGTACTTGTGCTGTACATGCCTCTTTCTGTGCCTTTTAATTCAGAACAAAGCATTTCAGTGCCTCTTTCTGCTCTGCTTTTCCCCTGTACAGATGACAGCATCTCGGCTGCCAGCACCTCCGATGTCCAGGACCGTCTTTCAGCCCTGGAGCTGAGAGTGCAGCAACAAGAAGATGAAATCACGGTGCTAAAAGCAGCCTTGGCTGATGTGCTAAGGCGTCTCGCTATCTCTGAAGACCATGTAGCTTCTGTGAGAAAATCAGCACCAAGTAAAGGTAAGGCCAAATTTGGTAAACTCTTCCTAGAGTCAGGCTGTGTTATCATGTCAGAATGTTCTCCATTGGTCACTTGTTTTTTCCCTTTTCTGTCTCATTTGGAAAGGCTGATCTATTTTGAGCTGGAAGGGTTAGGTATTTAATAGTGGTTTAAATATATACGGCCAAGATGTATCTGAAATATGCATATTAATTCTGTTGTTTGCTAACATTTTTACGTTCTTGATACCCCTGAAATTTTTCCTTACTTCTTGTTAAAAGGTTTTAATTTCAATGGTGGAATGTTAACCTGCCACTGGAGGTTCTGGTGCTTACGGACAGTTTTGAGTCTCAGCTTTGACTTTGCCTGGAAATTAGTCAACTAAAAGAGTGCATTAGAGATTATGTTTTCTCTTGCTCCTAAATTATAACCAAAACAAAACCCAAAATATATTGGCACCAAATAAGAAGGCTTTCTAAATGTAGTTAATTTTTGTTCCAGTACAGAGATAACTTAATAGATATCACGTAAGAAAAGACCATGTAGCAGCACTATCTCTTTTGGTTAGTCACTAGAAACTTTTATATTCTAGCACTGATATATGTAGGATTGTTTAAAAGTAGAGAAACGAGATACTTTTTGCACTAATTTTTATATGCTTCTCCCCCTCCCCTACCCCCTCAATCCCCCATGGACATTTCATTTTGTGTTCTGGAGAAGTATTTGAATTGAGTTTTGAACTTACTCCAACTTCAAGTTGTGTATTTGAAGAGAATTATGGCTGTACATGTTTCTGGCATATATCAGGTCTCTGATTATATAAAAGATTAGGTCATATTTCAAATTAATCACAGTTTTAATTCACCATAATTGCATGTAACCGCATCAAACCATGCAGCATCTCTGGGCTCAATCCCTGTGTGAGTGTTGCAGTGCACCTATTACACCAGTGCCACTATAACACTGAACTGATACAATGTAGCCTATGCTTGTTTGGGTGACCGCTTTATATAGGCTGAAAATGCCAGAAGTTTGAATTATTTTAGATGCGATAGAGGGATCAAATTCCTTAATTAAGTGTTTTTGCAGTCTTTCTGCCAGATGGAAGGAAGTCATGATGCTAATTGACTTAGGCTCTGAATCTGCCATTCTCTCTTGCTTGCTAAATGGTAGACTGTTGTCATCTCTGCTTATAAATGCAGCTTTTATCTACCCAATTTACATGTCTGGTCTCATCAAGATTGAAGCTTCTATTTCCAACTCTTTTTAAATATAGCTTTAGTAGATATTTTTAGTAAACCACTCTGCAGTCTGTGGTCCATTATGAGAAAAAGAAAATATCCAAGTGAAAAACTGGGCAGAACGTGTGCACCATAGTACCTTATTCTTCCTATATAAATGCAGAGGGGCTGGGATGTGCACAAACATGGCTAAAAACCTTTGGCTTGGAGCTGTCTAACACCCAGCAAATCTGTGTACAGGCAGGGCAATCTTCCTGTGTTCTGCAAAATGCCTTGGGGCTGTCTCCTTTCTGGGAGTCTTGGGACCATACTGAATTCTCTAGGTCCATTTGTTCAGTGAGAAATAAACTAAGTATTTGGGGGAGGCAGAGCAGAGGAAGGGTGGAATGTCTTCAGTTTGGTCATATTATATCTCTACAAATGAATGGCAACAGCATGGAACTGTGAAGAAAGAGATGGGAATAGGGAAAGATATGTCCATATATGATCTAATTCACTGAACTTAAATGAATTATGGCTAATTGACACTGTATTTAATTGGTGATGGATGTGTCCCCATTGTGTTCAGTTATACAATACCACCAGACAACACATTAACTTCACTGTTAATCATGAAATCAGCTGTATATAGAATTCACAGAAGAAAATGCTTACATACAGAGACTGGAATTTTAAGAGACTAAAATTAGACTTGAAGCATAAACTTGGGATTAAAACAAGTTCATACATCGCTTTTTGCAACACCCTAGGTTCTACTTTTGATGTCTGTATTTTAAATTCTTTCAATGGCCAAAAAACTCTTGAAATGTTTTAACAGAGATAAATCCATAATTTCTTTGAATAAGTAGGATTAGAAGATGATCTGAATTGCCATAAAAATATTACTCAAAGAAGTAGTTGTTAGATTTTCTTTGAAGTATTATGCATGCATATAACAGACTCTTACTAGTCAAGTCATGATTGCTGCAAAGGTAACTGTATTCCTCCAAAACTCACTTTGGTGTTTGTGATCCTGTCAAGAATCTGGATTTCTGCATTACAATAATTGCACTTTCATGTAAAATATTATAGTTAAATTTTCTTTTAAAAAAATGCCAAGGCTTTCAATAACAGAAGTATTTTCAATAACAGAAGTATTTTTCTCTGCAGCAGCCCTTAAATACATACTGATATAAATAATGAGTAAAGAGAAGAGATGTGTATATATCCTTCTGAACAGATGGGGAGAGATGTGTTTAATCTAAAGTATGACCACACAGTGAGATAAATACTTTTAAAACAAACTGAACTTATCAAGAATAATAGTACCAGAAAACGCCATCCTGAGTCTTTCCATCAAACAAAGGAGTTTTAATATAAGGTGATTACTAACCGAGTTTGAAGGGTGGCTGTTCTACCTATTGTTGACATGAGTTTTCTAAAACCTCTCCACTTTTTTTCTTGTTGCCACCTCAGCAGTGTCTTTGAGGATACATTTTTCATAGGCTAAAAATAAGTATTGTGAGCAGACAGTGAATCACACTGAAAGGGACAAATCCATCCTGATCATTTTTCGCTTATTTTTCTTATTCTGAAGTTGATGGCTCGACTTAGTGAAAAAAGTGGTCTCTTCAGCCTCTGTCTAGTTTGTCTGCATGGCACATCTGGTGATCTAATTCTGTTCTTAATTTCCTTTATTTTAGATTTACAGATTGAAACAGTAGCTGAAGATAAAGTTTTTGCATTATCCTTTAAATCTTTATTTTTCTTTTTCCCCCTACATTCCTGTCACATGCTTATTTTGAGCTTAGTCCAGTCTCCAGTGAAAAAATTCACATGGTCAGGGTAGATTTTTATTTCTAGCTCATGGGCTCTCTCTCAGGAGACTGGTACCTAAGGTCTCAAGAAGCAAATGTCTCTTCATTCAGGGATTTGTGAACTGTAGAAGATAAGGTAAAGGGCACGATTTTTTAGGCACCTTAGTGTCTCCTAGTAAAGCATGTAGTGGAGATACTGTATAAGGAAAATACCTCTAGTAGGGATTGCAGCAGGATTAGCAGTTGTCTGTATTTCACAGAGAAAAGCAGGCTGGGAGTGTTTGCACGTAACTTCCCAATGCAAAGTTATTCTAAATTGAGCAAATCTTTTCAATATAAAAAGATTGTGGTAGCGCTTCTTGATCTCTGCACGCAGCTAAGAATAACTACACAAAGGTGAAATTACCAGGTCCAAAGATAGTGTTGAGGGTTAGAAATGAGAAAAGGCTTGGTAAGGAATCCTGTCCCCAGCAGCTATGGGGCTTGTAGGGATCATAGTGTGGGGATGAGTTTATGGGTTTCATTTCTTTCCTTTCTCTCTTTCTTTTCTTTTTAAATAGATGGCTTGGTAAGAAGAATTTCTTTGGTGGGAAATTATTTGCATTTGGCAGCTCTGCACTCTGTTGCCACATACCTCTGCTGTTGATGCATGATTGATGCTGTTAGCATTCACAAAAAGTTCCAAAAACAAAGATTACCTGGACACTGAAGAAAAAGAAAGCATAAAGCAGTCTGGTACTTGTAGCTGCCAGCAATATAGATTGGCTCACAGCTGGTGCCTGGTAAACCTATTAAAATCTTGCAGGGTGTCAAAATGTGTGTAACAGGAGAATTCATCCCTCAGGCTCTGGGTGTGCGGACAAGTTTGTGGCACACTATGGCAGCACTAGTGAAATATCTCAGATTAATCATTTCACTAGAGTATGAGCTTGTGCCTGAAAAAGTACATCTGATGTCTGCCTGTAGAGAAACAAAAAGTTTGTGTCCTTTTTCTGGACTCAGAAATAATGGAGAGACTTGACAAAAGTTAAACCTTTGGAGGAATATTTTCTATTGCTTGGACAGGAATTTGTATTAAATAACTCATATGCAAATTCAACTCACAAAGTGAAATTGGAATAATGGATGGCAGTTTGCAGAGAGAGTTTCCCACGAGAGTGAAGAGTGGCAAACTGAGAGGCATTTTATTTTACTTAAAGCAGTGATCTTGGGAACCTGGAAAAGCAGGTATGTGCTGGAAATGCAGTTGGTAGGGGTTTTTTTACTTATTTTTTCTTTCCTTTGTGCAGTGAGCTTTTATAAGAGGAGCCCATTGAGTTTTCCTTCTTTTCCTGCTCCCTTCTCTTGTATGAAATAGTGTCTTATCAAATTCCATCTCATTGCACTCATGTAAGCAAAGTATTCCAGATGTAATTTTTACCTTATCTCAACAATAGTTTCATTTCACTAACATTAAGTAATTTAGTTTTATGTTAACAAAATTGACTTCAGGTGTTCAGCAAGCTTCATTAATGAAAGCATAAGACAGATTTGAGTTTTGATTTTTTTTAGTCTTTACACCATTCAATAAGCAGAGTTGTTCTAATAACTGAGTACGTGTTTATGTTGTCTAATCAGTAAATGTTAAAGAAACAGAAAATAGTAGTGTAAATAGGAAAATGCTTATGGCAGTGGTAGGATATAGGTTCTTATCCACAGTATTAAAACTAACCTGGCAAGCTTGTATATGGGTCATTTTATTCCTGGGAGAAGTCCTATTGAAGTCTGCAGGCTGCATGCTCACATAACAAATAATGATACTCTTGAGGTCTTAATGCCTTTCCCAGGTATTGGTTTTAGTGCCATCTGTTCTTTTTGCATTTCTTACAATTTTTTCCTATCTTCTGCTCTGACTTACTGAATATTTTATTTTCTTCTGTTACACTTACTTTTCTGATGTTCTTCATATATTTTTCTTTATTTAAAGAATTTGGATCTAGAGGGCATTAATGAAGTAAGGGCCACTAACCAGCTAAACCAAGTTTAGGATGGAGAAGTGAAGGACAAAGTTCAGAGGTTTTTTTGAAAGTTCTGTAACCTAATAATCTTGTTCATTGTAGAGGAATATTTCTGGTTGTGGTGGTAAGTATCCTTATTCTTTTTCCATATGCTTCTTACAGTTTTGGATATGTTTTGTGCATCTGTGTACTTCTTTTAGAACAGTGTAAGTAAATTTCCTTGAGTGGTACTCTGCTGTTCTCCATAATGCTTCTCAAACCAATAATTGTAATGTTGGAAGAGTTCAGTGTTGCTACTAACTTTTTCAATTGAAAACTTCTTATTTATAACACTTGAGTAGCTATTTCATCACTTGCTTGCCAGAGAATATCAAATTGTTTGATATTACCGTAGTTAAAATTTTATTTCCTCTGCTTAGAATTGGCCCATTTGACAGTTGGTTGAGCATGTAGATGGTGCCTCTGGGAAAGTATAGCAAAATAAGATAGAAGGGAGAAGGAAAAGGGCTGTGTGATTTAAATAAGCAATTGGCCAAACAAGTCTTTCAGTTTCCTGTAGCATGTTTTAAAATGCCTACCCAAAGGACAGAGACGTGGCTCCCCTAACACCTGAAAAATCAGTTTTGTATCCCTATGAGGGTCATTTAATGTTAAAAATATATGGGTTAAGTCACTATTTCTAAAAATCTAAAAATAAATATTTAATTGCTCTCAACATCTAAGTTAGTTTATCTACCCTATCTTAGTTTATCTACCTTTATCTGTCTAGGAGAGATGCCCTTGGAGCTCAAGTTGTTTATGCATTAGCTATACACTCTCAAACTGTTGCTTATAGACATACCTCTATTTGGATAGTTCTTTTCCTTTTAATAGGAAATGACAAATAACATATGTTTAACAGCTGTCTGTTGAAATCTGTGAAATTGGGCTTCCATAAAAAAATATAAAAAGAATGTTTATTTTTTCAGATAGTTGTAATTACTATAATAAAGTTTGTTGAAACTTAGTTGTCTTACAATTTGATTATTAAACAAGAAGCAGCATAACACATAGGTAGTGATTTATCCTGATTTGTTTTGTTCATTATTTGAGACCTGGTGTCTCACCCTGACCTGTCTTCATGTGATAGAAGAAGAGGACACTTTTTCAACCTAAGCAGTTTTAATCAAAATTTCACTCTTAGTATGTAAGTGAAGTAGTTGAATAAAACAGAATGCTGAAGAAAATATTTCCCTACCCTTCAGAATGCAGTACTCTCTTTGAAGAATTTTAGGGCTCCCAGGCAGTTTCTTTGCCAGCATCTTCCATGGACTGAGGGACTTGATGTCCTTCGAAAGTCTGGAAGCAGAGCCATGACTAGAATTAGCTGCTTTTATAAAATTCATTGTAACACCTTGAACTAAGTCTGAGATTTGTCATAATTTCAATTGATTTTGATGTTGTTCTATTAGGAAGGAAGTGCGGATAAAATCTTATATTACGCTATACTTATAACTATTTCGGTCTGTTTTTCCACAGCTCACTCTGTGTGCCCCCTTGGAGATTTACACACACTGTACACTTGTTTAGTAAGAGTACTGAATTGGTTTTCTGTCCTTCCAGGCAGAAAACCCCATGGCATGTAATATATTTATAATCTAGAAGTTTTTATCACGTTTTGGTGAAAGCCAAATAGTTTAAGATTGTTGAAGGATTTGATAGTGTATGGCTTAATGGGAAAAAAAAAAAAAACTTCAAAAAAATTTTTTTTTTTGTAAGGTGTCATTTCTTGAGCTTTTTCTTTTAAATCCACTTGAATTAAGTCCCCAGAGAAATAACTTTAATGTAGTTGCAGCTACTTACTTTAAATTGAAATTGCCTGAAGAAGAGAAACGAGTGTTTGGTTTTTCCTTGTAAGAAAGGCAGTTTACCTGTCACAATATTAGCAAATAGAAAGATAGTGAGGATATTGTTTCAGTAAATATATTTGATAACAGAATCAACTACATTTTAATGCAAAATATTCTAAGTTTTGTGTTTGGGAAGAAAAGTGGATTACTAATTGATTCTCAGCTCCAGCACCTTGTAAGTATGTTTGGAGGGAAAAGCTGTCATGTTATCACAGGACACACATTTTCAAACTTACCACTCTCTAACAGCTTGGCTTCACTTTTTTCCCAGTTAGCTAATCAAGGCTGATAAAGAATTGGAAATAGATTTTTGGTTTATTGTGGTCTGTTTTTTCTAACCCTACTTATCTTTCATTCACACATTTGTATACTTGACAGATGTTAATAAAATGTTTCTTTTGAACTCTACAGATACTATTCTATGAAAAGTATCAGAACAGAGATGAATCCATTTTATAAAAGACATTTTTATCACTTTGATGTCTGACAATTTGGCTTTAATCCTGGTCACCATACACTGCCTTTCATTCTACTTTCACTTTATGTCTGGCTTTTGTTCCAAGCTAGCAGATAAAGCTAAGTGCTATTCAGTCTGAAAAATTTCAGACTGCTTATGCTAGCAGGTGGTGAATGACATGATATTGGCAGAGGTGTGCAGGCCAGTGCTAGGAGAGCTCAATTGTTTCAGTGTATTGATCCGGAATTTGTGTTCTCCTGTGCCACTTCATTATTTCCAGGTCTCTGAAGCAAAAGCACTTGACTGCTATGAAGGATTATCTCTGCAGTGGAGAAGGTTAGAGTGTTGTTAATTTTTGACATCTTTTGACTACAAAGATGACCTGGTTAAAAGTCATTAAGAGAGATGTGTGGTTTGGACTGGTGGGTCCACTTCCTTGGACTTCTGACCCAGCTGGGAAGATCTTTGCGTGTCTCTGTCAGTAGCCAAGCTTCACTGCCTGGGATGTGTACAGGACTTAAAACTCGCCTTTCCTTTTCATGATTTAAAATATAAATTAATTTAATTTACTTATAATTGCAGATGATTAATTTAATTTCTTTCATCCCTTTAAAAGTAGGTATTCCAAAGTTACTTTTGACTGTCTAATTAACATGCAGTATACAGAGAATTTGGAAGAGGCTTTGTTTCTTAAGGCCATTGAGTGAGGGGTTTGGGGATTTTTGTTTGTTGGGGAGTTTTTTTGCTTCTTTTTTTGCTTTTTTACATTTTATTGCACATTGAGTGTGGCACACTGACCAAGATTTTGTTCTGGAGTGTAAGAAAGCTTGATATATTTTTGACACTTGAAAAAAATTGTCACTACAGTTGTTAATCTGGGTTATGTTTAATTGTTAGTAATTTCGCAAAAGTAGTTTTTACTTTAATTCAAAAATCTTAATCTCAAATGTGATTTTGCGTGTCACTTGTTGACATTTGGAAGTACTTTGCCAATCTACCATCAATGCCTACCTTACTGGAAAACAATTCCAAAGCTGCTGTCTGGATCCCTTTTTTAATTGTTATTGTGTTCATCATTGCATGGAACAGTGCATATTCCTGTCATGAGTATACACTGATGTAGAGTTTTATTTGTAACCAGTTTTGTCCCTGGACATAAGCAGGAACTAACACTTTCCATACCTAGTAGGGGGAATTATTCTAGATGTAGCCAATAAAAGAAATAGCAGTGTGCTCCTTGCACTCTGAGAGTGTATTCCCCCTCTTAGTAAGTTCCTGTGCCCTGTCTGTAGCACTGTTGTCCTTTACACATCCCACTGAGCGCTTACCCACCGTGCTGGGAATTACTGCTGATTCCCCTGATTCACGTTTCTGGAAAGCCATGCTAGAGCTGGTTGGAGAGATATGAATCAATTACAATGAGCAGACAGAGATGTTAAGGTCATATAAAGTTCAAGAGTGAATCATAGGCCTTGATATTATGCATCTCCACAAAGAAGATGACTTACTTTGTCACTGAAGCTAATTTAGAGGCTTCTACAATAAATGTGCTTTCTAAGCTCATGCGCTTTTGTTCTTGCATCTGAGTTACATGGGGTAAAAAATATCTCTTGAGCTTCAGAGGTTTTGTGCAGTATATTAAAACAAATTCTAAAACAAATTTTGTATTCCAAATGTTTGTTGCAAAGAAAACAGTCTCTGAAAAGTACTGCTTGGAAGGAATAATACCAAATTGATTTATATAGAATTTAGGAAGAACAATGACCTTTGAAGTGTTTCTGGATTTTAAGTGTGCCTGCCTGGGGTACTCCACATGATCCTTTTGGCTTTCCTGATCTGAATTTCAGATGTGATCACATGCTGCTTTGTGCATTTGAAGCATTGTTTGGTTCTTGTAGGCCAGCCCATTTCTGCATTCATCCAAATAGTTCTGACATCTAATATTCCCTTGATGGGTATCTCTTGTATATAATGTGGTAGTTTAAAATAAGAATCAATTTGACTCTCAACCTGCTTGAAAGAGCTGTGCTGTGACACATGGCTGGTAGTGTTCAAATGAGGCGTCTGTGTCAGTTTGTCCTCTGTGCACAGAACTGTCGATTCTCCCCAGCTGCTGTTCTACTCCTTGCTTTTTATCTTGAATGTGTGGCCTCATGCCTTATCTATCCCACACTACTTGAAGCCTGCCACGAACACAGACCTGTTACGTTTCTGTCAGTCGTGTCCTCTGTGTTGCTGAAGTCAGACTGACAACCCTATGAGAGACAATAGAAATTTGCTGTCTGTTAAGTAGGCATGTGACACAGAGGGCCTCAAAAGTGACCACTGATTTTTGGATGCTTAATGTGAGATTATCCCAGAGATCTTTCTCAGGGGATGTTATACTTCATAAGGGTGAAGTACAAGTCTAGCACTTTAAAGGAGGAAGGGGCAAAATTCTCCTCCAAGTAATACCTTGGAAATAAAACAGGCACACAAAAAGAGAGATGCAGTTAGTGGGAAATGATGAAACATCAGGTTTGAGTAAAATGCCTTGTATTTCACTGGCATTGTGTGGAAGAGTCAGGTCTGGGAGCTAATTGTCAGGCTAACGTTCAGCTCTGAAAATAGAAGAGCCTTTGATCCCCCTTGTCTTCCTTGCAATCCCCTCCCACATTCAGTGCATAGTTTTAAACTTCTGCAGTGAGTGAAGCGGGCATCTGACAGACAACAGCCTTCTTTGCATATACACTCTTGATTTGTCCCTGGAGAGAGTCTGTAACATTCACTGGATGTGGCAGATGTTCTACACAGTGAGCAGTATCAGAAACTTAATAGCTATACCATAGGGTGTATACTGAAAGGTATTTTAAGATGGAAGGGGCAGCTGAAATGAAACTGAAAATCTTGATTTTTTTTTTTTTTTTTAATCTTTAGAATCACAATCCTTAAATAACTTAATAATTCTTTCAGGCCATCATATCACTAGAGGAACTGGCCTCTATCACAGCATATTCTTGACTGCCTTAGTGTCCCAGGTTTCCTGGTTCTAAGGTTTCATGAATATATGTCACCAGATGTTTGTCCTGAATGCTCATGCTGCTGCTGTATGATACCACGTCCACAACTGAGAGCTTTTTGTTGTTCATGTGGACCTTTGGATATAGCTATAAAACCTAACATTCTTTAATATTGCTTTTTTCTAGGTCAGCCAAGCCTCCGAGAAGCTATCTCGATGTCATGTATAACTAACGGGAGTACAGGAAGCAGGAAAACGAGCCACAGTTCATCCATTTCTATTGCCAGAAAAGAAACACTTTCATCTGCTGCAAAAAGGTATCCAAACTTATTAAAATTCAGATTTTTATATATTAAAAAACCCCAAAACCAAACAGAGCAAGAGTTTGATTTTTGTCTCTGCACAACACTTAGCAGAGCTGCCTGAAGTCCAGTAAGGCAAAAATAAACTTTGGAGATTTACCATGTTGTTGGGCTGTGTACAGAAGAGTTCTAAAAAGAATTCAAAAATGGAGAGTATTTCTGTGGTGTGTAGTGTCCAAAATGAATTCTCACTAAGGGAATAGGAAAATGTATTTCCAGTACAAATGGAAAATTTTTCCTTCTGGTATTCATATGCGTTTTTTTTGTTGTTTTTTTTGTCCCCCCTCCTTCCTTCCCTCAAGGAAATTAAAGGGCAAAACTGACTTCATTGTCTGGAGTGTAAATAGTAGGCAATAGCAAAATAACTGAGACAATAGTAAATTGTGTAAGATAAAGGTTTATATTTTTGGGTAGAAAATCTAACCTAAAATATGACTACTTAGTCCTAATGAAAAATATCTGTATTAGATCTCAAATATGAAGAAATTACATTGCTTGAGTAATTTGGAAGTTAAATGAGGTAGGAACTAAATAGTAGTGATTTTCCTCCATGTAATACTTTCAGCTTCATACAGTAAACAAAGAATTTGCTTATACTGCTTTTTTCTATGGGTTTGTTAGACAGTGCATGGCTTCTTCAGCAGTAGGTTTTGTATATTCTTGTTTGTTGTGAAGAACAAGCTGCCAAATACAGCCAGGGGGCAGAGAATACTCTAATGTGTAACTGTATTAAGTTATGTGAACAAATTCTTGGCCTCCGTAGAGTACTCTGGTAGCCACTCTGGTGGTTTATCTTCTAGTGTGGATGTAAATATTGTGCTGTACAGCAAGACAGGGAAATTATATACTTCAGGGAATAAAAATGCTGCAAGCAAATATAAACTGTACAAGAACAAACCAGAAGAAGCTTTAGAGCCCTTTGGAATTTGGAAAGCAAGGGTAGTGACCCACTATTTGCTCTTCTCCACTGTGTAGCATTGCACATCTTTCTTTTTATTGAATTCTTACATTTACTTTTCAACAATAAATCAGACAGTGATCAGTGTATGTCTCTATCTGCTAGTGTGACAGGCACAGGGACAAAAGACATTACTGCAGGAAGGTATTTCTTAGTTAGCACTTTTCCATTAATCTTAGCCCTGTGGCTCTTGGCACTTTGATGAGAGCCAGTCCGGTTCCTGTGGTGTTCAGCTTGCATTTGTGCTGAATCACCTGCTTGATTCATTGGCTGCTCAACACTTGACGACATAAGAAGAGCAGAGTGGAGTGGTCGGCATCCCTTTCATCTGAGTTAAGGTCTTTAAAAGGAGACCTGGATAGGCCAGAAGAAAAAACCTTCATATGCAGAGGGCAGCTCTTCCTGGGCCCCTGAAAAACTATCCAGGGGAGGTGTTGGTGGTTCCAGTGCAGCTGAAGACACATGACTCCCTTCAGCAAGACATGTTTTAGAAAGGCCAAGGAAGGTTCTGCTTCCAGGAGTTCCTTTCACTGTCATGTCTTTATTACTTAAATTTCTTTCATATTGGGAAGAAACAAATTTGCCCTTCTGTAAAATTACCAGCTCAAGAAAGGGGAAAGGAAAGACAAGTAAATGTCAATAGTAGTCCCATCTGCTTCCAAAGGCAGAGTAACCATGTTTATTTCTAACACTTGTGTTGAAAAGGGGGGAGGCCAAAGGAGACTGGAATGTTTCACCCCACCTTATCCAGGCCTTTCTTCCGGCTGAAGCTTGAACTGGTGCAGCAGATGGACAATGTCATCTTGTTGATAGAGAATTAACCTTTAGGTTCTAAACAGACTCCATAGCCTGCCTAGGGCTTCTTATGTTCTAAGTGTATGCAGCCATACATCTAGCCAAAATAACAGAAGGCCTACTTGTGTCTAAACTGGATTCTCAACTGGTGTTGAATTTCTTCTGTGAATGAGCAGTTTCATTTCCTGGACTATTTAATCTTGTCCTATGTACGTGAACATTGAGATCATG
Source organism: Anomalospiza imberbis (assembly GCF_031753505.1). NCBI lineage: Eukaryota > Metazoa > Chordata > Aves > Passeriformes > Viduidae > Anomalospiza > Anomalospiza imberbis. Next base: position 94,068,199 of record NC_089683.1, read on the forward strand.
GATATAATCATCTACCTCAGTAACTCCACAGCAGCAGGATGTCTTATTTCAGCAATGGCATGCTAAAATACCAGCAATCACTAAAATCAGACCCCAGGAATGTTTCCTGCACAGCAGGTAGATGATGTCCCATTAACAGAGGTGAAGTCATGGATGTGTTGAGAAAATTTCAACCCCGTAGTTTGGAGTGGAAACAGGTTTATACTTTGTACAAACAAAAACCAACCAAACAATGACTGTCAGAGACCTGTTTGATCATTTTCCTTAAGACTAAACATTCTTGTGAAAACAGCTTATGTTAATACTCTTGATGTTTCAGAGTGACCACCATCCACAGTAGATGCCAGTGTGTTGTGGTCCAAAGGATGAAACGCTGTACTAAGTGAAATCAGAGAAGCTGCAAAATTAGGACAGATAGTAATAGCTCTCAACTACTCACTTGTAGACTGAAGAAATGCCTCATCAAATTGGGTTTTGGAAAGAATTTTTGGATGCATAAAAAAGAATTTTTGGATGCATTAAATGACTGCTTCCCAGAACAACTAGTCTTTAGAAACCCACAGGAAAAGAGGCTGGTTTTGATTAGATTTCAGCAGTTACACAAGACCTACTAGAAGAGGTATTAGTGGGAGAGCCACTCTGTACTAGCCAGTCATAATACAATTAAGCTGAAGATTTTAGCTGAAGTGAACAAATCAAATAAGTTCAGAGCAAAGATATTCAGTACTCAGACTGCCACATTTCTACATTATTTCCTTCCAAATTAAAATGCCTGTCAAAAAAGAAGCCTTTTTGCAACCTGGTGGTAGATAAAAGCACTTTGTAGGAATCCAAGTGTACCTTGTGCTACAATCCAGAGTGAAACCAGAGTGTTTCTCATGGCCCAACAAAAAAGTTATGTGAACCTCATGGCAAAGAAATGAAATGGATAATGCACAGTGACAAGCTCATTGAAGACATTCCCACTCCGAATCTATGGTTTCTAGGAGACGGATCAGATGAGTTTGGGTAAGAACACAGAAAATAGGAGACTGAAATGATAAATTAGATGATATGCTGCTCTCAGCAGGTGGCATTCACCTGAACCTGCTGGGGGAGTGCAGAGGTGAATTGCAGAATTGCTGATATGTCACTGTTCAATAGAACATTACAAAAAGTGGTGTGTACCTGTCATAGTAGGAATAGAGAGGACTTCTGTTTTCTTCAGTGGAAAGAGATTCTGAGAATTTATATTGCATTTCTTGCAACAGAATGCAGAAAGATTAAGTGTAGTGTGCTTTGCATCCAGCAATACAAGCTAAGTATTCTGATTAAAAAAAAATAGTAAGTTTCTATGCTACCAGTTAATTGAGGATTTTTGGCTATAAATTATTAATCAAAACCCCACAGTTCTCCAGACTTTGTTCTCTGTGATCACATATATGCCTTTAAGGAATGTGAAAGCTCTTTGTTTTGTTTTCATCTGGTTTTTTTTTTGAAAAGAAAATGTCACTCTGATGGATTATATTGACATTTTGAACTAGATAGCATGTTTTACAGTAGAAATCCTGAGTGATCCTTACAGATTTGCCTGGGTTTCATATTCATGTTTTGACCTGTTTTTCAATGTGTCTCTTCTCTGAAAACAGTTTGAAAAGTTGAACTCCTGTAAGCCTTGGGGGCTTTGTCTCAGTGGTAGATGATACAATTTAACTGAAATAACAAAAGAAGCAAAAAAAAAATCTTCTTAAGAATGATATGTTAAAATTGAGTGCTCATTTTTTATTACTTTATTTTGAATGTTGTTTTACTGTTTTCTTTGTGTTTTGGGAAAAGGTAAATGGAAATACAAATAATTATGGTAATGCAAGAATTCAAGGTGGGGGGAAACTGTTGTGAGGGAAAAATGGATTCTCATGTTCAGAGATACACTCTTTCTTTTTTACTTTGCAGGATACTTTGACCCTAAGAGAAAAATCTTTCTATTACATTTTTAGCTGTTGTTTGTATCTTGCTTTATTTCTTCACCGAGAAATCTAACTTGTAAGATTTAATTTTTTACCTTAAAAAAAGAAATAGGCCATGCACTCGATAGTACTCTTCTCTTTCAGGTCCTGGTATTGTCTTTGTGATTTAGTATATTACAAAGTATGTAACTTCATAGAAGAGCCTTTTAATTAATCTTTCTGTTTACCTAGCAAACCTTTGGTTTGGTTCTTAATAGATTTAAGGTTGGTAGTGACATGTATTTAAATCTGTTTCAAATATTAAACTAATAAATACAGCACTATGAAAGTAAAGATGTGTTCTTGGCTGTCATGGCTGAAGATGTTAAAGAAGGGTGAGCTAATCTGATATTAGTCAACTACAGATCAAAACATCCATGAGTTTTCAGGGATGATTTCCTTTGAACTCTGGTGCAGCCAAGGAGAGCCCAGGGACCAGCACCAGCATTCCAAGGCTTTGGTGGCAGCTCGAAGACAGTAACATGTATGTCCACAAATACAGTTTCATGGTGGGCTTACACTAATGAGAGACAGCATAAGTCACAGTCCTGCCTTGACTTGCACTGAACCTTGGCTGGCAGCACGCCAAGGTGGTCAGTGAGCTCTGAAGCAGAGCATGGTTTCTTCCTGAGGGACAGCAGATTTGTGGAGCATCAGTTTGTGTCAGCTTAGAATGCTGTAGGAGAACCTGCGAATGAAAGACACGCTCAAATCAGAGTTGTATTAATTTTAAAATCATAGTTAATGTAGTACAGCTGAAATATGTAAATAATCTTCCATGTCTCCCTGACTGTTTTTTATTGTTGGAACTAGTGGATAAACCTTATTTCAGCAAAATGCAAACACGAAGAGGTTGAGTAAATAATCAAAGTGTACTTTTGGTGGTTGTTTATAGTAAGTTGTTAAATGCCTCTCCCATCTTTTCACAGAGGACATTTTCTCCCACCTTGCTAATTTATTTGCTTGTTCTCTTTTTTCCCTCCCTATGTTACACTTTATTTTACAGCGGTACAGAAAAAAAGAAGGAAAAACCTCCAGGACAAAAAGAAAAAAAAGAGGACTCTCATTCTAATGATCAAAGTGCACAAACTCAAGCATCACCTTCTCCCCAGCCCTCTTCACAGACTCTCCAAACACACAGGCAAACTCCAGAAAGCAAGAGTTCTGCTCCAACTAAAAGGTTTTCCCAGTACCACAGTACAGAACTAGAAATGACTGTTATGATTCTGAGTTCATATTTGACAACAAGTCATGTGAAATAGTTCTAATCTCATGATCAAGCTAAGGTTGGATACTTTTTCTGCTAGAGAAGATGCATTCAATATGCATTGCAGCAGAACAAATACATAAAAATTCATGTTTTTCTTTGAATATATTTTTAAAATTACAGAGTTTTTTTGTTCTCAGATTAAAATCCTAATACAGTAGATTACTTCTAATCAGCCATGTTTGTAAAATATTTAGTGATCACTCTAACTTGATTTTTCTCAAATACACTTCATCTATTTTGTCTGACATAGCTGAATTATGGAATGTATTTTCCACATGGCCATTATTATGTCTCATAACAGTATTTTTTAAGTACTAGTATCATTGCAACCCTTGGTTCAGAAATATTTGCTCTCAAATTGTTCTATAAAGTGACTGCAGTTTTGTTTATGTTGGTATTTTTTTATTTCATGGCCCTTCCCTTTTAAATTCCTGCTAGGTTGCAGGATGGCTTACTTTGATTTTTTCACATGAGTGAAGTTCTGGTTTTATACCCAGATCATAGAACTACTTGACTTAAGTAAATGCAAAAATTTATTTAGGATTGCCTCTTAATTTCCCACTCATTTTTGTGGGAATTAGTCACAGGGGGAAAAAAGGGTACATTTTAGAGATACTAGATTGCATTTTGAAGTCAAGAAAATGGCTTTTAAGATTTGGATGGTAGCTTCTGAGTTTCAAAACTGTGCTGATCACTTGGCATGGTTTCTTTTTGTTTTGTTTTGTTTTATTCATTGTCACCTTACTGTTTTGGAAGGTGCAAAATTTTTTTTTACTCTCTGGCACTTAGAGACTGAAACAAAATGTAAATTAAATTCATTACTCTGAAATGTACCCGTTTGGTTCACAAGATTGTTGTCTTGCATCACTTGAATTCACAGCTCTTGTAAATATTTAAACTTCCACTTGACTGGTGCATGTTATAACACTCCATAAAGGCTCTGTCTCCATGTCTTGCACAAACCTGTAAGTTGTCTGAAGCTGAACTTGCAGCCTGTTGTTCTCTTGCCTGGTATCTCCCTGTAAAGATGTCTGAAGTCTTGCTTACTAATCTTTTGCAGTGTGGGGAAAAATAAGTGCCTTTTTCAGTCTCCTAAGGGTTTAACTTGATTTGATTAACTTGTTTGTCACAGGACCTTTGAGCCTCTTGAGGTGCTGTAGAAGGAGCTTGCCATTTCTAAGGTTGCATTTCAGGACTTAACTCCTGCAAAAAGCATTTCTGACGGGATGAAGTGTGATACTGTTAGCAGGACATGTGCAAACTCTAAATGAGCTGATGAAGGATAATTTGGGCTAGGTAACGTTTTGAACATGTATTCTCTGATTTAGGCATATGTGAAATTATTGAACTAGTGACTGCAAAATTTGCAAATTCCCATTAGTGTAAATTGGCTGCAATAAGATTGTTGAAAAATTATGTCAGAATTCATGGATTTAACTGTCTGTAGTATCAGGCCAAACCTAGCTTGTCTTACTCATGCAATAAGTTTGCAGATATTTGTTTCAAAAAGATTAAAGCCATTATTGTGATTTAGTATGTGCTAACTGCAAAGCCTCTACATGAAACTTTAATCTGATAGAACTGTTTTGCCTCAAAAATCAATATGCTAAAGCTGGTGAACAGTTAATCAGGGAAAAAATTACATTGTTATCTACTTAATTGATTTTTTAAATATAGTTTATTCTTTAAGACTTATATACTTAGCCTCATTTTTTCCACTACTGTAATTTGTTAGCAATGTAGTAATGAAGTATAGAGTTATTTTGTTCAAGTCTTTATGTAAGAGCATTTGGAAATGGAAAAGAATAGATAAAACATGTAGGAATTGTCTTGCTCAATTGTTTTCATTCATCCAGTTAGAAATTTTTGACTAATCTTTTTTCCCTGTTTCATGCTGCAGCTTGAAGGAAGATCTAGCTCTGCTTTTGTCTCCTGCTGCTTGATCTGTCCATTTGCATATGAGTTCCAGTTGTTACATTGTTACATTATTATCTTGTAATTGTAAAAATTTTTTTGTTTCTTCTAGCATAAAGAAATCCTTGACTGTTGAAAAAGCTCACAGTGCTTGGGAGAGTTCAGATGACAGTCGTAACAAGCTGATGAGAGTAGCATCAACATCTAAGTTAATATCAAAAGTGGCAAAGAATGCAGACAAGTATGTATTGGTTTGGTACATAAAAGCAAGAGAACTTGAGAGTCAAAATATTATGAAATCACATAATTCTAGTGAACTTACTGGTGTGTATGCTAGGGCCTTTTGCATCTTTGTTTTTACTATGAGTACTTACATGACCTGCCAGTTTGGTGCTCCAGGTGCCCATGGAATTTTAAGATTATTATAAAGTAATTATTGTGTAAATATGTTTTAATATTGCCCATTTGGATTAGCAGAATTATGACATTTTATGGCTTAATGCCAGTGATGTGAAATTTCCAGCTTTTTTTTTTCCCTAATTAAAGCTGATTTGAAAATGCAAGTGTATTTCCTTGAGTCAGTTTCTGGATTTCACATAGGATATGTTTCCAAAGTAGACTGTAATAGTAGGAATATACTTTTATGATTTCAGATAGGGTCCCTCAATGTAACTGTTTAGCAGGTTCCTGGTTGCACATTCTAGATGACAGGCAGGGATCCTTTTCAGTGTCATTTTCAGCAGGTGATGTGCTGTAGCCAGTCATCCCTCTCCCAGCCTTCCTCAGCAGCAGGTTTTCTTGGTTTGTGGTCTCCAGTCAGTGCCTCTGGGGTTGAATAGCACAGAGGAGTTACTCCTGCTCCTTTCAGCACAGGGGCAAGAGTTTGCTTTTTGCTGTAACCCCACACTGTTGACCCCTATTGTGACCCACTCATGCCTTCAGTACTCTCTGCCAGTTGGGTTTCCCACTTTGTATTCACACACTTGATTTATCTTTTTGACTGATTCTTCTCCTATTTGCCAATATCCCCCTCAGTGTGCTGGCAGATTGTTCTAGCTAGGTGTTGTCTGCAGATTCCTAGATCTGCTCATTAATCTTCATTCTAATAGCCCTTAACTGGTCCAAGGCAGAAAACCCATCCCATTCTGAAATAAAGCACTTCAGACCTTTCAGGGTAATTGCCAGTTTTTTATGATTATGTCTGTAGTGCTCTCCTTAGCCTGCATCTAAGACTGTTGAATACCTAGTCAAGAGTGGTGCAAGTGCATTCCTTCTTCCCTGGGAATGGGAAGAACAAAAACAAACTAATCTTGGGTGTGGATAGTGGCACATTTACTAAAAGCTTTATGCTTAGCCTGAAGAGTTCTGCAGAGCAGTGGAGTGCTATGTGTGAGGGGATTATGTGTTACATATTTTGCAAGTATTTCCTTTCTTTTTATAATTGGTTTTCATTGTTGGAATTTAAAAACCCTTTGGCAATTTAGATTATAGCATGGCACTGCTGGATAATATTTTGGAATGACAAAACCCTCTGCCTTGATTTTTTTGCTGGGGTTTTAGCTATGCCGCTAAAATACCTTTCACAGTGTAATACATATTTCAGATTTGCTAAAAGTGAAAAATAAATTTTACTTTTGTTGATACTTTATATGTTCAGACATGGTGAAAATAGAAGTATTTTATTTCATTTTTCTGTGATTATACTTATTTCTGAGAGATCTCAAATGTTGCCCTTCTACAGTCTCTAATGTAGAATAAAAGTCAGGTATCTAACAAAAGCATGGAGAAGAAAAGATTAGTTTTAATTATTGTTAGAGAAAGCTGTCTGTTCATAACATGAAGCTTTTGTATCTTAACTATATTTGGCAAAAACAAAGCCTCAAACATGAATTGTAGATTATCACCTGCTTGAATAGTGGATGTTATATTGTTGCGTCTCTTGTTCTTAAGCTCAGATTTGTAACAGATGCACTGTTTGCATACAAGGACATGTATTAATAATCATTTCTTACTCACATTGTGTGCCACGTTTCCATAAGAACTGGTTGGTATTGTGCAAAGACTTATTGTTGTATTTAATTTATTGTTCCCAATTAGAAATGTTGGCCTCATCTGCTTGAAGCTACAGAGATCTTGTGCAAGGGAATAGAATTCAGCCCCTAATGTGGGCCCCAGGACAGAAATGTTTTACATATGCTTTGCACTATCAGGCCAGGATGTGAACTTTGTTTACACAGCTCAGTCTGTAAGTCAGTGCTGGGCTGTAAATCTGTCTGATAAGGTCGTAAGAAGTAAGAGGGTTCCCACAGCAGCCCATCATTCAGTGGTTTTCAGGCAACACTGGGAATCCACTTTAAATTTTTCATTTGGCAGTGTGGTAAAGGATGATTCCACCAACAGCCAGAGATTACTTTCCTCATGCATATGCTTGACCCTTTGTCAGTGTTACAAAAATTTGACCTCCATCCAGCTAAAAATACTGGATGCCACTCAGGATGCCACTCATACCTTTCTGCTGAATTTCAGATTACATTCTCCTATCAAGGAGTGTCATTCTATTAAGAAGTAGGTCTGATGCTGGAAATTAATATTCTTCCCTTCCACAAAAAAAAAAAAAAAAAAAAAAAAAATATATATATATATATATATCACTGAGTTTTTTTATGAGTAACTCATTTCTGGCTCTGGTAAGGAGAGATGTTTCAACTACCCTCTGCTGAAGACTTCATGTTGCACATCCAGTAATGCTGCAGGGATCTGGTTTAAGTGAAACTGCAACTTGCTTACGTTTAATCCATGTCTCCAATAAAGTTAATTCCTAGAAAAAATTGTGCTGTTGTGTGCTGACAGCTTATTTTGACAGGTGTTAAATGCTTTGCATGCAGGACTGAGGATGTTTGGCAGCTTAAAACATTTGGTTAGTACAAGTTCTCACTCTCAAAATGGAATTTTCTGTGCACAAGGAACATGCCCTCTATAATTTATTTTTTAAAGCTTTTTTTATTTTGTAATTTTCAGAGTAATTCTTAGAAGCCCTTATGATAGGTCCAAAGACTAAGTTACTTGAAAGGTACAGTGAGCTGCATATAATAATATATGAATAAAAATGCACTACAATTATCCAGATTAGCTATTGAGCATCGTATCCTACAGTTGCACTGTACACAGAATCTGATGAGGTTGCCAAATGCAGTAATGGGTAAAAATTGATGGTATTGCCTTGATAAGAATTTTGCATATTATTAATGATAATATTTTGAATTTTTCCACAGGCACAAAGATGTCATTGTCAGCCAAGGTAAATAAAAACATTTATTTTTAAATACTGGATGAAGTTGAAAATATTTGCTTTTGACTGAATAGTATTTCCTGTAAATGAATACATTGGGACATACGCTTATGACACAGGGGTTTAGAGGTAAAATGGCATTAATCAACTCCAAGAATTCATTTGGGAAAAAGTTACTCCAGACATGTACATGAATCTTTAAAATTATGGAGAAATACCTCATCAGATTGGATCTTTAGTTTTGGTAGATGGGTGGTGGGAGGATTTGATTTATTTTTGTGAAACAAACCCGTTTCTAAAAAATTATTTACTCTATGTATATGTGCATAGACAGAGGTTATAAAAAACCAAAAATCTAAAATTTTGACCTATGTGCCAGTCTTCATCCAAGCACATGTGAGTGAGACTTTAGAAATAGTTTTAAGATATTTTATTTCTGTCCCATAACTAGCAAAAATGTCAACTCGTGAAAAAAACAGCCAAGGTAAGAATTAAGCTATGCCCTTTGGTCGCTTTCTTCTAATTTAGCATTCTCACAAATCTTTTATTTGGCTTTTCACCATCAAAGAGCATCAGTCTCTTAATCATTCTCTTAATATTTTAACTCTCTTCTCATGGAAATTTATATGCATATGCACATTGCAGTCTGTATGGGTACTATTTGGCAATAGTTAAATTATGGCACACATAATGGTGAAATTATGTGAGAGGAATATGTGTTCAAATGGAAGTCTTGCATTGTTGCCTAACATATCAGAGTATTAAGAACTGCCAACTAAAAGATTTGTTTTATCTCAGCTTTCTGTCTTGCCAATATTACAACATATAAATGCTAATTAGACAAGAACAGAGACTGAAGGTTTTAATAGTCTCCTGAAATGAAAAATGAGTCTCTTCTGAAGTGTATGTCTTTGCACCAATGAATCTTGCATTCTGTGGCTACCTTCTGCTGCTGGCTTGTTCAGTCAGGAAAAGGAGCCATCTATCTGAACATCGTGGGATGTGACAACAAAAGAAGTCCACTTCTGGTGTTGCAAAACTACTCTGCTTTGAATGTCCTGCAAACTGTACTGAAGCATGCAGTTTCAAAACTAAAGCATGTAACCCAAGCGCATGCTCTACACAACAGATCTATGTACAGGGGTTTTGTCTTGTGCTTTTTTGCTGCTAATTAAAAAAAATCTATAGTCTTCAGATTCTGTGCTGTCAGCAAGTTTACATTATTCACACTTTGATTGCTTTTGGTCTCCTTCAAAAAAGAAAAAAAAGCCCTCCAATTTTTTGAAAGTTAATATATGAATTGCTGGAATGAAAGCAGAAATCAACTTGGATCCAATGCTTTATCTTTTTCTAGTTCACAGAGAAATTACAAGTATAAAAATATTCTGAATTGATGCTTGCCAAAACCATCTTCAGAGACAAGATATGTGAAAGAAAACGAATAAGTATCAAGAACAAAGAAAAAATGTTTTATTATGCCATGGTGCTTAACACCAGCTGTGGAACAGTGCATATGTGCAGCACTGGCTACTCTAAAAGGAAAGCTAAACAGTAGTGGCCAGACCAACTGCAATTTAGCTTTGCAAGTTTTTGAATGAAACTATTATATTAAAAATACCTTTCCTAGTAAAAACAGCTTTTCACAAAACCAAGTTATATATAGCTAAAATACCTTCAGTACTAATTGTTTTCTTATAACGTGCTTCTAGAACTCCGATGGTTCTGCCCAAAATGGACCATCCTGAAGTTCTCTCATTCTAGTAGCTGTAACTTCAGTGGCCTCTATATGTTCCCTGTCTTCTGTGTTACTGTGCAGAGGATGTGATGCACGGGCCCCTTCCAAGTGTGTCATGCCATAGTCTGTCCTGAGCCTAACTGGAATCAAAGAGAAACATGATGCAGATAACAGGGCCCCACACATATGGAAGGTGGAGGGAAAGTCTTGTCATAGAAAATGCATTTGCTCCATTTTAAACACATGGAGTGGCAAAATGTAATTCTGTCTCTAACATGGGTACATATACAATTAGAGGATTCAAAGTTATTTGTTTTTTTGTTGTTGTTGTTTTTTTTTTTTTAATATGGACAATTGAATGTATTTTTGACAGGTTTTAGAGTGTGTCTGTATGTGTGAGACTGTTAGCTTTTATGTTGTGTTTGCTGCCACAGAAAAAAGCCTGTGTAGGTTGCTGTTGTTGCAGCAGGTTTGCCCATCCTTCCCAGTATAAGCTTAGCAATACTTGGTCACTTCTCCATCAGGACAGATGACTTTAGCCTGTTTTCTACTTGACAGTTTCCACATAAGTAAAACAATGTTCAGTTGGCACCTTGACCAAACTAGTCAGGAAGCTGAAGAGTTGCACAGACAGCATCATGTTTCTGAGGTAAATTCCGTGGACTTGGACAGTGTTGTCTTGGATAGGGTGGGATGAAGAGTTGCCCTTGCTCATGGTGTTCGTACAGAAACTTCCTGTTCTGGAAGGCAAGGGCACAAAAAGTTACAGCTGCTTTAATGCTGCTTTGTGGCTTGCCAGCCTTTGCCTCTAGGGGTGAGCAGTCTCTAGCACAGTGTTAATTAAGTTTCAGCAGCTCCCCTGAGCTGCTTATTTCACTGAGCTGTGTGTAAAACACTGTGTATGCTCCCAGCACTCACCTCCCATAAGGATTGCATCCATGTGCTTCCTAGACCTAGAAATTCTGTGAAGGAGGGTCTTGGGATGACTGCTGGTGTGCAAACTGTCAAGCTTCAAAGCAAATCTACAGTAAAAATACAACAGTGTCTTTATACACACATAAAATAAGTTTGGAATCACTGTGAAATTGCAGATTTTCATAGCAGAAGGTGTTTGCATAGGGTAATGGGATGGAAGACAACAATTTTTTGTTGCTTTGAACATCCTGGAATCACTTTGTTTCCTTTTTTGATTTAGCTAATAAAAAAACAGCTTTGAAATGTTGGTATGGTATAGTACCGCAAAATACACATGAATACATTTTTGCATGCTTGGAATGTAATTTTTCTAGCAGCAGAAGATACTGCAATTACATCTGTCTTCTGATACTCTGTGCAGATTCATTGTGGTTTCTGTTGGTGCCAGTATTAGCTATTAAAGTGAAAGACTTGGGGAGCAAGTGGGAGTTGTAGATGAGCTTCAGCAGTGAAAGGCATTAGCTGTGGTGTCAGAATTGGCTTTGGCTTGGTGTGGAGTCCCCCCGAGAGCGTTGCATGTATATGTCAGCAGCATGGGGAGTCACAGCCTGCAGCTGCCTTGTGGGCAGCCACTTGCTTTTCCTTGGTTAATCTCTGTGCCAAAGCCACAAGTGTTGCAGTGTCATCTCGTACCTTCTCAGTACCCAGTTTTGTTCCCTCAGTGCCTTTATCTCTCCCACTTGGGTTGAATTGCATATACTTCAAGTAAGGTTAGTCCTGAGCTTTATGCTTCTGGTTATGTGCTGCAGCAGAGGTCATAGGGTCAGTTTGTTTGTTTGTCCTTGTGAACCATCAGCCTTTTTACAGTAAAATCCAGTAGTAAAATTCTGTGAAAATCCAATAAAGCTATGGGTGAAATGAGCAGGTGCTTACTACAGCCTTAAAAAGACCCTAACTAAAGTTACTCTTAAATTCTTTACCAGCAGGTGTTTATAATTCCCTATTAAAGCCATCTTGCTTCTCACTTCAGCAGAAACATTTTTTAAAGTATTAATCATAAGGCGTTCATATTTTTATACCCAGAAGTAAAAGACCTGGCTTATTTTGAGATAAAAGGTAATTTATTTCCCCAAGATTGTGTGTTTGGGTTTGGTTTTCAGTGATAGCAGCTCCATATATGAATCACTTGTTCACTTATTATAAAGTAATAGAGGCACTTAAACTTTTTGAATGGCAATAAAAATCATATGTGAAGGAATTAATGAAAAACATGCACTGCATTCCTAAGTTGTTTTTTTTTTTTAATTGTGCTTTTTTAGTTTCCAGTACTTTTTCTTCTGTTAGTTTTACCGTGTTACAGTTTTAGCTTGACAGACAGAGCAATTGTGGAGCACACAATGGAAAAAATGTACCCTGCAGACAATGTGTGCTGTCTGCAGAGAGTGCAAAATTCAGTGGCTACTTCAGACTGCTTTCTCATCAGACAGTGATTTTGTATCAGATGGTTGCTGAAGATGCTCCTGTACTTGAGAGCAAATGGAGATCCCCATGTATCATTATTGGGCTTTGCACTCTTCTTCAGGCACAGTGCATATTATTAAAAACAATCAATACTGTCACAAAACCAAATTGTGTACTTGGGAGTTTTTGTCCCTGATTCTTGGTGAAGTCAGGATTCTATAATTTAAGCAGGAAGCATTTAGATAGCGTCTTATTGAGCTTGTTTTTGTCCAGTATTCCTGGTTCAGTCTTTTTCTTTTTTTTAATAAAAAGCTAGAGTTTAATATTAAACTTTGATTATTTCAGTGCTAATGGTAACTGTTGTTAATAGCTAGATTCATAATGACACCCAATAAATGAAAAAGCAAAGTTCACTTATCAGAGTATGTAAAATTAATAACCCAAGATCTGTTAAGAAATTTCAAAGCAAAGCTGTAAAATCATTCCAAATCAGGGCAAGTCTCTCATCTCCTCTATTGTATTTGACTGTTTGGCTGGCATTGCACCAGAGCTCTGTAACAACAGTGCATGTCTGTCTGTCAGGTTCAGCAGGCATTGGCACATAATAGCTTGGGGTGAGAGATGGCAGACCTGCATGTTGATTCCACTCTGAGGTTGAATGTAACGGTCTGGGCTTGGTGGCTGAATTTGGTTATTTGTCTCTGTGCTGTTAGCACTGGTTTAAATTAGAAACAGGCTTCCAAGCTCTTGTCCCTCAGGTTAGTGGTCCTGCAGAGTTCTTGGACACAGGCCTGAAAGCAGGAGGCTTGTGGGAAAGAAGTTATTTGTAGTTTTAAAAAGCATAGCTTCACTGGTCAAGGAACTAGAAGGTGAAGACAGATTAATAAATGTACCCTGGATGTGGTAGTTTATTGCATATTATTAGAGTGTTCTGCATGGCCAAGCTAGCTGGAGTCTTTTGTTAATCACTTTAGGGTGCTGCCACACATAAATAGAACTGAGCTGGGGTTTTAATGCAGCAGCCTATGTTGAACTTTCAAACTGGAGGGGGTGGGACCTACTGAAAAATAGGTAGTAATAATTTGCAAAATTACTGTAATAATTCCTTTAGAACTAAACTTGTGTGTGTATATATATAATCTACTGTTTGCTCATTAGACATCCCATTATGTACACACTTGCTAGCTGAAGAGCAGTTAATTACAGCACAGACTTGTGGGGCTGCCTTAGTGTCTTGTCTAATGAGGAATAGTGTAATATAAAATACATTCTCTAATATTATGTCCAGTCTTGTTGAAGAAATCATTAATTGAGGGTGAAAGTTTCTCACATGCCTCTACAAAACTACTTGATGGTTTCTTTTTGCGGCAGGTTTTTTGGAAAACAGGAGGATTTTGTAGTGTCGCTGTCTTCAGATTTCTGAAGTTTCTGAATAGTAGCTTTCATGTCTTCTGAATTGCTTTTTGCCCTAGATACGTCTGAGTTAATCTGCAAAGACTTCTTTGATCTTTTTTTTCCTGCTCCTTTCCTATTATTTTTATTATTTTACTTTGCAAGCCTTTCATATTCCCCTAAGAATATGAATCAGGGAAAGTAATACATTTCTTAAGTGCCATTGCATGAGTCTTTCTGTGTGCTGGCTTCAAGGAAGCACTAATTTCAGCCTTTCAGATGGTTTGTATTGCAGTATCTTTGCTCTCTGTTATCACTTGCAGGGTTTTTCATTGGCCTTACCTTCCAGCTTGCTTTCCCTGATTTGCTGGGTTTAAACTTTCTTCCAAATGTGAATTAATAGAAATTGTTGGGAGTTGAATTTTAATGTTACTGAGCTGCATTTTCTTATTTCTTCAACTTTTTTTATAAGGCCTGATTCAGAGCTTATTCATGCTAGTGGGAATCGGCTCTTGGTACAAGGAGACTGGAGAAAACTTTCAGTCAGTTCACTATTATTTTGCAAATTTTATTTGCCCGTAGTTTTAGTCAGTCCTGGATTGCCATGCTTTATCAACGGGTTCCTTGCATGCAAGGTAACTATGCTGGATTACAGTGACCGTCAGAGAAGATGCACTCATTTCCTCGCAGGTCAGGCAGGCTTCTGGAGCTCCCTCTCATTAGCAGCACCTTGTTTCACCAACATATTTATTCCTTTCTTCTCTTTCAGGCTGTAAACTTACAAAGAACTTGCTGTAGGTACTTTGGTTGCTAACATCTGCCTCCAGCCTGCTGGGACCTATTTGGCTTAGTGTTTACACTAATGAACTTAACACAGGAAAGTAGAAGCGCTGAAATTTCACTGAAGATACAAAGCTGAGAGGCCAAACCGATAGAGTTGGAAGCTGAGATTTTAATACAGTAAGACCTAGATGTTCCTGAGGCTGGAGTAGTATTAAAAAAATTAAATTATTCATGCAGGAGTTGCTAACAGTGTTCTAGCTATAAACAGCTGCTTGCCAGAATTAAGTGGTAGGGGAAAGGGCTATAACATGCCACTTAATTGTACGAAGATTGAACCACTCACTTATTTTGATAACACATATGCAGTCCCAGGATGTATTAGAAGTAATTCTAATGGAGATGGAGGCCTTGTGGAAAGTGTTAATGCATCAAAACCCTGGTAAGGTTCTCCTCTGTAATACTGCATGCAGCCATAACCATAAAGGGTAAGTTTTGTTGTGCTGTAGAGACAGACTAAACCCTTATTATGCAAAAAGAGAGTTAAATAGCTGGATGTTTTTATTTTTTCAGAATATGAAGGCTTGGAGGATTGCTGTTTTCATGCTCACCCAATTCACTTTCTGACAGGAGATGGGCAGACCTGTGCTGAAGTGAGCAGCCATGCTGTCACACACACAGAGAAAGAAAACAACCTGGTCTTATGTTATTGTCACCTGGAAGTTGAAAAGTTTCCAACTAGTAGTAGGAGGAGGCTTTTGGATGCTATTCTGAAATCAGCACTGTGTTTGTGTCTCTCTCAGTGACAGCCAAGGCTCTGCTCTCCAAAGCAGGTGCAACAGTACTGTGCACTGTAAAAAACATCAATGCAAGCAGAGAGAGGGCATTGTGGGGCATGTTTGGTATCTGTCAGGCTGGACTAGGCTGAGCTGAGCCAAGCCATGGTGTTCCTCCAGCTCATTACATTAATTTGCATTAATTTGCAAAGCCACATGCCTGAACAGTGTTCAAGACTACCTTTAGATGTGCCCTCACCATATCCTGATTTCTCTCTTGGTGTCTCTCCTTCTGAGCAGTGTTTCATGTCACTTCAGCTGACTGGGGCCACATTTTAGTCAAATTAAGTGCTTCTGTGTCTTTGGGGCTGAGTTAATAATTTCCCCAAACCTCTGAGGAACCCACAGAGAGCCAAGACCTGCTTGGAGTCTGCTTACGTCCAGCACACCCAGAGGGCTGCTAGTGGGGCTAATAAGCCTGAGCCAATCCTGGGAGTATAAATTGGGAGCGCTGATCCTGTGTTCCCTGGCACTTGTGTAAAGAGATTGTTGAGGCTCCAGAGGTGAAATATTGTGGAGCCAAACAGAGTTTGGCAAGGGCTGTGAATTTGAGCTCAAAGCTGCACAAAAAGCAGCTACAGCTGTACCCCTGAAGAGCTGGCTTCTGGAGCCAGGTCGCTGCAGCTGCTTGGTGCTACCTTTTGTAGCAATTCTGGGCCTGAGCTGTTACTTATTGTGTGCTGTGGACAATCCACTGCACCTGTGTGTGCTACCTACAGGGCCTCAACTGTGCTTTTCGTTTGGTTTGATCCATATTTGAAAGGATTTATGGGATGTCTGCAGTTGCAGATTAATTGACTCAGCAAGTGCCAAGGATTCTTCATGTTATACCCTCCTAGCCCATTTCACACACATTCCCCAGGCTCACCTTCCCCAGATGCTTCTGCTCAGTGGATATTGGGATCTGAACATCTCTTTATATGGAACAAAATATTTTTACTTTCATGCCTAGTGTTTTCAAGCTGGTAGATACCAGAATTGTCTAGGATTTTTTTTTTTGGTTGGAGTCTAGTGAGTTTTTTACCCATTCTCTTTAAAAGTTTTGACTTTTTTCTCCCTTGTCATCCCTTACATACATATCTGTCATAATATGACCAAGGCTCTTTTTTCCCAAAAGAAGGAAATAAAAGTCTAGACATGCTGCTTTGTATTAGAAAATTCTGAGGCTGCAGGAAAGGATTGTAGTCTAATGTTCTTGATCATTCAGTTGAGCAAGTGTAGTATGAAAGAGTTAAATCACTGATTTTCTTAACTTGCAAATACAAGAATTTGGCTTCAGGCAATTAACTGCTGTTTGAGAATGGTGTTGACATGCTGTCATCCCCTCTAGTATTTCAAAAGATTTTTACATTAATATTGTATCTGCCCTAGAGGTTATTCTAACTAAAGGAAATTTACAGTCTTAGACAAAAAAAAAAATCTTTCAATGGGTTGTCTCTTTTTCTAATCCTTCTGCCTCTTGAGGAAGAGGCTTAATCAAGTTTTACCTAGCCTGTGTCTTTCTAACAAGTGTTTTAAATATGTATCTTCAAAGGTAATCTTGAGTAAATACAGCTACTTAAAAAAGGTAAAAAAAATGTTCTTTCTTTAATGGGAAACTTCAGAGAGCTAATTTGTGTCTGAATGCCCCGTAGATATTCTTTTCCCTGAGCTCCAGGAGAGCCTCTTCTGCCAGAGGCTTTACTGAATTCCTCTTGGACTCTTCATGCCTCTCATCTGCAGAGTCCAACAGGGGCAACTGCCTCCATCCATAAAAATTTCAATTGCAGGTTGTCTCCTCTGTTCTAAGCAACAATGAGAAATTTGATCTTAAATTTGTGGTGTCATTTGGCACTGATCTTGTGGAACCAGAAGTGTCAAGCTCAGTGTTAAATCAAGAATTCATAGATTAACAATGAACAGTCTTTTGTAAATACCCTCAGGCTTTAATTTATAAGACTGTTGGTGCCAGATTTTAATAGAAAGGTCGTTGTTAATACATTACTCGTGTGTTTGGCCAGGCTTATTTTATCTCTGAATATACATACTATAAAAATATATTGGTGGATAAATGAGACATGGTACTAGTTTGGAATAATTATCTAAACATTTATTTCAAAGTAGTGACAGCTCCAATCTTTAGGTTTTCTTAGCAATGCAATTAAGCAATGCACATGTGATAAAATAACTGTTGGGTCTAATTTAGCTACCAGGGAGTGATTTTCTTTGTTCCTTTTTATTTTATTTGAGACAGGTTTTCTACTGTTCTCAGTGGAGACACTCATGGGGTTCTTGTTCAAAGCATCCATGTTTTTTCTTGGAAAGAAGCAAGACAACTGTTTTTCATCTTTTTAATATTTGCTCCCTTTGTACTGGACTTCTATGGCTCAACTTTCATTGTATTAATATGCTAAATAATAAGAAACCTTTATGTGTTAGTTTTAAATTGTTCAATTATTACGGTTATTGACCTAGTTTCTTTTGCCTTTTTGGATCTCCGAGTTTGACTTGAGCTGTTAAGCTATGATTCTGTGGAAATAAGTCTGAGTTTCTCATAATTTCAATTTCAGATGTTTTAGGGAATGCCAAACATAGATTGCACAATCATGCAGTCTGAGTATTAATCTTATGCTTAATTGGGTAAATATTTCCAAGCATTCCTTGAGGATTGTAGGGAAGTCTGTTTCATGTTTCTTAAAGAAGTGCTAAAGTGATTGGTAAAAAATCTTAATTTTAGATCTTAATGTTTGTTGCATCAAATGTGATTAGAGATTTCTTAATACCGTATTGCTAATTTACAGCTGTTCTTCTACTCAACTCCACTTCTACTCAACTATTCAAATTTTGGTTTGAACTCTGAGTTCAAACCAAATTTTTGGTTGAATTGTGTCTGCTACAGTTTTCAAACCCCCACTCATAAAAAAGTGTCAATGTTCCAAATTCACAGCAGAATATTATATTACTTTGGTTAAGATATATGTTATAAATGGATATTAATTACTAATGAAGTTGAAGAGCAAGAAAAAGTTACTACTTCATTGATGGAAAGTTAGTGGAATATTTGGCTCTGTGTAATCAGTGCTTTTTGAAATGGAGCTGTAATTTTCCCTGGTGGTAGGCAAGCTCATATTCCTTGAAAAGGAACTCCGAAAGGCTTGTGAAGTGCTCGGATTCCCACAGAGATGATATACACGTGTCTTGTCACAGCTGTAGGCAGTATTAGCTGGAGTCATTCTGAGCTATTGCTTTTTTCCATTCTTCAGGATACAATGCTTAATAATACAGGTTGCTGTACTCATTTGTGATGATATATAATTCTTGATTATATTCATCTGCAAAGCTCTTGACACTTTTTCCTGTGGTTCCTCATGCCTTAGCTTGGCTGCTAGGGTTTGGAAAGGTGTGCGGCTGGGAGGGGGAAAGAACCAGTTGGAGAGTTGACCTGGGAGGGTTGTGGTTAATGGGTCATACTGTACCTGGTGGCCAGTAGGCGAGACGTGGAGTCTGCAGGATTCTGGTCTGGCCCTGCCCTGCTCATCATCTCTAGCAGTGGCCTGAGGTAGGTGACACAAGGCACTCTCAGGTTTGAAGTGACAGCAGACTGTGGGCCCAGTGGCTGTGCTGGGGAGATGGGCTTGTGGGAGCCTCATTAATTAAGCAGAGACAAATACCAAGTCCTGCACCATGGAAAAGAAGAGTCTCTGGCAGAAATGCAGTGTGGGAACAGAGGTGCTGCAGGAAGCAAGCTCTATGGAAAAGGCCCCCGAGGTGCTGTCAGGTGCCAGAAGAGGCTGTACCATGAAACACCTCATCCTGTAATGCTATGACTAATTATTTATTCAGTTTCAGATTTGAATTTGAATTTTGCCTTTATAACTTAACTTGCATGTCTAAAATGCTACATGCTCAGTCTGTTCTATCACAAATTCAACTAACGCTTGTTCTGTGTGCATTTAATGTTCCATTTAAAAAAAAAAAATCTGGGCCTTTACCAAGCTCACATTTCAAAAATAATTGTTATATAAACCAGTGTGATTCGCATCTCTGTGCTTATTGCTGATTTCTTTTGTGTAAACTTGCCACATGATTAATGTGTCTTTTTGTTTCAACAGAGGGAGAATATATCAAGATGTTCATGCGAGGCCGACCAATCACAATGTTCATTCCTTCTGATGTAGAAAACTATGATGATATTAGGACAGAGCTGCCTCCTGAAAAGTTAAAACTGGAGTGGGTGTATCCTTAATATCAATAACTACTCACTGTTCCCTTTTTGCCTTGTCTTGCATTTTTCCCTTTTGGAATCCAGTCTTGTCTTTTCTCTGTTAAGAGGTAAAAATTAAAAGGTGAGGGAAAATGTTCAAATTAATATAACAATGAAAAAGGTTTGTAACTCCTGTATAGTATAACTTTATATGGCAGACTACATAGGTACAGAAATACTGTACTTTTTCTTTGTTTGTTTTGCTGTTGACACTAATTCTAATTTATTAACTGATTTATATTTAGTGCAAAAGAAAGCATCTTTGGAAAGTTACAGAATTTGAAAAATGTCCTCCTCTACCTCCCACTATATTAATGCAGGCTTTGCTTCCGGAATAGTTTGTTTTCAGCTATGGAAGATGTGGAGTTTGTGTCCTTTCCTATGGACTGAGGATTGGAGAAGCAGCCACCCTTTGCATTGCTTCTGTATTTCAGCTCCAAAGGGAAACAGTTAATTTCTTGGAACCTAGTTTGTATTAAATGCGCTAAATTCTGAAGAAGTGAGTAGGTGTGTGGCTGATGAAAATTCTCCAAGTTTACTAGATTAGCCATTAAGTTCATTTTAAGAGATGTGCTTTTGCACATGTTTGGGTCTTCCTGTCCCCCTCCCCCCCCGATCTCTGCAGATTTTCCCAGTAAGCTGTGATTGTGTAAGTAAGTTTCTTAGTACTTCAGTAAAATAAAATGTCTAGGCAGCACTTAGGTTGTTGTAGTAATCTGAAGTTTGATGCTCTGACGTTGCTGAAAGCAGGAAGATTTTTTTTAGCAATGTTGATGATACACTGTCATATGTCAGGAAGAAAGTTTCGGATTAAAGTCTGACTGGAAGGAAAGCAGAGTTTTTATACATGCTTTGTTAAACTGTGATACCAAGTTTTCCAACCATCACAGCTCTTGGTTGCTGATGCTGGTACTCATGACTGTGGAGTGAATTGGGTCAGTCAATTTCTGGCTGAAATGTAACCTCTTTTTGTGAAGTTAATTTTCAAGCAGGACTAATACGTTAGTTTGATTTGCCTCACAAGCATGCAAGGACTGGAATTGACATACTGGAGGAACATCAGCTCGACTTTTCCAGCATCAGTGAGCAGTTTGGACTGATGAAAACTGATCATGAAATCACACCCTCAGTTAAGTAGGTGCAAATCCCAGTGCGGACACATTTAATGTCCAAGAACCTTAAGTTCAGGTTAAACCAGTTGGCTGCTGAGGTCTAATGAAAGTGAAATAAATCTAGTCGAAAGAGACTGTCCATATGTTTTGGAATCTCTTAAGGGAAATGTCATCCCAAATCAGACCAGTATATTTATGAGTGCAGGGTATCTTTTAGATGGAAAGGTGAAGAAAATGAGGAAAAGGCAGTAAAATTTATGAGGACTAAATATTGGTCTCTATAAATTTGTTCAGTTTGGGAAATGCAGCAGCAGCAGACCTTCTGCTTTATGCTTAGGTTTAGCAAGGGGAACAAATCTGCAAGGTAGCTGTGTCTTGCAAACTGAACCCTGTACACCTTATTAAAAAGGCATGGGGACAATGATTTACTGAGTATTTTACTAATGTCAGTATTTTACTGATGTCACCTGAAAGCTCAACTGAGTGTTGAATAGTTCCATTCATGGGTTTTGTTTTGAATTCTTGTAATTCTCCTGCCTTCTGGATGATTTTTTTAAATTGGGTTTTCCTTTGTTATTACTCTTTTGGAAAATGCTGGTCAACTATGACCAACTGCAAGGAAACAACAGGCAGATTATTGGGGTGGGTTTTTTAGGTTTATTGGTTGGTTTGGGAGGTGGGGAGGGGATCTCCTTTTTAGATGTTTCCTCTAGGTTTATTCAGCTCCTGATACCCTGTACTGTATATTCAAATAGGGAAACTTAGCTTTTGTCTACCTTGCAGATTATTGTCATTTGAAGGAATGCATAAGCTGCTTGGCAAGGTAAAGCAGCTCATGGGGGAGTCTGAGCTTTTGACTGTGTCTGGTTCCTGAGTGATGTCATTTAAGTTGAATAATTTAGTTTAAGTATCCCTGCTTTGTACTGCAGTCTTTGCTACTGCGCTTCAAAACTGGTTAAAGCATATCTGACATTCCTAGTAATAGAAAAATTGGCTTATTTAGTAGCCTCAGAGGTCACAGTCAGTGCAACTTTTGACAGTGACTTCGTAGATAATTTCTCCCAGTGTATAGGAGCTCAGTTTCAGGAGGGTATTTCAGACTCTGTTTTATGAGATTATTTTTAGCAGTAGTGTTCTTCTTTCTAAGAATAATTGAAGACAGTGGTAAATATACTGCTGAAATCTGGTATATGGTAGATCACTTTTCATTGAGGGCAGTAGGTATTTTTAGCCGGTTAAAACAAACAAACAAGCAAAAAGCCCTCAAAACTTAAACATATTGAATGTTGTGACAAAGCAGTCCTTGTAATTGGTAAGAAATAATCACAATATCAAGGCAACTATCTCTCAATTTCCCTGGTTTAATAGTCAGTTTCACTGAAATATTAACATTGAAATTAAGTGAAAGTCAAGCGTCAAAGTTGTGTCAGCCCTTCTTCTCAAAAGACACAGTCAATTATTGCATTTATTTTATTGCATTAATTGTGTTGCACTGTGTATGTGCTGCTTTGTTCTGCATGTGTGGAGCAGGAAAGAAATGTTGTGGAGCAACAGCCCCTCTTTTTTCACTCAAGATAGTCTGGGATGGAGAATGAAGAAAGCAAAAAAAAAAAAAATTGTTCCACAAAACAGGTGGTTCCTTTACGTTTTTGTAAAAAAATGTGCTTCTAGAAAATGCAGCCACTCTTTGGTACTTTAATTTGTAGGAGGGGTAAAAGAAAGGAAGGTACTGAAAAAATGTCTTTTTTTTTTTTCTCACAGCTTCACGAATGTCCGAGCTCAGTGGTGGGTGCCAAAGTATTTAGCTCTAGCTTGGCTAAGCATGGAAGATTTCTGCTTCAGAAAGACATGTTTGTGTAAATCATTAATACTCTTCTAGGATGAATGTTCAAAGATGTCAATCTTACTAAATCCTTATCAATACATCCCTGTTATGTACAGCAGATGAGCAAAATCTGCCTCTCTCCTCTGAGAAGGTATTTAAAATAGCTTTCTTAATGCTTCAGGATAGAAAAAATATCTTCATTGGTTTGTCGCCCATTGCTTTTGAAAGTTCAGTTATTTGGTTTGTTATTTTTTATAAAAGGCCATTCTGGGGGTTTCTTTTAGTTCCACCAGTGTTTAAAAGAAGAAAAAGGAAAATCGAGTGAGGAAGTAAATAGTAATGGAGGAGAAGCAGAGGCATCTTTTTTTTTGCCCTCAGCATTGTGTTGTGCCAGCATTGCTCTGGATATCGTTGGCTTAGCAAGCTAGTGAAAAATCTCTGCTTCAGAGAGCAGGCCTTTGTGTTCTTCCCTGCTAAAGGGAAGGCAGCAAGATATGGATCTGTTTTGTTTTCCACACTCCAAATGGGTTTAATTGACAGCTGAATGCAGTGTCCCTCTTTGAACTATTGTTTAGCTACAGCATGTGTTTAGTTTGGCACGTGTTCCTCTGGTCTGGTGGCACTGCAGAAGAAGAAGGGTAGTGGGGCAGTGTAGTGGGGCATTTTTGGGGGTCCAGTGCTATTTTTGATAGAAAGGTGGCCCTTTTTCATGGAGAATAGAGATTAGGAGATACCAGTTTAGATATTCCCAAACCTGAACTACTGCACCTGCCTTCATTTATGAGAAAGGGCCATCTTCATCTATCCAGCTTTCTCCACATGGGCCTTTCACTTCCTTTTATTTACCTTATTAACCAGAACCTGAAGCTGGAATCCTTTTGCTAAAGTTGCTTAATGTGTTTTCCATCTTTTTATTGCTGTTGCAGGTGTATTACTTGGCAATGAAGTGGAAAGCTTTCTAAAGTGCACGACATAACAGGAAAATAATATTTTTGGGGCTACATAGTTAGATGTTAAAGTCTGAGTTATGATGTTAATTGTTCCTGGTGACCCAGGGAAGAGAAATATAGGCAGGCAGCCACATTAATAGTCTAGAAGAGGAGAACTGCACCTGTTCCAAAGAAATAACGAGTTGTAATAATGTTTGATCAGTGCCAACCGTGGCTCGTTCACAGTGTGTAAAACTTTTGAATGTCATTAGGATCTGTGCATATTCCTACAGAAAACATGCCTTCTACGTATTTTAGGTAGATTTGGATAGAATATTTTTCACTGTGTAAATTCCTTTTAAGTTTGGTTTGTTTAAAGAATACTCTTAAAACAGTGTAAAAAAATCTTTCTTGAACTTGGCAGCTGCTGTGCAGAAGCTTGCTTTTTTCTGTAGGGCATTAGGAATTGTTTTAAAAGGCCAAATGAAAGCAACACTCTGCTGCCCAGCCTGCTGATACACAGCTGCTGTAAAAAAATATTAAATTAGAATGTGAGTCCTGCTGTTACCTATTGAAATTTCACATGAAAATTTTTACAATACTGCCTTTGCTTTTCTTCTACCATATTTTATTTTTAACATCAGTCATCATAATTTCTTGAGGAATTTGTGTTCATGAAGTGCAGTTCTATGGGTTTTTTTTTTTTTATTGCTTTTTAAACTGTATTAGTGAAACCGTGCTGTAGTTCTAGAGGGAAAAACTTAAAGGGCATTTGCTGATATGAGAGTTCCCCAGGAATCCTTTAAGGGAACAAAAAAAAAAAAAAAAACTTGGTTGGGTTTTTTCTGGTTTTCAGTGATTATGAAATCCTTGACTAAAAAAAAAATACAGATATGGGTATCGTGGAAGAGACTGTCGAGCCAATGTTTACCTCCTTCCTACCGGAGAAATTGTCTATTTCATTGCCTCAGTGGTGGTACTATTTAACTATGAGGAGAGAACCCAGCGGCACTACTTGGGTCACACAGACTGTGTTAAATGGTTAGTATACAACATTTGCATGTAAGTGTGTGGGTAATAATGCAGAAATATTTCTTTTCCTCTCCTGCTATATGTACAAACTAATTAATGTCACCACAGTTTTAATTATTTCCTGTTTAATCAGCCCCAGTAGATTTCACTGTAGTAAACACGGCACAAACAAATGGTGTTGGAGCAGTCCGTGCTAGCTTTGGATGTCTGGTTTAAATATAAAACAAGGGGATAGGTATGCAGTCTAAGAGTGCCAGGTTGAAGAAAGATCTTTGCACAAATTATTCCAAATAGTTGTCCCAGAAATTAAAAATTGTTATTAGCCTGACTCTAAATCAGTTTTTTACATGCAGTATGGCAAAAGTGCAATCTTAAGAACTAGAAAACCATGTCAAAAAACTAGCAGTCATACTCTCATTTTGTAAAAGATGCACCATCCAAGTATAAAGAGAGTCAGGAAGATCAGAAAGATGTTTGCAAAAAGAAATAGAGAAGGAAAATTGAAGCCATTGTCATTGTGTCATGCAGTTACAGAATTTGCTAGGTCAGTCTGAAGAGTAGTGCACAAAATGTAATGGTGAACATAAACTCTCTACTGTGCAGTACCTGAGTGGAGAAAATTTGACATCTAAAGCTCTTTTCTCTTGTCTGTGTTATTGCTTCATGTGGGAGGAATGCTGCCAGTTTGTGTTCTTCACTTTCATTCAGAAAATTGAACTGAACTGTAAATTTTTTTGGTGTCTGTCATTATGATCTCTTCAGGTTTGCCCTGGCCCCCTTTATTCTTTCAATGGCTTTCTTCACTGTTGCAGTTTTACAGAGAAAGCAATTAAGAATATAGATCAAAAAATCCCAAGGACTGAGAGGATGTATTCTCTAAAATCTGTTTTTCCACATGAGCTTCAAAGCAAAATGTGATGAGCAAGGGCACATTTTACTTCCACTAGTAGTGCACCACACTTCATTAGTACAAATACATCAGTAACTCATTTCAAGTGGTGGTAATCCCTGACTCCTGGGTGCACAGGCAAGCCCTCAGCCGACTGTTCTGCCTTTTTTCCCCTGTGTTCATGACATCTCTAGGTTTAGGCATAAAATACACCGTAGTGTTTATAAATATGGCACACAACTATGTGTAGGATGTTCATTACAAGACAACGTAGATTTTGTTACAGTGGGCTCCCAGTGTAGTGCAAACCTGAGATGTGTCAGGGCACATGTGGAGATGACTCTTATAGCACTCCTGGTCATGTGTCAGCAAGCAGTCAATACAGTGTGGAATGAAATATCTGATGAGAAACGTTAAAGTTGTCTCCTTAGAAGTGGGATTTAGGATCATAAGTGTCTTCATGGGCTTTTGTTGAGAAAAAAATAAAAAAAATTACAAAACACCTCTCAGTTTTGAAGACGTATGACAGCAAAAGCAAGTCATATTTCTGTCTGTCTTAGTCTTGCAGTTCATCCAGACAAAATTAGAATTGCAACAGGACAGTTAGCTGGAGTGGATAAAGATGGAAGGGTAAGTAATAGAGCTGTTGAGCAGTAGTATCTTGTTTTGAAAATCAGGGAAAAGTGTTTTGGGGTTTTTTAATTATCACCTTCTGTCTGCAGTTTATACTAAGCACTGCGTTTACTGAGATATTTTGAGTTTCTCAGGTAACAGCCTGTATCTCTAGCAAAAGACAGTAACAATGAAACACTCAACCATACATTAAAAAGAGCAGAAGCTCATAAAGTCCCATATCTGCAAGCAAACGTGAAGCTTGTAATTGATTTATAAGGCCACATCATTTCTGTTGTATTACTTTCAATATGTGTTCTCCCAGGGGAGAGCAAATCCCCAGTTCTGTGGGTCAGTATAGTCTTAAGGCTTCATGGAAGAGGAAACCAGTTTTAAGAATTCATGGAAAGTATGCCAAACTTTCCTATAAACTTGCTCATTTGAGAGCAAGTATTATTTAAGTGCTGCTCTCCACCTCTTATCATAATTCTGTCAGAATTTGAATAATTTGATTATTTTCATGAAGTTATAGACAGAGGGTGGAAAAAAAGACAGATGCTATAAAGTGTAGAATCCTGTTTAATATTACTCTTCAGATATTCAACTTAAATTTTTATATTTTGTAAGAAATTTATATGGGGGGTTTTATATGCATTATTTCCACTGAGTATTTTCTGAATCTTGTTAGAGTTGGTTGGTTTCTTGTATCATCAGTGCAAAGATTTGTCACTTTAAGTGGTGAATGCTGTCCTTAAGCCAAGTTAATTTGTGATTGTTTCTAAACTAGTGTGGGATAGTAGTTGTATGAAATATAACCACGGACATTTTCATTGAGTGGTTGGTGGTGGTTAAGAGGCTCAGTGCACCAGGGTTTGTTTCTTTTCTTTTTTTCCTGATTTATATATATAAGCCCAGATTTGATTATTATTTTCAGTTGTTGTATAGTAGCGCTAGTCTGAGGTCTGAAATGCAAAATGACTCTTCCATTATTTGTTCACTTCCTTGAATTGGTTAAAGTATTTTCACAACTACCCAATGCCACTTTGCTGCCTCGATGGCACTGCTGCCACATTGGTAGCCCAGACATAAGGAACACCACTGCCTTGACTCTCCCCTTTAGACTTTGAGGATGGTGCCCAGCAGCATCACCAGCACAGGTCACCCTGCATTTACTCTGCATTAGCAATTCAGGCAGCAGCTGCCTCACAGAGCGCGACGCCGGCCCGCGATGCTTTGCCTGCTGTGACCCGTTTGTGCCATTGCTTTTCCACGCAGCCCCTGCAGCCCCATGTTAGAGTGTGGGACTCTGTGAGCCTGGCGACGCTGCAGGTGATCGGCCTCGGCACCTTTGAGCGTGGAGTGGGCTGCTTGGATTTTTCCAAAGCGGTAAGATGGGCGCGGTGCCTCGGCGTGTTCCACGGGACGTGGCCAGTTCTATGGAAATGGGAAGAAAATCTCAGAAGATTCTCCATGTGGTTGTCTAGCTATCTCTTTCGATATTAAAAGTGTGTCACTAAAGTTTCTGTATACTTTATAAAAGCAGCTGACAGCTGGGAAAACAGGAAATGGCACATGTAAAATTGTGGTACCAAACCAGCATGGTAAACAAATAGCAGGCAAAAAACAACATAACTAGAAATTGAAGTCCTCGCTGGGTTTGGTGGTTTGGTTTTGTGTGTGAGGAGCTTGGTTCTTTTTATTTTGATGTTAAAAACAAATTTGTTAGTGAGGTTTGTGAAGACAAATTTTAGTGAGTTCTCATAGGAGCGTGAATTTTTTTGCTTTCAGAGCTAGAGTAGGTTTTTGTGCACCAACAGGAAATTAAAAAAAAAACCCTCACATTATCTTGTGCTATTTTTTCCTGAGGAATAGCTTGTTCACTTTTTGCCTCTTCTTTTACATAGAAATTAAATAGGGGTCTTTGTTACTGGACCCATAGAATTTATCAGGAAAAATTGATAGCACATGGAGATGCACTACTTGGCATTCAGAAAGTTCTCATTTTAAACTTGGAAATGAGTTGGGGTTTTGTTTTGGTGGTTTTTTTTTGGTGGTGTGTTTTTTTTTTTTTTTTTTTTTTTTTTTTTTTTTTTTTGTAAAATATGGGCATATTTAAATCTTTAAGCTGCCACTGCATTTTTGCCAAAAGACTGAGACATATCAGACCTCCTGAAAACCCAGGCTTTGTTCTTGCATTCCATCAAGAAGAATTAATATATGTAAAAAACAGAAAATGCAGAAAAATAATGTCTGCAGTATTTTGCTAATAGAGGAAGAGATTTACAGGACAGCTGAGATGGGAAGGGATGTCTGGATATCACCTCATGCACTGTCCTGCTTACAGCGGGTTCTGTCAGAGCAGGCTGCTCAGGCTGTGCTCCAGCTGGCTTCTGGGAATCTCTAAGAATGGAAACTCAGCAGTGTCTCTGGGTGACCTGTTGAAAAGAAATTCTTGCACTCTCTTGCTACAGTTTCACTTAGTAATTGGAAGAAAGAAAGCAATTGAAAGAAATTTCATAGCATTGAAATGTTGCTATGTTAGATATAGTGTGTTTTGTGTTTCAGTAAATAATGTGAAAGGAATAATGGCATTCCTTTCACTTCAACAAACCTATGAAATGTACATACTTGAACAGAGATCTATTTCAGTGTGAATAAGAATGCATTCCATCATTTTAAATGCAAAACCAAAAAACCCAGGGAATTTTTGAGGACAGGATTTTAGTTTTTATTGATTCTGCTTTGCAGCTGAAACTGAATTAGATTCCTTATTAGTCTCACATGATTGCTCACTAGACTGAAACAATTTATGTACAATAGCTAGAACTGTGTTTTTACCACAGAATTTATTAACCAAGAGCTGTGTACATAGCCAATGCTGTCTTCAGGGTTTCTTCCCACCTAATAAATCGCATGTATATTTGCATATTACGGCTCAGAATAGTGCTTGGGAACTTTAGCCGCCTCTATTTTCACAATTTGTTAGAGAATGAAGTGCAAGAATCAACTTTATGATAATTCAAGTCTTCTCTAAATCTTTCTACAAATGTCCTTGAAACAGTTGGTTTGTGCAAGTATGCATTGCTGGGAATAAATAAGGTTTTGTTTTATGATTTTTTTTTGCTCCTTTGATTACATGTAGCCATATATTTACCATAAAATTGTTCAAAATAAGGATTTTTTTTAATGCTGTAGGTGCTTCTCTACCTCCTCTGTAAGCACTGTTTTGTTCAGAAAGTGTTACCTTGGCTGCAGTTTTACCAGCTACATGATAGAATTGCTGGTACTTTATCATGCATAAAGAATAAACGATGCTTACAGAATCTGATAATGTAGTTGTGTGTACATGATGGTGGCATTTAGGAAAAAAACACAAGTGGAGCTGTGTGTCTGTCCTCTGAGACCTGAGGAAAAGCAAAATATTTATAAGAATAGCAAAAGAAATCTCTTTGCTATCAGCATGAAATTGCAAACAAGAAAAAAAAAACACAAAAAAAAAAATCCACAGCATAAAAGCAAACAAAACTAGAGTAAAGACTTGGTAAGATACTTTTAAAGCTTTCCTAGAATGTTATTTGAAGCATGAGCATTTTTATGACATTACACAGAAATCTATGTCTGTCTTTAAGAAAGAAAAAAGGGAAAATTCCCTATACATACATATATATCCTTCGTGGATTTTTAAAAATACCTCTGCCTGCCCTGTTCCTAAAATGGGTATGATAGTACTTTGTCAGTACTTCTTTTTTTTCTTTTTCCTTTAGGATTCTGGTACTCATTTGTGCGTAATTGATGACTCTAACGAGCATATGCTTACTGTGTGGGATTGGCAGAGGAAATCAAAAATAGCAGAGATAAAGGTAATTTTTGTACATGAATATTCTGAAATACAAGTGGTTTTATTCCCATAAATAAAAGTTTGTGAGACACACTTTTGATCTTATTTTGGAAGCTGCAGTTGTGTAATACTGCTGGCTTATTTAAGGGTTCTACAGAAATGTATTCTTAACTTGTTTACTGGAAGCGGTTTGAATATTGAAGGGTTTGGAATTGCATTTTACTCATCCTAAAAAGCCAATGCAAATAAAGCAATTGTCTAATGGTTTCTTAATTAAAAAAAAAATCTTGGAAACTTTAGGAAACTAAAGTGATGAGTCAGTCTGTAGTTGTTTAAAAAAAAACCAAAAACTTTTAAACATTCCATATTTCAATTTTGTCTGAATCAAATTCCGATTATTGATTCTCAGTACGTGTCTCTTCTCATTTGAAGTCCTAAGTACTTTCGTGGATTGCGGTCATGTCTGCTTTTCTGTTTCTTTTTGAAACTTTCCAAATTTCAGAGCAATAAGATATTTTTCAGAGGTGTTGCACTCAGTGCTCATGTAAAGCTGATTTCACTGGGAACACCCAATACTTTGTGTTATCCAGTATCAAGCAAGCAAATATTTCATGCATGTGGAACTGAGTATTTGTCTATTTTTATAAATCATGCTCCACAAGCATATATGTCTATATCATTATGAACTTACCATTTCAGATAACAAAATCATGTTGGTTTGACCTGTTTTCTCTAGATTATGTTGACCAATACTAACTATTCTACAAGTTTTAATTTAAGTCTATAACAGTATTTTCATTTCCTTTTTGATATTTTATGTGAAACTATTTGGGATATGCCTTGTATTTCCTGTTCACTGACATTGTTTTGACTGTTTTTGTACTCAGGGGAGTTTCTTGGTGTTCAGAATTGGCTAAAAATTATTTGGTTGGGACAGCTTGCCCTTCAGAACTTATTCACGTCTAGGACTTAATCTTACAGTATCTTAAGCACCTTCCACGGAAGATGGTGTGAGCAGAGTTGTATCCCTTGTGCTGGGATGCAAAACAAAAGCTGTTTCTTAACTGAACTCCATTAAGATTTTCAGTCCTTAAATTCCAAATTATTTTCTTGACATAGCAGATTTGCTCACGTGAAAACTCTCTGAGAAGCATAATTCAATAAATATGGCCATGAACAAAAATAAAAAAAAGAAGATTGTTTTTTAAAGTAAGCCAAAAGTTGTGAAGTAGGAAAAGTTGCTATGAAAGATGTTTAACAGCACTCTTATGTATAGATCACAGAACAGTTAGGGTTGGAAGGCATGAGTGGAGATCATCTGTCCAACCCCCAAGCCAAAGCAGGTTCACCTAGAACAGGTTGCATAGGATCAGCTGGGGGATATTCAGTACCTCCAGAGAAGGAGACTCCACAACCTCTCTGGCAGCCTGTTTTGAAATCCTGCAGAAAAAAATGCATTTACTTTCTTGTTTTGTAGTCACTGCCTGCAGGAGATTGAAACTGTCTTCAAAGACAGTTTGGTTGAGTGTACATTACAAGTTAAGTAAATGACCAGTCAGTTTGTTATGTTTATAAAAATCTATTGGTAAAGGATGAAATACTTTAAGATGTTGGTTATTCAGTAAAAGTACATGCAGCCAGTAAAAGTACAAGGGTGAGACTCTGTTTCAAAGTTTTGAGTTATGCAGGCTTCTCTTTTTCTTCTTTGTTAGGAGGAAAGGAAAGCAAAGAACCCAAAAGAATTTTTACAGAATTTCAGAAAGAGAATGATGGATATAATCCTACAATATTATCGTTGTCTTACTTTCCTCTCACAGCTTTTTTATCCAGAATAGCAAACTAGTCTGTGTAAAAACTAAGCAGGGTTTTCAATTCAAAAAAGTGCATTTTATACATTATTCATTTTCTTTGGCAGAAGTCTTAGCTGTTTGAGAGAGCAGAAGCTTTTTGTGATTCAAAAGGGAGTGCAAAACCCTAACTTGTGTACTGAAGTTTAATAAAGATCTATTATGAATGTGAAAAATCAATATATAAAATTATATGTGCAGTCTTTCAGATAGCTGGCTTAGCACAGAACTTCAAAGCATATGATTAGCTATCTAGTTTTAAATATCTCTGTTCTAAAACTTGGGGGTTTACATGTATTTCTAGCAGTTAATGTCCTATCTGAATAAATATTATTTCTGTTATTTTTTCAGACTACAAATGAAGTTGTTCTTGCTGTAGAATTCCATCCCACTGATGCAAATACCATAATAACATGTGGCAAATCTCATATATTTTTCTGGACCTGGAGTGGCAATTCATTATCAAGGAAGCAAGGGATATTTGGGGTAATAATATCTTGATTTCAGGACAGTTTTAAATCAATGGAAATCACATTTTCTGTACATTTGCTTCATAGTTACTGTGTACTGTCTGATCAGAGAGGTAAACATTCAAAAAAGGCTAAATTCTGCTTATGTATATGCAGAGTGTAAGAGTGTGGGTGTATTATTCTAATGATGTAACAAGTTTGAGCAATTATCCCTTTCTCTTGCTTATTTTGTTTCAGAAATATGAGAAACCCAAATTTGTACAGTGTTTGGCTTTCTTGGGAAATGGTGACGTGCTCACTGGAGACTCAGGTGGGATAATACTTATATGGGGCAAAACTACTGTAGAAGCTACTCCAGGAAAAGGAGCTAAAGGTAGGACATGTTCAGGGTTAATCACAGATTTTACATAGTCTGTAGAAGACAAATGTAAAGGATGGCATTAGGGAAGGAATAGAGAAATAGGCCTGACTCAGAGCATACTCTTCCTTCAGTAACAGCTGGTATTAAAGTCCTGCAAGTCCTGTGAACTTGCTGACTTAAGAGCAGTCTGGAATTTCTCTATAATTAATGAGACTGTGCATGAAATGAATGAAAACTACTTTATCTGAATGTTTTGCATTTTAAAAAAATGTGGTTAATCAGCTTTCCTTTGATCTGGTGATTTGAAAAAGGCTGTAGGATCAGTTTCGGGATTCTGCAGGCTGCCTTTGCCTCTTAAGGCTTACATTGCACCATGCTTAGTCTCAGAGGAATTCCATTAAGTGGTGGAGCTGACATTAATAGGACTTGTATGTGGAGTACAATTACAGTGCTTAGTCGTAGCAGTTACATGAATAACAGTTTCTGGTTTAGCAGATCCTCAAGTCTTGATATACTTAAAAAAATACTTTGAAATTTGAAATTGAACTAACTCTTTAGAGCAAAGCTTTTGTAAAAAGGAAAGGAAAATGATTTGTTACTCAACATATGCAGACCTGGCAAAGTTGAGCCCTCATAAATTCAATGATAATTCATTTTATTTGGCAGCTATTTCAAACACTCTGGTTTAAATTGGTATGCCAGGAAAACATTCATGTAAAAAGTACATTTTTAACAGTTAGTCTGATTTTGTAGGTAAATCTTTTTCTCATCTTTCAAGGTAACTGCAATGGAAAAGTAATTCAACATATTATCGGATATTTAATTTTTAATTTCATGTGCAAAAATAACCTTTTTCCAGTATAACCCTAAGCATTAGCAAATAAAATACTTATTTACATTGGCTTAACTAAAGGTAGAGGTTTAATTGGCTTATCACATTAGATTGGTCACAGGACTTGATCTCATACTCTCTTTCACAGTGTGAGAGCACACTGATTTGCACTGACTTGAGCCATAGGCAGAGTCAGCAAAGTTCAGCTCATAGCTGGGTGCTGTTCCACTTTTTTTGTGAGAGCTATTTGAAAATATGCAGCACCAGAATCTTGTTTTGTTTGGATTTTTTAAATTGCTTTCCAACAGCAGTTCTTTTGATGTGAACCTGATGAGGGTGCAAAAGGCTTCTTTTTCTACCCTTGTTGTTTAATTTTCTTATCTCCTTCGTTCTTCCAAGTATTTTCCTTTGGGTAGACTGCTGTCTTGATAGATGCCAAATGCTGGTTGTACTATTTTTATGTGTGGCAGCATCCAGCTTTAGATATTAGGTTCATGCATCCTGGAAACTTTGCTATAAATAATTGGCCTTTTATTCCCAAAAGACTATAGACAACAAGTCTTCTAGTTTCTTTTAATAAAGTGGCTTTACTTCTTTTCTAATACTGACTTGCTAAATAATTTTTGACTCTAAAAGACAGTTTCTCTTGCATCTGGAAAACCTGTGTTCCTTTGGAAAGCAGAGAAATGAAAGCATTCTACCAATTGTTGGTTTTGCCTTCACATTTTGTAGGACAATCAATCTAAAAAAGTTTTTCTTCAAAAAGGCGAGCCCTTTGTTTTATCTTTTTATCCTGTAAGAAAACACTACCACCTTGTGTTTGCAATACTGACAGCCCAAATGTAATTATTATTATTATACCCTTCCTTTATTCTTCTGCCTAAAGGCAAAGCTTCTCATAAACCACAGGTAAAAAAATGAGTAGTGTTCTTTCTTATTTTCTTTTTTGTGCTTATAGGAGTATATCAGATAAGCAAACAAATCAAAGCTCATGATGGCAGTGTGTTCACACTCTGTCAAATGAGGAATGGAATGCTGCTAACTGGAGGTGGGAAAGACCGAAAGATCATCCTGTGGGATCATGATTTGAATCCTGAAAGGGAAATTGAGGTAAGAAAGCAAGAGTGACAAGGAAATTGCCTTGAACAAGGTATTGGCTAGTAAGATAGAGCCTTCCCCACCCTTAGTAGAGGAAGTTAGGATGAAGGATTGTTGCTGTTTTTTAAGTGGATTACAATGTTTTATAATAAAAGTGTTTAAATTTTAGCCTATAAATGAGCCTGTATGAGGCTTCAGTTCTCCTGGGTTTAAATTGAACAGAAATGTTAAGGGTTTTCTTTCTTCAAAACACCTCTTTAGTTGTATGGGGTTTTTTAGTTCATCCTTTGAGAGGATGTTTGAGGATATTCTTTAGTATTGCCTGTGTTTTTAAACAGTTCTTTAAACACTGGTTTACTCCACTTACCTATTGTCCATTTATAGCAACATTTTTTTCTAAACACTTATGTAAATTCAATCTAGAATTTGTTACTGCCTTGAATCTAATACTGACATTTGGAAAACATGGCAGAGAAGGTAACCACTGACTATCATATACAATTCTTAGGCTTAAGTAATACACTGTATTCATATCAGTGTCTGTTTTCCTTTTGTTAATAATGTTATGTTAAAGCTAATTTTTACATTACCAAAGTCCTGACCGATTGATTTTTATATCTTATGTTGTTATCACTTAATATTAGTGTATTTTCTCAAATAAAATAATTTAGAAAACAAACAATTGCACACTGTAAAAAACAGCAGTGTATTAGAATAAAAACCTGCAATAAGCAAAGTCATTGTAATTCAGAATCATTGCTGTCATAAGGCATATGAACATTTAGGCTCATCAGGAAACACTAAGAAAATCAGGAAGCATTTACTGTGTGCTACAAGATTTTTCTTGGTTTTCAAAACGTGTTTTGGAAAGTAAATAGTAACTGTGTATTATTTCTTATAAGATGAGTTGTAAGGCTGTGGGAGTGCATTTGTTTAGTGAATTTCATACTTAAAAGCTATGTAATTTAATTTGTAATTTTTTTCTACTGAAGTTATTAAAATGATATAACTGTGATTATCTTGGAATAAGAACTTGTATGCCTGTACTGAACAAAGAGATGAAGGAGGTTTCAGGTCAAGCCCTGATCGAGGTTACAGTAATTGGATTGCTCCTTTTTAATGGGAGAACTCTGGTTCTGATACTGTCACTGTGCTCTATTTGTGGCCTCCAAAATGAGGCACCTATCAAGATGCCTGATGTGATTTGACAGATGTTCCTTTTCCCAGGTTCCTGACCAGTATGGAACAATCAGAGCAGTAGCAGAAGGAAAAGCTGATCAATTTTTAGTGGGTACTTCACGAAACTTTGTTTTGAGGGGAACATTTAACGATGGTTTCGTAGTAGAGGTGCAGGTAAGCATAATTTGTTTTTTTGAAGTAAAACCCAAATATATAAAGGTTTTCTCTGCTGGTGTGTTATTTTAAGAATCTTAATTTTATTAATTGTTAAATCACATGTGGTTTCTTTCTAGGGACATACAGATGAACTCTGGGGACTAGCATCTCATCCTTTCAAAGACTTATTTTTAACATGTGCCCAAGATAGGCAAGTTTGTATGTGGAACTCTGTGG
Source organism: Anomalospiza imberbis (assembly GCF_031753505.1). NCBI lineage: Eukaryota > Metazoa > Chordata > Aves > Passeriformes > Viduidae > Anomalospiza > Anomalospiza imberbis. The sequence goes on from NC_089683.1 coordinate 94,104,436, forward strand.
ACCACACACTGGAGTGGACCAGGCTGCTAGATGTATGTCAACCCTTTAATTTAAATATAAAGCTAGAAAATAGGACAAAGCATTTAATTTCTGAAACACTCTTGTCCCACCTGATTGCAAGCAAAAATCCTGCAATTATGCTTTTAAAAACAGCTATCTGAAGCTTTGATAAACTTAGCAAGGTTCATCAGACATTGTGTAATGGTTACCATTGTTTGATGTTATTTTGACAAGCCAAATTGAATAAGTCTTAGTCCTTTATTCTTGTTACAGATTATTTTTTTTTCCCAGTTATTCACACAATCTGAAGAGGATATTGTGAGGGTTTGGCTTTAGATGTCCTTTCCTTACAGTCATTCATTTCGTACCTTGGCTAGTTCTCTGCTAATATCCAAGCAAAATTATTTTTTACACAGAAATGTTGGCCTTTTACTCACAAGGTGTTCTTGCAGTGTATGTCACTGATACTCTGAGAGAAGAGCTGTCCGAGGGTTAGCATGCTGCTAAGCAATGGGTTTTTCCTGTGTCAGCTCAGCTCAGACTTTCAGGATAGCTTTGGTCTAAGGAGAGGTGTTGGGCCCTCAGGATGCAGACGGGGCGATAACGTGTCTGTGCCTCCCTGTGCAGGAGCCCGGGCATTGTGCGGATTTCCATCCCAGCGGAGCAGTGGTCGCCATAGGAACCCACTCGGGCAGGTAAACACCTTCCAGCTGAGCTGTGATGACAGAAAGCCTAAAGGAGACACTTTATACAGTGCACCTTATAATTGGAGTTCATTTGCTTTTTATTATTTTTGCTTGAGGTTATGGAGCCTAAAAAGCATGGTGCAGGAGGGGGCAGAGCATCTTATATGTGTTAGACAAAGACAGAAGAATTGTTTGGTTGTTGTTAGGCTGGTTTGGTTTTTTTAAGATGAAATGTTAAATGAAAGCTCAGATCTTGATTTATTATTTTTTTTTAAACTAATTTTTGGCAGGGGTTTCCATGAGTACTCCTCATTGTCTGTTCCAAGTATCATATATTTCAATGTTATGAGCATGTTACATTTCTTTTTAAGACAGGTACAGTACAGATCTTTGTCCTTCCCAAATCAAACATACTTGCAGCCTTTTAAACTGAGGCGGATAGGCAAGTGAACAGACTGATATTTTGATTTTTGTGTAAGAGTTTGGCGTGGCACACTGCTGCACTGAAGTGATACTGAACTGTTCCTATTCTTCCTAAAGTCACTGTGCCCTTGCAAGCTGTCAAAGCTCAAATTGAGTCTTTTTAACTTGGGCTTCTTACAGTGGGAGATGGCATCATCTCCCAGGAAGGGAGTACCAGTGTTCCAATTAAAATAAAAACAGGTTGTTCATAGCATTAGAAAGGTGAGAGGGGCACATATTAAATCTACTAGAATTTTTGTTCTTTTTTTCAGTTATACCTCATGGTTGATGACTTGATGATAAAATAATGCCTGGTGCATGTAAGAAAATTGCGAATATTTTTGTGTTTAATTTGTGAACTAGAATTTTTTTTTTACCTAACCTCATGTCTAAAAACCATTTGAAGTTTGGTTTTTAGAAACTGCTGAGCATATGCAACACCCTTAAATTTTCCTGGAAAAATTAAATGCTAAATATTTTTAGGGAGTTTCCTCCAAGATGAAGATGCTAAATTCATTAGGTATACTGTCAGGCTACAAAACCAAGTTTACCTTCTAGTAAAAGCCTTGCTGAGCTCTTTTATATTTGATTACCACGTTGAACCTTTCCACCTTAAAATTATAAACATTAAATTGAATGAAGGTTTCTATCTTCATTAAACACAGCAGAATATACAGGCCTAAGAGTACTTTAAACAGGCTGTTTCTTCAGAGTTTTTAGATGTTTTTGAACTTATGTTAAAGCACAGTCAAGGCACGTTGCATGGCCAAAGCATTCAGTCTGTTGCTTGCTTTTGGTTGACTTTTTTTTTTCCCCTCTCCTGGACCATTTAGTATTGTAAGTTTGGCACATTCAGTTTAAATTCTTATTTTTAATTTACTTGAGGCAATGAGTTTATACTGTGTTCAAGAAGTTGATGATCATGGCCTTGTGGTTTTTTGTTTTTTTTTTTTTTTTTTTTACCCTCAGTAAAAAGAATTTTTAAGCAGTTATATTTTCACCATTATATTTTAGTGTTCTGAAATTGTATAGGTCAGTGATGGGTTTGAGATATACAAATGAAACTGAGTTGAAATGAGACCGGGTAAGTGTATAAGTGGATGAGAAATAAATGGAGTTGAGTCAAGATAAACAAAACAGTTTCAAAATTACTGCCTATGCAGCAGCATCATGCAGTGCTTTCTGTGCCAGAAAATCTGGTCCAAGAGAGTTATTTCCCAAGGAATGAGGGCTGTATCATATATCTCGATTAACATAAGAAAAAATAATCTCAAACCCATAACAAATATTTTAATAATTTGATTCATAGCCTAAAAATCTTAAAGCAGATATTAAATGAGACTAATCTGTTTAGAACTCAGTAAACCCAAACCTTGCGTGTCTGTTCTAGTGCTGCTCAGCTTTCAGCACAGAGGTGAGTAAGACAGGGACAAGGAATGGAGGACTAAGAAAGCTGGGTTTGTTGGTTAATGTTGAGACATCCAAAGAAAACTGAATTTTGTCCCTTTTTTCCCATTCTTGTCTGATTTTTTACTGTTGTGTGTCTTTTATCAGGCCAAACATCATGCTTTTGGTGGGTTTTTCACATATCACTTCCCATGATAAATATTTCAGTATCATTTCCCCTTTTGGGCTGTCTGCAAAGGGTCTACTGCAGGTTTTGTTACCACTTCCTTAAATACCTGCTGTGGACCTGATCATCAGTTGTTTGGCAGTACTAATTCTTTCTATGGATCCTGCTGCTTGCTGAAAAGGCACAGCTGGAAAACTAAAAAAGTTTTTTTTGAGGCACTTTTCAGATCCTTTTGCCATGCTTCCAGTGGTACTATTTGCAGGGAAATAGATCTTTCTGTGACTAATCGTGTAGAATATCTTGAGTACTAAGCATATGAGTAATCAAAGGCACTGTGGAAAAAAAAAACTAATAAGATTCTAACAAAAGTGTTAATATTGGTGAGAAAACTGAAGGCTGAAGGGCAAGGTTAGTGTAAGGCAGACCCACAAGGAAATAAATCAGGCAATAGAGCTATACATTACCTGTTTCTCACTGGTTCTGTCTGTCTTGCACACAGGTTATTCAGCAGTCCATGCCATGTGGGGTAGGGGGTTTTCTATGTGTATTTTGTTTCATTTCTTTCATGTGGCTTTCTAACCACAAGGTGGTTTAAGCCACTGGGACCAGGCTGCTTTCCAGATGCCTAGCTGTTGGACACTGGTTGAGCATGAGCTGGAATCTCATCTCCACCCCTAGAAAGCAATGTGTGATGTTGTTCCTGGAGTTCATTTTACAGCTTTGTTGTGGAATAAATGGTCCTAGTTTTAGCAATGTTCCACTGAGTTCACTGCAAGACAGAGGGTGGAATTCCCTTGCTCATTTCCACGGTGTTTGAACTTGCCATTAGGGATAGAAACCTACCTGTGGCATATGTTCATGGCTGTGAGAGCAGAAGTTTGGAGTAAAGTTAAATTCTGAGTACAGCTCCAATGTATTAAGCCATTTTGACACCTTCTCTTTTCATGATCTGTGTGTATGAATGCTTTTTTTTTAACTGGTTGTTGTCTCTGTGTTGCTAATGTTCAGTATATTTAGGAGTTGGGTGGGCATCAGACCCATTGAAAAATGCTCAGTTTCTGCCCATCTTGCACATGTTGCTCTCAGTAGCCATTTTGGTCTGTGTGCCAGTGAGTTTTTGTAAGCATCTCACATGTGCCTCATAAATAATAAACTGCAGGTTAAAAGTCATTGGTAAAGAATAAAAAATGCAATTAATTACCTTAGCTATAAATCATCCAAGCAAGAAATATAAAATAAAATGCTAGGTTATGAACTGTCAAATTCTAGTGAATGGTTGGTTATTCCTTCTTACTTTAATAAAATTATTCATAGAGTTGAAAAGGATTGAGAGAAGAATACCAAGCTAGAATAGAATTTGTGTTTACAATGAGTACAGAAATGTTTTCCACTTAGATCTACTACTTCTATTTTTTTTTACTTTGTTTTATAAAAACTGAAAGATCAGTTTTTTTAATCAAAACTTATCTTCAAAATAGGAAAGCAGAATAAAATTCAGCTTAAGGCTGAATGATGATAAGATGCAGTCATATTATCTGTATGGTGGTGTGTTTAATGTCCAGTAGATGTTTTGGTGATTATTACCATGTTCAGGGAAGGGGAAGAAATTGAATAGTATTTAGAATCTTTCATATATTGTTCTCTGAAACTTACCTTGCTTTGTGAACCAGAAAAGTGTTCCATTAAAAACAGATGTTCTCTATGTTGCCCTTGAGGGGCTAGCATAAGATGATGAAGGCAGAGCAGTGGTTATGGCTCTTTTACTTGTTGTTTTGTTTAGTGAAAGTGATACTTACTGGAATTCTCCTCTCTCTAGGTGGTTTGTTTTGGACGCAGAAACGAGGGATCTGGTTTCAATACACACTGATGGCAACGAACAGCTTTCAGTGATGCGCTACTCAGTAGGTAGGCAGACTTGTACAGTCAGAATAATTCTGATAAACCAGTTTGGTGTCTGTTGAATAGTGTTAAACTAGTCCCCAGGCATTAGAAGAGGCACAGCTTTGAAAAAATTGTTTCAAATGCTTCCTGTGTAACTGAGGATTTGCTTACAGATTTGTTTGTGTGTACTAAATGCTGGAATTTTGGAACTGCAAGCATCACCATCACCTTTCTCAGCCTTTTCTTCATGTTGAACTCTGCTGTCATAATAAATGCTAGCTTTTGTCCCCCAAAAAAAGTTCTCAAATAGTTGGCAGGTTAACAGAACAGTCTATAAAAAGCTTAATATTCCAGTGATATTTTAATATCCTTCTTAGTTTTCAAGTTCATTAATGCAAACCCATAAAACTAAGCTCATGTCTGTCTGGAAGTCAGAGCTGTTTGTGAAGTGTTTGCTCTGGGATTACATGGAGTCCAAACCAGTGTTGAGTCTCCTCTTCAGACATGATATGACAAATAGTCAGAGTCTGACTCCTCTCTGTTAAAACAGGATGGAAGAACACACTTGTAAATCTTTTTCTTGTTTGCTTTTGGCTCACATGCCATGTCAGCAAGCAAAATGTTCCTCTGATGCTGCCACATGTGACAAGCACTGCAATTTATTTTAAATTGCTGCTGTTCATTGACTCTCAGAGGTGTTTGATTGTGATTTGTGGCAGTTTCTGTCCACATATATATTTTTTAAAGGGAGACAAGATAGAATAGAAAAATGCTTATAATGTTTGAAAATTCCACATCGTTGTGAGTTTAGTGTTGATTTATTTGCAGTCCTCACCTCCAAAGTTAAGCTATCCGTAGACTAAATACTCTTCTGCATTTTTATGATGCATAAAACTTAAGTCTGCCTGCTGTCAACAGCTTTCAGAAATCCAATGCAGTCTGAGGGTTTATATCCTGTCCATTGAACACTTACTCTAAAAAAAAGCAGAAGTGAAAGAACTTGTCCAAAAAACATACACACAAAGTAAACAGATACAGCTGAAAAGAAATATAATGTAAACTGCTATAAATCCTTCAGTACAATTCACAAGAAGTTTAACTGAGACTATAGTCTTAGCAATAAACCTGAAATAATTAAAATTCACAAAACAAACATTCTATTTATTTATATCAAATATTCTGTGTTGTAGATGGCACCTTACTTGCAGTTGGATCCCATGACAACTTTATTTACCTCTACGTAGTAACAGAAAATGGAAGAAAGTATAGCAGATATGGAAAATGCACTGTAAGTTTTGGAGCGTGTATAATCATTTACATGATTATTACATCTTGTACATGCATTTTGATGTTATACATGCATTTAGATATTAAACAGTGAAACTCTTTCTGGATTGATGTTTTTCCCATTTGGTTACATGTTTAATAGGGTTTTTTCAGCATTTGATTGGTTTTAAACATCAGTCTCTTATGGCTACTGCATCTCTTAGTGTGCAGTGATCACTTTTGCATCAGATATGACTAATTTATCAGATTATTGCCTTCTTTTTCTGGAATGGGAAATTAGCAGTAGAGATGGAGAAATGCATTGTACCTATATGCTGAAACTTATTCAAGGAAAATATTACATTTTTTTGGGGATATTTTCCTTCTACTGGTAAAGTACTTTTTGTACTAACATAATAGAAGTGTAATTCCATTAGAATATGTACTCTTGGAGGCTGCAAATATACATTGTTTTCAGTTGAAATTGTTACTACTTACTACAAAATTTGAACTTCAGGAATGTGGCCCAGGGTAAATAGATCTAAATGTAGCATGGGTAGTGAAGTTTGTTATTTTTGTTACATTGGATGAGGTTGTCCCAGTGCTAAAAAGACTGACTATTCTCTGTAAGTGTTTACTTATCTAACATTCTGGCCTTAAGCTGTCTTTTAAGAATAGTGAAAATATTTACATTAAGGACAAGTGAAACTTAATGAGATCTGCAAATTATGTCATAAGAATAGTTTCACCTTTGAAATGTGAGACACACTAGAGCATTGGGGTCAGAGCAGCCTGTGTGCAGCTGTTGTGGGGTGCACAGGGCTGCCAGGGCAGGCAGCAGCCCTGGGTTTGCCCCATCCCTGCTGAGCCCACAGGAAGCTCAGACCAGGGCTGGTGGGGATGGCAGTGGACATCTGCACCTTAGTACAGCATCTCACCTCAACACTTGTTTTTTAACTATAGAATATAAAATCACTCAGAGATGGCTAAGCCTAACATACATAATATTTAGTTTGCTATGTATTTCAAGGTCTCTTTGAGCTCTTTGAAGATATTTAAGATAATTTATTTCTATGTATTATGTATGTGGAGAGAGCATATTGCAATTTAAAACAACATCTGGATGTCCTTCTATCCCACTGCCTTGGCAGGAAAGAGATTTGTAAAAATTGGTGTGGGAAAATTGAGCATTGTTATACCCAGGCAGAAGTGTCAAGGCTTCAAAGCAGATTTCTGTTATCCTTTTCCTTTCAGTGTGAGTGACTGCGTGTAGAATACAAAATCAGCAGCAAAGTTTGTGTCGGGGCTGAGCTCCTTGACCCTCCCAGCCGGTGCAGAAGGCAGCGATGTGGAGCTGCCTGGAGCTCACTGCAAGGCTGCAGATCCAATTTCATTTGCCCTACGCCTCCCCTGTGCTCCCTGCCAGCAGCCTGGCGGGCCCATACCAGCTTGATGCTAAGCAGGGAGACACCCAGGCATGCTCGGGACCCGGAGCGCTCTCCTGGCACTGCATCCTTCTGGCATTCTGTCATTCAGTAGCCTCACGGGTGACCTCCAAATAGTATGACTCAGTCCTCCTGGTAGTCAACTTCTGGTTGTTTCTTCCAGCTTGAATACATTATTTGAATTCTTTCAGAAGGATTTTATCTACTGAACCAGCATTAGCTGGTGCATAAGGGCTGTATGCCTGCTGCTAGGTTTAAATCCCCTCTCAGTCACAGCCAGGCATTCTGCTGCTGCTAGAGAGGCAAGACTGTGGCCTATGGGCCTGTTTCCACAGCAAGGAATAATTGGCTGTGATCAGAACTTCAGATGAGCCAAAACAACCATTTTGACTAGTGCAGCTGTTTTTTGAGGGCTCCAGCTATGCAGTCAGCAGTGTGAAGGTGTGGGCTGGGGCTGAACTTGCAGCGTGTCAGCAGTTCCTGGGTAGCTGCTGCTGTCTCCGTTTGCCTTACATCAGAGACACTTTAGCAAAAGAGGAGTAAGTGCTGGGCATTTGCTTAGAGGGCTGTGGGGTGAAAGCCATGCAGACAGCCACTCTGAAGTATTTGGTACACTGGATTTAACCTGAAGTGATTAGTGTGCCCGTCCTAGAGGCTGTGGGCATTTTGAGCCTTGCATCACTGAAGTCTGAAACAGATGAACACTGCCAATGGAGGAAGGAGTTTCCATTTAGTCATATAGTTTTTGTAGCTGGTAATAATATGAATCATTCATTGTATATAAAGGTACAGAAAAGGAGAGAGTAAAATGTTGCCTTATTGGTGGGCAGCTACCAAAGAAAGATTTTAATAGGAAATGGGATCCTCCTATTGCAAATATGAGAACAATGTTGTGTTCCAGTTCATCATTTGGTGATCACTTGCCTGAAGGGATTTTGCAGCCTGGAGCCCCCTGGCCAATTGCTTTGTTCCCTCCCCCCACTGCCCCAGGAATTTTAACAGCTGCCAAATGTCTGTCAGGATTTAGTAAATGACTGACCAATTATTTTCCATGTTGGAGTTCTTTTGCAATTGGAAGACTTGGAAAATAAGGGAGGGAGAAAAAAATCCTAGCCAATTGTGCACTTTTATTTTCATACCAGGTTTGCATGTCAGTATCATATGTCTCACCCATGACTGCAAAGCAGTTATGTCAATACACAGTTCCTCTGCTTGAGGCAGAGACTACTGCATAAGTAAACAAATCATAAAGGCCAGCTTTTCTCCTAATTGATTTTGCAGTCTCTCAGAGGACTGGGAACAGGGAGATGGGACGCAGGTGTATTTCTACATGTAATTCTGGAAGCAATCAGGTCTCTTAAAGTTCTCTGTGGAAGAAGCTGGCATGATGGGTGGCACAGCAGCCAGTGCAGAGCTTCTGAATGGCCCTGGTGTGGCTGCTGCAGGCTGTGCCAAGAGACCCTTTAGTGGGGCTTAGGGACATCTTGTTGATAATGCCCACTGAGAGAGGGACATGGATTGATGTCTGTCAGTCAAGAATGTGGCAGTTTTTTTCCTGTCAGAATGGCTATGAAAGGGAGAAAATAGATGGTCCTACAAGGGGAAAAGGAGCAGTAAGAAGAAATGGAAGGATGGAAGAAGAAGAGTGACATGGATGTTACTTTTATTAATTTGCTACCCATACTTCCTACCTTATTTAAATTTGTGGCTTTTCTGGAGCCTTTCATACCTTTATTATTACTCTTAGTTCCCTCAAAATAAGTTTGTGCGTAGAAAAAAATACTCTGTCCAGCTGCATTTGTCTTCTTCCTCAAAACCAAAGCCAAGTGTTTAACCCTCAGTGTGCTCTTAATGGTGATAACAACTAGACCAAAGGGTTTTGATTCCTAATAAAGATGACCCAGTGCCTGTAGGGAAGACACCTTTCAAAGCTGGTACTAACATGGTGCAGTGCAAAAAGAACAGCAGAGCCTTTAAACAAGCTTAGAAGCGTATTCTTGTCACACCAGTCCATGATCTTGTACTTCTGCATGGTGGTTGTTAACCAAGGTATCCTAAGTTTTTAGGATGAGCCAGGGTTATTTGCATGACTGTGCATTTAATGGAAGTTATTTTAAATGGATAGAGAAATAAAAAAATGCTATCTGTCACTTTTTTGTTAGGCTCTAAAACTGTGCAAGTTACTTGCTTTTCGCAATTAGTAGCAATGAGTATATTCCTAATTCCAGTATAAATTTGAGTTCATCTATATTTTAGCATCATGCCTTCTAGGAGTAAATCTTTCTGGAGTCCAAGAGGGCCAGGCTTTACAAGGAAGAGTGGGAGAGGCACGATGCCCAGCCTGCATTTGTTTAGCTGTTAGCAAGTATGGCAGTGGGACTGAGGAGCCTTTAAAGGCGCACAAGTGAATTGCAGCAGACCTGGGGCATGTGGGAAGGTGATTTTTTTTTTTTTTCTTCCCACTGTTAGCTCTCCTACCTGTGGGTGCAACTTCTGCTTCACTCAATTAAAATCAAGTGTTTCACACTGATGTTACTTCATTCTTCTTCAGGGACATTCCAGCTATATTACACACCTTGACTGGTCCCCGGACAACAAGTATATAATGTCAAACTCAGGAGACTATGAAATACTGTACTGTAAGTATGAAATTAAATACACTGGAAACAGAAATATGTATTAGCTGTCAGAGTATTTAGAAAAGTGTGTTTGATCAGGACTGTACAAAATGCTTACTGACAAAGGGACTGATTTGAACTTGTGTAACCTGATATCTTGATGTTATTCAGAGCTGTGTGTTACCTAATGGTAATGCCAAATATAGCTTACTTCTTTACAAGGTCATAAATCAGTTTAACAGTGTAGAATTTACAGAACGAGTGGCTCTACAACTTGATGTTGGCCAAAAGTTCTGTAGATTGAAAATAATATATACAGTTGTCTAATTAGTGTCAACAATACCAGTTATTTTGGGGGAATAAAATCAGTGGGCCTGTGCCACAGTTCTCTCCTGGGGTTTCTTGTTTGAAACATTATCTTGGCTAGTGGTGGTGAAAACTAAGAAAAGCAGCAATGCTACTTTAATGAGTTGGTGGTAATAATGTTTCTGTATTTGTCTTTTTTTAATATGTGAAAACGTGAATATAATACATAGTGTTTTTGCCAAAAGTTCAACATCAGTAGTGTGTATTAGTCTATTTTGAAATTGATTTTTTTTTTTCTTGTTTTCCTATGGCTTTAACTGGATCCAAGAGGATTGTAGTTTTTTTCCTTTTACAGGCAAGAATAGCTAACAGGTTTAAATATCTGTCACCTTAACATATTTTTTCTGCCTGTCACAGCTTAGGTTTCAAATCTAGATAGTGCAGTCTATCAAAAGGAAGTGTTGGTGCTTATAATTTCATGTACTGTGACCCATTATTACCAGCTTGGTGTATTGCAAGGCAATCTTTCCTTTTCTAGTTAAAAGCTGTAATGCAGTCTAAAGCTTCTCTGGCAATAGTTTTAAAAGCACAGCTTCCTGAATGATTTACTGAATTCTAGCACATCAGTGGAACTGGTAGGAAGAAGAAATTATTATATTACAGACTACATTAAAGCATTTTGTAGAGTTAGTAGCAGGGTACTCAAGCTGCAGGGAAGTGGTTTTGAGGTTATGCTATCAGAAGAGGGAAATGAGAAGTAAATGTGGCTCATAAAAACCAAGTAAAGCTTCAAGTATCTGGAATTTGATAAAGGTGCTGGTCTGTCTTTGCCCCTACAATTTAATTCCAGGTTGGATTTAAGGTGCATTTATTTACTGCATTAGCATCTCTTCAAAGAGCACCGGTGGAAATAAAATTTTGCATTGCATAACTCATCATTCACTTTTTTTCACAGGGGACATTCCAAGTGGCTGTAAGCTAATCAGGAATCGTTCTGACTGTAAGGATATAGATTGGACAACGTACACTTGTGTGCTAGGCTTCCAAGTGTTTGGTAAGCACTGTTTCACTTTCTTTTAAGCTACTAACCCTGTGCATTTGTGGTTTTGTTTGCTTCAATTTGTCATTAAAAGTACACTGTTAATGATTTTTAAGGGATGGTGCTGCAATCATAGACCAAAGTGACTGACCACAGTATTTGTGCTAAGGTGCACCAAGTGTTCTATAGAAAATGTACAATTGATTTCTATTTAGTTCTTGAAGTTAGGGGGTTGACTCTCCCACTATAATTTTAGGCTACCAATTATGGAGGCACTGAAGCAACAGGTTTATATTTTAAAGTGCTCATATGGCACATGTGCATTCTCCTTTGTTTACCTTGTTTTGGGACAGGAACAAGAGTGTTACAAGTGTAGGTTATAGTTCATAAATTAAAATTATGACAACACTTTGATACCTGTAGTCAAAGGTGAGTAATATACTCTGTTTGTAAAGAATAAAAATGCTTTAAAGCATAAACAGATTTCTACCTAGCAGCTTATTTTTAAAATATACAAAAAAATTTTAAAAAGCTGACAGATCTGCTTTTAATAGTACCATTTTAGACTGTGGCAAAACAGTTCAAATGGCTCTGTTGGCCATAAATGAGGAACCCCTCTGTGAAGGGTCTAAAAGTAAGGCTCAGCCTCCCAGTGAAGTTCTGGGACCAGGGTTGGGAACACCTCTCTTCTGCCACTGAGATCAGGCACCTGCCTCTGTTCTAGTCAAAATACCAAAAGCAAATAAATCAGCAAATTCTTTAGAGGTGAGGATTAGATCTACAAATCTTCTCTTCACAGCTACTAGAAGGTCAACTTTGAATACGAGCTTACGTGCAGGATAGAAGAAAATCAGAGAAGTGTGAGTCCTTTCTGTAGCTTCTGACAGTTTTTGTGCATATTTAAGGGCTGTCATGTGCTTAATAAGCAAGTAGCCTCAAAGGATTGAGGTTGGTGTGAGGGCTAACACTGACACACTTGTGTGGCATATTGGTCGGGTGGAGGGCATTTGGTGCTTAATAACCAGGCATGATTTCCTTTTTGGATACCAAAGATCTGAGACAATAGGGAAAAAAAAGGGATCAGAGAAGGAAGCTGACTAATTGATAGACTGCATAAATATTTCTGAGTTCTTTGGAGCTTGGTATGTAGCAGAAATAAAAAGGAGCTTGCTCTTTCTGGAGCTAAATATTGTTGCTCATTGCTAGTTTGATAAAAGTACTGGCTTCTATTAGGCTGAGAACTGTGAACCAGACTCTGTATTTGAAGATGTCTTTATTCAGTCTGTCTGGGTGATGTAGAAGCATCTCTTCTCAGTGACCTTATCACTCTCTACAACTTCCTGAAAGGTGGCTGTAGTCAGGTGAGGGTTGGTCTCTTTCTCCAAGCAGCAACTGATAGAAAGAGAGGACACAGTCTCAAGCTGCATCAAGGGAAGTATAGGTTGGATATTAGGAAAAAAAGTTTTTTACCGAAAGGGTGATAAAGTTCTGAAATGGCCTGCCTGGAGAGGTGGTGGAGTCACCATCCCTGGATGTGTTTAAAAAAAGACTGGATGTGGCACACGGTGCCATGGTCTAGTTGAAGTATTAGGGCATGGGTTGGACTTGATGATCTTGACGGTCTCTTCCATCGCAGACATTCTGTGAATCTCCTATGCTCAGACAATGTAAGCCTAGGCTAACAAGGAATTGGACCACAGCAGTCATTTCCTCACTCGCTTTGCTCCTGTGACTGCAATAATAGTGCAGCACAAAAGCCTTTTTAAAAATGGAGTATCAGAAGATTCAGGAGAGGCCACAGAAAGTGAAAAGCAAAACGCTGATGGTAATACGATGTCTTTCACCAGGAACAAGGAAAACACTTTGTAAGGACTGCATTTTCCTTATGGAATAGGCTTGGAGCTGAAACATTCAACATTTTTTTGCAGAGTACTTAACATCTACCAGAAACATGGAGGTAGCAGACTATGTTACTACTGAACTTTTGCCACTACATTTGGTAGTAGAGCAGACAGAATTAGGGCAGCAGCTCTCTGGAGTGAATCCCAGGGCTTTCCCAGAAGTGTCCTTTACTCCTGACCTAAGGAGGTGAGATGTGAGAGTGCAGAAAGAGTTTGGTTTCACATCTAGACCACTGTCTTTGTCTTTTTAACAGCTGTTAGATAGAAGCTGTTAGTAGTGACTGGGGCCAGGCTGGGCATGAGCAGCTCCCATAACCACTGTTTTGAGAAACCATTTTACTTATTGCTTTTGGAAGTGGTTAAGTCTCCTGATCCTGTCTGCATTTTCTTTTGGATTAATACAAACTTCAACTTCTGAATTAAGTTGAATTAGTTTCAACTATTCTCAAAATCTTCAGTGTGCCAGAGAACCTGGGCATGAAATAGATAAAGCAGATAATGTGATGGTATTCCAGGGCAGAACAGAATATATTTAAACTTCCTAGCCAAGATTCATCACGCCCTAATTTTATGCTGTCTGCTAGTCTGACAACCTTTGCAGAATCTTAAAGTTATGGTTTGACCTCAGACAAAGGCAAGTATTTTCCCATTAAATCAGACAGTGCAGCTAAGCCAACCTATCAGATACTTGCTAATCTGGCAAGTGGTCAGCTGGCTCAGGGATCCAAGCAAGCCAGGGGCTGCTCACTGATGTTCAGGAGGGAGGGTTAAGTTTGTGGGATTTGGGCTTTTGGGGTATGTGTTTTACAATTCAGCTCTGTGGGTAGTGTGCCATAGGATCAGGCATCCCACTGTTGTCAGCAGGAGGGGGAGGATGGAAATGTGTGGTTTGGATGAGAACAGCATCGCTCCTTTTGGCAGTTGCTGTTACTGTTGGCTCAGCAGTGTCATCACTCTGCACCCCAAACGCTTGAAGTCAGTCTGGGGTTTGCTGCACATTTCCCACAGTTTTGCCTGGACAGATTCTTTTGAGAGGCTTACAGCTGTTTAGCAGAATTTGTTAAAATTCAAGTACTGCTGTTGTGCCTTATAATATAAAGTCCTGTTACTTTGGATGTTTTGTTATTTTTGTAGGTATTAAGAATTTTTGCAGTTATCTTAAGAATTCAAGACTCAGTCATATAAATGTCTTGGATTTTTTATGTTTGCCTGATGCATTGAAAGCAAATCCTGCTGTCTTATCACAAAGCATTTCCTTACATTTGGAGCAGCTAAAGGACTTTGGTGAACATAAAAGATGTTTAATAAAAGCTTTAATCTTGAATATTAGTCCTTTTAATCTTAATTTAATAAGAAGAGGAAATTAAAAAGAAGAGGAAATTGCATAGTTCTTTGTCAAAGCCTGCCTAAGGTGGTAGCTGAAACTTCAGGCATTTATTACTACATGATAACAGTATTTCATATATAGAATGAATGAGGAAAGGTAAAATTCATTCAGGTTGAATTACTTGAAAATTCTTAAATAGTATATATCTTTCTCACTTTTATTTCATTGATGTGAGAGCACTAAAATGTTTCTGAATACTTTCCTAAGCACTTCATGTCTTTATTAGTAAATTACCTACAATGTAGCTTATTGGCATTGTAACAAATTTAACAAGCTGCCTTTGTTATTCTTCAAAGAAAATAAAGTTCTTACTCCACCCACTGAAGAATGGGGAAAAAACAGCTTTAAAGTTAAACGCTCTTTGCCATTTTGCTAAAAACAAGAATATATGGCAATTCTGAATTGGCTTTTTGTGCTGTATAAAACAGTAGACAGCACATGGTTTTTATTTTATTGAAGTCAGCAACTGTAAGGGAGGAAGAAGATATTTTCTTATCTGATAATCAACAGCCCTCTTGGTGAATTTGACACAGAGTTTTTCGGGGTGGGGGTGAAATTTGAGGGGTGAAAATTCCACCTAGCTCCTACACCTAATCATGAACCCAAATCTGATTTTAAAAACATGGTACCTTTGGCATATCTTACAATTCCTTGCTTACCTTTTTGCTCAGCTTTCCATGTCAATGTGAATTGTCTGTTTTATTATGGGAATGTCTAATGTCTTGATGTTTTGTTAAAATAATTTTGTTTAGAATCTCTCCCATCCCAAATTTAATCAGTGTTTTTCATCTAGGAAATGTTGTTATTCTTTTGTCTAGACATATCTGTGTCATTCTTTTGACTTAAAATGATATTGAATTGTACTTAAGCACTTGACAGCACTTATGTCTATGAAACTTGCACATGCTGGGTTTCTGTGCAGAGTATCATCAATCAGTTGTCTTCTTTGAATTACACATATACTAAGATTTGAAGTACAAGAAGTCAAACAAATGAAACCAGAGAAGAAGGCAGTAGGACCGCAATGTACAGTACCTGGGTTTGCCTTGTGCTTCAGCATCACTGTTGCTTTTAAAATGTCTGTGCATGAATGACAGTATTAAGAGTTACCAGTTTAGCAGCAAATTTAATCTAAAGATAAGGTTTAAACAAGACTGAGGTTTTGAACCTCAGGAAACAAATGTTAAGCCCAAGATGTTATCCTGGCTGAAACTGAGGGTGTGGGAGAACAGGGTGGGGGGAGCAGCATTAGCCTAGCAAAATATTAATGGCGTTTAATGCAATGCACATTCCATTTTCCAGGTGAATTTCTGTCTTACCTTTTGTTCATCTTGCCTTTTCTCACAGCTTTATAGATTTTATTTTTGTTCATGAATTGTCTGTTGATTTGTTTCCAAAACCACCAATGCTGAATATCTGCTGTACTCTTTCCTAGGAGTTTGGCCCGAAGGATCAGATGGGACAGACATAAATGCCCTTGTCAGAGCCCATAACCGAAAAGTGATAGCAGTGGCTGATGATTTTTGTAAGGTCCATCTCTTTCAGTATCCCTGTTCCAAGCCAAAGGTAAGTCTAGACCAGTCTAGTCCATGTGCTTGTTTACATTGCCTGAAGCTTTCCTTGCCTCCAGCATAGTTGTTTTGGAGCCTGGCAGGCAAAAACTACCAAGAACCCCCCATTAATTTTACATAAAAAGTAGAAAGTGTAAACAATATAAATATACAGCAATATACCTGAAAGAGAACTGTCAATAGTTATCCTTAAATTCTGGCGACAAGGCTTGATGCTTTGTGTTTGCTGGCCTTAATGTGAGGTCCATTACTTTTTCTATAAAGATCTAAATCTGTTCCAAGTTGCAAAGAAGAGAAGTAGTATTGTGGGCAATCTAATATAAATATAATTCCTTACTCTTTTGTGAACTAAGACCTCTCTTGAAGGGCTAAGCAAAAATATTAATGGTTTTAAATTTCCATATCATATGCTCTTCCAGTCAACATGTGATTTATCTTTCTGCTTGTTTTCAATAGGCCCCAAGTCACAAATACAGTGCTCACAGTAGTCATGTGACAAATGTCAGCTTCACCCATAGCGACAGTCACTTGATTTCAACTGGAGGGAAAGACATGAGTATTATTCAGTGGAAACTCGTGGAGAAGGTAACTCTGCCACCAAATGACATTGTCCTGGATATCAGTGCCACCAAAGTGCCCATCCCTGCCAGTGAAAACGCTGTGCAGTCTCCTGCACATCTCCCACAGCCTTTTAATGAAATGAACCAAAATGAAAGTGTAACTGGCAGCTCTCCGGCTTCCTTGGAGAGCAACTTGGAGCAGTCTGCAGAGCACAGCGAGGAGCACAGTGAGGAGCAAAGCGAGGGGAGCAGCCTGGATCCTGCCGAGCCGAGCTATGAGGAGCCCTCCAACGAGCTGAGCGAGGAGCACAGCGAGTCCACGGTCACGGAGGAGCAGCAGGATAACTCACCGGTGTCTTAATGCTCCCAGCTCAGGTGGTTGTTGTTTTCCCGTGGTGTGCGTGCTTTCATTACAAGGGTGAGGGTTCAAATAGGGAAGAGTAGCTGAGATTCATGACCGCTCCAGATTTTGAGTTTCAGTGAGATTTTTAGTCTGAGCTTCAGTTCAATGTGTGGAACCATCCCAAGGGCCTGGCTTGATGGTCTGTAGCAAGATCTGGTCGCAGTTAGTAGTGGACATTACTATAGATCCATTTCAGTTCTGAAATTGCTGTCAGGAAGTGGCATGAAATACATACTGGAAAAAAGGTTAGCTCTGAGAATTAGCTGAAGTAGACCACCTTAACTATGTGGAAGTGCTTTCTAGAAGAACTGAGCTAATGGGAAGCGCTGAGCTGTTCCAGCTGGGAAGCACTGTGCTGCTTTTTCCAGGTGCAAAGACAAACAGAATGAAAAAACCAACCAAAAAGCTCTTTGTAGGGCTGTTTTCCTTTATTTTTTCTTGAGAAAAATAGAGGAAAAATAATGTAACAATGCCACATGTATGGCAATGCCTTCTTGATCTAACACATATGCAATTTTCTAACACTACTAATTCCTCGTGGAGTCTGGATGTGTTCAAAGTTGGTCTGCCCTGGGTGCTGCTAGTTCTAAGGCAAATCCTGTTAAGGAATGGTGTTGACTGTTCCATTTTCACAGACTCTTAACTAGCAGACTAACCAAATACTGGCATGTTTCACTTTTCATGACCTGAAAGCTGACTTAACTATAGGACATAATTGTCTCTTCAAAGAATTGCTTGCCTAGAGAGTTGGAAACTTGAGAGAATCTTTTACAGTGACTTTGATGTGAACAGCAGAAGAAGCATGACAAGAACACAGAAGTCAGATGGGCTCCAGAGTTAAACTTTAAGCCTTCAAGCAGAACTTGCTCCATCCCTAGTATGAAAAATATAAATACAGTTAACTTAAATTATTAAATTGGTGCTTAGAATTAGTAAGTTGATAACTTTTTTCTGAATTTTTAGAGGTAATTCTTAAAAATCATTAAACTGCAATCTCTACTTTCTGTTTTTGTTTTTTTTTTTTTTTTTTCCCCTGGTTCCTTTAGCAGTTGTGATATGAGCATACAGTAATTTAGATGATGATGATGTGATTTTTTTGTTTTCCCTAGACTTGCTGATCTATTGTTTTTGTGATTTTATTTCCACCCCACCCCTCCCCAGGTTGCTCTAAGCCATGCAGCTCTCATGTGGCTATACCTGGCCAGTTACGGGATATCTTGGCATTTGTTATGCATTTGGAAAGTACTTTTTTTTTACAAAGTTTTTCAGATAGCTACATTTTTTTTCTTAAGTGCATACATTTCCTACTTTAAAAAAGATATAGATTTACTGGCAGATATCCATTTCCTATGTACTTGTTTATATTTTGATTACATAGAATTTTCTTTTTTAACTTGCTGCATTGTGCTGGTATTTTAGTTCTTAGTTAGAATATCATGTTTAGAAACTTTGGATGAGTTCATAAGTCTTAATTGTGCAAACGTTTACGTGATTGTGCCATTCCAAAGTGCATCAAAACTGTCATTCCCTTACTAGTATCTTCTCAGGAGAAATGCTACAGATCAGGTATTTAGTCATCATTTGGAAAGATAAAAACAAATGGACTCCCAAAGGACATTTAGAACATTTATATATAAAATATATAAATATATATATACACACATATATATATATAGAAAAAAAATATCCTCTTGTTTACAACAGTTCCAGAGAACCTCAAAGTAGTTCCCTTCAGCTGGAGGGAGATATGGATTCCAAGCAACCCATCTGTTTAAACTGTGCTCTGTACATAGAGTTTTACTGGAGAGCTCTAGTATGCCTGACTTGCAAATTTGCCAAATAGCAGCAGTTGAAGATAAAGTTCATCAGCTCATCAAAGTTCTTGGTTACAAATGAGGAATATGCTGTAGGTTTAGAAAATAATCTTAGTAAAGGAGAAGGGATAGTAGAGCTAATGAGGCACAGAGAGCTCTCTGTCATTTTTATGAACTTCACATAAGCAACACATTTCTCTTTGGAACATCTGTCACCTGGGGTTGCCATATAAGTGAGAGTTAGAGTTGTGATATTCTTGTGTAGTTCAGAAGACTCTACTAATATGCAAAAAGCCTTACAGCTTTCAATTGCTGGCAACTACTGTTTAACAAATAATTAAATCTGTGATAATGGATGGAAATGGGATTATGTAACTGTAGATGTTTTAGAAAAATAATTGTGAATGAATTATGATTAAGAGTGTTTCATGTGAAGATGTTTGAGCCATTTCTATCTATCATGCATTCCTGTCTTGAGGCAGAAAACTTTGAAGATTAAAAAAATAAAATAATCAAAATAAAATATTACAGTGTCTTTCTCCATATCTGTTCTGGTTCCTTCTGTACATAAAGTGGATGCTGTCATCATAGTTGCAGTGTTGGGGTCTGTGATTTTGAAAGAATTCTCTCAACGTGTGCTTTTATTTGAAACCTCCCAAGCTTTCTAAAAATAAGTTAACTCAGCATCGTGTATACAATTGTCAGATCTAAATATTGCTCTTGTTTATGTCTCAAAAGTTCTATGGCATTTCTCTTTTCCATTTTTCACAAACAGCTGGCATTATCCTTCTGTAGCTAATTGATGGGTGGCAGAGTGTTATAAACAGGTTTTTGTCCTGCTACAAAGTGCAGTCCACCTTCCAGGGTTCTGCCCAGAAGCTTTCTTCTGGAAGTCATGAGACATATGCAAACTTATTTTGGCTATAGTGTTTTAAATACCAGAATGTTTCCCCATTCCTCATAGTCTCTGTCCAGCTGCAGGTGCAGAAGGTCACAATATGCTGAACATATTCCTTGTGTGAGATTACGTCTTTTCAAAGGCTTTGAATCATTCGCATTTCTTGCATCTGGTTTCTGTCCTTCACAAAGAGGAGGATGAGGTACAGAAGGAGGAAACCTGCAAGATAGACAAATACCTCATGTTTATCCTCACTTAAAGGAAAAGTAAACAAAAACCATCATTACCACCCTGAGTTGAACTGAAAACCTCAACTCTTCTTTTCCACCAAATTGTCAGGAGAATGCTGACACCAGGAGAATGTTCTACCTTGAGCAAGAAAGCAGATGTCCCAAGGTCATGCTGTGTTGTTCCCAGCACACCTGCAGCTGTGCAGTGCTGTGCTTTTCTACACTCTGCTCCCATTCTCTCCAGCTCGAGGCTTTTGCTACCTCTTTTCCTGGGATTCTCAGTAAGGCAGGAGTCTTCCTGAAGAGCAGGTAAGCTGGTCTTCAAGTCCTCATTTGTGATGCAGGAAGTGCCCACTCTCATCACCTGGGACAGCAGCAGCTGCTGTCAGTTCAGGAAGCTGCAGTGTTGGTATTTATTCTGTGGAGATGAAGTTCAGGGTGGAAGCACCACTGAAGGCACAAAACTACATGATGGAAAACTTAAAGTCTATATTAAAATGTTTGTATGGTTTCATAGTAAAACACTGGAAAGTTAAGGAGTGCCTTGCTTTTGGATTCCTGCAGTCTGCATCCATATGGATGAATCAGATAAAGTGATACTGGTTTTTGTGACTATGATCACAAATCCATATGGAATTTTTTTTTTCCCATGGAAGTTTCAGGATAGGTGAGGAACAGGCTGGGGATGTGGATGGGTAGTAATGAATTATGAGTTTCTTTGGTTTGATCTTGCTGGAATTCTTATATATAAATATATATGTATTTATTTATTTATTATTTGTTATATAAATAACAAATACTAGTTTTTGCATATGATGCATGTCAAGGTCTAGCTTACTTTTTTTAATTGTCCCTAGAAAGCAATGATTCTGGTTTTGTTTATGAAAATGAGCAAAAATTATATTTTGATTATAAAATTGACTCGTCTGCACTGAACAATATGCTGTATTTTCTCCTTTGTGCTTCACTGCATAAGATGTGAATGTTTCCTTCAATTCAGTGCAGTATTTCAGTTGAATCAGGATGAAGTAGAATGTCCTTGTGAAATTTAGGCTTGGCCAAACCAACCAACCAAAAAATTCTCATTTCCACAGCCTCATGCTAATAAAATGTGGGCTCCTGGCAGTGGAAGGGTTACTATTACATGAGATGGATTTTACTTGAGTGATGTTTGTGCTGCATGTTTGCTTTCCTCCTGAACAAGTCTAAGCCCATTGCCTAATCTTTATTTCTGACAGATGTTTTATGTACTAATACTTTAATCAACTGAGAATGAAAAACTGCTTACAGTAGGATTATACCCTTTAGAACCCTGGCCAGTGTACACATTTTAATGTATTTAATATGCATGGGGTGGCTTTGTGTGCAGATACATGTATGCAAACATCAAATGGATAATGGATATATGTGCTCTAGTCCTTTTTTTTTTTTTTTTTCTGGCTTGGAAGGGAGATGTGGATGATTCACAGTTAATTAAGAAGGTTTAGGAGCACAGAAGCCTTCCCAACAGAATGGTGAGGCAAGAGGATTGAGAGAGGAAAGGCAGTGGTGGAACTGGTTTTTACCAGAGCTGTTTCCTACGCTGGTTCCCCACCACACACCCCAATTTTCCCTCTTCTAGTTTTTGTCTGTGTGCTAAAATCTATAAAAACTTTTCACTTCTGTTGGATGTACTGCTTGGTTAAAAGGTGGGTTTGAGAAAGGAAGTTTATGGAGGTTTTGGCTGGGTTTTACTTTTTAACAAATTATTCTAGTAAACAGCTTTCTTCCAAAAAGTTCTCCTAGGGAACCAAAATCTACAAACAGCCTACATCTTTAAGGGATACGGATGTCCTCATGATTTTTACAGCCCAGTATCTTTTTCAGAAGGGGGCCTCTGGACACTTCCCAGCTCTCACCAACCAAGTGATCTCCATCAGGACTGTGCCTTGTCAGCAGCCTCTACTGTGTAGCTCTGTGTGGGTCACATTATTTTTGCTCTCAGGTAACCACCACACTTGTTGGTTCCTCATAAAAAACCCCAACTTTCTCTAAGTTCCTGGAGGCTGTCTGAATCATAGCCAGTTACCTTGTCCCAGCTTTATCTTTCGATAAGTGCTTTTAGGTTCCTGTTTCTAGAACATGCTTTTGTCTGGTGAGCCAAGTGCTCCAGAGAGCTCTTGGTCTGCTCTGTTCCCTCTGTGGAAGTTCCAGCAGTGCCATGTTTCTGTTGTGCATTGCTTGTGTTGCCAGTTGACCTTGCTCTGAATCCTCTGTCACACGACACAAGGCTCCTCACCCTGCCTATGTCACTGCCTTCCCAGGCTGCAAGCAAGAGGTGACTTCTTCTTTTAGTGCTGTTTAAAAGTTCTTTCAGCTTCCTTTAAATGCACTCTTATCAATCCACTTAGCATCTGTGTGTGTGTCCTGTTTTTATCCCCTTCTGCAGCTCTATCAGTGATCAGTCCTGGCACTGGCAATAATTTTTCCTTCTAAAGTCTATTCACACCCTGCTATGCACCTATAGCTGCATACAGGAAAATCACAGAAGGGGAAAGTCATAAGCATCAGACAATGGATACAGCTTCAAATGCTATCTAGGATGTAAGTATAAAAATCCCTGGAATTTTGTACTCTGGCAGTGAGTGTCTCTGGTGTTGGGAGGACACTGGCAATGGAACTGGGAACTTCTAAAACTATGTATTTCCTGAGTAAAAGGAACTCGGAACAAACCTCAGTGTTGTTGCTTCATCATGGAGGCCTGGGGGCTCACCTCACAGCTCAGGAAAACAAGCCAAAAAAACCCAGAAACAAACAAAATTATAACCAAAGTTTTTGGCTTTAGCAGAGCAGACAAAAACTTTTCCATCTGACAGCAAAAGCAGAGGGAACAAACAAAGCTGTGAAGTGTGCGCACAGAGCAGCCCACTAACTGTATGCCAAAGCTGCTCTTGCTACATTTCCTCTGGTCCAGAGTGGGTAAAAGCAGCATCCCTTTATGGGTGGGAACTCTGTTTTCTCTGCTGCTACCCTGGGCAGAATTTCTGTGGAAAACCTTGTTTTCAGCATTGTGTTGATTAGAAATTTTACTTGAAGAACCAGACAACACAGAATTGAGAGCAGAGGGACAGTCAACATCTTGTCCAGACACAGGTGTCCTCCATTGCTAATGCTAAACAGATTTTTCATGACTGTCTATTGTGAAATGGCTGTTGTATAGACAGGGTTTCTGAAAGGATCCCATTTGCCCCAAGTTTGGCAAAGGGAAAATGAAATGTTCATTGAGCATGGAAAGCTGAGTTTCTTATGTCAAAGGTTGTAATGCATTTTTAGATTGATTCACAAATCAGAAGATCTGCAGTTCCATAGGTTTTCTGCCAGCTGGGAGGAAACAGATGTGGAGCATTTTAAACTTTCAAAAAAGCATACCTATGAGGGA
The DNA here is from genome assembly GCF_031753505.1 of Anomalospiza imberbis. Lineage (NCBI taxonomy): Eukaryota > Metazoa > Chordata > Aves > Passeriformes > Viduidae > Anomalospiza > Anomalospiza imberbis. The sequence goes on from NC_089683.1 coordinate 94,127,894, forward strand.
TTTTTCAGGACAGATGTCCATTCCACCCTTTGCCAGGACCATATGGATCTGCTTACATTGTATTTTATGGGGGTGTTCATAGAAATTCTACTTATGTTGGAGTATTTTGTATTAGACTCAGTAATTCTCTAAAACAAAAAACCACAAACTGCTTGAACAGCTATCTTCCAGATTGCTCTCTCAGTGGCCTTCCTAGGGTTGTACCTCTGAAACATCTTTCCCTGAGTAGACCTCTTGCTCTGATAGATTTTCATTCAATTATACATAATGTTTCAGAATGTTTTTTCTCTCTTAAGAATAGGACAACCTTCCAGGTTATTTTCAACGATTAAATCAGAGTCGTTCTCCCTAACAGCAAAGAGGGGAATGACTTCAGCTTGCCTAGGATTCCTGTCTTCAGAAACTTTTGACCGAGGCTTCAGCTGTCCAGGTGATGTTTCTCTGTACTGATGCTGCACTTGGAGCCTCCATGGGCTGGCTGTGTCCATGGGCTCATCTGTACCCCTTTGGGAATGGCAAGTGGCTGTGCAGACTCTTCCACCCACCACTCTATGAAATGCTGACAAGGTCCTGGTGTATTGGTGAGCCTTAGCAAATGGTACATCATCATTGCCAAGGTGGTGTTCCTGCAGCAGTTTCACTTCCTTGGATGGCTTTCTCCTGGAGTATTTGCAGTTTAGCCACAGCATGCAGACTATTGCAATCCATAAATTTCTCAGAAAGGGAAAGGAAAGGATTTGGTATGCAGCCTTCTCATTTATTGCTTTGATTTTATTTTTTTCCTTCATTTTTCCACAGATTTAAATCTGTTTGACTGGAAATGAGTGAAGAAACACATTGACACAAAGACTGATGTAGGTTTGACTGGAAAGTTTATTCTTAAGTTCCCCCCATCACTTTGGAACCTGACCAACATAGAGATTTTAATGTCACAGATAGCGTGACAGAAATTCCGGCTTAGCTGTGCTGTAAGAAAAGATCAAGGGGGAACTATGGCCTGTGTCCCATTTTTAGGTCCTGAATTATTGCCAATTATAATATCTCCTGCTGCAAGCACTGTCTCCCCAGAATCACCCTGTGGGAACTGATCATAACTCTGCTTCAGTGAGCAGAAAGAGGGTTTGTGCACAGGGGGAAGGGCTGCAGATGGGGAGAGCTGCCATAAATGGCTTAGCTGACAGTCCAGCTTTTTGCTGAATTGAAAACTTGTCTTGCTGGAAATCATGGGAATCGGCTTATGAGTTTCAGGTTGGATGCATCTGCATGGGGTTGTGTGTGCAAAGAGCTTGGCCTGGGGGTGCTGTGTTCTGTGCATATGGTCTTGCTGCACATCTGATGTGCCACGTTGCTGTAAAATATGTAAAACTGAATGGAATGTCCGTGGAACAGAGGGAATGAGTATCATGTGTGCAAAGTAATAAGCAAGGTTTTGATCAGCCCAACATGCGACCCTTTTTGTCACCCTTATCCTGATTTGTTTGTTTTGCCTTCTTCCTTTACATTTTCAAAGGCTCTTCATGAGGTTTGTTCCTGGTAGTTCTCAAGGAGTTTCTGCTCAGAGTGATTTTCAGGGCAGAGCCCCATTTAAACAGCAGTAAAACACACAATTTTTTTGTCTTGTGATCCAGAATCTGTCCAGCTACAGGTGATGGAGCAGGAGACGAAACATTGCAGGAGTGAGGCTCCACAGTTATGGGGTATGGTTGTGAGAAAAAGCCCATCGAAATAGTGGTGCCAACTAAAAGCCCACTGCAGTACAGGCACTGGGACACCTTTTCTGCTGCAGGTATTGAGGTATGATGATTAGACTTGTTCCCCTTAAGTACTTTTTGTTGACATTCATTTGGAAAAAGAGCCTCCCCTTCTTATCATGAATATGGAAATTTCACACCAGGCAAATTCTAATCTAGCATTAAAAAATAGTCATGGCACAAACCTAAGTTTGAAGTGGAAAGGCGACTCTGAGAGTTGATTACGGGAAGGAAATAGGACTGACACAAAGAAAGAGGGGAATGCGCCGCTGGTTTTCTTCATCATAACAGACAAGTGGTTTCCAAACACTGGCGTAGGGAGTTGGGTTGGTTCAACAGTGAATATGTTCTAGGAAATAATTTTATGTTTCTTGAGTAATTTGAAAACTGAAAGGAGGAAGAAAGCTGTAAAAGGGGAGGGATTTGCACGGATGTGCCATCTTACTCCTCTTGGCAAAGGAATGTGCTCATCAGTACACTGCATTGCAGGCTAGATGGTGGGTTTGTGATTCTCATTCTCTAAACTACAAAACTCTAAACTTCAAAAGTGGTTTTTTTTTCTAGAAGAGAAGAGGCAATACGAAGAACGCAGGGCAATTTTTTGTCAAAACCGGTTACAGAGACAGACTTCCTAAAGGATTTTCCTTATATCTATCCGGGAATATATTATATTAAAAAAAAGCTTGTGGGGTCAGTCTGTGGATACAAGCCCTCTGTTCCTCAGAAATCTTACTCTCACCCTTCCCTGCACCCTGTGGGAGGCTTGAATTTCATTATTTTCCTTTTCTATCCAAAGTTCCAAATATCTTCCCTCCCTCATGTATTCTGCGGCTCTGCAATAGCACTTTCCTTAACATACAGAAACTAATAATGGTAAATTTGACCACTGCCCTTAAAGGGAACTCATAGTCAAGTTTTTCAACTTGTTCATCCAGTGTTCCCCTGAACATTCCATCTGTGATACAGGGCTATGCAGGTTGCCTTCGCCCATGAGATCCTGGACATTCTGTGTGGTAGCAGTGGCCAGTTCTGTTTTTCCAGCTGTGTTCCAGTGTCCCTAACTCATCTCTGACCACCAGCTTGGTACAAATTGGACCTGAGTTAATGATTGGCTGTGCTGCTGTCTTACCAGAAGGTGAAAATCTCCCTGGGTGGAAAGATGCTCACACCTCCCAACTTAGACCTGGGAAGCACCTGTACCCACTGCTGTCAGGAGGATATGCAATAAGACTATTTTCTACCTCCTTTTGGAGCTAATGGATAGCTTGGAAAATGTTGCAGCTTTGCAGAAATTTATACAAAGACGTTTCAGAATTTTTTAAAATTAGATTTTCCCCATTCTTGGTGTAATACTTGGATTAATTTACATTGCCTTTGTTACACCTGTGATTACCTAGGTTGGCTCTGTAGGCTTGTACTTACACTGAAACCAAGCAGTGCTGCACAATTACATTTTAACTGGGGAAACAGTTTCCAAAAATACATCATGTTCTGCGTGTATTTTTTGTCATTTTTATTTCTCATTCACTTGCAGAACATCTGTTATTTTAACTTGCTGCAGGTAGAAACTGATTATATAATCTCTCTGCCAAAACTTTGATGCCATGGTGAATGGTATCAGTTATCAGGATCTCTACTTTGGGCAGTGGCCAAAAAGGTGTTTCTTTTTCTTTTTCACCAAGTAAACAGTGACTGTGTGAAAATAGTATTTTACCATAGTATTTTGCCTTATTATTTAGAGATGGGGTTTTGGCAATGCTGTTTGTGGTGGTGGTGGTGCCTTGGGTTTTTGTTATTAGACTTTTTCTAAATTAGCAAGCTGTATTTTGATGTAGCTGGTCTCTCAGGTTTTAGCTGCTCATTTTCTGGGAAGGAATGCCGTGGGTATCCTGCTAGCACTGGCAATGTTTTGTTGCCAGTTGGCTTCTGAGCAAATACTTCTCTCCAGCTCAATCCCTGCATTGCAACAAGCTCTGCCAAGAAACTGCAAAGGACAAGAGAAATTTCAAAAAATACCTTCAGCAATGTAGTAAATCCTAAAACTATGGAATCATTTATGTTGGAGAAGACTTCTAAGATTGAGTCCAACCATTAACCCAGCACTGCCAGTCCACCACTAAACCATGTTCCCGAGTGCCTCATCCAGGTGTCTTTTAAATACCTCTAGGGATGGTGACTCCACCACCTCTCTGGGCAGCCTGTTCCAATGCCTGACCATTCTTTCAATGAAGGAATTTTTCCAAATATCCAATTTAAACCTTCCCTGGCACAACTCAAGGCCTTCTCCTCTTGTCCTGTCACTGTTTGCCTGGGAGAAGAGTCCAAACCTCACCTCACTGCAACCTCCTTTTGGGCAGTAGAGAGTGATTATAGAGAATGATAAGGTCCTCACTTTTCTGCAGGGTCAACATCTCCTGGGGCTTCATCCTTGCAGGCAATGCAAACCTGTTACACTGGTGAGATGTAGATGTGGGATCCTCAGGTTGTGCTTCTCACTGCCAAAGCTGGCTTCTGTGTGTGCAGTGTGAGCCCTTCCACAGTGAGCAGCTGCTCCCAGCCACCACCAGGGAGGCCGAACTCTGCCTTGGAACTTAAATTCAGCTGCTCAGACTGATCCTCCACCATATGGGACGAAATGTTTGTGTCGCTTTGGAATTTTCTTTATGCAATATGCTTCTGCTGAACAAGTTGCCTCCATTCAGCTTTTCCACTGAAGGAGGAAGGCTAGACCTTATAAATTCAGTGAGATGTGTATGTGTCTGTGTGTGGCTGTGGCTGTCCAACCAGGCTGGTGATGCTGGCTGTGCAGGGGTGTCCCAGGAGGGAGGACCATGCTGGTGCCAGGCTGCAGGGCACAGGAGAGGGTGTGTATGGGCTCTGTTGGCTGACATCCCATTTCCTATCAAATGCAAAATCCAGACACAGACCTTATACACGCCTCCTTGCCAGGGGAAGCTGTAGATACCTGCTGAACATAGATTGTTTTCTTCTTAATGTACTGCACCTATAAAATTTTTAGCTAAGGCTAAAGGAGGGAGGCTTGTATCCATCCCTTTGCTGAACTCTTCTGATGGGCAGAAAAGCCATTTTAACAGACAACTCTCTCTCTGCTTCTCCTCAGCTGGGAAAGACAGACTTGTTAGTGAATTAACTGGTTTATTTTTCTGTAGGGACCCTGGTTATATGAGGTAGTAATGACTAATAAGCTTCTTGTCAGAGACAACTGCCCTGAAAAATGGTAATTTTATGGAAACAAAGATTTATGAAGGGGTTGGTCTGCATGGACATGTGAAATCAGAACTGCTATCCTAAAACTGCTGCTAGGTGAGTGAGGAGTCCTGCACAGAGCAGAGCCTGGACCATCCTAGCCCTGTTTGGCAGCTGCCATCTGGGCTGCTTGGGCTTTTCCTTGCCGTACCCTCAGAGGTGATCCTCCTGTGACAATGGATTTTAGTGAGAGCCACATGGCTCACCCTGAGCTCTACCACACTGCAGTCAATGTTGAAACATTTAGACACCAGGGATATGACTCAGATGCCTGTGCTAGATAAGCAAAAATAAAATAAGAACAAAAAGGAAACCCTCCGGAAGGAGGGAAGGGCCTGCACACATGTTTAATTGGACAAAAGTCAGGCATTTTAAAGTCTTTCTGAGAAAAACAAGCCTAAGCCTTCAGCTAAAATGCTCTACAGCCATTCTCTCAGCCATTTGGACAGCCATTCCCTCCCCTCCAGCTGATATAACAAATGGAACCAGTTTCCACCCCATCCCTCTTTTATCTGTTTCCTTTCAGTAAAGTCTGAAGAAAGTATTTCCGCTCCCTTACCCTCCCTAAACCAGGAGGCTGCCTGATATCCCCTTGATCCATGGGAAGTGGGATGAAAACTGCATTGGGATGGTTTGTTCCACTACAGATGTGCACAACTCCTTCACCCCCAAGGCACAGGCTGCCAGAAGGTGACAGCTCTGTATGTGCCTGCAGCTGCTTCAAAAAAAGGTCTGAAACACATATATGTTGTGGGAGAGAAGCAGGAGGGTTTTAAGCACACATTTATGAAAATATGAGAGCTTAAGAAGAATTGGGTCACATCTGACTGCTACCATCTGGCCCACTTCACTCCAAGATTACCCAGGAATGTATTTCACATGTGCCTTTGGAACAAGATTGTGAGCTGCCAAAAAGAAAATATTTTACAGCTGAGCATTGCATTTTGCTCAGAGCAGTTCAAATGTAATATCCCAAGGAGGAGGATTCCATCGGTGGGTATCAGGCAGGGAATTTGGGCCCAGTCCCTTTGTTTTGTCTGTGCAGTTCTTTAATATGGGACTCCTTGTTGTTTGCTGGATTGATTTTAAAGGTCCTTGGTTAGAACAGAAGCTTCCTAATGTGGTTTCTTAAACCAGAGGCCTGGGTAGGCAGCTGAGCTTGTGTTAAACCAGAGTCACAGCTCAAACAAGGTGTCTGGCCTTGTGCAAATGGCACCTCAGGAGCACCCCTGGACAGTGCTGTGCCTGGGGGGAGGCAGCTTGGATGGAGGCTGGAGATGCCAGAGTGCAGCTCCCCATGGGGAGCTTCCCTCAGTGGGGAAAAAGGGCTTCACCCATGTGTGTTTCCCTGTGTGTAGCATGAGGGCATCTCCCTTCTGTACAGCAGGTGTGCTGCCTTGCCAGACTAAATATATATAGCTAAATGTTATTTGATGTGTTTTGAAACATGTAAAAATAGGTTTTGTGGTGATCTTTTAGCATACTTGCAAAGATGCAAACATTTCTCTGTGGCACACCAGCAAGCGGCACAGAATCTTACATGGTGAAAGAGCACGTGGCACCTGTTGCACTTGGGCTGATGTGGTTCATTCTCAGTAAAACAGGGAATGTGGGAACAGCAGCACTTCACTTTGCCTCTTTCTGGGCATCCTGTAAGAGGAAAGGGAGCTTTTTGAGTATTACTCTGACGAGGATGGAGTTAATCCTCTCTCTGCCTCGAGCAAGGCTTGCAGGACTGAAGAGCTGAACCAGCTGTGGAGGTTTCATTTCTTGCAGAGTGCTGGAGATTATGGACTGCTGAGGTTAGTGACAGATACAGGCTCTCTATGGGATGCTGGGATAATCCTGGATGCTGGGGGGAATTCATCCTTGCCTTTTTATATATATACATTTAATCATTATAATCATTAGCCACAGTTAATTTTTGTCTTAATTATTGTTTTAGGTTTTGAGAGAGGGGACTTCTGATTTTTAAGATGTAGAAGGTAGGACACTTCCATTTATCCATGGGAGAGGAGCTCTGTCACACAGACTGAAGTATGAAAGAGTGTGCAAGTGCACAACAATTTTGCTGGCTGGAGGCACCTGTCCTGTGCTTTGTGTGGTGGCAAAGTGTGCAGTGGGACCAGCTTCAAGCATCAAAATTGTGCTTATGAGCAAGTCTTCCCAAGGCCACTGGCCTCAAGGCATCCCCACACCCTGCTAATGTTCTGCTGGGCTTGCACCAAGTTTTTCCACAGGTTAAAAATGGGCATTGCCTCAGCACAGTGGCACTTCTCTCATCTTTTGAGGCTTTTGGGTCAGAGCAGATGGCTTCTTTTTGCCACAAAAGGAAAGTCGTTCAGTTTGTTCCTACAGTAGTTGCACAGCAGACAAAGAGTTCAAATTGCTACACTCTTGTGTTTCATTCTTCTCAAACTCAACTGCTTTTAACAAAAAAACAAAACAAACAAACAAACCGAAAAACCCAAAAGACCCTCATCAAATCGTGTTCTGCAAGGGTGTATTTTTCATATTTAGAAATATTTAGTAAGGAGCCATGAAGTCTTGTTTTTCCTGTAAAACAAAAGAATTTGGTAACTTTTCTGCCACGGTCCATGCTTGTAAATTATGATGAGCTCCAAAGGCCAACAGTGACAGTGATGTTTTGTGGCTTTACTGGAGTCAGAAAGCACTGAACAGGATGAGACAAGAACTGGAATAGTAATTCAGAATAATTCATTGAATAATTTCTTGCTCCATTCTGCCCATTTCTACTAGCCTAAATATAGGCTGTGGTTTTGGTAATAAATGTCAGTTAATCTCAACTTTTTCTCAAACACACCCAAGGAAGAAGACAGAACTGAGCAGCAAATAGACTTTACCTCAGACTGTGTTTTCCTGGGAATATCTGTGCTCCACCCCAAGTCTGTCTGAGCCAGTTGTTCATTACCACATGCAGCACTCACCAGAGAAGGGACTGAAATTTCTGTACCCTGGGTATCGTTTTCTGGGAAATGTCATTGTACAAAACACCTGTTGTTGGGTGTGTTAGGAAATTAAAAAAAAAAAAAAAAACCACGTAATTTTTCCTTTGCTGGTCTCAGAGAAGAAAATCTACAGCATGGGAACATCATCCTAGCCAGGGAAATGCTTTCTCTAGCTTAACAGTAGGAAATGCTTAATCTCTGTTGGAGCTATCAGGGAATTTCTTCCTGCTCCCACACTCTGCCAGCCTAATAGGTCCCTTTGGAACACCAATAAATGCATTTAAGGAGTGAAAATCTTTGTCTCCCTCATCTCTGTTCATGTCCTTTACCATTTTGAGAGCCCACAGGCAGAGTTCTCACCTCACATCTCTTCAGGGTGTGGTGGGACATATAAATATTTTGGTTGGTGTTTGCTGTGGTCAGTAAATGCCTTTCATCTGTAATACAGAAAATATTCCTGGCTTGTGTGATGTGCTCACTTCAGTCAGGGGTTTAGATTGTATCTTGGTGGGACACAAAGTAAATCAATCGAGGGCACATGTAACTGAGAAAATGCACTCACCTGGAACTGCAGAGAGTTGCTAGTGGCAGAGCCTTGTGAACTTTACCAAGAACATAATTAGTACAGACTCTTTTATAATTCATTATGATCTAATAGAGGGTTTCTTACACTGCCAGTGCAACTGAAGAATGAATTTCCAGTCAATATTTTCTTATAGATAAGAGCACGCCTTTTGAAATCAAACCTGCTTAGCACTAGGTGGCACTCTGCTATAATCTAAATTAGTTGGCTTTAGTTTTGAAGTTTGGTAAACATTTTAGCAATGACAACAACAAAAAGAGATTAATTCATCAGCAAGTTGCCAGGATAGGCACCCATGTTTTGAAATGGGGGGAATTTAAACTAGACTGTAAGACCTCTCTAATGTCCAGTGGATGAGAGGGCAGGGTGGAAATGAGATCCATACACTTCTTCTAACAGTGCCAGTCATTGCACTTGCTATTGAGAAACCAGTATGGTTTTGTGGGGTTAATAACATGGTGCCCTCTGAGGAAGTGATATGGAGATGCATAATTCATGGCCTTGTAAGCAGAGAATAGAGTGGGGATTGTGGAACACCTCCAAAAAGAGCAGCTCTTCTGCCCTACTTGTTCTTGGTACATTTTGTTTCATGGAGGCCAGGAGACTAAAAGCTGCACTCTTCATAGTTTCCACTGGTTTGCATTGATAAGGGTTTTTTAATTTATTTTAATGGACTGAATTCATGGGGTGTGTGAAGATTTAATAGACAGGTGGTTTCTGGGTCAAAAATTGCCTGACTTGGGTGTAGGACCAACTCTTTATCCAAGGGGGGGATAGGGTTCTGGAGCTGGGTAATGATGTGGGTGTGTTTGCAGAGTGAATCCTTAGGGGAGGAAATGGAATTGAGAGGTGTAGGGCTGGAACCCAGTTTCTAGCCGTAAAGAATAACCCAGAAACCTTGGAGTTGCACTGCAGTTCATCCAAGCTGTATACCGGATGAATATGTATATTTGTATGTGTAAGTATTGGATTTGTATATGGCATGAATTTGTATACATATGTATATTTATACGATGATTTTTCCTCATCCAGAAGAAATTGACGGTCTTAGAAAATCTCAGGTTGTCAATACTGTTAAGAAAAATATATGACTTGGAAAATGACTGTCAACCACAGATATGTCAGTGCTGTTTCTGGGCTGCTTCTGAGGAAGGGTGACCTATGGCTCGGGACACAAACCCAGCCCTGGGATTGCTGCTCTGGCAATGGAAGTCTGACAATCCAGACTTCCTATGTGACCATGAATGCAAAGGATGGATTCAGTCAAAGTCTCATCTGCTACAGCCTCCTTCATCCTCCAGCTGGCAGAGCTGGGGACCTGAGACTCTGCAACTTGTGCATGATGAGAATTAAACATTTCTGCTGCTGACCAGAGAAGAGAGAGAGCTGTTGGTAAAGCTGAGGTGTGGAGGGGAATTCTATGTGCTCAGCAGAGCTTTGAAAGCATGTCTGAGGCTGCTGCAGGCACCTGTCCCCTTGGGGGCCAGAGACTGAGGATGTGTCAGCAGGGAGGCAGCTGAAGGCATTTTCTGGGAAAACTGACCTGAACTTAATGTTATCCTAGAAAATAAGGCTGGCAGAGGAGGAGAAGGGCACAGGTTTTTCTGAACTAATTTAGGTATTAGACCTCTTTACCTGGTATCTTGGGGACCTTAGGCTGTCCTTCTTCCTTGCAATGTGGGGGTGCATGTGGGGACTTGCTGTTTGCCAGGAGAGAGCTCCAGGGCACCTGCAGCACCTGGTTGGAGGAGTTGCAGGGCTTCCACCTCCTGCAGGAGTTCAGGATAGCAGGAAAAGGGAGAGAGCCTGGCCTGGCTCCGTGCTTTGGGCATATACATGGGAGAGAGGAGTGGGCTTCAGGTGCCTCCAAATGCCAGGCTTTGTCAAAACATCAGCTGTGTTTCATATCAAGTGTGTGTGCCTCTGTGTGTGTGTCTGTGTTTCTTGCTGGCAAACTGACTTTTTAATGCTAGTCTGTGACCTCTGCGGGTTGTGTTCTGCCCTAATACTAAAGGCTCCCTCCCCATATACTTTTTCTTGTTTTCTGTGCAGACAGTTATCACCCCAAGAAATTGATGCCATTTTCCTTGGCTATCTGGGGTCATCATCTGTTTAACGGTTTTCTTCCTTCGAAGAAAAACGATCCAGTAAACTGTCAATTTACTGGATTGTTCTCTTTTTCCATGAATTTTAGCCCAGCCCTTGTTTTGTCCTGTAAGGCAGCTCTGATATTTTGAAATGCCTTTATTATTTGTTCCCCTTCAAATGTTTGCAAATAATTAACTCATGTTTTTGTTCCACAGCATATCTTTGGTTGTTTTAATGGTAAAAAGGGACATATTTTGTAGATTTCTTCTTTTCTAAGGGATAAGAAACATCAAGGCTTCTGTGTTTCTATCCGGAGGCATGTGTGCAAAGAAAGATAAAGCCAAGTGAGAGCAAATGGCTATCCATACACACTTGTGTACAGGCTGGGAGTTTTTCTCTAGTCTTTTTGGGAACTATTGCTTCCCTCCCTGTAAAGATTACATGATGAAATTTTCCATGTATATTAAAATCCTTCCGAGGTGCTTCATGATGAAATGTGCCCTATTGAACTGTTTTTGTGGAGGAATACAACTGCAGTTGGTGTTTTCAAATCAGTCCAACATGTGGTGGAGCACTGGTAAAACACACTAGGCAGCCTGTCTTCCAGTGTATATTTCTGCTGGCAGAGACCCTAGATCTCCTTGGCCAAGCATTCGGTGCTGGGATAAAATCTAGATTCCCAGCAAATTCTCAATTAAGTGCAAGATGTTTCTTGAGCACGGAGCCAGAGATCAAACTGAAATAAAGCTCACTCTGAGAAATATTTTGAAAACTGTTTGAATAACCTAGTGTATACAAATATTTTAGGTCAACTATCATATTCTCTCAAGACTTGTAGGCGTTTCTGTATGGGTGCCAGCAGCACTGCATCTCTAAAGAATGGAACCAATGCTGAATTCTTACTTCCACTACTGTGTCAGTGAATCCACCCACAGCTTGATAATGTCAGTGCAATGTGATGGAAAGTTTTAATTATTGTTTGGCCCTTGTGTTGTTTTAGTTATATTTTTGCGTCAGCTTTGCGAGGAAAAGGAGAGGAAAAGGAGAGGGTAGTAACCAGGGATAGGAAAGTAGTCTATCTAACTCTCTGAAGAAAAACTCACCTTGTCTCAGTTTGCAAAGTCGTGCTGGGAGGCAGCTTTTCATTTTTTCACCTTTAAAACATTGGCCTTAAATTAGAGGATAAACAAGCCTAAACAATTTCTTCTCCTTCGTTTCTGAATCTGAATAGTGCATACCCACTCAATGCCTTCCTAGAGCCACAGACCCATTTGAATAATCTGTCAATGGCAGCAAATCTGAATTTGTCTTGTAACAAGAGATGAGCCCAGACCCACAGACTGTCCCTCTAAGCAGCTGCCAGCTTGGTTCCATTCATGGTGCAGACAGAGCTTGAGCCGGTGTCTCGCTCCATCACAGGAACCACCACGCAGGTTGCTGACCAGCTATGTTTAAGTATTTTGGCAGAATCCTGCTCAACACTGGAAGGAATGCTTTTAATAGTCTGCATTTCTCCTGGAGGCCTGCATTGGGATGTAGTTGCCTCCCACACACGCACAAGTCTGATTGGAAAGTGTGATATGGCATGGATGTGCATTGTGGCTAGGGGATGTCAGCAAGACAGATTTAAAGTACTACTGGAAGAATGGCAGAAGAAGTATGCAGACCTTTCAAGACCAGAGGTCAGATTCAGATTTTTCATATATGAAAGCAGCACCAACTTTGCTGAAGGCAGTGGTGTTACTGTTCTCTAATGCATGTGAAGAGATTGTGCATTATTCATTTTCTGAACCAAAGCACATCCGCGCTTTTATGTCACATTGATATTTGGTACATGGAGCTGTGAACCTCCTAAGGAGGCAGTTGCCAGCTGCTGTTAGCTTTACCCAGGAGAATTCATCTTATCCAGAATTCTTGCAGCAGCTGGTGACAAATGCATTTTTGCTCTGCCCTCTGTGGTGTTGGAAAAGGGAGGAGGCTTCCATACACCTCCAGTCAGGCTTTTGGGGTGGTTGAAAAGATACCTGGTTGCCTTCAGAATTGTTTGCATGTACAAAGCCTCAGATGTTTGCAAATACTGTAATGGGGCTGTGTTGGCATGTGGGATGGATGAAAGGGTTGTCAGCCACAAGTATTCACAGCTTAAACATTAGTCTCTTCTCTCCCTGCCTCCCTTCCCAGTTAAACTACACTGAGAAGAATTTATTTTTATATTAAATACTTCAGCTTTTTCTTATTTTTTAAAATTTTTCTGGCTCACAAAATGAAATTATGCTCTTGGATTGCACAATAATGGCTACTAGGACTCAAAACTTCTTTTGAAAGACAAACAAAATGTAACCTAGAGATAAAAACAGGAATCTTTCCAAAAGCTGCTGATTCCCGAAGGGGCTTGAGGAAAATACCAACAAAGATAACACAAATATCCAGAGGCTATTGATAGGACTTCAAGAAGAGATAAAAATAAAGGATCTCCTTATTTTTATATTTTTTTAAATTATTGTGCAGAAGCTAAAGCATGAGCAAAATGAGCAGAGAATCAATTACGCCTTGAGCAGAAATAAAAATTTCCTGGAAAGCAGCGACAGAGTAAAAACTCCTGGAAAAGGGAATGTGTAAACTGTGATAATGTGCATCAGAATTTTGCTAAGCAGAGGAACACGTATTCTACCTGGTGTGTAACTAGTGCATCACTTCATAATAACTCTTTTTTCCCTGGAAGATTAGAGAATGCATGAGTCTGCTTGAATTAGGTGATGTGGATCAAATCATACTCTGCAAATGGGAACTTTTATAGCAACCTAAAATTTTGTGGCACTTAAATATTTTTCCAACACCTCCATAAATAATTAAGGACTCATACCTGGACAGTGCTGTGGATGTGACTTCTCTTTTTGATATGCAATTTCTCTATTAGTTGTTGTGAGGAATGTGAGTTGTGGCTGTCTCGACAAACCTGAGTGTTTTCAGACTGCTGACAAGCCTTCGAGTTGTCTGTATTGGTTATATGCTGATTGTTTTTTGGCAAAACAATTGTTGAGCATAAGAATGTGTGTGAACCCGTAGGTAGGTAATTTCACCCTTAGGAGCCTTGGTAGGGAATTCTGCAGCACACCCATGCCTTTGACAGCCACTTTATGAGGACATGAATTAGAAAGGATTTCCTGGGATGAAGTTGTACACCTACGGAGGTTGACAGACCCGCCTCTTCTAGCAGCAGTCATGGGGCTGGCTGGGACAGCAGCAGATGTGGACAGGCAAAGGAGGTTTATTTTGAGAGAGGGGTATTTGTGGCTAGGATGTTGCACATGAAAAAACAGTCAAAAGAAGGTGAATTAGGAATAAAAAGGTGTCTGTGAAGAGACAACACAAGGTAGAATACATCTTTTCACCTCTCACCTGATTCCTTTTCAGATTGATTTGGATGAGCTAATTATTCCTCTAATGCTGGTGTTAATAAAAAATGCTCTGCATAGAGAGGTCTGTTTGGCAAAACAGTGCTGGGGAGTCTGATGTCTGCAGCAAATGCTGAGGGGAAATTTATTTTTGAATAGCTCTGATCTGATTCTGTTGACTTGCTGCCCACTAGCGCAATGTGTGCACCCCTGGAGCGCATCGCCCTGTTGAATTTAACGCATTAGGAATTAATTGTGCCCTCTGGGTAAGGAGCACAATCCTGACGAAAATCTCTTGGTTGATCCCACTCACTTCATTTTTGGTTTGCATCCCTGAAATGTCTCCAATGAGTAAAGGGTCACTTCAGATCACACAATTACTTTGGGAAGCATGGCCAAGCACCTCTGCTGTCTGCAGCTTGATTGTACAGATGTAAGGGATTTCTCCAAGTAGGACTTCATCCCAGGCAATCCAAAGCAGGACCTTCTGGGTCTTGACTGCTCGATTTTACATATCAAATCAGCACAAAGGGAATCAGAATGGAAGATCAGAACAAATTTGCTTGATGTTTGCTATTTACTGCTCAAGTGTTCCTCTCAAAGCCTGGAGGCTGGAGAGAGAAGGCTCACCTGCTGGCAGCATGTTAGTCCCTATATTTTAATGCTGAAAAGTCCCATGCAGGATCTTAAAAATCTGCTTTTTTCATATCATTAAAAAAATCACTGTGTTCACTTCATCACAGCATGGTTCCCTGTATTAATAAGTCCCAAAACTGCCTTCCCTATTGTCTGAATTTCCATTTTCAGCTTACGGTTTTTTTTTTATTCCTGCGGGAGGCTCCCCACTTCCATTTCCATTCAATGTTGAAACTGGGAATCCCATTAGCATTGTTCATATGACCTACAGAATGCGAGTAAATGTTTCATAGCCATGTATCTTGGCTGCTCTCCAGGGCCTGTAATTAACTCCACATATATTCCTCTATCTATCATGGACCTTTAGATCTGACCTAATAGAAACAGTGAAAGCTGGAATAGAAAGCAAAGCTTTATGGAAAAAAATATCAAAAAAGTGCTTTGCTTGCTGATAAGTCTTTAAGTGTTTACTATGAACTCTCTCCTTTAAACAGGATTTACTCCTAGGAAAGCACTGCAAGTATAAAGCAGCCCCTTGAAAGGATCATTTTACTTTCAATGTGCAAGAGATGCTTGGACTTCCTTTAATTTTTTAAACATGATGTGAACACGTCACCTGTGAGTGGGTTGAATGAATCTTTATGTGGGTAACAAAACTTTTTTTCATTTAATAAGTCATTTAACTATCTTGTCATCCTGGCTAACTAGAACAGTTTTCGAAAGTAGCTTTTTTAAAGTAATATACTTGTCTTTCTTCCTTTTACTTTCTATCATATACACTTCTGAAAAATATTCATTGACTCTGTATTTAATTATCTTGCGAATTACATGAAGTTTTTGACAGAACTGTAATAATTCTAGGCCTGGTGAGCAAAAAATAGTAGCATTCATAAAAGTAAGATACTGATACAACATGGATTCTTTGCTGGGATTTCATTTAATTCTCAGCCTATACTGAGGTTCATGTCTTTGCTATGAAAATCTGGAGTAATACCACTGGAGCAAGTGCACCAAGCAGAGGTGGAAGTTGAATTTGGCATTTGTTTTTTTAAGTACAATATTAGAATTTCAGATCTTTAATGCATTTGGTTTCCTGTTAGCTCAGTGTATCTTCCATGCTAATTATGTATATTTATACCTTATTAGCATAATTGTTCAGAAACAAAGGCTCTCTTATGATTTTTAGGCTGAGGCTGTTAAGATGCTTAAGACACTGATTGCAAAGAAATGTTAGTGGCTCATCCACCCTTGGTATTATATTCCAGTTGATGGCTTTTATGTATGTCATTCACCTGGAACAGATGTTTTCCCTCTCGCTTTAACTGTTCCCCAAAAATATCTGAAAGGAATTTGAAAATACAATTAATATGCATGTTTATCTAATTAATTTAAATAAATTAACATTAAAATTTATTCTGGATTTATTTTGACACTTTCTGCAGCAGCCAAAAATAATCTTGATGCAGGACTGAATTTTGTCAGATGCCTCAGTAAACAGCAGAGACTTTTGTTCAAAAGAGGAATCTTTATTACGAGGTGGTAATTCAGTCCTAGAGCTCTGCTTTTTATGACCAGTGTGAACCCTTGGATTTTGGTCTGCTGCGAAAATGATAGAGGAGAGCAATACCTTGAAACAGGATGACAGTCAGCTGAATCTACTGAGGTTTTGGGAGAGGAGCAATGCAGATCAAATGTTGTTTTACAATACAGACTACTTTAAAATTCTGCACTGAGCTCTAATTAGTCCAGCAATTCCTAGGCTAGAGGTATTTCTAATATGCTGGAAATATGTATTGCGGTGTGTTGGAGGCTCAGGTAAGGAGAATTGTCTGAACTTAAAGGATTTCATATCCAGGGTGTCAGATTGCTGAGCAGAATGAGGAAAGGGGATTGCATTAAGGCATTTGAGGAGGATGTACTTTCTTTAAGGGGCACTTTCTCCTGGTAGGAAGTTTAGTTAGGTGCAGATATTATTTCCTAGCTTTCCTAGCTTGCTTTCCTTTATTGCAAGGAGTGAATTAATTAAAAAATAAAATCTGTCTTCTATAAGGTGCCTTTCAGCAGCTGCTGCTTCCATCTGCAGCAAGTTTGTCAGCTCTTTTAGAGACCATGGATCAACTGAGATGCCAGTGCAGGTTTGGAAGTTTGTATGTTTGCAGTGGCAGGTTTGGAGAGCATCTCCTGTGAGTTATGTTAGATGCCAGCTCCAGTCCTTTCCAGCCCAAGCTACACAAATATATTTTAAGGATTGGCCATAATCCCATGATTAAATAGCTAGCTGTGTTGGACTTTCCTGACTATAGTTGTATTTGAGACAGAACATAAGTTTTCCCTGGTTTTTAGGACTGACAAAGTTGGAAATGTCATGTCAGGGTTGAAACCAAGTAAATTACAGATATAAGGGCTTTTGTCAGGGACATTTCAAACTCAGTCACAAGATGAAAATGGAGTCTGACCACTAATATATTGTCTACTCATAATGTGAAAAAAATTAGGAGAGGCTGAAGGGGTTGAGAATAGAATTAGCTATACTTGCTTGCATGGTGTTTTCATCTTCTCCAGATTGCTTTCTGAGGCAGAAGATTCACCCTCCAGACCATGGTATTCCAGTCTGAGAAGAGGGCTGGCAAAGCCAGGTTTATGGTGTGCCTGTGGCTCCTGGAGATGCCAGCATGCCAGAGAAGCAGCTGCTCCCAGCAATGCAGCAGGTCAGCTGGGAGCTTTGCCACCAAGGAAGGGGTGACTCCAAGTTCTCTGCTGGGAGCCCTGGCTCTCTCCCTCTATTGGATTTGCTCTTGGGCATAAAACACTAAACCATGAAATAAGTTGGATTGGAAGTTCCCTCATTGTATGTTCTAATGAAGGCTGTAAAAATAACAAATAATAACAGGACATTTTTAAAGAAGGTACAAAAATGTGTTAATTTTCCCTTTCCTCCCCTGGAATATCAGATGTTAATCTTGTTCCTCCTACAAGCTAATAATATGAAATGCTTCAAACAAGAGGTGAAAGCTGGATGAACCAGAATATTAAAGAAAATGTACTCTGATATAGTCATAAACATTTTCGAAGTAAAATTGAGTCAGCTGTCTTTTCTCTTTTGATCTAAAGCCTCAGTTTAGTTAAAATGGATAGCATGACACATACCTCACTACAACAAAGTCAAAATAAACATACCAAATACTTGTAATTTTTTTAATGAAATGATGAAATGAAAAGTTTACTTTGATTCCTTAACAAAGGTTTTGTTCAGCATACCAGTGAAAAATATTATTTATATTTTGATGTGAGCATAACTTTTGAGGGTAGTTTATTACACTCCTATAAGCAGCAAACTATTGGTAGGCTTTTGGGGGTCTGCAAAAACAAACTTATAAATGAGAATGAGTCATGATGTACTTGCTGGTTTACTTTCTTTTCTGGATGATTTAACACTAATTTTTTATGTGACTTGGCAGTTTATTGCTTTAAGTGATAAAACCCTTTGAGTTGAGTAGGTGTGAGGGCAGGTGTGGGATGAGCACGTGGGATGTCAGTGCTGCTGCTTCCCCCACCCAGGGAGATGGTCCTGGTCAGGGTATGATGTGGCAGTGTCCTCATTCTGGCAAGGAATCTGTATTAATGTAATTGATTATGAACTTACTGCAGCGATCTTGCAGAAAGAGACACTGCATGATGGAGGTAGACATCAAAATTGCCTCTTTTCAATCTGGCAAAACCTTTCACTTCTGAGGCTAAGATGTTGTTTGAGAAAGGCAGCCATTTTTTGTTGTTTAATAAATGCTGATGAGATGCCTGTGTTCTGTTTATAAATGTAAAAATAAGAAAAATAAACCCAATATTTTTCCCTTTGTGAAAACATTTGAAAATTTATGTTTGAATAGCTCATTTGAGAACTGACATTTACCTATGATTACAGCTTTCATTTGGAAGGACTTTGGAGAGTTTCAGTGGAAATTGGTTTTGATTTGGCCAACTTTCTGAGCCTTTGAGAAATATAAAATGGATAATGCCCAATATGTTTTTTCCACTAGGTTTGTATAGATGTATTCATCATGCATTCCAGTGTGGACAACTAGCAGTATTATGAAATAGGAAATGAAAATCCACAGAAACCCTCAGCTCTGGGTTTCTGGTAAATCATCTGTTCCACGATATGTGTACTACAGATTGCTTTGGTGAGGCACCTGGGAGCTGTTGGTGGACAGACCGTCCTGAGCTCTGGAGATGTGCAGGGTCACAAGGAAGAGAAGGTTTTGTGGTGGAGCTTTAAGGGGGCAGCACAATGCTGTTTAGAGGCTCCATTCTCTGTAGTAAATATTGGGCATGCAGTACTTAAAACCTGCCAAATTGGGTGCAGTGACCACAACTTTGAATGTTTTTAATATATATGTTACATTCAGCTGCTTGACTGTACCTTTTTATGAAAAAACAAGATGTGGCAGCATGTGATTGTTACAGCCACTCTTTTTCTGCTCTGTGCTCAGTTGAGCTGTCCTTCATGTCCCAGTGCAAATGCCATTTTGGTAACCTGTGCCTGTGTTTCTCCACCTGTATTACTTGAATCATTTCCTAATATTCAATTTGCTACCTCTCTGACAAGTTTTTTGTTCTTACAGAAAGCAAAGCACTTACATCTCTTTTCATAACAGCCTTCTAAATGGCAACTAATGACAAATGTCATTATTGCCTCTGCCTTGATTTCTATCAGCTGGTCATGCGGCTCTTCTCATTTCTTGTATTTTACCACAATTCTTCTTGGCTCTCTGCAATCGGGTCGGGTGATCAGGTCAGTAGGAAAAACCTGTCCAAAGAAATTTGGCAAGTAACAGCCGTGTGGGCATGCTCACACACTAAGCATTAAGGCTGGAATGAATCCACACACCTATTTTTTTTCCATTTTTTTATTCAGGCTGTAGAAAATGGCCAGAGCAAGATAGGTGGAAGACACATCCTCTGTCTCCTTCTCAAGCACATCAGTGGCTGGTGAAGAATTCAAGAGTGTAACAGTAAGCAGCCCAGTGGCTTTTGCTTAGGAGCAGCAGACCATGGATTCCCATCTGTGTGGCACTGCGTCCGTGCCTCCTTATGGAAATCACAGGTGAGTTCCAGGAGTGGAAATCAGAGCTGAACACGCTGCCATGTGCAATCTCAGCAGCTGACAAGCAGGTGCTTTTCTGCAAGCACGGCCATAGCCTCCAGAAGTTTATTGAAATAATCTGCTGGCACACCCAGCTGACACAAATCCTGGGGCTGCAGGGAGGAACTGGAGACTAAGCTAAGGAGAGGGTGACTGTTTAGCAGTTTTACATCTAGCATGACATTTCTTGAGTGGTTGCAAGGCCAAAAGTTGATGGGAAGCAGGAGGAATCTCCTTTCCCCTCCTCAGATGTGAGGAGATTGTGTAGAAGAATCCGTCCTAAGGATGTGCTCCCAATGGGCTGTGGTCTTTATTGGGAACAGCATTAATATCCCCTGGGAGTCAGCATTTCAGCTTTTTCAATAAATGCCTCTCCCCTCTTTACGAGGAGATAGAACTTCACAAAATCCATTTTTATTTAAGACCTTCCAGTAAATTATGAATATAAAAGTTTTTATTCATATTTTTAAGCATATCAAGAGGAGAATGTTCTCTAAAATATTTGGCAGACTTTCCACACTTCTTTCCACAAAGAAAATGTTCTCCATTAAACATCCCCAAAGACTTCAGTTGCTCTCACATAACACTATAGAGCTTTTCACATGTCAGGGGATAATTTATTTTTTGAATTAATGAATGTAATTTCATTGAGTTTAATATTTTAGCCAGGTTTTATTATAGTGAAGTCTCTAATTTATGTTCAGCTCAGGTGAATAGTGCCTTACATTTGTCCTCATAATAATGATTGATTGGAGGTCTCGTTACAAAGCAGTGGTGTGATGGTTCTATTTTATTTTGAATAGGAGCAACAACAAAAAACACTGCTGTGTGTGACACCTTCTTGTCATTTTTTTCTGCTCTCTCAGCTGAGGCAAACTGAATTGCAAGGAGTAATTTTCTTTATTTCTGAGGTTATATTTTGGGCCCAGTTTGAGGGAAGTGCATCAAATCTGGGACATCCCCAACCAAAATTTGAATTTCTGGTGTCTGCTAGGTACCTCTGCTCTTCAGCTTTTAAACTTTTGATTTTCTTGAGCCTAAACCTCACTGCTAGGTAGAGCACTAACCTTAGCAAATATTGTTATTTTTGTGAATTTGAATAAGTCATTGCTCCCCTCTGGCATAAAAATTATCAAGGAAATAAAATGTATCCAAAGTGTATCATTATCTTTATAGCTGTAACATGGCAGTAATATCCTTACCTAACTAACTTTCCAAAAGAAGCACTGAGTATATTTTCTGTCTTTCTCTAGAGGTACAGATTTTGGGTTTCTAAGTATTATTTATGTCAGCTGTAGGAGTTAGAGTAACTATAACTGGGATATTTGGTATTTGAAGTATGAATCATTAACAATTGACTGACAAAAGCTGCTTTGTTTGGCTGTGTAAATAGAGTAGCAGGACTATTCTGAAGAGACAGCAGACACCATAGACACAGAAAAGGGTTGAAAATTGTCCCACTGATGAACAAAAAGACATTGAATAGTGCTCAGGTGCTCACAGCATTCATGTGTGCACACCAAAGACTGATTAAATTGTATAACTGTGCAGAGCATAAAAGCTAAAACCCAATACCTCTTCTGGACCTGCAACAATCCCCAAACAACTATTGCTTCTACTGGGATCTAAAGCTTTCTGCTGGGGTATTCTAAGAGCCTAAGGTGCCTTTAGGCCAAACTGAATCTGAAAATCAAAACTCTTGAGGCCCTTGTTGCTCTTTTGCAATTTATCTTAGATTAAAGCACTGTTATATAATCAAGGATTAAAGGCATTAAACCATCCAAAAGAAACATAAGGATGTAATTTTATCAAAGTTACCAGATGATAGATCTGAAAGCATTTTTTGATTGTTTAATTAGAAAATATTCTTTCTTTGGTTTGGACTGACTAACCAAGTAATTTAAGAAGAAATTATTAAACTATGAGGGATTCTCTTCCTCCTGTGGAGATTTGGCCTTTGATAACGTGTCACAGGCTGACCATCTTTCTGATCTACTTAAGCTTCAATCAGGTTTAAGTGTAGGCAGCTCTCTAAACTGCAGTGACATGCATGCCTCATTGATCACATGAGAATTGTAGCTAGGGCTTAGCCTAGCCCGTTATAATCCTAGTGACTAAATTTAAACAGCAAACTTAGGTAGTTTCTTATTCTGTATCAGTAAGCTGCCAGTAATTTGCATAATTCTAAACTCCCTTAGTGCTAAAAATAATACTTTGAAATATTTAAATTTAATATTTAGTGTATACCTTTAAAATTAAACTCTGCAGTAAAGTTATATTTAACAATTATTAACATTGGTATTAAAAGAAAACAAAAAAATACTACTCCATACATTCACAAAACAGACCTAATTTTTTTTAATAGCCTACATAATATGCCCTAAATGTTAGACTGAAATACAGAATTCATTTGACTGGAGAGATTTTGTGGCATGAACTATGGTTATCTAAAGTACAGATTTGGCAGAAAGTGTCTCAATAAGAACTGAAACAGCTAATCATAGTTTCAGAGAGAAGCACACAGGACACTCTGAGCCAGAGAAGACCTTCTCTTGCTTTCCACAGTGGGAATGAAACCATTCCAGATCATGAACCAAGCTGTCAGAAACAGTGTGTGCTGTAAGGAGGTTCGTGGCACTGACAGGGAGCACAAATCTCTGGTAGAACTCAGGAAAATGTGTAAAAGGGCATTCAGATATTACATCCAGGGTCAAATGCTGGGCTCAGCCTCCCACAGGTATATGCTGCAAAACACAACCCATGTGTTTTATATCCTAATTTCTGGCCGTATTCAAAGCTGGAAGGGTTCCTAGACCAATTTAGGCAGCTCACTGAGTTCTAAATTTTAGAACCTCCCCAGGTTTGTCATTTGCCTTCATTTCAATCATTGAGCTCATTTGTCTCTGTGTTCTGTAAGAACAGGGTGCAGCCAGCACCCCTGGGGTCACCAGCCTTGGACAAGGACCACCAGGGTGTGGTGAAGCCTTTGTCTGAGCTCATAATTCTTGTTTTCAAGTGGCATTCAGAAATAGAGTAAAATTTAGATTATTTCTGGAGTATATGATAAGTGATTGCAGACAGGCAATTTCTTCCTTATTGTCCCAGTAATTACATTTTATTATTTTGGGGCTGTATTTTCCAGGATTCTCAATAAAAGGGAATATTTACTTATGTTAGTGCTCTCAAAGCCAATCTGGATGGCAACTACCTTGCTTGTTGATTGCTACACCCACAGAGAGAGGAGGTGCTGTCCCTGACGTGTGGAGCTAAGGATCCAAAGTGTCAACATAAAATTTGCTATTCTCAATAAACACTGTGATGTGCTCTTGTGCAAGCAGAATTGCAAAGTCTTGATTTCCACATGTTTTCCAATCTTTGCTCCAGGAGTGCAGTTAAACCAAGACCTGACTCCCAGAGATATGGGACTTGTTTCACCAGGAGCTCTGAAGGAATGTAATTATTTTTCTGCAGGTGCTCTGCAAACACTGGTGAAGTCACAGGTCAAAAAGACCTAATTTGTAAAGAATTAACTGTTTATACTTGCCTTCTCAGCATATGACTCAAAGTAGTTTGACTGGGCAAATCAAATTTTCTAGGGATCTGCAGATAAAGTAGCTGAGTGTTGAACTGGTAGCAAATAGAAATTAATTTTGCTAGTGCCTGGCCACCGAATCACATGAGACTTGTTAAGAAAGCTGCTGGCAAAGGATGAGAAAGATGTTTAAAAGTTTATTATTGTGGATTTTCTGAAAGACATTTTATTGAGCGGGAGAAGGGAAATACACCAACAAACCACCCCAACTGTGCTGTTCCATTTGGGTGCATTGATGACTGGAATCTGTGCTCTGCTGGTAAAACCAATTTCCAACCCTGCAGCGTGACAATATCAGTGTTTTCCTGTTCCTCTTCTCCTGCTTCTATAAAGATCCAAGCTTTCCTAACTTTCTTCCTGTTCCTCACCAGTTTTTCCTTTAGCCATCATACACTGCTGCTTCTTGATCTACTCTTCTCTTGGACAGACTCATCTTTTCTTGTGTCTTCTCTGATCTGTGGTTCTGGCTCAACTTCCTCTTCATTCACAACTGTTCTTAGTGAACCACCCTCTCCTTTTACTTGCCAGCTGTAGACTAAATAGTTTTAGTTTTTTTCAAAAGGTATGTATTATATAAATGCTTATGCATAATTTTTGCTGTTGAATAATCCTGGAATTCCATATTTTTCTCTAGTTTGCCATCTGGTCCTTGAAGTCATGCTGCTGTAGTCCTTTGCTGATTATGCCTTACAAAGTTGACCTGCAAGTTGAATTAATACTGTCTAATCTAAGCAGAAAGCATTATTTTCAGGAGTAAGTATTCTGATTTAGAATCCTGGGGTAAATACTCATTGTGGGAGTGTTTTCTAACTTTTTGTCAGCAGCCCTGGCAATAATCCCATAGGATAAGAGGTTACTCTGCCATCAGCCCAGCTGTCATCCTTTGCTCTCAAGCTTACTGGTAAAATGCTGTTTCACCATGAAACATACTAAACAAATATTTAAATTAACTTACCTTACACAGTCAAATGACTTGAAATTCATTGTGATCTATTGAGAGACACTTATGGTTATTAAAAACCCAGAAAACAGCTTGTATTTGTTAAGTGTTTAATTCTGTGAATATCAAGTGCAAGAGCGTGGGTGGCATTAGTCCCATGCTCCAACAAAGAAAGGGAGAGGAAAACACAGAGACTGATATCATTGTTCAACTTGTGCTTTAAGTACTGTCACATTTGTGGTCAAGAGATAAGGAGTGACTTGTCGAGGTACCCTCAGGGAGGTGATAAGTAAATTATTGGAACAAATGGAAGGAGGATTATGAGGCTGGGAGGGAATAAATTTAAGACTGGCAACATATGGAGTCTTGCAGCTATTTCTCCCATTTCCTAAAGATTAATTTTTGCTGGTGATATTTTTTAGAGTGATTTAATAATGAACAGAAGGTTGTGGCTTAAAATGTTGGCAAAGGGCAGATTTTAGCAAATGACTGCAACATGGAGATCATAAGAACTGAGGATTGTAATGACAAATTTTTACTAAAGAAATTTTCCTGAAAATTGATGAGTGGTAAATGTATTTATGGCTCAAAATGTACACAATCAGTGAAAAAGAGGAGATACACACCATGATATGGTTGACTGTGGTCAAGCACTTTTATTTATTTTAAAACTGTGGATATAGGTCCTTGTACTTGTCTCCATTAGATGCTTACAAGAAGGTTTGTGAAGTGTGTGATTTCTGTGTAGCAGGAGATGCTGAACAAAGGACTCCCTGAAAGACAGTGATGTTGCTCAGAAGGGCAAATGATGACAGAAACTTTATAATATAGCCATGTGATATTGAACTGAGCTCAAACAGGTTTCAGACTTTATATGAACCACTTGGGTCAACTTCATTTGTCTACATATTATTCATATGACTTTTGTTTTTCTTAAGGGTCAAAATATATTTTGTTTATTATGTTTTGTCTTCTTTGTGCACAGGAGCAACAGAGGGTAGGTGATCTTAGCTTCCAGTGGCAGACACCCCTGGCATCCCTGGTAGGTTGTGGGAGTGACCAAATCAGTCAGAAGAGTGAAGAGTTTAAAGTTTCAGGGGATGGAAAGAGGTGTTGGAAGATCTTGTTAATGGCCTGCTTGATCATTTTCATGTTTACTATGGACTGAACCCCCTCCTCCCATAACTTAAACTCTCACTTTCTACAGAATGGAGCTTCTGTGCTGATATCAGCTGAATGAAAGGGCAGAAAAATTAAAGGCTGATGGACCCAATTTCATTCTTTTGCTGGATTGACAATGCCAGAATCTGTCACTTTAAGAAATTTATTGTAATCCTATTCCTCTGTTTTTTAAAGCATGTTTATATAAAACCCCACTCGCAGCAGTTAATCAAATGCCTTTGTGGACAGATAAATAAAGAAGAAGCAACAGGAATATTTTAAAAGCAGTCATTAGCATGTACCTCACATCAAATAAAAAAGTACTGCAATTAATCATAAGGACATAATTTTCCTTAACCCCATTTCAGATTGCTGTTTAAAGTACAATTTATGCCACACACCCACTTATGTCTATTTTAATCAAACATTTTATGCTGATGCGTGGATTAAAGTAATATAAGAACAGAGAGCTGAGATATGTGATAGAACACATAAAAGGCTATTATGCTTCTCGTCCCAGAACCTCAATGTACCAGGTAAAAAAGAAAAAGAAAAAAAAAAGAAGGAAACTTTTTAATCAAATAAAAAGACTTATGGATGTTCCAAATCACTCTGACAAAAGGTCAAAGTAACATAATGTCTTTTCCATTAACCATTTGGCATCACAAGAACATCTACAAAACAGTGGAGAATTTTCACAAATCTCATCCAAACAGAAAGTGTTCTGATCACTGCTCATCTCTTGTAAACATTGTAGATAAAGAAGAAGCAATTTTATTCAAATATAAATAGATTTTTTTAACTGACAGGCTCTTCTTGTATAAACAAGACAGGGTCAATTGTGTCACTTACAAATGGCATGGATGTCTTGCTGCTCTTGGTGCAGATCTACTGTGTGTTGCATGGCTTTGGCTGCCTCTCTTCTCTTTGAATTAATTTTGATTGCAAAGGGGAAATTATCCAGATGAGGCATAGTAAAGTTGTAGAGAGAGTGTCTTGGCATCAAAAATTCAGCAAGCATTGCTGTGAGTTGTTTCATTATGGCACTTTCCCTCTGACTGTTCCTTGTTCTTGAATTCCCTCAGTGAAATATCACCCGTGTGTACCTGCTGAAACTCCAAACTGTGCATCCACTGAACTTCTGTTAATGACCAAATATTAGTGTAAATTATTCTTGCTTTTGCCAAGAGTCTAACAAACCTTTCTGTCTAAATCAACAGGAACGATTCATTAGTTCAGCCTATGACATTTCCCCCCACGATGCAACATACAGGGCAATTGTTGCCAGTGTCAGGATTGACCCTGCAATATGGAGATGTAGCTCAGTCCCCCACTTGTTCTTTTTTCTTTTGGAAAATATTTGTTACACTCCTCTATGATGTTCTTTTCTGGTCCACTTCATTCTATCTCAGATATATGACTATCAAGATTGCTGCTTTTAATATACTGATACATATATTCGAACTTAGTCTAAAATAAGTAGTCTCAAGTCAAAGATTTACGAGAATCGATGCAGAAATGTTCAAAATACTTGTTCTAGTGAAAGCATCAATATGAATAATGTTCTGAATGAAAGACAAGGGGAAAAAAGTGAGCTTTCCACTTGAACAGAATTTATGTTTAAAACTCTGTGCTTCCGAATGAATAATTAATCTGTTTCAACTTTCCTTCAATTACTCAAACCCTGGTGTAGATGTGTCCTGCAAAGGTCCATCTAATCCAGTAGTCTTTGATGCAAATGGCAACTAATACTTAAGGAAAGACATAAGAAAAAGGGAGGCAGAGATACATAAGCATACCAAGCTTTCAGTCTTGAAAATCTGGCCGGTAACTTCCTGAAAATATAGCAAATAAGGATTTCATATTCATTTTAGTGCCCAGTAGATGTACCAAAGCTGGAAGTTTTCAGAATTTGGTTCAGTTGGGGTTGGCTTTTTTTTTTTTTTTTGGTTTTGTTTTTTTGGTTTTTTTTTTTTGTTTTTTTTTTTTTTTTAATGAGAAACAGCATTTTCAGTATTACCAAAAGAAAACAGCAAAGGGTTGGCATATCTATTCCAAACAATTCTGATGTAGGAAAAGGCACTGGAGATTATTGTCAATTATTATTAATATGGACTGAATCTACTTTGAAACCAAATTGTATGTAAATCAGAAACCTGAGACTGTGATCCAAATTTACTAAATGCAAATAATCTTCTGTTGGTATGCCTGATTTAGAGTGTGAAAAATGTTGTTTGATTAGTCTCTTGCTGCTTCTGTATCCATTTTTTCCTTTGTGTCATTTTATTTATTACAAGCATTCTGAAGAGGAAGGAATTACCACAATGCAGCTGTTATTTGCTCATTCTGGAGAGAAATGGTCACAGTGAATGATTCTACTTTGCAAGCTCTGGGATGAAGTGTAGGTATTTGAACTGTCATGTCCACTTATAAAATATCCAGTTTATCTGGACTCAAAGCTTCCAGTGGCACTTAGACTGCTGCCTTCCTTGAGCTGTCTGTGATGGGATGTTACCCTTATCAGTCAGTGGCTGGGTGTGGAGAGAGATTGGATGAGCTGATCTGGCCTGAGCTGCCTGCACTGTGCAGTTTGCTGCAGGCACTGAGTTGGAGTCTCGCTGGGCTGTAGTGATTCAGGTAATTCAATTTTGCCTGGAAGCTGACTATACCCAGGCTTGGTTAGGGAGCAGGTGGCTGCCACTTAATCCTAGCAGGTTATATCATGCTACTGGCTTGGAGAAAATACTATGTAATTACCAGAGAAAAGATTGATCCCTTAACTGGGTTTAGAGAAATCCACGCTTCCTTGAAACTTGTGTACACAGACGTAAGTACATCTGTATTGTGTTGTTAAAATCCCTCTGGCAAAGTTTCTGCCCGTAAGCCCTGCTAATCAAGTCTTGATCACTTCAAAAGATATATTCTAGTTCCTACATTGTCTCCTTAGGTGAACAGTTTCCATGATGTATGACTCTGCCATGGGGTGTGAGAGCACAAGCCCACCAGGGAGAGCTGGAGACCAGGGGCTGTGGAGGGGGGTCTTGCCTCCTTACTGTGCTACAGGAAGCCACAGACTGTGTTTGCAAAGATGTTTGGGACAGTGAAATGAGTGATGGAATAAGCAAAATGAGACTGTAATCAAGAGCCATTGGCCAGCAATTTGGTGCCTCAAAGGACAAGGAAAGCCTGGAAAAAGAAAACTGGTAAGAAAGACTGGATGGCCACCAGAAAAAATTTACTTGGAAACTCCGACTTGTAAGGAAAGCAAAATAAATTGAGAGATCTAAAGCAGTGCTGCTGGAAGCTCTGCTATCTCCTCTTTTTCAGGCTTTTTTAAAAAACATCAGAACTCTTTTCAGGGCTACTGGAGATTTGTACTCCCTCCTCAAACCTGTCCTAGAAGACTTGGCCCCAGATATGTGTGCACACATGCACACACACACAGAGGCATGTTTCTACTCCCTAAAGTGAGAATTCAAACAAAACTCTTACTTTCCTTGCAACCCTGACAGCCACCCTATCTTTGTGTTTCTTACAGAATTTTCTCTTCTTTCATATTTTGGTTTAAGCTGTAGCAAGTTGGAGTTGCAGAAGTTTTTAGTTATGTTTTTGCAAAATTCCACTGGCTCCTTTATATTACAGATGTTAGAAAGAACAGAAATGAAAACTTATACTAGATATAGCAAGACATCTTGATTAGCACAACATTTTTCCATAAACAGGCGTATATTTTACAACATTTGAAACCCATCTAATTACCCCAGAACAGCAGAATGAGTTCAGGATGTTGGGAGGATCTGGAAGGCTGCTGTTTTACAGTAAATGGCTTTAATCATCCTGATAACAGAGCTGTGCTTTATGCATAGAAAGTCCTGTTTCCTTTTTTTCCCCTCCATCAACATGTTCCATATCAGCTTTCTCTCTGAGCTCAAGCCACAAAGGATGTGGACAGTCATGTTATATCCCATTTGCTCTGTCTGCTGATTAAACAGGAAAAATAGGTTAATGTCATGTTACCCTTTAAAAATCATTGCTCTTACAAGTGCATTTTTTGTGTTTTAAAGACATTTACCCTTTGAAAGAGAGATTACAAGAGCATAAAATCGATGTAAAGAGCAGTTAGAATTGTACATAGCCCACATTTTTCTTCTTTAAATCAAAAAATGCCTTCATATTGTATTGTACATTGCATTTTCACACAGCAATAGCTGGATGCTTTGGAACAGATCATCTTGCATTGTCTCAGATGTGGATTTGGCAAGGAGCTTCTGTGCTGATCTGAATTCTGGGAAGTCTGAACTCTGCATGGTTTACTTCTGTCAGAAGGAAGAAATTTGCAGATAACCTTAATTGTGATAAACAATTTTCCATAGCTATTGAAAGTCAGTTGGACAGACACTGAATACTTTTTGCTTACTTAATAGTAATGACTCACAAAAGTCACTCACAAAAATTATGTGAATTTCATAACCTTTCATTTTGTTGGAATCTTGTCACCAGCCCACATTTATGCAAAACTTAAAATACTTTCTGAACACAGTTATGCCTTACAGTGGAAAAGCACATCTGCCCTGGGCTTTAAACCCCTTCATGCTGATTATCTCATGTACCCCAATAGGTGAGGGGCTGGGGACCCAGGGGGCCTGCAGGGAGCTGAGCCTCTGCTTTGGCTCAGGTTCTGCTGCTCAGCACGTGCTGAGTTCAAGAGAGGCTGAAAGTAATGTGAGAGGAAGAATTCTTGCACAAAAGCTCACAAGCTAGGTGCTGGATGAACTATAACTTCATCCATGTGCTTCCTTCATAAAGAATGCTCTTGTGACACCATTTTCTCTCATTGCTCACTTGCTATTTTCATTATCCCAGCTGCAAGGTTTTGAAATACACACAGGTAAGTCTGAAGGCAAATACCCACAGACTGTCAGAAGACACAGCCTAACAGATTGCTTGGCCTTCATAATCTACTACTGTAAATGAATGTGCAGGCTGAAAATGATTAATTACTTCCTTTTCAGTGCAAGCACAATTAGCCATTGATGATTTTTTTTTTTTTTGGTCAGGCAAGTTCCAGGTCATTTTACATCTTACAACTTTTCCTAATGTAAAAGGGAGGTTTACCACTCATATGAATCACTTCACTTGGTATTTAAGAGCAAACAGGCTGTGGGAGATGGAGGGTGTCAGGAGGATCCAGGAGCAGTTGGGGACACCTTTCTGATGCAGAGCCCCGAGGACTTGCTGCTGAGTAGGCAGGCAGAGAGAGAAAGGGCTGCTTCCTCTGCCTTTGTTTGAGCTTTGCAGAGCTGTTTAGCAAAAAAGTAGAGAAAAGGTCCTAACAGTGAATGTCTGGTTAACATTTAAATTTTCAGGTGCTCTTTTTCTCTGTAGATCAAGGTTGAAATAAACAGACCTGTCTGGAGAATACCCAGCTGTTCCTCAGGACCTCAAGTATGTTTTTTCCCAGTTGTCTCCATAGAAGCAAAACAGGCAAGAAATTTGATGTGGTAGAAATCCAGCTGGTTGGCCAGTCATAACTGATACCAAATAACCTCCATGTTTTATTTCCTAATGATGTGTATATGACAAAAATCTGCTCTTTGCAGGTGCTTAATTTATTGAGGTTTTTTCAGCCATTGTTACAAGTGGTGCAATAGTTACATCTTGGGATGTTACAGATGGAATTTCCCATTTAGCCATCAAGAGTGTACCTATGGCCTAAATCTCTCTTGAGAAGGATGATTTTAGTGTGCTTGTAAAAGATGTCCAAAAACCACAGCTGTTTGTTTCCAGCAACTAAGTTACAACTATCGGGAAACTATGCCCAGTGTGAACAAAGGCTAAGTAGTCCTTGTGTTAATTCACTACTGTGTGAAGCTCAGTAGAACTGGATAGGACTTGATAAGGTGCCATGACTGATATCTTGAAATTGTCCTCTTGAAGTGCATTCTAGCTTAGGTTATGAGTTACTTGCTTTATAAAGAGGTACAGGATGCCACACAGATTTTTTCACAGGGGTCTCCCACAGGATGTATAGAACATCCTCCAAAGTTTTGGTACTGACCAAATGTCTTCATGAAGTCTTCAAAAATTAGCAGTGCAGAGGATTAGTAGTAAACCAGTTTACTGTTAGACCTTTTACAGTTTGTTACACTTGTTATTTTTACCTTTCCCAAGTATTTAAGAGGGTCTCTGGGCCCCAAAGCCCAAGGACATGGAGACAAGGAAACTGCTATTGGTTGTGCTTCACAGTACAGCCTGAGCAAGGGAGCTGGGGCTGTTTCTGAGCCTCTCAGGTGGGAATATGCCTGGTACTGCTGGGATTTTGAGCAATAAAGATGCTTCAACTACAGCACCTTTCATGCATCCTGTATACATTTAAAGAAAAATAGAGGAATGAAAAGAAAAGGGAGAGAATTTCCTCTTGAGATAAATGTCTCTGCACAGTCTCCCACCCACATTGCAGCCACAGGCAGCTACAGCCAGCCCTGTCTATAGCAGTGTTAAAATGTGTGTCCAAACACAGCTGTGAATAATGTTTTAAGATATGCACAGGAAGACCAGCTATTCTGTGTTGTGTGACTGGAAGACAATGAAAGGTTCTGGGATGCCTCAGTAAATCCAGAAGGAATGGTTTCAGCACTGTGGAACATTAAAATTTCCCAATATTTTAAT
The DNA here is from genome assembly GCF_031753505.1 of Anomalospiza imberbis. Taxonomy (NCBI): domain Eukaryota; kingdom Metazoa; phylum Chordata; class Aves; order Passeriformes; family Viduidae; genus Anomalospiza; species Anomalospiza imberbis. Next base: position 94,160,085 of record NC_089683.1, read on the forward strand.
ATTTATATAAGGCAGTGACAAAAAATATCAGACTAGGCAGACTAGGCAATCTTAATGGAAATATTTAGTCTTCTATCGTGTGGGAAACAGAATGCAGTTCTTAAATTCTCTTCTGCAAATTCAGAGTCAAAGAGTAATGATTCTCCACATGGGCTAAAATTGATATATTATACACATTTGCTGAGGGTAATGATTAGGAATTAGAAGATCTCAAAAGGCTCCTGAACTCCTGAACATTTTACTATGCCAGTGATACTGCTTTAACAGAGATAATTTAATAAGTAAAACAATACTGTCCCTAAAATTGACATTCTTCATTTTTTCCACTGCTTTGGACTTTCTCTTACTTTGGACATATCAGCCTAAATTCATCCTTGCCATAAATTCACTGGTGTGACGGGAGCAGAGTGAAGGATGTACACATGTGCCAGTTTGCAGCCGTAGCACGTTGTGAGACTCTTGGTGGTGAGCAGAACTGTCTGGATTGAGCAGTCTCTGGTGGTTTTCTGCAGTCTCATCCTGTTTAAACTGAAGGCAGACAGCAATGGGCAAGAAACTCCTGTTTGGATGATAGTGCTTTTTGGATGTTTGTTGCAAAAAAAAAACCAAAACAATTCCACCCCACAACTATAAGGTTGAATTAGATATTCTAAAGTTATGTGTTAAGTAATTTTATTTCAGATTAGCAACAAGTATATGGTAACTTCCATGTTAAATATAAAGATGGGAAGACATCCTGCAAGACCTTAATAAACTGGAAAAGGTGATCCTACATGTAATTCTTATCTCTCTCCTGCTGCCTAGAACCTGTTTTTGCTGCTCTGTAGCTTAGGTGGGTTGTTTTCCCCACTTGGGAGCACAGCGGCCCAATTTTTGTCATAAATCCTCCCTGTATCCAGCAGGAATGCTTCTCTTTGAAACACATGTACCACTGTCCTTGGGGGAAAAGAAATTACTAAATGACACAGAAAATCTACACTTTACCTGAGGTGGCAGGGAAACAGGTGTTCCATGGCTGCTAGAAGGGGCCATGGGGGAGGATTGTGTGCTAATGGGTTTGGGGATGTCAAATCTCCAGGTGGCGACTGTGACAGGTGAGAGGAGATAATTCAGCAGCCCTGCCTTGCAGTGAGCCCTGGCTTTTCTCACCCTGCTGAGTCACACAGAATAACTCATTACCCAGCACTGCTCAGGGACTGTCATAAACAAGCCATGGGCTGGAATATTTTCATCCTTCTTTCCACCTAGGAGACTGTGTTTTGAGAATAATGAGAGTTTTGCATTACACATTTATTCTTAGGGCAACAGGTCAATAAATAGGATTTTAATATGAATTTGTCTGTTCATATAGCACCTAACACATTGAAATATCAATATCACTTGAGGGAAAATCCATATGTCATTACACAGGAGAATTTTTCACCTAGGGTTTGATTTGGTCACTGAAAATATTTTAAGCCAAGTTTTATTTTCTATTGCTTCACTTAGTTGTCTTTCCAGAACAAGGATGTGTCAAGACAATGCAGGAGATTATTTTCTCTCTCATTAGAAATATGATATGAAAAAAAAAATTTGTAAGAAACTCCCTAAAAACTGCCTTTTATTGATGGTTAATACCATAGATGAGCATGTGGATATGATGATGATCATTCTAACAGGAAAAAAAGAGCACATTCTCTTGCTCACTGACACTTCAAGACATTTGGTGCATTTTGCTGCAATGATAGAGACATCTGGGTCACATATTTTTTAGTGACTGAATTGTGGTCTTAAGTCCCTTATACTTGGAGGAGCAGTTTTGCCCAGATAAAGCAGGGAGATATCACTCCGTGGTACCCTGGCCCTGTTGTGGTGCCACCCTGGTGTCCATAGGGATATTTCCAAACCTGCAAACGAGAAGCACCTGGGGAAATACTTTAACTATATAGTAGCATTTCATGCATCAGAAACTGTGGATTTTTTACCTCTTTCACCCTCCCCTGAATTCCTGAGAGATGAGTATTGGGAAGTATGGAAAACTAAGATGAGAATACTTGTATTTAACTGTGTGCTGAATTCTCATTCCAAAATACCTCAATGATCACTGGAAGATAGACAGAAACTATCCCACCTGCTCTTGGGGAGAAGAGTAATATTCTTTGTACTGTGCCAAGGGCAAACTATGGTGTTTCCAAGGGGCTAAGGTACAGTCCTAAGTGTTGTTCACTAGAAAGTGGAATTTTTTCCCTCTCGAATAACTGCACAGTTCTCAGCCTCAAAATTTCCTTGAATCACACAAAATGAAAATCTAAACCTCTTTATCTTAAAAGTTAATGTTAATTTTTGGGGTGTGAGAAGAGTTAAGTTCTTGATTTTTCAAAAGGATCTCAGTTTGGCTCTCAGAATTTATCATTGCTCTTTCATCTGCACGCAATTATGTCTAGAAATGCATATAATTTCTTTCACTGGTTGAAGGCTAAGTATGCATTTGTTGGCACAACCAAATAATTATCTATCCAAGTAATATAAAACAATTGTAAAGATATTTGCAGCTCCTTTCACTTTATTCACAATTACCATAAAACTAAGGGAATGTGAGGAATGAGGTCTGGATTCATCTTTGAACAAAGCAGACTTCTAGAAAATAGACTTTAATTACATTCCTCCTCTTGTTGGAAAGGTTATACATCAGGGAAAGTCTTCTGAGTCTTTTTTGTGGCAGAAATGTAGCCACCATATAAAACCTGTAATAAGAATTGTCAAATATAACGATTTTATTATGTCTGTTCATCATCTGGTCAGTGAAGCTTTTCTTCATGAATGCATTGATCTGACAGACGAGGGCCAAGGAAGAAGCAGCACAAAAGCAGTACCATGGTTTCAAGGAAAAGCACAGAGAGAAAGTCAGAGGCACAAAGTTTTCCAGCTGTCTTGCCATTGCTGGTGGTAAGAGGCTGAAGGTGGATGATAGGTGTGAATTCAGCCAGGGGGATAGGGCAGGGCTGAGACCTCAGTTCCTATTGCCTGGAGAGACCAAGGAGAGGAGTCTGAAGCACAGGTTATCAGATACCTTGGAGGGTGTGTAAATCAAGACACATGCTGTTGAAGTTTGAGTCCTTAGATTTGTTTTAAAAACAGTGAGATTACAACAGACTCCTGTAGACTATCTATTTATATAATGCTGAATAAAATGGCCACGATTTTGGAAAAGCACTCACTCTCCAAGCTGAAATATAGCTAGCTGTAGCCTCTGTGTGAGTGGCTAAGAGAATCTCACAGTGTCAATAAATGATCGACAACTTGCTTTTTTTTTTTTTTTTTTTTTTTTTTTTTTTTTTTTTTTTTTTTTTCCTTAAAGCAAGCTTTCCAGGAGCCTAGAGACTCTTATTAAAACAGGCAGTACCTGACTGCTGCATGCTCCCTCTGACATCAGTGCAAACCTGCCAAAGTTACTCTCCAGTAGTATCAGATCCTTCGGGCTGCATCTCCAGTTGTTTACACAGGTGTAAATTAAGTGTGAATCCATTGTGGCCAGCACAGACATTAATCATCATGTCAGCCTGTGAGAGCTGCCTTTAGCCTTGCACTGAACCCCCTGAGATCCCTCCCTCCCTACCCTGTGACAGATGTGCCAGAGCAAGAGTGGTGTGGCAATGCCCATCTCACACCACAATGCTCCTTCCCAGGCATTGTCTGGGAGCTGCTGCCTCCAGCACCAGTGGTGCTTCAGGAAACTGCTCCGTGGTTTGTTCTGACTGTGAGGTGCAGCATATTCATTGTCACTTGTGTGGTTGGGCTCAAAATCTGTCTGCCACAGCTCTTTGCTAATGCATGATACCTTTCTTTCTCTTTCTCCCACAGAATTCTTGTTTCAGATTTGGTAATACCAGCACTCGAGGATCTGTGGTTCAGCTCAGAGAGTGAAGCAGCATCTCCTGGGGACAAGAATTCAGCAACAGCTCTGAGGCAGTACTGGCCCTGGAAGGAAACAATGCATCAGCTCCCTGGAAAGAAACCTTAACGCCTGCTATGAGTCTAGATTTACATTGTAAAAGAGACTACTAGCTACTGCAGTAAAGTATATGTAGGAAAATATTATGGATCCACAGGAAGATGGTTGGGGTTATAAGAAGAATTTATTATTGTGGCAGTCTGGTTCTTTTCTTTTTCACTGAATTGTAAAACTGAGTTTCATGTTGAGATAGATTCAGTTAGTTGATGTTGTTCTTAACTTTTCGTTACTGACATTAGTAATACAGATTATAAAATATGGCTGCAAGATTTTGTTGATCTTTTAATTTACAACAAACAGAACTACAAGTTCATACTGAAAAGTTGACTCTCAGTGTTTGTAAACACACACACAAACACAAAGAGAATTTATTTGTACTTAACTAGGTCTTCAGAGAATAGCTGCATTCTGTGTTTTCTTTTTATGCTGGGTTTTGCAAGGCTGCCTAAAACAAAGTAAAAGATATAACTTTATTAAAAACAAAGATTTCACTCTTCATAACTGATGACTCCATAGTTTTGGAATGTTCAGGATAAATGTCACTTTATTATTATTGTGTTTGGTGCTTTTAGGAAAGTAAACAAGGGCAAAGACAAAAGCCTTGGGCTTTGTCTGGAGCAGACCATGGCTTGTTCTCTGTGAGCTGGAGCAGTTTGCAGCTGTGCTGTGGGAGGAAGAATGTCTGTGCCATGTAAGCCTCGTAATGCAGAAGCCCTCTCAGGATGCTGTGAGTGAGCCTGAGGCACTGACACTGTCCTCATGCACTGCCCAGGTGTGTTCTGAAACCTCCCAGCAGGTCACATCACAGGAATGGGCCATGTCCATTCCTGTTTCCCATTTTCATACAAATATTGGAGAAGTTACACTGAATAAACAAAGGTGTGTCTTTTGACCCGTGCTCTCCATAAATCTGATGTTTCATAGTTTTAGTCATGAAATACACTGTTTTGGAGAGATTTTGTTTCATACCAACAGAACTTTCTCAACTCAAAAGTTCTGGATTAAAGAAAGCATTTGGGAACAGAAAATGAATCATGTCAGTGGCACTATGAATATATGTTTTTCACATTCATAATTTAAGGCTCTTCACACATTTTCTTTGGAAAGCTCAGGTTTCTATTTTGAGGATTGAATTTGTATTTTAATGAATCAGAAAGTGTGAAAGCAGTATGAAAATAAGTTGTTAAGTTTTGGGGGGAACTTTAATTCAGAACAGTCTAGCAATAGAAAATTGCTTCCAAGAGGCTACATCTTTGCAAAATTTGAAGGGAAAAAGGACTGGATTATAATCTACATAAACATAGATGTTATAAGACTGTAGAGTGCCTACCTTTGTCCTCAGAAAAGTGACATGAATGAAGTTTTAGTATTTTCTGCATCTATTTCACAATTAACATAAAAATATAGACTGTACACTTACATATAAGTAGTATAAATTTCTTAGTAAAAAAGAGGAAAAAAAAGTAATCTGAGTGACCAAATGTCTGCTAAAGGAAGTTGGAATGAAAACCTGACCTTGATTTCTAACTGCCCAGGCAGTGACCCTTTGGCTGCCCTTGAGAGGCCTGACGTGCATCCGTTCTGAAGCTTGGAATGCTACAGAGTGCACAGGCAATGCAGCACTGCAAACAACTCTGATTTAGGAATTTGTGGTGGTTTTTTACCCTCTGAACTTCGATTACTGGAAGGATCTCTTCTTTGTTTTTCTTTTTCCATCATGGATGTGTTAAAGGTTGCCCAGAATATGATGAGACTGAGAGAAGAATGTGGGCATTACTATCTCCAAGCATTCACTTGGTCCAGAAGTTACAAAGACTTAAGTGCATCTACAAGAGTAAAACCAATGTTTAAACAAGAATCTGTGGTGTGGTTTATCCAAGGGAGCCACATGAAAAAAAAAAACAAAAATGCAATTCATAGATGAAACTACTATGAGAAGTGGTGGCAGTATTGCAGCATTAATGTTTTAATTTTTAATGTAAAGGAAATTACAGATATGTTCCTTCTGATTTTTACAATAACATTCTTTCATATAGAATACAGTGTTAAATACAAGACTTGGTCATCTGGTTATTCAGTGACATCTGAATAATACTGGGTTTACAAGAAGTCTGTAGTTTTAAAATAGGTATGCCAAGTGTTACATTAAACAACCAGATATGCACAAGTCAAAGCTGTTGAAAGCCTGGATTATAGGGAGATAGAACTCAATGAACCTTACTGCCAGCAAATAATCTGACTTGTTTCTGCCATCAGTATGGAGTTCCTGAGATATCTGGTGGCACATTTCAGGTAACAATGTCGACTTAAAAAATAACCCTGAATGTCCTGTGACTTGCAACCAGGAAAGACCACAGTATCACCAGCAATTTTTCAAAGGTCTACAGAGCCTATTTCATACTAACCATTTTATATGGGTTCATAACTCTTGAGGTATAACAGCATGTTGTGGTTTGACATGGAAGTAAATGTTTTTAGGAAGTTAGGTCAAACTAATTAGTAGTCAAGTTTAGATATTGTCACTTAAAGTGACTACTGAAGGTAAAGCTTCTGAGAGCACAAGGGGATAAAAGCAGGAGCTCCCAAGAGCTCGCTCTCTTTAGTTCTGGTCAAAGTGCTGTGCAGATCTCCCCTGCCCAGCCATGGGGCTGGGTGGGGGAGGGGGAGCCATGCGGCCTGGTTGAGGTGAGCTGAGGAGTAGAAGGACTGGAGCCGAGCCAGCTCCTGTGGACGGAAGGGTGGAGAGAAGCGGAGATGTCTTTGTCATCCCCCCCACAGAGGGAAGAGACAGAGAGTCCGGACAGCACCTGTAACTTTGCCGGCACGGAGGAGAAGGAGGTGGGGGGAAGGCACCCAGCCTTGGCCTTGGGAATCGGCTGCTGGGCAGAGATTTCAGCCATCCAGGGAGTCTGAACTTTTAACCCTTTCCTGAGAAATGAAGGCTTTATAAAATATTACTCCTCCTTAATTTGAAGTAGAAGAGAGACAGTCTGAGATCCGAGATAATAGAAGAGGAAATTGTTGAGTTAGAGATGATAGAGTGGCTTGTGGCTGGACTTTTCTTGTTAGCCATAGACTGAACCAAATTCTCCTGACAGAAGCTGCACTTAGGGGGGTGCGTTGGTGAGCCAAGAGACCTGTTTCAGTGATTACCAACAGAAGAGTAGAGAAAACAGAAGAGAGTTGAAAAAAGTGTGGAGAGGCCCTCTGTCTTCGAGGAAGAAGAAGAAGAAGAGAAGCAGATCTCTGTTCTTAGACCCTCGGCTCCAGGGGAAAATAGGGGGGACTGTAGTCCCGAGATGAGAAACTGAACTGTTGTCTCTTTTGGTCCATGGCAAAACATACTTAAAAGAGCCCTATGAGCAGTCTGTCCATGCACGGTGGTGAGAGCACTGTGACATGGAAAGGAGAGTGTCACCATGGCAGATTTTCTCCGGGTGGTTGCCATGTGTGACATGAAAACACAAGGGTGGCAATTGTGTTTCCTAGGGGGTCTGTGGCACAGGAGAGACTCCTGTCTCCCTTAAAAGACTGAGTATTTGATTATCTAAAAGGTAGAAACTTAATCAAGATCCTAAGTAGTGTCTCACTGTAAGATTTGTTTAGAAATTAGGTGAAAAGAAGAAGTGTGTTTTAAAAGGTCTTCATCCAAAATTTAGTGTTTGTAGTTTTATATTAGTAGTAAATTAATAAAGTTCTTTTCTTTGTTATTAAGCTTAAACCTGCTCTACTCTGTTCCTAATCACATCTCACAACAATTATTTAGAAAAGTACATTTTCATAAGGACACTAGCATTACGCCAGTGTCAAACCATAACACAGCACTTTGCCTGTTAGCAAACTCTAAACAAAATAGAAGTGTCCATTTTTAAAAATCTTAACTTAAAAGTTCTACCAATACCTATCCTCTTATGGTGGAAAAAGAATTATTAATATGTCTTGCTGGAAATCCTGGTGTGCCTTTTAAATGTTTGCTTTTCTTTTGAATCCCTCTGCTTTTCTAGGTAGCAAAATACAGTATTAGTTCAATCAGCTCAAAGGCAAAGCGGACCTGTGTTGCTGGGTTTCCCAGCACAGTTAATATCAAGCAGCACTCTTGTGGTTTTAAATCTAAATTAAATTTGCAGAAATCAGGGGAAAACTGTGGCCTGATTTATGATTACATATTATGCCTTGAGGTGTAGCTCTTTGTTTTCCTCAGGACTGTGAGACTTTAGACCAACCTGTGTGCTGGTTTAGACCAACTCAAAACAGATGAATTCCACTAGACAACTCAGGGGAGCTTGGCAAGACAATGCCAGTGAGATCTTGACTCCCTCTGGAAGATAGCAGGAATTTTGCCATCAATATCATCTGAGACAGATTTTTTCCTTTTACTTCTCATCCCTGCTGGAGTCTGCTTAATCCCCTCTTGGGCCGGTGAGATGGAGCAGCACTAAAGAAGGTGGTGATGTAAAGCATCAGGAATAAGTTATAAAAAGTTGTGTCCAAAAGGCTGGAAAAATATTACTTTACCCTATGTCCAACTGCAGAAGGAAGAAGAACTGATACATGTAGCTCCTCTTCCCAGCAGAGAGAGAAATATTTCCTAGATTCTTATAATCTCAAAGCAAAGTTTCTGAAAAATCCCCTTTCTGTTGTGGAAAGACTTAAAAATAGAATAGAGTTTGTTTCTTTTAAAAAAAAGGGGGGGAGGGGTGAGGGGAAAAACACAACTGCTTAACATACGTCACCTGTTTATCATATAAATCAAATCAAAAATCTTCTATTTGTTAATTTGCATGAGCCAAGGTTTACGTATGGCATAGTAAAGTAAATTCAGAATACAGAAAATATTCCAGAATTGAATGTACTAAAAATTGCTGTGTCTGACTAAATTGTCCTTCCTAGATTTATGTTGCAAAGGAGAGTTTCAGCAAACACAAATTTGTCATAAATAATCCTTAATAAAGGTGATATTTCAGTGAGGAGACCTGGCAAACCTGTTTCATTTGCCATTGTCATTTCCAGGATCAAGTTCAGTCCATATTTCCTACAACTCTGCTCTGTCACTCCTTATTTAGGACTGATTTTCCATGTCCCTATTTTTTCAACTGAATTGAGCTATATCTGTCAGGGAAGCAAATCTTAAAACTACATCCAGAATTATTAGTAATAGGACATTTATAGAAGAGGTCATTTCTTGTCCCTTATTTGTAGGTCTATAAATAATAGCTAATTTAAAGATGAGTGTTTTGCTCCAATAAAAGAGCAGCAAATCAGGAGGAGAAAATGGTGTGTGGTAGGATAATGTGTTTTGTATTGACTGCAAAGACCTGTCTTCAGCCCTGAAAACCCAACAGTTTTGCTAAAGTGCAAAAGTAAATGTTATACACCATCAAAATAAAAATTTAAAAATATGTTTTACATGAGCATCTAGATATAGGTTACATTTTCATTCCTAGGTATGCTTAAATATTTGCAGCCTGCACTGGGCTTAATCCACATGTCCCCTCCCACCATCCAGTGTGTCAGCTACATCCAGACATTGGTTTTGATGGCTGTAGTTGTTGAGTCTCACCTCGTGTCAGTGATGTTGTCTTCCACACTACTGTTTTAGGTGTGAATATTGCTGATAATCTTTTCCTGATCATGGTGACATTTGGTATGTGATCAGTGAAAATGTATGCCCCCAAGCACATGATGAACAATAAAGCAAATGTTCTTATATCATCTAGAGTCCTTATACAAAGTAAAATTTCTTTGCATAAAAGAGCATCTCGGTCTCCTTCTGTCTCAGATTTATTGATTTCAAAGGGTCATATTGTAATTCAATGGAGGCTGAATTAATTGCAAAGTGTTTCCCTACTGCATAGTACAGAAATTGGCCCCTACTGACTTTCTAACTGGAATTCTGCATGAGTAGATTCCTATCCCATAGTCCAGACTGAAATAACTACTAGATTGTTTGTGGTTTTGAGATGAAGCTCCATAAGCTCCACTTACATAGTTCCTGTCACATGGACTGACTTCCTGGCAGCTTAAGAGGAGTCATTACACACTGGTAACTTGTGGCCTGTGGAGGAAGGACTGGAGTTCAGTTCCTTTTCCAATGAATGCTTAACAAAACACCTAAACAAGTGCTGGAGTTGTGACAGGGATACAGGTTCCTGCTGAGGGAAAATTTTCTCACTTTTTAATCATGCCCAAGATCATGCTCTGTCAAAAGGCATATTTAAATAGTCTGTTGAAGTTGAACTGTTTCCAAAGACACTAATAAATGTAGTAAAGCAGTTACAGGTGTGGCTCAGCACAGGCATGCTGGGGCTGATACTTGAGGTAGCAAATCAGGAGGGAGAAAAAGGAGATAGTAAGGATGAAGAAACAGAAATGGAGAGGCAAGCAGATGTAGAAGCTGGCAGTGAAGCCAGCCTATAAAAACAGACTACTCTGCTCCTCTTCCTTGCAGGGCCCAAGCCAGCAGATGTGCTTTGAGAATTCCCATTAGATCAGGCTTCACAAACGAGCCAGAGCAGTAACAAGTTCATAGTTCCCAGCAGGGTTTAAGATCAATCTGGAAGCTGTGTTGCTCTGGCTTGTCTGCTTGTGGATGCCCAGAAGCAAATCCTCTCCTTTCCCTTCCTCTCCAGAGCTTTGCTCTTCAAGTGCCACAGGAAGAGGAACATGGGGCTTGAGAAATGAAATTTTACTCTTTGATTCTTGGCTCAGCAGTTAGCCTAATTATTATTGCAAATGTGGCAGACAAGTTTCTTTCTAATATGTTCCCTCTCTTTTGAACTATCCATATAGATTGTGAAAAAAAAAAAAAATTTCTGCACTGCTCTAAGATGCCAAAGTTCAGTTTTAAAATTAAAAAGCCCAGAATGCAGAAAGACCTTGCTGTGCTGTCAAGTATAACCTCACCTCTTAAGCATTTGAAAGCCTGAAGGGCTTGGAGAGAAAATGAAGGAGGGATCTAACTTTCATGGAAATGTATTTTTTTCCCTGATCTCTTTATTTATTTTGGTAAGAAGTATACAGAAAAAAGGACAACTACATTGAAATTAATAATGTGGAACTGATTTCTGCAGGAGAGGCCATGAGATAGCTGGGGAAACTCAAGAAAAGTCCAGGTCCTGCTGCTGTGATGTGCTGACATACAGGAACCTGCATGACAAGAAATGACATGGGCTGTGGGATGTACAGGATTGAGTTGTGTTGTTACACTGGCAGATTAAACACCAACTGGAAAGCAAAAGCAAGGCCTCATGCAGTGAATAACACAAGTAGAGAGGTGAGGTGCAGCTGTAAGGTGGTGTTCCAGCACCACCAAGAAATGTGTGTGGTACACACCACCTTCACTCCTTTCTGGGAAAACAACTGGCAGCTTCTGGGTGAGGAGGCTGCTGATATTTAAACACTTATACTGTATTTTTGTGCTGTGGCCATGACCAGACAGAAAAATTCTAAGAGAATTTGTGTTTGGTAGGTGTAAGATACATAGGCATGGATAATGGGTACTGCAAAAATATGTGGACTGTGCTTTCAGCAAGCCAAGCACTGAATCTTTGGGAAGATTTCCTCCAGACTTAAGATGCTGTTGTGAAAAATATACAGCAATGTAATCCATGACGCATGAGATTGAACTTTGAGAGTGACATCTTCCAAAATAAATCATTACCAGTAAGGTCTGTTCCAGCAATCCTGGAACATTTAGCTGTTAAGTACTGTCTTATTTTTCTTCATAGGGGTATAATTTGCATTTTAATTGAACTAGCCAAATATTTTGTCAAACCAAATAATTTCTTAGTAAAGATAATTATGCTTCTAGTCTAGATGACTTTTTCTTGATAAAAAAAAATCCTGATTACCTTTTCTATTAATAAAAAGTTGATTAATGGATGAATTATTAAAGAAGAGATAACTGAATTAATCATACTTAATGTAACAGCAGATTACTGGGAGCTTATAGATTAGTATCAGAATTTCCCTTCCTGTTATAGGCTAATATAAATAGATTTAATTAAAAGGGACCATGTCCTTTTTTTTCTGGCCTTACACTGCTCTTGTAAGAACTCCTGGCATATAACAGACATAGGGTAATGCTTTGAATCAAACCGAGTGTTTTTCAGCTGGTCTGTGTCTTTCACTTCTTGCTTTTAACAGAGCCTGGAAATCTGTTCTGTTTGAAAATATAGATTTCAATTGTCACATAGTAAAAAAAAAATCTTGTATTTATTCTAGGCAGATTTGGAAATATTCAGATCTTGTGGCTGATAAATCAGTTTTGAGCTACTTTTTAGCCACCCAGTTGCTTTAATAACTGTCCTGTGGGTGTGTTTCTTGAGGTCCGAGATAGATCATGCAGCAGCTGGCTGATGCACATTCTCGTCTTTGTACTTGGAGAGAAAAGAAAGTCAATTCTGTTCTTTTTCTTTTCTAGGCCTTGCTATCACACAACCTGCACAATATCTATAACTGCGACACATGCAGAGGATGGACAAAGTGAGCAGGAGCCAGGTGACAATGTTTTTCCACTCTCTGGGACTGTCTGATTCTTCTTGAGGAAGAGACTGTCTGAATCCATTGGATTCCTGCACAGCTCAGCCTATGATAGACACAAAGTGCAATCTCACAGCCCTTGAAATGTAGTGAGCCCCTCATGTACAGTGAAACAATTCCAGACATATATATGTGACATGGGAAGAGCCAGGTGCCAAAAATTTCTCTTTTGCCATAAAGGGTAAAAATATTCATTCTAAAAGGCAAAATACAATTATATATATATATATATATATATATATATATATATATATATATATGTTTTTATTCTGCCATACTTCTGCTCAGAATCTTTTAAGCACCTTCAGAAAAAGGTTGGGTTTTTTTAATGAATCTCCTTCTCTATTTAAAAGGCTGATAAAAAAAAAAAAAAAATTTTATGCATGTGAATGTAGCAGCATGTATGTAAATCCAGAGTTGTAATGGACCTTTAATATGAACCAGTTCAGCTGATGGTGACCAGCAAAAAATTCTATCCAGCTGGTCTGGGACACATTGGTGGCTCCCATGTTCTTCATGAGCTTGTGGATAAGATGAGAGGGAAGACAAGAAACCATGTACCAAGCAGAGACTGAGTGGTGATGATACTGTACAGAGAGAACAGGAGCACAAAAAAGTGGGTGATGTCCAAAAGAAGTTTTGCAATGAGCAGTCCAGGAGGTAAACTCAATTTTAACTGGTTTTAACTCGATTTTAGCTGGTTTGGTTGAACAGGGCTACATCCCATCCAGGAGACTCCATGGGGCCCTCTTTCTGTCTTCTTTTATCTCCTTATCCCCTGAGAACACCTAAGATCATGAAATATCTCCCACTTGGGTGATGAAATAGTTGAGCTGTTGGAGGCAGTGTGATGGTTTGCAGGGAGAAACCTGTAAGAGGGATAGCCAGATGGGCTCAGGCCAGGAATTTGTCTGGTTTAACACCTCACTTGTCATCAGAGCTAGCTTTGAGCACGTGAGGAGGGTGCAACACGTACAGCAGAAAATTGAAGGAGGACAATGAATCTAGCAATCCTTGTGGTTGTAATGGACCCCATCATAGCCTCTATTTAGTCCTCATTATCATTTATTATACCTTTCATATTATATGAAATATGTATGATATTTAATATAATTTGTAATGTCATTTTATCATTATAACCCTTGATATTTTTCTTATCAGTTTAATGTTCAATTCTCTTTGAACTTAGAAATTCTGAGACAATAAGGTTTATAATTTAACCATGTGCAAAGTGTGCATGCTTTAATGGGGAAGGATGGGAGGTACCCCTTTTACTGGTTTTTAAATTTGTAAATTCTCATTTTCATGGAATTTAGAATTTCCGTTAGATCTGAAACTGTGCCTGATGTTATCCCTGCTTTAATTTCCATCTAATGGTTACAAATGCAAAGAGCAAATGCAGAGTAAACAAATGAAGGAACACACTCTATTTGTGACATCACCATTTAAAAGGTGATTTCTGAGGTAAGTGCTTATTTATCAAAGACCTTTTGGAAACCATATTTGAAAGGTTAAAAGAAAAAAAAATCCCTATTTTGTCTCCCAAAACCTTCTTTATATTTAGGTCCAGAGTAGTCTAATACTTTCTGTCAGTAGAAAATAACAGAGTTCACATTGCTAAACCTGAATGGTTCTAAAACGAACATGACACATTTTCATTTTTGAAAAAAATGTAGTTAATCTCTATCTTAAAATTACCTACAATCTGTTGAACAGCTTTCAAGACTGATATATAAGCATAAGAAAGGATAGTCTCTAGGGAGCTAATCTTGCAGCAAAGTAAAGCTTTGGGTTTTCAGACAAATAGGATTGGAGACTGGGTTTTCTATCAAGAGTAATTAAACTGTCTATATAAAGCTCAGATTAGGAATTTAAAAAAAGCTGTACGTGAAAAGGCTTTAGTGGAAAACCAAAATCTCACAAATCTCCTCTTTCATTAAAAGCAGTGCTACTCATTTCAGTGAAGAATCCTCTCCTCTCCTCTCCTCTCCCTCTCCCTCTCCCTCTCCCTCTCCCTCTCCCTCTCCCTCTCCCTCTCCCTCTCCCTCTCCCTCTCCCTCTCCCTCTCCCTCTCCCTCTCCCTCTCCCTCTCCCTCTCCTCTCCTCTCCTCTCCTCTCCTCTCCTCTCCTCTCCTCTCCTCTCCTCTCCTCTCCTCTCCTCTCCTCTCCTCTCCTCTCCATTGTTATCCAGGAGTGAAAGAGAATAAAAAATGTACTTTTAAATCTTGAGCATACCCAGATTATGACATTAATGACCCAGTGGAAAATTCTGAGGATAACTCACTTAAGTCAAACAGCTTGAAATATCACCTCTCATTGAGAGTGGAAGAACTATCATGAGAACAGGGCAAAAAGACCAAAAAAGAGTTGAGATAAAACCCTGTGGCAAGTCTAATTTTTGAAAGTTCTAAATCAGAACTAAAAAGGTAGAGTAATTAAATGAATATTCATCCTCATAGTCTTCCTCTATTTTGTGAACAACAATTGGTGTGAAATTGCATTGTATGAAACAGTACTCCAGTCAGGATTAAAGCAGTATTTTCCTGCCTCTCTCTGAATTGTTAAATGCTTTACTGAAAATGGGAGTGTTCTAATTTTTAGAGTTTCACCCTATTGCTAATGGGAATGGCCAGTATTTAAAAAAATGAAGAAATTATCAGAAATGTGATCATAACTCCAGAACTGGTATAAAATCTCTTTAATAAACTCAACAAAACAAAGCCATTTTACTCTCCTTATATTATCACATATCAACCAAAACAACTTTATAGGCTCCACTTACAAAATACATGTAATCAAAAAGGTTAGAAAGAAATATGTGAAGAAGATTAAGTAATACAGTGTATCTCATCCAGCTTCAATGTAGAAGCTATCTTTGTTTTCCACACTTCATGTATGTATTTCTAAAGCCTGGTAAAATCAATCAGTGTTTTTGTTCCATGTTCCTTCCTATGGCAATTTTGATATTGCTTTTGCATTAAGCAAGGAAATGTTTAACTGCGTAAATGCATTAGTGGGAGCTGGGGGACAGAAGTGGAAATGCAAGTTTTGATGTCAGGATGGTGAGGCTGACTTGGACTAATGGGAATCAGAGAGGCACTCCCCAGTAAATAAAGGCCATAGGAGGGGAAGAGACTCTGGCTCAGTTTAGAATGGAGGATGTTCGAGAGGCATTTGGAGAGTGTAAGGATGGGGAATAGTTCAGAGTACTCCATAGAAAGGTAAGCCCAAACCAAGAAATACAGCTGAACTGAAAGCTGTTATATATTTTTAATGATACTGGAGGAATCCACGTGTATGAAATCAAAATATCTCCTTATTTGTAAGTCAAATGCTTACATGCTGCAGACTTGTCCCCTTATTCCTAGATGTTTCCAGTACACAGAGTGCTCACATTTCCTCTAATCCCATCCCACAGCAGTGCAAGGCTGCTTCTCCAACTTTCAGAAAGATGGCAAATAATGGAAAAATCTGGCTGAGGTGAGCAGATTGCAAGCCCAAAATTTTCAGGTGCTGCTGCCTTACACATTAATATCTTCTCCAACAGGGATTTTTGATTGATCGAGGTGTCTTTACAAGACTGAGTTTTGGCTTACTTTATATTTAATATATTTTTTTAATCAGAGCCCTCCAGATGCTACTGTGTTCTCCTCATTCAAAAATATCAACAACCATATGCTACAGAACCAAAGGCTTAATTGCAAAGATGTATCTGGAATTCAACAGAGTCAGGGGAGAGGAAAGGGAATTTCATTAGTAATCAGACAAACAAACACAAGCATAATGAATAAGTAATGAAGAAATACGCTCAGCATTCTTTCTATTGATCAAGTTTTCAATACGTTCAGGTCCTACATACAGGGGAATGAAACTGATGTACATGTATGAATTCAGCCCTTATTTCTTTAAATACCAGCCAGGAATTCTTGCAGGAGAGACGAAATCAGGGAAGAAAATAAAATATGGAAAAAACACATATCACTACAGTTGGGTGATGCCTCAACACTGATTTTGGGAGGAACCAACATTTGTCCAAGAATGGAATTGCAGTGGACCAGGTGGCATCTGTGGATGGAAAAAACTGATGCATAAAAATGAAAATGTATGAGGCTGTTGTAAGAATTTGTGGTTATTTATAATGATCAAGTGGTTTTGATCAATGCAGAGAAAGTAGCAGGGTCTGTCCCTTGTTGCAAAGCATTGCTTGCCAGGGTCTGTGTAGTTGGTGCATTTCATACATTGCCACTTTAGAATTACCTGATTTAAATCAAACGAAAGACCTGGTTTCTGAATCTGCAGCAGCTTTCCTCCTGCTATTCTAGTAATGTATTTGGATACACATTGAGAGGAAAAGTTACATGCATCCAGACTTGTTTATTATTTTATACAGGCAAACATATAATACAAATAAATTTTTAGCACCCCAAAATCCCATAATCATCATACTATCCAATGACAATTTAAAATTTTTCCAAGGTTTGCCTTATTTCCACTAGAGGTCAGTCAATATATGGTAAATTTTCATGTTGTAGAAATCATGTATATTAACAGCTTTACCCACATAACTTCTGCAAACCTGCTGAACAAAACAATTATTATGAAAAAAATTATGCAAGAACAATGTTTTTAAGTATATGAAAAATTCACCATCCAGGTGGGTATTTAAAAGATATGTAAATGTGGCACTTAGGGACATAGTTTAGTGGTGGACTTGGTGGTGCTGAGTTAACTCTTGGACTTGGTGAAGTTAAATATCTTTTTTGACCTGAATGGTACCATGATTCTACAAGTGCTATCAAACAGAAAAAGTGCATGAAGAATTACTTTTCCACAGTTGCAGCACAATCTGGATAGAAAGACTGCATTATTGTGGAGTGTTTTGTAAATTACAGAAACTGATTGGCAACCTCTGTAAGCCTTTTACTGAGCTGAAAATGCAGCAAAACTATTGTTTTGTTTTTTTTTTTAACAATCTGTCTTATCATAAACCTTGAAAATCTCAAATGGCTTTAGCATGGCTCTCTGGTGTTAAGACTATTTGTCATTCCAAAAAAAGTTTGCCCCAGCTACATTTACCACTCCAAATGTGGGGTGCTCTCCGTGCTGGTTGTTGAAGAGATATGGCTGTTAAATTGCTTTATCATGATTTTATTTATTAGCTTTTCTGCAAGCAGCATATTCACTCCTTGCATATTTTTCTGGATATTGAATTACCTTATTTTTAATATAATAACACTATTTATTGATTTCTCTTGTCTCAGGACCTCAATAATGAGGTCCTTGCCCTCAGATGCTCTTTTTTGGCTCTAGTATGCAGGTAGTGGGTTTTCAATCTAGAAAGCAACTTTATTGCACAAACTCTTAGAAACTATTAAGTGGGACATTATCTATGCTGATTGCTATGCTTTGTTCTCAGTGAGTATTTACCTAATATTTGAATTTAAATGCTTCCATTATACTTGCAAAGATGTCTCATCTTCCACCAAGTGTCACCAATTATTATGATTTTAATCATGCTCAAATGCATCTTTTTTGGCCACACATCTGCTGCAACTGCTACAAGGCTGAGAAAAGAAATTTCAGCTAAGGTTTCAGCACAACACTGTTCACGTGTGGACCAAGAACACCAAAAAGTGAGTAGCAGTAATCAATATATTAAGGTATTACAGATATATCTATATGCCTTCATATCTTTGCTTGTCACTGAAATAGAGATGTAAGCCCTACCTGGCATTACTCAGTTATAACACTAAAATATTTAACCATCCAGCTTCAGGAAAACTGAAGTGCTCAGATTACAATTCAGGAATCATTGTCTGCCCACTGCTTCAAATCATATGATGTATGGCTACAAAAAATTTTTACATTCTTACAGAACTTTAAAATAGTTTAATGAAACAAAATTTAGATGCAGTCCCTGATAGCCCCAAATTGAAGGTCACTGACTTCTTAACCAAGATTTGTGGAGTAGGAGTACCATTAGTACTGAAATTGTCCCATTGTAATTTGACTTGACAGCTAAGTACAGGACAAAAAAGCTCATTTCCTTGAAGCCCCTGGAGGAGGATTTTCAAAACTTCCTGTTATTCGAAACACTACCTATTTTATTGGGCCTCTCAGTACTAAGCTGAAATGTCATACACAGTTCTGAGCACAGGTCAGACGATTTTTGAATTCAGCAGCAGCATTTTCAAAACGAGTTATGTCTTTTGCCCTGTTAACTACACTTTTTCTGATACATGACATTTGAAAATTTATTTCTGGCTGTTTCAGCAAGGGAAGGATGATCTAGTAGTGCCCTTGAGTACCATTAAAATACATTTCTTTAAATGTCTCACTGCCAGGATGTTATAAAAGAAATGTTCTTTGAGAGAAACTAGTTAAGTTGGGATCTGATATCTCAAAATGATGGGGTTTATTTGTTCTTGGAGTTTCAGTCCTTACAATTTTCTACTTCAGTCTGAATCAAGATGACATCTTGATGGCATCTTGGTGAAAATGACAAAGTAAATATAACCATATTCTTGTTCATTTACAGTACCTAAAGATTTGGCAGTCGTATTACTTTGTTCCTTTTTATATGTCCTGCAGCAGAAGACGACATTCATGAACCTGGGAAATCGTGGCTTTGCCACAACCCTTTTGTGCTTTTACTGTGACAGCTTTCCCTGAGAGGGAGCATGAGGGGTGGTGGGAGGACAGCAGAGCTGCGCAAAGTGATGAACACACACAGAGATCTGGTAAAAAAATCCCATTTTGCTTGCATGTCAGAAGAGGTGGGACGTGCCCTAGGGAAGCAGATTTTTGGATGAAAGTGGCTGAACTTTTCCTCTGATGCTCAGAAGTGAGCACTTTGCATAATGGCTGCTCTGGGAAATTCACCCTGGGGCTCTTTAGACAGCTGCTAACTACAACAAATGGAGAGGGATTTTTTTTTTCCCTTATCATGTGAGGCAAGTTTTCACTAAACCGGGCTTTTCTGAAGATGCCCAACACACTTTGCTTGTCTCTTGGATGGACTTCCTGAGGAGGAAGGGGTCACGGCCTCGCTCACGTCCCTGCTGGGTGCACTCCCAGTCTCCTTGCAGTGGCAGGGAGTAGCAGCTGCCTTGGCAGTGCTGAAGAGCACAGTGCCGCAGCTGAGGGCTGCTGGCTCATTATCCCACTCCACACTAAAGCCTGGGATGTGCCCTCCCTCTCAAGGGGAACGCCCTAGGTTGTTCCCACCAGACTGCAGCAGGCAAAGTGAGCTCCGCAAAGACCTCGTGTCTTTGTTTACTGTAAACATTTCCTGACAGCTAGTTAAGGTGCCTTTATACTGGCACCAGTAATCACCAGCAGCAGTGATTCCAGACCCAGTTCCAATGATCTCAGCAGGGCTCTGCCCATTTAACCAGTCTGTGAACTCATCTCCATGTAAATCCTGTGAGCAGGTAAGCTCCAGAGGGGTTAAATGTTTCTAGGAATAGTACCTTGCTGTGAATCTTGAATGAGCAAGCCCACTTTGGGTTTATAACTCCTGAGAAATTGTGACTGTCTCTCTCTCTCAGCATGAATAACCCTTGAAGGCTTTCAGGTACTGATGAAAAAAGTGTTATGGAGATTTCAGACTTAAACTCACATAGCTCCTATGAGAAAAGAGCAATTTTATCATATTATAACAGGCCTGCTTCAGTCTTTACCATCTGTAGTTCTGGTCCAGCAAAAATCAATAAATAAAATTCTTTACCCTTGTTCATTTATACAACTGGTATTCAGACCCAAACTGGCCATTTATGTGCTTTTATTTGAGGACATAATAAAAAATCACCTTGGGCACATATGTGTATGTACATATATGTGTGTCTATGTAGGAAGATGCTATAGCTTCATTTGCTTTGTTACATACATTTTGGATTGGGTTAAATAGAGAGATGACTACAGAAGGATAAAAAATAATTGAAAGGAGAAGTGAGGATTCCTAAGGAAAATCAATTAAATTATTTTGGAATGGATTTTAAGACTGGGAAGTGCATGCTTTTAGCATGCTAAGTTTACTCTTAAGTTCAACATTCTCTACTGAGCCCCGTAGGATGGTTGTAGACAACACTGAGTAAGTCCAGCTGTTAGAATGCCAGGTAAAGCAAGGCTCTGGATACCATTTGTCATTGTATATCTCAGAAAAAGTTGATATCAAGAAAATACTTTGACAACAGTACGTACAAGGGTGCAATATGAATAACAGAATACTTTAAAAGCTGATACAAGAAGACAGCTGCAAAATGCCATATGAAAAATCCACAGAGAAACAGAGAGATGAAAACAGACAGGACATATGATACATTACTCTTGGCTGGGAATCCAAACCTCGTCTGCTCAGCTATAATCAACATCCGTCTGATCTGGTCTTGACTCCCCATGCACCCATAAGACAGAAATTAAGAAGTGCTGAGACTCTGGATAGCTAGAGCTGCTCAGATGTGTTTGGGGGAAAAAAACAGAAGAGATAACATGATGTTGTGAAATGTTGTTTGCTTTATGATCAATGTATCATATCCTCCTGCCAAATCAATGACAATGTTAGGTTGCTAAAATACCCCCACAAAACCCA
Organism: Anomalospiza imberbis; assembly: GCF_031753505.1. Taxonomy (NCBI): domain Eukaryota; kingdom Metazoa; phylum Chordata; class Aves; order Passeriformes; family Viduidae; genus Anomalospiza; species Anomalospiza imberbis. Next base: position 94,181,207 of record NC_089683.1, read on the forward strand.
AACTGAGGTCCAAGGATTTTGTCTCCCTGTGTAACCAAAGGGCTGGATGATAATGTATATAATTAACAGCTCACTCTCAGAGTGAAGGAGACTCAGCAAGTAAAATAGTCAATGTGTGTCAGCTGAGCTATGGCAATTGTTCATTTGTGTGCTCGACATGTAAAATACCAAGTAATGTTATTTAACTCTCTTTCATTTCATCCAAATACTCCCAGTGTGCAGCAGATTAGGACTGCACATCAGAAGGGTTTCACTGCTCTAAATTTAGATCTCTCTGTCAGAGAGCTCTATGTCTGAGCTGGTTGTCTAAGTTCACACTAAAGTCAGTGGAAAGAAGCAGGTGCATCTGCAGTGCCCTTGGTCTGCTCTTGGGGTAGCTGTTCAAAACTCTGTGTGTGAGTCCTGCTGCACTGACACTAAACAGCATCTACATGACTTGCTCAGGTGTTACTCTCTGGGGTTAAGTGACAATAATGTTTGGAGAGCTACCACATCTCAGTTGATGGGTAATCGTCAATTTGAGCAGGAAAATAAACCAACACATCTGGTATAATCTTTCACTGATCATAGCAAAGAGAAATTCAGATTTTACTGAATATCAGTAAGAAAAATCTTAACCTAGACATTTTCAGGTTTAAGGAAGGGTTTTTCTAGTTTCTTAAAAACTAAACTATACAGGCAGTTCACAGAGAAACTGATCAAAGCTTACCTGCCATATTAACTAGAGCTCTTTGCTTTTAGGTACGTAGGAATTGCTCCCTTCTAATCTTGTTACTTCTAATCCTGCAGATAGTGGATGTTTTTTCATTTTGCAGTACAAATGGACTGCCACAGCAATCCAGTGAGAATGTGAACTCGAGCAGCACTAAAGGAAAAGTACAGCTCCTCATCGGGTATGATGACTCAATATTTTCAACAATTTACTGTCAGAGAAGCATTTACTGTGGTTTTACGTCAGTCTTCCTGAAAGCATGTAAGCTTTCATCCTCTCATGTGGTTTGGCAATTTTGTTCTTGCAGTAAACTTGAAAAATGACAAGAGATTTGGTTTTATTGTCCTATCCTAATCACTTTTGCCCAAGAATGATTCCTATAGGATATGAAGAACCCCTTCACCAATGCCTCATCTCCTCTGCTTTGGGGGTTGAGAGTTGGTGTGGAACTTTGGAAGAACTTCCCTGAGCTCTGTTTCATGGGTATTTAAAAAGGTATCTGAGTGTATTGACAATAAAATCTAGGGCAACCTGCAGGTTGCTCTGGGTTATATGTGATGAGCTGAGTGCTCTTAGATGGAGCAGCTAAATCTGCCTTCAGTAATGTCATCCCACTTCCCTCATCTAGCTCAGTTTCTATCTCAATTGCCTTTTGGTGATTCACATCAGTATTACAAATAATTTTTACTGCAAAGTGGGTTAAGCAGCAGCCACTTTGTTCCTGTCCCCTGTTAGGCTTTCCAGTCCAGTCATAGATCTTTACCTTGTGCTGGCAAGAGATGGAGTGATAAAAAACCATGATATGCTCAAGGAATCCTTTCTTCCACATGTATCTGTCTTGCAATGTAGCTGCTGCAGCACTTGCTCCAATTCAGCAGAAAAGAGGGAGGAGGGGGAGACAGCTGCTGAACATTTGGGTGCAGCCTCAGGACAAAGATGACAAAATTGTTTTGTTTTCTCCTCTAACAATCAAAAACACTGGTGGTGGGGGGAAACAAGTCATCCTTATTTCTAATAAAAATTAAGTTTAAATTCAGGATTGTGATGCTGACAAATTACAACAGGTTTAATAAAAAAAGACTGCAGGAAAACACAATATTTGGCTTTCTAAAACTCTGCATTTTCTCTCAATGCAATGCTTTCAGGACTTGTCTTTTACAACCTTTGCACTACTGCCTTCATTTATGCTATCTATTAGCTAATTAATCATAGGAAAGCTAAACCTTAGGTCAGTCCCATGTGGACTCAGATTCAATCAGAGAAACCCTGGTGACTGTCTCACAGCACAATTTCCCCAGATACCAGTCGTGTCTCTGGAGAGCTTGGTTGCACTTTGGCCTTGAAGCAGAACCATGAATGATCCCAATTTAATTTCCTCCTCTCAGGATGTGCTGTGGCTTTCCTAGCAGCCTCCTGTTGTGTACAGCCAGACAAAATGAAGCCTGTTCTGCAGGGTATAAGATTGCAGACTTGGACTTCAACAGTGTCAAAACCTGGCTCCATATTAGTCCCAGACTAGGCAGTCTTGTGAAATAATATGACACATCCCCTGTATCCAAATTGCGTTTTGTAAATTATGATTAAATACAGTTCAGGTCTTTGGGAAGAGTTCATCAGATTCCAAAACATTAGTAGTACTTGATTTACTTGTGAAGTTCACAGGGAATACACTGGGGTGTGTTCAGAAGGATTGGCACTCAAGATTTCACTGCCTGTTTCTGTTGGCACAGAGAAAAAATCCAGTAATTTCACTAAATTTTAGAGTGAGTTGCTCTCAGGGCTTAGTCTGTGTTCCTTCACCTTCTCTACATGTCTGCAGTGAGGTCAGGCAAACATTCTGGCATTTGCTGTTCTTTTATTTATTTCATTCTTTTCTTGCAGAGAAATTTCCCCCTCCTCTGTGTTACGGCAGATGGTGGGATGATGATCTGATCCTTGGTGGGTACCCATTGCTTTGCAAGTATTGATGTGTCCTGTCATTTGAACAAGCATGTGCCCTCATGCTTGCTCAAATGTTATTCTCTCTTGTTTTCTTGTTTTATACATTCCACTATGCTGCTTTCCAATGCAAAAGAGTACAACTTTTGTGGAATATAGCATAAAATATGCAGGGTTTGAGACTCTAGCTGACTTCTTCCTCTGAAGTGAGGGTTTGAGGAGCAAACATCTTATGACAGCTTTGCAGCTCTTCCTTCTTCTGAGAGATGGGATTTTTCTGTTTTTCCACTTAGAGTAAAAAGAAGTAATAATTTCTTAATTAGTTTCATCATTTAACATGAGATGTTCACTGATTATGAATGTTAAAGAGCTTGTTTGCATTTCTGTGTCCCATAGTAGAAATCTCGTATTATGGAGTATTTACCAGCCATGTTGGTTTTTTACAGTTTCATTACAGAAATACAGGGTACTTTCATGGTTGAAAAAATGGAGAGCAAGGAGAAGGTATTCAATATGAGGTTGCTTCCTGTTTTTTCAGTGGCTGCTTTCCTACACAAATAATTCTTCCAGTATTGGGCTTTAGCCTAAATTGATTTTTAGAGATACTTGTTAGCATTACACTTTGGCTCTGCAGATAAGACTTTTCGAAAGTGTAGGTTGTGAGTGTAAGAAATGTCTACAGTGGCTGTGGTAAGCCTGTTTCCATGCTGTCTGAGAGGGTGTCATGTGAGACACTGGCCTCAAATATTTGTGCTTGCACAGATGATTGACTTTAAACCCCAGCACCTGTGATCTCTGCAGTGTTCAATCTATTTGTGCAGCTGTTCCTGTGAGACAGTTACATGCAGTAATTGATTAGTTCAGCAGTCCTGCTACAGCACTGTGGTGTTATGAAAGCTGGTGAATTAAATAAGATTTAAGCAGCATACTGTCCCTCATTCTGCATTACACTTCTTGCTTACTAGTATTTTGCTGTAGGAGCCCTACTTTTCCAAAATGGTTAGAACACCTAAAAATACTGATTTTAAGAGGTAAAAGCATCTGTTTTCATCACTTCCTTTACTGAAGTCACTCTTTCTATTTCATTTGATGAAGAACTGATGAAGATAATACTCTTAAAAAGAGGATTAGGAGGCAGAGAGCATGGAGTAAATTGAGTGCAGAACAAGCAACCAAGATACCTTGTCTGTATTCGTTGTCTGAAGGGGAAACCTAATGTTTGAAATTAAAAAGATGATGATAGAATTTAACCCTACTCACAGAATTAATACAATGTTATTATTTCCAAAGTACTGCTACAGTTCAAAATAAAAGGTCTTAATTAATCTTTTCCCATGTTGCATAACTGTAAGAGAACAGCCCTTTAATTCACCCACATGTAGAATAAGAACAATCTCTCCTACAATCTCTCCTCTCTCCAGGTTTAAAACAACATCGTCACATAGTCTGTTGAGATTAAAAGGGAAAATAATGCAGTCCATTCCCATTCTGCTGCGCACAGTTAAGTTTATTTTTCAGATTAGCATTTTTCTAGGGGTACCTCAGCAAGTGATAATCAAGCTGTGTAAAAAGCACCACATGAATTACAGATTCTATGCATATAAAGAATTGTATTTACTGTGCTTCTGTGAACCTAACACACCCTGTGAGATGGATTTTACATTGGATCCTGCTCAATAGCTCAAGTTCTCCAGAGTAAGAGTTGATTTAGAACTAAAACAGTTTTACAACTGATAAATCCCATGGGTTCTGAAAGGGCGCACTTTACAAATGTAAGCAGAAATGAGCCTTATTCTTTCAAAATGTTTCTGCCTGTCTATTTTGAATGTTTTTAATATATGCTTGGTTTTTTTTTTCCAGTGGCAACAGTTAATTGCAGATACAAGTCTTGTATTTTGTGTAACTCACTGGGTCATAGTCTTGCAAAACACTGGATGTTAGGTGTGCAGTCCAGATGACAGTGATGAACCCAAATGTTTTGTTACATCAGTTATTTATAAAGTCAGAGTCTTCATAATTTGTGATAAAGACACAAGCCTAGATAAGAGATTAGCCAAATGATGTTTAGGAGAATCTTGATTTAGATGAATAAAATTTCATGTGTAGGTGTAGATGCAAAACAAGGTCAGTGGAGTGAGAGACTGAGGTTGTTTTGTAAATCTGGGTTTAGGTACTGAAAGACTAAAACTCACTATTTAAATGGGAAAAACAGGAAAAAACATCATGTGCACTTATCACTGTGAAATAATAATTAAAAATTACTATAAGAGAAAGAAAGAAAAAGTGTAACTGCTTTAGATTTTTAAAGCTTTTTCACTTTACTGAATGGAGAAAAGACATATATGTTGCTAAAATCTAGCATGTAGTGGTATAACTGTGGCAGCAGTGTGATGACAGCATTCTCCTGTCATGTGTGAGATATGAAACAAAGCCTGCCAAGGTGTGAGGAAACATCTAAAATTTACCCAAGCTCTGTCATAATCATGGATCACAGCCTTTTTCCAGTCATGCTGTTGTAAATCAAGACAATGCATTCTGGCATGATTTGCAGCTATTCTGGGTTTATTAATGGGTGTCGTGGGTTTACAAAAATGATCGCTTGTTTTAGGAATAGGCTGGTGTTAAGCTACATGCTCTTATGTAGGTCTCTTCAAAGTGACAAAAGGTAGTCCAGGAAGGCATGGAAGGTGAGACCTAATTAAAAGTTTTTGCATTCACTCTTGTCTTTCAGTAAAGCAAAAATAGCTCATCAGGAGCCTAAGACTTGAGTCGCATGGTTGAAAAATTCCTGTTTGTTACATGTATTCTTGCTAAAGTAAACCATGCAAAATTCCTTAATGCAAAATAAGAATGGGATATTTTAAAACTCAACAAATAGAAGTAAATTTCAACAACATTTTTAATTTAAGTTGCTTTTGATACTAGGAGAAAATATCAATTGTTCTTTGTCTTATGACCAGTCCTGAACTTTTAAAGATAATTCATTAAGCTTTTGAATATCAGTGTTACAAAAAAGCAATTCTCACTCTCTTTTGTTCTGTGTTAGATTACACTTTGGTCCCATTACAAAGGTTTTCTCTATTTTAGGATTATAAAGTTATATAGAGGAACTATACCCACCCCTTATTTATTTATTTTAAGTGAAAAGTAGTATTCTCATAAAATTTTATGGATCATGACCTTAGGTCTTCAAGTCCTGGAATACATTGAAGGTCCTCATAAAGTTCTGAGCTGACAGGAGTTACAATAGATATCTGGGACTGCCTTTGAAAACAATACGTGCAAATCTATAAGAAAAATATAGATGTATTGAAAACTGTGAGGAAAAAGCCCTCAAAACATGAAACACAGAGTCTGACAAACAGAGAAATGGAATATATTTTTTTGCTCTTTTGCCTTCTTGCTCTGAGGTCACATTGAAGTGTTTAGCAAATATTTAGTGGACATGTTATTGAAAACCTCCAGCTTAATTTTCATAATTTTCATAGGCATACCTGTAGAACTTTGCTGTCCTTGTGACTGAGTAGGAAGTTGCTTAAAGCTCCAGTCTAGCCTCTAACCTTTCCCTGCTGTGAAACAAACCAATTATTCTTTGTTTCACTCTTTACAACCTTGGAGAATAGTTAACCTCTATACCTCTTTTAAACAATTTTGGGATATATGAGAACTGCTGTGACTACTAACCTCCTTTCCACCCTTTATGTACTTACAAATTGATCATTTAACATTTGCTCTGGCATCTTCCAGGATGCAAAGCAAGCTGATATATTTCCCTGGGCTCTTTCTATGTTAAGGAAAGCACAGTGCTTGCCTTTCACCAGCTCTCTGTGACTTCTCAAGGATAATGATTCAGAGATTTCTTTGGCTTTAGGGTACATTTGAGCGAGCCCCATTGGCTTTAATAGTGTCAAATTATCCATTCTCTGCTGCGCCCTTTAACTGCTCTGCCCTGCTCTGTACCTACCTGCTAATATTAATTGTGTTAAGTGGCCTGCCCTTTTGCCTTAGCACGAACAAAATTGGTGACAATCCAGCCTTGTCTTTGCCATTCCTTAATGTGCTCACTCCCTGCTCCCTCAGGGTGCCAGATCCTCAGGCTGCTGAAGGGATTCCTCTCTCTGCAGCATTCCATGGCTTCTGCTGTCCTGTCCCACACCCGTGCAGGAGTGCCACCCACTCACATCCTCACCCACCAGGATTCCCTGCCCTGGCATTGAGTCCTGTTACTCACGAAGTATTTCATCCAAAGTGAAGCATTCTGCCTTGAGGATCTCAGGCATTTTCTACCTATTTGTCAGTACTGAATGAAAAAATGCCTGCCTAATTGTTTTTTCAAATAATAAACAAAGTAGTAAATCTGAGGATATCTGTGAATTCTGTGAATCTCTGTCCTGTTGTGTTACATTTCCTGCGGCTCTCAAGTCAGCCATAGCCTTTATTACCAAGTTTGTTAAGGAAACCTGCCCTTGATTGCTCTATTTCCTGTTAGAAAGGTCACAACAAATTTTAAAAATGTAAAATTAGATTTAGGTCCTCTCAGGTTCAACATTTTGAATAGACTGTCTTGAAGTTAATATAAAGGCTAATGCAGGCTTATTCTCCTAGAAGAGAAATGAAATTCTTAAACAAGTTGTCTTCAAAAGGCAAAGCTTTCAGAAAGATATTGCAAAACTGAGATGATTTGGTCATTACAGAAATCAGTAACCCACTAAGACAATGTAAGTAAATTCCCTGATTTCAGACAGATAAAGCAAAAGCAACCACCTTGTTTCAATAGAGGTCATAATAATTTTTCAGATGCTGTAAGAAAATGTTCGGAGTTTTTTCCACTTCTGTGGAGAAGTGATAAAATGGAATCTATTTAAATTCTGAAGCAGCTATTCTGAAAAAAACATCTTTAAGAAGGGATGTGCAGAGTCGATGCTGCATTTAATAATGTATTCTAGTGCTGCTCAGGATAGATTTCAGTCACTGTTTTCTGAAGCTTGGAAAAATTTTCTTGTGCCTTTGAGATCAGGTTTTCTTCTTTCCCATCAGAAACAGCTTAAGTCCACCTGTTACACTATTGGTTTAGCTTCAGATCAAATGAAGAAATTCACTAAGCCACAGCAGCTTCTTTTTCACTTTAAATTATATTTTTGTCAGGAGATACCAAAACATAATTTGGGTATTTAGAATGATGGAGGGCGAGCGGAATGTAAAAAATAAATTCAAACCATAGGCCTGGGTAGGTGCAGGTGCTTGGCAAATGAATGTGTTATGACCTTTTTTTACTGATGAATTGGGATTGTGTGGCAGACAGGAATATAGTAAAAGAATGGATGAGAAGATAGGAAAAAACCTGCCATTCATCTCTTCCAATCCTTTAAGAGTGTGGTAAGTCCCTGTGTGCTTCACAGGTCTTCCTTGTGGTGGATTTCCTTCCCTCTTGCTCTTCATCAAAACCTGTACTTTAGCAGTGGTGATTTGTAGGCTCTTCGTGTGCATAGCAATAGCTCATCTTGGATCTCCTCCTGATTGCCTCATTTGTCTTTCTTTCAGGCACTCAAGTAAATTAATTTAACTTAAAATTAATATCTTTCAAAAAAAATGTTTTATAAATACTCATAGACTTTATGGGACTTATCTGAAGTATTAGTCTACATAATGGCATTTTATTATATTTTCATAATATTTTACTGCTTGTGAAATAAAAATCAGTTTAAATGTAGTTTAGCATTGTCTGCCCAGTGATAATTAATATCTCTGAAATAAATCCAAATACATTAGCAGCCTGTTCAACAGATTTCATACTCCTATCTAGAAATCTTATTAATTTCCCTGTGTTGGAATATTTCACATTCTCCTTTGTACATTATGCAGACAGAAGTGTCAACACTATGATATCTATCAAGGGAATACAAGAGATGCTGATTAAGCCAAGGTATGTAGATTTCACCTATAATTAATGTATATTTCTTCAGCATGTGTTTTCCTGATTTGAAGCACAATTTAAGGGCATGACAATCCACAGTCATGCAGAAAGGCTTTTATTTCTTTTCTCTTTACATAGCTTTAAACTGTTTATAAACCAACAGCACACAAGTGCCTTGATATGAAAAGTTTATACATAGGTATTTTACATTTTAAAAATGGCACATAAACAGGTACACCAGAAATGAAAACAATTAACCACCTGGCCAAACAGAAGGAACAAAATTTTATGTGTTATTCTGGTCAGCCTGTGATCAGCAGCACCTCAGACCAGGTTAGGAAACCACCAAGATGGTTCCATTCAGGGCAAAGAGCTCCCCACCACAGTGCCCTTTGGGCATGGCATGGGGACATATTGGCCCAGGTGCCGTTTTACTTCTCCAAGTTGCTTCCAACTCTGTGGTAACTGTGTGAAAGGATGCCATAGACCTTCTGAGGATGCTTTTATGGCAGTAAAGAAAGAGAAATGCTGATGTACTGCTGATGACAATGTCCTTAGGATGTGTTTTCCACACTTCTTTAACAGAAGCAGAATACTTCGATAAATACTGTAGGATAGAAACCTCTGCATCTGACCTTCTTTCCTCCTGAATTCAAGCAGCCTTTCACATTGCAGGAAGACTGAAACAGCTGTCATGGTCTCTGAAAGCTCCTCTTCTATGCGTTCAAGCCATGTAGTTGACCAGCACCCAGGACTACTTGATTTAACTTATTTACAGCTCAAAAGCATGAAGAGAGAGATGTTTTTGTGTAGTAGGATGGGAAAGCCTTCAGTAACCATGCTTCTCCTCCTAAAATAGCACTCACTTTTTGAACGGGGGAGGACAAAGGGATGCCAAGTAGTCCCAAAATGCCATCCATTCCTAGAAATGTTTCAGTGCAGATGGTGCTGTGAAAACTGAACTATTCCAGAGACTCTAAGTGGCAGATGGAAGTACCAGAGCCTCTGTGAGCAGACAGCTACCTCCTCTCTATTCTGGCTGGGCACAAACCATACTGCCCAAATGATTACAAAAGAGAAGTTGTGCCCAATTATCAGATCCTTGAGTTCAGTACATCCTGCTGTGTCACCTTATCCACATAAATTAAAGGAACTCCATTAAAAAGTGTTATGACAACTTTGAGCTGGTAACTGGCTATGTGAAGAAGGAGGCCCTAGAATTATCTCTGGATCTTAATAAACAAGGTAAATATATTTCTCTACTGTATTTACATTATTCACACTACAGCAGTTAAAGGTGCCATCAGCTCTCTCAAGTCAGTAAAAAAGGGACTGCAGACCAACCTATCTTTTCCTTTAAGTGCATTCTGATGTCATTTCTTGGTCAGTAACTTTTGTGCTCTCTCAGCTCCTGCAGAGACAAACTCTTAAATCTTTAACAGACTCCTCAGAATTGTGCTGACACTATATGCATTTCTCTTGCATTATGTAGTGAGACTTTTAACACATGAGGTATTCAGTCTTCAGGTGAAGTGTCATCAGCTTTTTATAAAATAGTTTCTAAGCCAGTTTGGATACAGCGTGGGAGCTGTCTCTCTATTACAATCAGTTTAGAGATATATTTTTCTCTTTGCTAATAGATCAAAGAAAATATAGCTCCTAATAAAGATATATCTAATGTAGATGTATGAATTTTTGTATATATAATAAAGATATATTAATTTTTTCTACTTTTCAAAGCTGTACCAGTGGTCCATATGCAAAAAATTTGCCATTGCATTCATAAGTAAAGAAGAGCATACACTGAAGATCCCTCACACCCATCTATAAAGCACTGAACAATAGAAAATATTTTAGAATAAAATAAACTTGCAGGAAACACTGAAGTGCAAGCAGAAGATAAAGATGTAGTTCTAAGGTATGGAGGCAAACACAGGAAAGCCCCTAGAGGCAACAGCATGCAGTCCTCTGGCTCTTTCTCAAGGAAAGCATTCCTAATTATTTATGTCTGTTTATGTTTTCATCACTGACTTACGAGATTGTGGGCAGCATACTTTGTCTTCTCTTGCCCTGCAGCTCAGAGACAGTACTTGTGTCTCTTTATCAAGGGCTGATAATTCCAAGGGAGAAGAGGCTGTAGCTAAATCACCTCTTTATGCCCTCTCCTCCATGCTTGTCACATAACTTACATCCAGGTTTTATGAAGATCTTCTCTTCTAGTTCTTGAAGGGTGCTAAGGAAGGTTATCAGGCAATAAAAATGTTTGCCTTAACTATTATTTGTTCTGCACAATGTATTTTCAACTGAAAACAGCTTCCAGGGAAAAAGGGGCACAGTCTTGAATAGCAAGAAAGCCACAAATGGATCTGTACCAGCTAATATTTGATAGCTATGTCCTGCAGTCTACTGCCCTTCCAAGACACTGAAAGTCAAGCAAGTTTTGTATTTTCTACAAAAACAAACAAAAAGGAAACAAAACCCAAAACCACACTGCATTTATTGTAGGAGTCACACATTTAGAAATTATGTGTTGGCATTTCAGTGCTTCAAAAGGAGAATATATTTGTCATGTTTTTAGAGCTTGTAATTCTACTGGTTTGAGAAAGCATGAGGTGACTCTACAAATAGTTGAGTTTTGTGGATTTCAGAGGAAATGATCACATACAGAAAAAAAATACCTGACTGAAGGAAGAGACTATGCTTGCAGGGAGCACAAGGGAAAAAAGGAGGGATTGTGAAGAATCCCATGCACAGCTGGAAGGAAGCTATAAAAGGAAGGCAGGCTGTCTTGGAGAATCCTTTTTCCTATGTAAGTGAAATTTCTGTCTGATTATGGTAAGGAACAGTGCTTTTTAACTTTGAGAAATTAAACCAGGAGCAAGCTCTGAGCAGACTATCTGCCTCAAGCTCTTTAAAAGAACATTCTTCAGCTCTCCTGTCCAAATCACATTACATTACACGTAGTGGGTAGAGGTATGATCATGGTAGATAAAAAGGGAGGAATCAAGACTTTTCCTGACAGGGATAATTTTACAGGGCCTGATACAAAGGTGAATCCACAGCAGGACACCAAAAGAAGACAGAAGAAGACGTCAACCTGGCAGTGGAATTGAACAAGGGAGGCTCCAACAGTGCAGTGCTAGGGAATCTGATGGGATTTGTTCCTGTTTCTAGCATCACTCAGACTCCTGGCTCGCAGGTGGGGAACACCCATGACTTACAGCAAGCATACCCAGAGTATTTTTCAGACTCTAAGACTCCGTTAGCAGAACTCATAGGGAAATGGTCACTAGAAATATTAAAATAGCTCAATCCCTATAGCAAAACAAATGAAAATTGCACCAAGCTGGAGTTTCTGAGGCCTTTCCTTTCCAAAATACCATCTTGGGTAAAAATGATAGAGAAGAAGAGCCCAGTAAGCCCACAAAGTGGTATTTTCTTTGGTCTTCCTTCTTCCTGCAATGAGTGAGGACAAAACTTAGGTTACTTCTCTTCTGTTTATGACACTGTGGTGATCCACAAAGCAAAAGAAGCTGAATTTCTGTGTCTGTTTCTGTGTGGGGCTTTCCATGACCTTACTGCATTCTCACTCTGGGGACCAACATGTGGAAAAAAATCAGGATGTGCCATATTTAGGCAACATATCTGGATGCTTAGTCTATGTTTTACAGTTGCTGCATTTTCTAAAATATCTCTCTTGATAAAAATTAAGCTAGCCAGAACATGGTCATCTATAACCATATGAAGAATTTAAATGACAAAAAGTTTTTAACTCCAGTAAAGATTCTTTTAAGCATAGATATTTTCTAATTCAGTGTCTGATAAATGAAGACAGAAAAAAAAAATACTCAGAATTTTTTTGTGCAATACTCCTTTTCAGATGAGATTAACGGTAAAATGCTACTGAAGGTTAATAGTTTGAAACTGTGAGGACACATAATAACATATCAATTAATCTCAGTATCCAGCAGCTGTGATGTGCAAAACAATTCATACAGCTAAACAAAACAACAGATTCATTGGCTTTTTAAACATTAATGCAAAGAATTAGCCTAATGGTATCCTATCATCCGTGGTTTGCCTGCAGGGCCTATTTCATATTTTTTTTCAGAGATTAAGATGAAAAGAACATAGTTGTTATTCAAACAGAACTGTTCCCTGCTTGAGCTACTTGCTATTTCTCACAGCATCACAGCAAATTATTTGTATGAGTCCAGTATATTAACTGAAATTGATAGACTCACATTCAGTAATGCTCATTCCCACTCATGGCCCCGGGTTGTTCCTCTGATGTTGTGCATTCAATCTCTGAATTTGTCTGGGGTCTCACCCAGATTAGTACAGAGGTGCTCTGTACATGCAGCCCATCTGCTTCCCTCCACCCCCAAATGTATGGGGCAATCAAATTCAGGGAACTCAGCCCTGCTGAGGCTGAGTGGGGTGTTGTGTCCAGTTCGGGGCTCCTCAGCACAAGGGAGACATAGACCAGGTCCAGCTGGAGCATCTCTCTTAGGAGGAAAGACTGAGGGAGCTGGGCCTGTTCAGCCTCGAGAAGAGACAACTGAAAGGGATCCTCATCAATGTCTGTCAGTATCTGGAGGGTTGCTTCAGATGGGGAGTGAAACAAGCAACAGGACAAGCGGCAACAGGCAGAAACTGATGTACAGAAATTCCACCTGAACATGAGGAAGAAATTATTTGTTGTGATGCACTAAAGGGAATTCCAACACTTCTTTACAGTGCAGATGACAAAACATTGGAACAGGCTGTCCAGAGAGGTTGTGGAGGCTCCCTTAATGGAGATACTCAAGCACCATCTAGATGCAATCTCGTGCCACGGGCTCTGGGGTGACCCTGCTTGAGCAGGGAGGTTGGACCAGATGGCACACTGTGGTCCCTTCCAGCCTGACCTATCTTGTGATTCTGTGGGAGTGGGAAAGCCAGGCAGTACAGGGATGCTCCATAAGATACAGACTCATTGTGCAAAGCCAACAAGCCCGGCTCCAAAGCAGAAAAGTAACTGCACAAACTGACCCACAAGGCAGAACTGGTGGATGAATCACTCTCTTTGAGATTTTATTAATTTCTCAATGTATTCCTTCTGATTATTCCACAAAACCAGAAAGGGCAATCTGGTTTAGTCATCAGCAATCACAATGCTGCTTTTAAACTCTTCATGGACAGAAAGTGTCTTCTACAAAAACATTATTCTTTATTTAGTTTTAAAAAAAGTTATTTAGTTATTTGCTTGTTTAAATTTTCCATGCAGTTTGTGTGCCATAGTCTAGTTCCTTCATAGGTTGCTGAATTTTAGCAAGAGTTGTATTCATTTGAAATCTCCATGTCCTACACTGAGTAACACAAGAATTTTCCAATGTGGAGAACATAATGGGAAGAGTCTTTGCATTTTTACACAGAAGTTTATATTTGTAGAAAGAAGCAAAGTTGGTTTGTAAATGACCAAAGCAATATAATTTAATTTTTGTGGATGAATCTTTGGTCTCAACACTCTTCAGAGGATTGGGAGACCCTTATCCTGAAGCCAAAAGCAAGTTGAGACTTTAGAACCTAGCATTAGGCGACAATGGCAGCTATTATTTATGTGAACACTTCATTTATGCACCAAAAGACAAAACCAAAAAATTAAAAGGAAAAAAAGCACACCTGTGTAATCTGAGCCCCCATGGTTTCCTCCAGGAAGGAGCTTTTTGTACCTTTTAAGCTCTGAACTCCAAAATTTCCTTGTGATGGCTGGGGTGCCTTATACCTGGAACCTGGTTTGATGTGTATGGTACTCTGTAGTTTTCAATTCATCTTACTACTAAAATTCAGCACCGGCAGGACAAACAAGATACTTTAGATCCTTGACTTTTTGTTCCTCAAAGAAGATGAGTTGCCTGTGAGTGTTAGGTTTCTTTAATATGTTTTTAATGTGTCTCTATTTTAAAGAAATGACTGGTATGCCAATGCTGTTTTCTTGTTCTAGTGAGTAATGAAGCTTGGCTGGAAGAAAGGAAACACAATTCTGGTGAATAAAATCTGTTTACAGTGAAATTAAGCCTGGTCTGTTTTGCTTCATGGTAGTTAAACAAAAAAGTGTTTGCTTTCTTAGCACTGATTCAAAGTTTGAAGCTTCTTGGTCTATGGTGTAAGAAGGAGAGGATTTTTGGCCACTTTAGTGCTGGAAATAAACAACTGCCAAGCTCAAAGCACCAATGGTCTCCTCTTCTTAACATTTACACATGACGCAACAGAGATGGCACCTTACCATTGTGTTTTGGTACTTCATAGTTAGACATCTCCTTGAAGAAAAAGTAAGTTTCTTCAAATAAATATGTTTATCTTCAGATAAACATGGGACCCATTTCCTAAAAGGTATTGTAAACACATCCTTGTTTACAGTGGAACAAATCTGAGCACAGACTTGTATTTGAGACTGGGGAAAACACACTCAAGCATCTAGTCAACAGCTATAAATTAATCAGGAAATGTTTGGAAGTCTCTATTTCTAACCAAGTTGATTTCAGTGTTTGTGTTGGAAGAGCTGACTTTCTCTGAAGTGCTTTTGGTGTCCTTATGAAACCTTGATTTAGCAATCCACCCATGCCATGCCTCTGCCCTTTATATTCAGCACTACTTTTGTTCCTAGGTTTTGTGCCAAGAAAACTAAACAGACTATTGGAAATCTTGATGGCATCAGTACACGGGGTGTCTGTTTTCATGATTTGTTTATTATACACTGTAATTTGGTTATGAGAATAAAATCAATTTTTGAATGTTAATGAAACAGTCAAACTTTGGTTGTTTGGGGTTTTTTCCCCATTAATTTTTAGCTAGCTCTTCTCAGATCTGTGTGAGTTGGAGCCTTAACCTTGCAATTCAGCTTCTTCAATAATTCATAATACAATAACCATGCAAGGGCTAAAACAATGGGATTTCCCTGCTTGTGGAAAACAGATCTTCCAGCTATGTTTAATATTTAAACACTCTCAAGCTATTAGTCATTGGAACTGGGAAACAGTGGGAAATCACTATTCAGACACGCTGATCAATAAAATATAAGAAACAATTTATACACATTGGTCATTATCAGTTGCTCTTTTTGAAGCTCTAAATTGACTCAATCTTCAGAAGGAAGTAGTTGCCAGCACAGCTGATTCACATCATTCTGGCATTTGACAAAGCAGGGTAACTCCTTGTTTATATGCTTTAAAATTCATTACAGCAAGGCTTTAAGTAAAAAAGGTCTCACTGGAATGTCATCAATGATTGGCTTTTGGAAGAAGATCCACGGTGCAATTTTAAGAGCAAAACATGGTCTGTATATCACAAAATACTTAGGGATAAGACAGCTGATAGCAATTGCTGCTGCCAAAAGCACTCCTAATGGACTCTAAAGCCAGGAGGCTCTGCATGCGTGTGCAGTGTCTCTATCCTCATTTTCAGGTTCTGTTCTACATGTGAGAACTATATTTGTGCATGTATTACAGTCTTTGTTGCCATCTTTTAAGATGTCAGAGGCTGAAGGTAATATTTATGGAATTGCTAATTATGATTACAGTGTCAAAAGAAAAAGGAAATTCTTAACAGTGAACAAAATGTAAGCAACACTGGGTAATATCTAAATATATTTTTATCTTCAGGTTTGGATGACATCTGCCTAATGCCTTATCCAAGTCAAATACAAAGAAGATAAGGATGTTAAGTTGAAAAGAGCAAGGCAAGTAACAGAATAATTACAAAAGGGAAGGGCAATAAAAGACTGAACAAAACAGTCATTCTGCAGGAGTAAAAAGGATTAACAGAGTCAGAGATTCAAGCAAAAAATCTTTTGCTTTATTCCTGATCTTAAAGGAATAGCACTGGAGCTGCTTCTGCTGGGCAGGAGAAGTTGACCCTTTGTTCCCTGGCTTCTCACAATTACCTCTTTGGCATTGCCAATGTCTTGGAGACAAATTGCTACTGAAATCTCTGTAATGAGCCAGAACATCCAGGTCCTAATATGCTCTGAAAGCATTAGCTATTTGCTTATCTAAATATTATATTTGCAGTCTGTAGTGGAATCAGTGCAGGGAGTGTGAGGAGGGCAGTTTTTAATGTTCTTCAAGACTGAAAAGAACTGAGCTGAGATGTATGGGTCAATGATAGTATATAAAAATTCTGAAACTAATAATTAATTGAGTTTTGTTGTCCAGACAAAGTAAAATAGAATTACAGACCTTCCTTTCTTTTGATCATTATGAAATGGCTTTTAGTCAGTCTCTAAGTTATAACATTTTACATTTAGATAACAAGAGAAACAGCACATAAAAGCATGGGCCTTGCAGACTGATTCCCCAAAAGACTCCTAGAATAATTGGAGGTCCTAAATTAATGGGACATCCATCAAATCCTTGTACCTGTCTCTGAACATTATTTTCTATGCACTGGTACTAGTGGACTTGGTTTTTTGTTTTGTAATAAGTGGTCACAGAAGGAACCCCTGTCGTGCCAGAGCTGGCAGGTGGCCTATCAAACCATGTCTGGTGGAGATAAAGGTTCATTTTCAGCACCAGACCTACCTGAGTATTTAATCATTTCTTCACTGCCACCATGGAGGGAGAAGCATGGGAATGGACAATGCAAAGGGAGTGCATTTAGGACATACTTACTGTCCGACAATTTTTAATTTAATAAGTGACTGGCAATACCTAGCGATGGTGAAAACAAGTTCTGTCTTTATATCCTGCCAGGGAGGGATTGTATGGCAAGAGGAGTAGAGCTTTATTGAAGTAGAAGTGAATATCTGAGCAGCAGGGGAGGCCAGCTTTAATTCTCTCCTTGCTGGGCTATAAATCCTAGTTCTTCCACATGGGTTGAACAGGGTTACAGAAATAGCTTTTTCAGACAGGTGCAGGTTTTTCTTCGGGCATGAAAGCTGTAAAAGTCAGAGCACAAAGAAAGCTATTTGAATTCTTCATCTAGCAAGTGTATTAATAAAGTCTGGGATATTGGCAAACTCTCCTCATTTCTAAATCAGCAGGGTAAGCTGAAAAATAACTGTCCCATAAAATGAAATCATTGCAAGAAAGTAAAAAGAACTCTTGCCTGAAATTTTGCAATACATTTTGACACTATTTGCCAGTAGTCAAGCAACACTTTCTCATATGCAGGAAACTATACAGGTGCTATAAACCTCAAGATTCTCAGAATATAAATTAACCCAAAACTGGGTTGCATGGCAAATACTGGTGTCATCATGCAGGAGAGAAACTAAGAGGGAAGTCCTTGGAAAACATGATGATAACATACTGGAAGATAAGAACAAAGGCATCTAAAGGTGCTCTTTCCATGTCATCTAATTTGGGTGACACCAGCAGTGTATATTGATCATGGTATTAACAACCTTAGACTCATCCTGGCAGCACACTATGGGTTGTATTTTCACTGTGAGCCATTTGCTACCCAGTGAAATTTAGATATCAAGATCAAGAAAACATGACATACCTTATCCCCAGCGTTTTTTAAAATACATAAAGACCAACTGAGGAAACCTTATCTTTCAGCAGAAGCTGCTGTGACTGATAGCCAGTGTCAAAGAAGACTTTGACACTCACAAGTATTGGGACTTCAGATGTCATCAACTATTGCTAGTATTGTTAAATGGAGTTCTGCTAATAGATGGAAGGGAACAAGGGCAAGAACATCAAAGAAGATATAATGTTCCAAAAATTCTGAACTAGTCAATTAACAAGAGGAAAACAAGCTATATAATCCTAGATCAAAAGTAGCAAATTGAGACCTCTAAATATAATTAGACAAGTTGTGTTGGGATTTCTTTAACAACTGCCATGGCATCTTTTTATATCATCAGAAAGTTGCCCACTTTTAACTCCTTTGAATATGCTCTCTCTTCTGTAAGCTTGCTAATTAGCAGCAAAAACGCAAAGGAAGTGGGAGACTTTTGTATTCAGTAAGAGAAAAGTAAGTAAACTTGTCATGTCTGCATTTAGTGACATAGATAAAGTTCTGGTTTAAATCCTTTTTTAAGTATTTAAGGACTTCTGAGTGAGGCCTTGCTCTCTCTCCTTTGGATGTAAAATTATATCAACAAAACTGGTTTCACACATTGTTTGCTTTACTCATCATCCAGGACCTACTGACTAGATGTCTATGTAGATTTCAAGGTGATCATGGGCATTGTATAACTTCTGCCCTTTCATGGCATTCCAACTGAAGGAAACATGTGTTTAGTGGAAGAAAAACAACCTTGGACTAGTTTAAGGATAAGCATATGCTTACTTGTCACCTTCCCTCAGGCTGATAGAGCCTCTGAGGTGGGTCCAGAGTAGCTTTTTTCTTTCTATTATATTCATGATATTGAAATGAAGTACTTGGTTTTTCAGGAGCCTCCAGCTGTATTCAAAATGTTCCAAATCAGCACAACCTGCAATTGTCTTCTGAAATCACAAATATATCATCCCATAATAGATGTCTTTTATCAGTCTGTGTGAACAATTTAAAAAGAAAATATTATTCCACCTCAACTATCTCTTCTTGAATTAATCTCTGTGGAGCCAAGAATTTAGGGTACTAAATTGTAGTACTGTGGATTGGTTTGTACACCTCATTCTCCAAATGTGTTTTTCTGAGTTATATTCTTTTTAATTCAGAAAAAAAAATTAGTAAGCCCCCTTTCATTTTGTAGCAACAGTACTGAGCAGTTTCCATGGAAATATCATTTGTGGGAGAAGGAAGTGTTCATTTTACAATTTAATGATAGGAAGAAGTTAAATTTTTGATCAAACGGATATTAGAGCATGGAGAATTCCCAGCCAAGTGCTTCACACTGTTAAAAATAGGAGAAGCAATTCAGTATCCATGCAGTGCTGTCTGGAGTAATGTGTGGAGAGAGAGGGAATATGCACAACGTAAAAAAGAGTGTCTGCAATTTGCACTGGTGAAAGACTCCAGTTTTTGGCTCCCATATGGCAAGGATTGAGCAATGGCTGGGTTTGGCTCACACTTGCAGGCTGACCTCAACTGCACTCCTTGGCTCATTAGCCACAAAAATCAATGTAGGATTTGATGACTGCAGTGTTTTACAATTATCTGATTATTGGGCAGTGAAATTATAATTAAGTCCTGAAGGAATGCCTGCACTGTGGTTACTGCTATGCCACCTTCACTTACCCCAGCCTGTGTGGATTTGGTAGCACTGTTCACAGTGAGCTGCCTCCAGTACTTGCTGTAGCATGGCCACATGGATAACATTGCACAGGATGATCAGATGCCTGGGAAGTTAGTTAATATAGGCAATTATTCTATGTGGAGGACTCTATATTGCTGCAAGTAGGGTGCTAGGGATACTACAGTTATGTTAAGCTGAAATCAGGCTTATATGTCCCAAAAGAGTTTATGCACGCCCTAGTAAATTTTCTGGGGAGAGAGTGTTGAAAAGCTCTAAGAAGCCGGGCTGAGGGGAAGAGGCTCCGCAATGGGAAAAGGAGCGGTAAGTGGAAAGCTGCTGTGGGTGTGCTGCTATAAAAGAGAATGTCTAAAGACTCTCGAACTAACATAGAAAAGGTCCAGAGAACAGAAAAGGGCAGGTGTGAGGTTCCTTGGCAAGGGGAAGAAGCAAGTACAGGATGATCCCTCAGGGCTAGAGATTCTGGCCCAAGTAGTGGGAAGGACTAGTGGAGGTGGTGGCAGCCTTCTGAACATATATAAACTTAAGGCAAGATCTTGGAGCAGAAAGTGCAAGATCTGATGACAGATTTACAGAGATATTATCAGCAGCATGTGTGTGTGTGCCCACAGAAGGTGTCAAGAAACCTTCTGGTACTTACCTTTCAAGAGGAGCCTGCCTTCTGCTTAGTGTTTGAATCAATGTGTCCTTGCAACTTTGTCTTTTCCTGATCTAGTTATTCCTCAAAAAACTTAAATCCCTGCACAAGCCAGTGCTAAGTAGTAGGCATGTTTCTGCTTTTTTAAAAGAAACAAAGAAATGAGGAATTACTCTTATTAGACTTGTAATCCAGGTACTGAAGGAACTCTTCGCTTATCTGAAAGTTTTAATGGTCTTCCTTGTAACCTATTGCAATGGATGAGTTGCTGCTCTTCAGAATCATGACTCTGACTTGTCAACTTCCAAATCATAAAACTGAAAAAAAACACCAAAAAGGGATAGTTTTTCTTAGAAAGGCTTTTTTCTTAGCCATTATGGTATTTATATAAGCACTAGAATTTCTGTTTCTCTGAAATAAAATTTGAGAATTTTAGATATATTGGATCTTTAAAGAATACACTATCATAAGACTCATGATAATAATTTAATTAGGGTACAAACGTTAAAGTCTATGACATAAAAGAATTAGAAACCTAAATATTTTTTCTTACAAAACCTTAGGCAACCTGGCCTAAAGTCAACTTGATTCTGCAGTGGTGAAAATTCTTTGTATGCCTTTGTTTCTCTACAATATTCTGAAAGGAAAATGGATTGAGTACTGCTTTATTCACATTTCTGCATATTAGTGAGCCCATGACTTGGGAAGTGCCAAGGAAAAAGTCCACCTAGTTTTGGGGTTTAAGCAAGACTGTGATTATGCTGGGTCTGGCTACTCAGAATACCAGAAATAAGCCATAATTCTGTCTTCAGAGACTGTAAAACAGTTGAAGTATCTGTTCTCCTTTCCCACCATAAATTATAGAACTATAATTTTAGTACCATTTGCAACAGTTTGCCTCAGCAGTGTGGCGAGGTATCACTAAATGTTTTGTGAAATTGCCTCCCTGTGTGAGATAAAACTCCCATGAAAAATGCGAATGGTCATTCGGATTGCACATCAGAAACACATTTTTCTAATGGGTTCTTCTTGATTTCCTACTGGGCATCAAGTCCAGAGGTTTTAATTCCACATTTATTTGGAAGTAGAAAATCGAATTTGCTTATCAAATTCTGTCTTCTAACTTTTAGACAAAGGACCCTCTGCCATTGAAACACTATTGGTTTCTCGAGGTTGGGATTGAAGGCACTTGAGATGGTATTTAATGTTCGGACTCAGGTGTTTATATTTCTTGTCTATGTTACAGTCTCACTACTGTGAGTTCAGCAGCTTTTTCATTAGCAAAGCACAAAATGGCCAACTAGCTCTTGTTACAAGGTCTTTTAAAACTAAACTATCCAATTAAGGACACCTAGATTATTTTCCCTTTTAACCCAATAACTGATCCCTCAAAGCCCGCAATGCAGACTTTTCTGTCCAGTCACAAGACATCACCCAAACCCATGAAGAAGAAGAAAGAAGAAGGTAAAGAAGAACAACTTACCTCTGCCCTAAAACTTCCATCTTGCTTCATATTTATTTCTATATTCTAAAACCCCAAACTCTAAGTTTTCCACCCTGTAATATTACACACTTCTAACCAGCTACACACCTGTAATCCCAGTGCTATTAATCAATTCCAAAAGCCTGTTCCACGACCTCTGGTCAAATGCAGTGTTCTCTTGTGGGTCTGTGCTTTTAAGCACAGAAAGTTTAAAATTACCAGCATCCAGGATTCCAACAAATCACCTCTAGAAAATAAACTCTTCTGAAGGTACAGAGATGGAATCTTCAGACACAGGTATTTTGAATACATGGAGCCATCCACACAATAAGTTTGCACTAACACATAGAGATTTCCATGCCCAGTGCAGAGATGGCTGTGATGAGAGGACTCATAATCACTAGCTCTGTAAAAGTTCCCTGCCAGA
Source organism: Anomalospiza imberbis (assembly GCF_031753505.1). NCBI lineage: Eukaryota > Metazoa > Chordata > Aves > Passeriformes > Viduidae > Anomalospiza > Anomalospiza imberbis. The sequence continues at coordinate 94,203,506 of NC_089683.1, forward strand.
ATTATCAAGGAGCCACACTTTTCAGGAAGTGGGGAAGGCCATCATGCTAGTCATTCTTTTCCTGTTCCTGTTGCTGCTTCAGAACTTATTTTCTAGGTTAAACTATGATTGCTCCAGGGTGAACTTTTAAAGACATTGCTTTCCATGCGGATTTTCTTTTGTTTTTCTTCTCTTAGTTTTTGGAGTTGTGAATGAAAGGGGAGTTGAGTGGATTTTGAGCCTGCCTTGGTCTTTTGCAATAGTATAGACAACATGCTGAGAGGAAATTACCTTGTAAATAAGAGTACTTCAGAAAAATGGCATTTTCTTTATTAGCAAGGCATCGTGATTCCACCAAGAATATGTGTTATTACTGCTGGTAGCTGTTACGGGACACTGAGCAAACATTACCACATAATAATAAGGCTTGACTTATGGTCAACAAAGGCTAAATTTCTCTCATTAAGAGAAAGAAATTATTCAAAAATCAATGAAGTCTGGCTTAAACCATGTTCTATATTGCTACTATACTGGCACAAAGTCACATGGAGGACAGGAAAAGGGCTGAAAAACAGAGGGTGAAGGCAAAGAATCAGTTTTACCATCTTCCTTGCTCTTTCTGAAAACAGGATGGAAAAGAAAAAGAATTTTCTAGATACGTAAGAGAAAATCAGCACAATGATTTCCTGACTGAAGAAGGCAACAGTGCTTTTGCTTTGTAAAGGGGTACCAGTGTTAAACTTCTCAGCCTGAGGTTGGGAATGAGGAGCACCAGTTCTGTGAAGTTTCCCTGGAGCAGGGACTTCCAGAAGTCATGTAGAAGAACTTCAGATAAGCTTACAGGCTGTCAGAAAAGAATCTTTCTACTCTCCTTACAATATTTTTAGGTTCATCAGTGGTTATGCAAAGTAACTAAATATGACTGAATTTCTCCAGGTGTGTTTCCACTTTCCAAGAGATGTCTGATTTTTGTCACAGCTTGCATATTTGATTGACAAATTAGAAGCATCAGATCACTGTTGGATACTCATAAATCATTTGGTTTGGTGCTGTGCAATGCGTGACAGGGACAGTGTTTCATCAATGTTTTGCTGCAAGGGAAAGTTGGTGATTGAAACCAGAACAGATAACTATCCAATGCACACATTTTTTGGGTGAACATGAAGTGTAAATATCTTCCACAAGGACCTGAAGCTGAAACAGGCCTATTCCTGCAGTGTATGGAGTTATATTTTTTTAATATTTAATTACCCATAGACATGTCTTGCTGGGTTTGAATTTCCAGTTGAATTCTATAACTTGTTTCTAAAACCCTACTGCTAATAGTTTTTTATTCTATTCCATGTTAGTAGAATAAAAACATGAAATATATAGAGCTTTTAAATTATTGTTATTCGCCTAGAGTGAAAGTATAAATATTTCCTAAATTCTGTTAACATTACAAAGAATATAATAAGAGGTGAAAATTTATATGTGTTTAAAAATTTGTTTTCTGAATTGTCATCTTCCATGATAGTGAATATGAACAATGGCAATTTTGTAAAAGAGTTTTATTCTGTAATCTATAGTGATAAGAGTGATAAGTATTTTATTTAGATAAGAGGAGGAAAACTTCTGAAGGGAACACGTGCTGATTTAAGTGTAGATACCCTTTAAAAATCTTTCTACATATAAGCAGATATTTTTGTAATAGATTTTACCTGGAAGGTCTCCTTAGGAGGAAGATCTGACTCTCAAAAACAATAGCTGATGCCAAGTGTTTCCATGGAAGGGCTACTCCCCTTCATGGCTATCCTGTGGAAAAACACAGGATAACCTAAAAGTTCTCCTAATATAATAGACTAATTGTGAGACACAATGAGACACTGGAGGTTACAACAAAAAATTTTGAAGAAATTTCTGGCCTCCTACAAGGGTCAATTGTCCATGATGGACATCTTTAAAAGTCCTCTCTTCATAGAAATTAAACAAGTTACTTTTCTCGTGACAGTTTACTACTGAGTGGGTGGAGCAAGACTCACAGTGAAAATTTTATTGAATACCAAAAACACCCCCCAAAAATAATCTAATAATTCATAGTCATTGTAACATCTGTCTGGATAAAATACTCTTTTTCTTCTGTTTGCATTTTTATAGTCTCTTTGCATCTATGCCAGATGTCATTTTGAAATTGCTGACAACCTCCACCTCCATAAAGAGACTGTAGAGGCTGTTTAAATTTTTCTGCTTTTGGTGGGAACCATATATAACACTCCTGTAGTTTCATTTATACCTATTCCTAGTAACTGGAAATCCAGCAGTGAATAATTGGGATCAATCTTGCTAAGCTGCAAGACAGAGTTATCACAGAGAGTGAGATTATAAAATCTTAGAATTGTTCAGAGAGGGAAAGGATGTGTGTCTGTGTGCATGGGTTACCCACCAATCTGGCAGGTGCCATCACAGGGAAAGGGAAAGGAGGAATATAAGGGTGAGAACCACTTTCTTTCCATGGCACTTTGGGATTACTTCCTGATAAAGATGCCAGCTGCTCAACTGAACTGAGACAGGTAGACAAAAAAAGGAACTTAAGAATGAATTATTTGCTGTCTTTCCACTGGGGTGGTACAGGAATTTTTTGTGTTCATCCATCAGGCGGACCAGATCCTCTGCTACTGTTCTTATGAGTCAGTGGTCCTCTCAAAAGTGGTCCTCTCAAAACAGCCTTTCTGAAACAGAAATATTTCCTTGCTCTAACCTTTCCTGCATAGGAGTTAAATGTGTCTCCTGGAAAATAAATGTCCAGTGGTAATGTGCCAAAACTCTTTCCCATTAGGAAATATGTGAAGATAACCAAGGTCAGAGGATGATAGAGAAAAGAGGGGAGAAAAAGAGAAAGGACAGGACAGAAATTGAAAAGGAAAGAACAGTTTGAAGAAGAGAGCTGAGATTCAGGAGACCACAAGAAGAACCTCAGAAGACAGTTTCTCTGAGTCTTGAGCAACAAAATTCATATGGAAAAATAAGAATTAATTCAGGGAGAGGAAAAGAGATGCATGGAAAAATGGTAGATGATAATTGAAACAAAATCTGTAGACTAATCTAGCAAGAAAAGGTCTGGAAATAGGAAAAAGGACAGAGCACATGTGAGCTGGGTGGACAGGGAGCTGGAAAGGGCAGATGGATGTGGCTTTGCCAGGAAAACATGTGCACATTTATAAGGAGACGTCTGTCTCCTCAGAAGTGAATTGAAGGTCTTCATAAGACTTCATAAGACTTCTCTGAGATTTGCAAATCTTGCGTTTTGCTGAAGCTGGCAGATGTCTCCCAGAAATATTAATGATATACTGGTCTTTTTGGAGTTCTATTTTCCCGGAGCTTAGCCCCAAAAAATTGGACATTTTTTGCTATCACCTTTGTGTCTTTAAGTCTGCACTTCACATAACAGCTTTATAATATTAACAACCTGATGACAGCTCATTATACATTATTAGACAAAGATTTTATTGTTGTGAGTGAGGAATATTCTCATTATTCAGAGGTATCAAGGGCATTGTTGTGTTGGGCAAATATTTTTAAGTAAGTGTTGATAAAGTGACATGTCCTTATGAATTTTGCTAATCCATATTTCAGAGATATTTGTGCAACCTTGGGGAGTTCAAGTTCTACCAGTAATATGACATGTAATTTCTCATCTCCATCTTAGCAAAGCATTATTGCATTATTTAATCCTGGGGTTTCGTTATAAAGAGAGTTTAAAATGTGTTTGGAAAATCTTTTATGAACTTGAGGTCACATAGTTAAACCATTGCGTAGCACCATACATCTCTGGACACTCATAATCTGAAGATATCAGACAGACATTTTTGACCCAGGAAAGAGCAGGACGACCTCATCCTGAAGCTTTTATTAGTTTGTCTTTAAAATAAATTTTGTTTAAAAAAAATGAACCTTGGCAAAAAGAACAAATCTGTGTGATAATTTCTACTACTAAAAAAACCTTCAAAGACCCAAACCGCCCCAAACAATTAAAAATAAGCAAACAAGCAAAAAAAGTACCAAGTTACAACTAACTGTTCTTCATGCACAGTATTTCTTCTTACAATAGCTTTTAGAAGCATGCTTAACACATTAATGTTGGCTCTGATTTTGATCTCAGCATGGGAATTGGCTGGTGTGGTGCTATAATCATTCTAGGAGGTGGGTCTTTTTCAGTCATTAGATTCTATGACAATTTTCCTTATTCATAAACATCCAATCTATTGCAGAAATTACTTCATTGTTTCTTGGTTTTCAGTAGTGAATGAAAACAGCACTTATTTAGATCATGGGTAGTAAAAACTGATCTCTGTAGCCTGGTGAAGACTGCTTCTTTCAGCCAGCATAGCGTTGGCTTCAACGTCACTTTACAACAGTTCAACTGACCGGGAACCAGCCTCAGGGCAAGGCTCTCATTTTATGGGATGAACACATTTATCTCATATTCAGTTACTTAGGAAGACAAGAAATGGACGTTCTTAAACAAGGGATGTTTAAGATTAAATGCTCTAAACATACACAACTGAACATAGCACCTTTTTTGAGATCAGTCAGTCGTAATGATTCCCACTACCAACCTTGTAACCCCTCGACTTATTAAGTTAAAAGTCTCAGCTGAACCATGGTATTCAAGAATCTGAGATGTGAATAAAATAACCTAGATCCAGTTTAGATTAATAGTAAAAAATATGACCTAGATGTCTAAAGTACGAGAAGGTAGGGTTAAGAAAATAGTCACAATTTAAAACGCTGTAAGAATATTCTGTGATTTTTGCAGGTGTATAAACTTTGGTGTGTGCTCCAAGCTCTAGGTTCAAAATCAGAAGAACACAACAGGTACTCAATGTTAGACCAAATTCTTATGTGCTTTTACAGGTGAACACTATTAAGGAAAAACTGGTTTAATGTGCTTAGGAGTAAAAATACTAGGAAGGATTCTTTATGAGAGGCTTTATATAGAGTTAAAAAATATCATAGCTTAAACTATGTATTGTCCTTCAGAGTCCTATCAGTTATCCTTTTTCTCCAAGGTAATAGCTGTGATTGCCAAAGAACTACTATTACTCTACTCATTATAGCTCCCACATATTTCAGATTGCATTATTTTTCTTATTAAAGTGGATGTGTCCCTGAAGAGGTGAAAATGAGATGACAAATATCTGCATGCTACAGTGTGGAAAGTCACTTCAAACTTCATCTTGTTCTCTGCAAAGGCAAATGATGCAAAATCTTCATCTCTGGGGAAAAAAAAAGATATCCTGGTGTGCCAAGAAGCTTAGAGATCAAAGGTATCACTCAGGTATCTCTGTGTATACTCTGAGATTCATGGCCTTATAAAATGAGATAACACGATGGAGCATTTTTCTAGTCATTTCTAGGTGTTCCCAAGGAAGTAAAGCTGATTCCTACTTCTGTTCTCCTTGATATTAGTCATCTCTAGGAAATATTTTAGCAAAGGCTACCTAAGCTATCAGAGCCAGTCCCTGAAGGTTCTTCTACCAGCTTCTGGAAGGAGAATTTCCACTGGCACAGCACAGGACAGTGCTATTGGCTTTCTCCTGGGCAGGCTGAAAGAGTGAGGTGGGTTTTGGTGGGAACTGCTCTGCCACGAGATGTGAGTGTTTGGCCAGGCACAGGGGCTGAGCGGCAGTGACGAAGTGGTTGTCTTTGGCATGAAGCTGCTCCTCACCCTGTGCAGGCTGGCAGACAGAGGTGAGGAGTGGTGCCATTCTGCCTGAGCTAGGCATGTTACTAGCTCCTTACTTTCACAAATGCTCAATTACAGCAGGGATTGCTTTCAAATAATTAGCAGCAAATTTCCTCCTTGTAACAACAGAAATCTAATCAAAGCAAGAGTCAGAAGCCACACTTCCTCTCTCCCTGAAAGACATTGCTGGGCTCAGATCAGACACCCTTCTCCTCAGATGCTCACTGAAACCAGAGACTGAAAGCAGAGCTGCTGTGCTCCCTAAGAAACACTGAACTCACCTCCTCCACAGAGGCTTTTGTTGCACCAAACTCACTGGGAAGGCTGCAGGTTTTCTCTTTTTTCAGAACATATTTAAAGTTCATAGAAGCAGTTGCTGAGTGTGGGGTTGTTTCTTTCAATCCACTCCCTTGAAGGTCACTGGATTTCTAATACTGTGAGTGGGCACTGACTTCTTCTCAGCCTTAGAATCTTGTGGGGCTGAAGTTGGGATGCACAGGTTTTAGGTGCAAAGACAGATCTTGGCTCACAGTCGAAGAATGTTCTGACTCAATGACTTGTAATTCTTGCATTAGTACTTTTCCCTCTATTTCCTTTACCTTGTACTTCAAATTTTCAGCTTTTTACTTATCAAAAATGGGTCATCTGGTCTTTTTGGAGCCAAGATGAAAAAGCAGAAGGTAAGATGAAAAAAGTCCCTTTACACCATGACAGGCAGTGACACCTGCCAGAATCTGCAGATGAGTTAGAAGTCAGACTGCTGAAATGTCTTCTGTCATAAGAGGGGAGGCCAAAACTCTCCCTTGCTGTTTCCTGAGAGGACCTGCAGAGATCAGCTCCTCAGCTTCTCCTTGTTGCCTACCATTGTGATGGCTGTGAAGACCTGCAGAAGGACAGACAGGCTGAGCACACCTTAGGGGTGGCTCTCAGAGTTCTGAGAGCAGTGTTCACCTAAGAAAAGGTCATCTGTATTTTCAATCTATTCTGTCTTTATTCTCACAGTGAGGATTTTTCCTAAATATATCTTTATGGAGTTTGGAAGCAACCTTTAAGACTAGGAGACCCTCTCTTTGCTTTTGTGTTAACAAAAGGAAGAAGGAGAAGGTGATTTTCTTTGTCCTGCTCTCTTCCTCATCCTTTTTTTCCCCTGTTTTATTATTATGATGTTTTCATACTATCTCAAGATTAAAATTAGTACACCTCAGCTTTTCCAGCTAGCTTTAATTATGGGTTTAATCAGTGTTTGCAACACATGCAGACATTATTCTTATTTATATGCATAGAAACCATTCTGATTCATTAACAAGGCAGACTTGACGTTACCATCTATTGTTGTCAGGCTTAAACTTTTGACACAGACTATTATTTTACTAAATATTTAAATTATTAAATGAAAGAATAATATGACAACATGACAAATAAAGTCCCTGGAAAATTCCTTTTTTTCCTACTTAATACAATTTTAAATAAGCAAATAACTCTTAATCAAATCTTTCATCCTAAAATTCTAAGTTCAGCACCTCATAAACGGGGATATTCACACCACCTGCGGCACACATAACATAATTTATGGTGTGTCTAATAGATGCTGTTTCTTCTTCAGGTAGGTAAGAATTAAAGGCTCTCAAGGCTCTGAGTACCAGAATGGGTAATCAGATGTGAAGATAAATCATGCCTCTACATACTTCATTATCTCCTGGGGACTGAGTGGGCCCTTCAGTTTGTTTGCAGAAGACACAAAGCTGGGCAAGAATGTCAATCTGCTGGAGAGCAGGAGCAGTCTACAGACAGACCTGGACAGCCTGGATTGGTGGGCCAAGGCCAATGGTATGAGGTTCAACAAGGCCAGGTGTCAGGTCCTGCTCTTGGGCCACCACACATACAGGCAGCACTACCGGCTTGAGGAAGAGCGGCTGGAAACTGCACATGGGATCTGGGAGTGCTGGTGACAGTGACTGAACTTGACCCAGTGTGTGCCCAGGTGGCCAAGAAGGCCAATGGCACCCTGGCTTGTACCAGCAATAGTGTGGCCAGCAGGACCAGGGCAGGGATTGTCCCCCTGTACTCAGCAATGTTGAAGCCACACCTTGAGTGCTGTGCTCAGTTCTGGGCCCCTCACTACAAAAAAAAAACACTGAGGTGCTGGAGCGGGTCCAGAGAAGAGTAACAGAACTGGTGGAGAGTCTGGAGCACAAGTCCCAGGAGGAGCAGTTGAGGGAGCTGGGGGTGTTCAGCCTGCTCAGCTCAGAGCAGAGCTTATTTCTCCATACAAGCACCTGCAAGGGGTGTGTAGCTGTTGTGAAGAGGGTTGGTCTCTTCCCCTAAGTAACAAGGGAAACGATGAGAGGAAATGGCCTCAAGTTGTGCTAGGACCAGTTTAGATTGGATTTTAGGAAAAGTTTCTTCACAAAAGGGGTTGTCAAACACTGGAACAGGCTGCCCAGGGAAATGAGTGAGCCATCATCCCTGGAGGTAATTTAAAAACTGTTTAGATGTGGCACTTAGGGACATGGCTTGGTAGTGGACATGGCAGAATTAACTTTCTGGCTGGCTGGATTAGATGGTATGAAATGTCTTTTCCAACCTTGGCAGTGCTATGGTTCTGTGTTTCTGTGATCATTACTGCTGAGTGCTGGGCTCAGAAGTAACTTGGCAAAATAGGGGTTCTTAGGGGTATGGTTCAGTATTGCATCCTGCTGAAAGTACTTCTTTCTGACAGGGAGCTTTTCCAAGATGTTTTTACTGTGAAAATGAAAAACTAATAGAAGCTGTTTTAAAACAGTTGCAGTAAAGAGAGAAGGCTCAAGGGAATTGCCTCATGGCTTATTTTTTTTAAAGAAACTGGAATTATCAAGTAATTTTTTCTGGTTTTAGTTGTTGTGAGTAGAGATACCATTAAACAGATGGGTGTTTCCATATTTTATGGCCATCTAGTAAATTAATTTTAATATCTTGAATGTAAACAGCAATGCATAAGCAAAAGTGCCTCAAGGTTAGCAAATGCTTGAGAGCTTGTGCCAGTTGAGATGGTTTTGTATCAGGCCTTCAGAGCAAGCAATTAATTCTAGGAGCCTGTATCAGCTACAAAAAATGGCAAAAAAAAAAAATTATTTGGTTTGCCAGTATTCCTTGACAGAAACTCTGTGGCTTCTCAATGCAAATACCATGAAAAGAAAACTGCACAACAAAAGAAAGCAAACTCAATCACAATAAAGAGTATTTACTGTTCAGTTCAAAAAAAGGTTTCTGCTAACTGTCTAAGCCTGGAATGAAGCTGACACTGTTGTTATAATATATGTAAAGGAACAATGCAACATATTCAGCAATTTCTCAATCCTCTAGGCTCCACTAGAATTTTAAATCATAGAGTGTTATGATTGGTAGTCTGATATAGATTTTCTGAGTTTAGCTTCTCTTGTGACAAGTGGAGTTGGTCTGTTGAAAAAAAAAATTAAACAATTTTTTTAAAGTGTCAAAGTCCATTTATCCTCCCATTAAGGCAGAAGAGATACAAACAACAGCCAATACCCTGTTGATACACTGCAAATTCAATGTCATGTTACAAGTAATGGGCCAAAGAAGCTTATTTAAACCATTCCAGCAAAGCTTTCTCCTCACAGTAATCCCTCCTTACCACTCCTCATTAAATTCAAGGCTAATTGAAGTCCTGTGGGGGAGTCTTTCTTGTATTTTTTGTGCTTTGGGAGAAAACCATATCACATAAACAGCATCATAACTCCTAACAGAGCTAAAAGGTGATTCAGAACCTTAAAATACAGCCAGTAGCAGAAATACATAAACAAGTAAATGAGGATTGTACAATGACCTGGGAATATCTATTGCAGTTGATGACTGTTATACAGAGCACTCAGTAAGGAATGCAATGATCTGTCATGTGAACTATAAAATCAGTTTATAGTTTCAGTTAAATTAATTTATAACTGCTATCAATCCTGTTAATTGGTCAGCATGGAATATGAGGAACAGCAACACCTCTGCACTTAAGAGTCAACATCTTATAAAAGATGTAATTTTAGTGTGACAGTGAGTATAAAATTATTCGCTGACCATGAAGATAAATTTATAACACCATTGGGTTCCTTATTCAAATAGATCTCCAAAGTGTGGAACAATTAATCATTTTGATTGTACAGACAATGAAGCATGCAGCAATCTCATGTAATTGCACCATAAACTATGTTCTTGTTCAAATCAAAGGTTTTTTTCAGGCCTAATATTACAATCATTTGTCTGAGCATGTAATTTTATACCCTGATGGCCCTTCCATTGCTTTATGCTGAATAAATGTATTTAAATGAAAGGGATTGAATTACTTTAAGTTTGTATGACAAAAATTCTTCTGAGCTTTTAGCTGAAATAATCTGAGGCACACAAAATGTTTAGGAACCTTTTATTTTAAGATATACTTTGCTTAACATGACAGAAGCAGAATAAGATGCCCAGTCCAGAATGGATATAACATCTCTTCCAGCTAATCATCTGCCTGCTACTGACAGAAATTCAAAATCCTGAAATGGCTGTGAATGCTTTCCAGTGTCACCCAGCTCTGACAGGGCTAAGGAACTTTGAATGTCCTGCTGGCATCCTAAAATGGGCCTTTCCTTTGGGATGTGGGCAGAGGAGATCCTCTGCTCCTCTGAGACCTTTCTGGCAAGCCTCTATGGGAAGCCTGTGGCCTTCAGAAAAGTCTGGGATCTTGCAAATTTTGTTGTGCCTATGTAAGAGGTGCACGGAAGTCACACATTTGGTTTTACAACTTTATTGCCACAGAGGGGAACATACAGAAAATAACTGTGGACTATGGAGCACAATTTTAACAAAGGAAGTTTCACATTATTTGAAGGTCATGTTCCCACTGCTGATGGGAAACATAAAGATTCTGTACTCCTTCATCTAAACTGAACGGCAAGTTACAGTCATAGAACAGCAAGAAATCCCCCTAAAACCAATCAACAACCCCCCTCCCCTCAAAAAATCTCCCACAAAACCTTCCACAAACTCTGGGGTTTTGGCTTTGTGTCTGAGTCATGCTGACAGTTCCAGTTCTGCACTCTGAGCACTTGCGTCAGTTTGCAGTTGACAAGAAAAGGATTAGATTAAAAAAGCAGAGAATTAAAACCAAGATGCATTAACAGTTGATTACTTTCACCATGAAAAACAGCTTGGCTTGATTCAGTAATGTTTTTTACTTTCTTTTACCATTGCCTTTGCATTAATTTTGGATATTGTTGCTTCCTAGAAAGTAATTATCCTGCCTATGTGTTTTCTTGATTCGATGACTAGATAAAAGTCAAAATTACTAAGAATAAATTCAGACATCTGACAGAATAAAATGCTCAATATTGGTTTTATGTAAGAGTTTCTAAAGATTGAAGCCTTCATTTGTAACCAAATAATCTGCAATTGTTTGACAGGTCTTGTGAAGAGATGCTTGTTTAAGCCACAAACCATCATTTTGAATAGAGTGTAATTATCCCAAAGGCTGCTGTCTCTATCATGGTTCCACAGCTATAGGTGTATACAGCTGTGGAGTATATTCAAAATATTCAGAATGAAAATCTTAATAAAGATCCATGGCACAAAGGAAGCTTCTTTTGCATGGAAGGATGAGATGATGTGAATGGTGTGGGCTGGGGAGAGCTATCACTGACTACAGTTCTGCCGCTGTTCTGCCATGTGGCAATTCATAAATTTTAGCTTCAGCTTGGTATAACAAAAAACTATTTCAATGTCTTTAAGTTATGTGCATATTTCCCAGCTTTTCTGTAGTTTGCTCTTAAGGCATATACACAGAAGAATAAATCTTGCCTTCTCAGACTGCTGTAAAATAAGTGTTTGCACAGTATGAGATGAACACTGCACCTGGAGTAAGGAAGGTGAATGGACATGGCATCCTGTGATGCTGTGACACAGTAAAGCATTGAATTCCCTCAGTGCTGGTGGGAAAATACACCTTTTAACTATTTCATGTAGTTAATGTTAGGTATGATGAGCACATGCCCCTAGGTTATGGGAGATCGTCATGGCGAGTGTATAAGCAGCACAGTAAATCACTTCCTGGAAGGGTGCAGGGAGTTGTTTTTGCAGTGTTGCTAAGTATGGGAAAAATTATTACAGTAGGATGCAGAAGGGCAGCTGGTGGAGAGATAGGGGAAGGGCAAAAAGCCCATGGAATGGGAGAGTTTGGCCATTGTCCTTAATGAGAAAGAGCAGCAGGGTTTCTGTTGTAGCCTAAGGATGGTGGGGGTTTTATGACAGCCTGGGGTTTCTGCTGGTCCCTCTATTGATTGTGTCTTACAGGGGATGAAGGTTTGACCTACAGACTTTCAGGTCATTTATAAGAAACTACCTCAGGTAGTTCATAAGAAAAAATAGGCCAAAATTTATGAGAGCTATTTATAAGAACATCCCTGCAGTGCTGCTTTCTCTCTCACAATCATTTTAAGGGTCATCTTAAAAATTCTCTAAAATAAACATGCAAGACCTTCAAGTCCTTACTGTGAAATTGGCACTATATACCACAGATGAGTAACATTTCTGGTTTTTCGTTAATTTCCTCTCCTTTTTAGAGAAAAACACAAATACAACAGGTGGAGAACATCATCTTCGCTATCAGCTTCTCACCTGTTTTGTTCCTCCCTTGCATAAAATTACAAATAGGAGTGACCCAGCTAGTAAGCTGGGCATGCAGCTGTTTTGTGAGTGAGTTGTGTGTCCTGTGCTTGGAAATGGTGGATTTCTGCCTGCTGACCGGACCTTGTTGAAATCAGCCACTGAACATCAGCAAAAAGTGAGTAATCCTGTACAGCAAAACAGCAGCAGCACAAATCCAGGCACCAGCAGGAAGAGATTCCAAGGGCTGTCCCTGAAAAGTGATTGCTCACTGAATGAGGGCTAAAAAAAAGTTTTAATTACTCTCAGAATATGTTTTGCTTCTCTGGAAATGGTCTTTTTTGCTGCATCCAAAGTAGATTGCAAGTACCAAGTCAGTTAAAAGTGTAGCTGTTCACAATTCATAATGTACTGTTATAAATAATGCAGCACAGGGTATAGAAGCACAAATAGAATTATGAATAATGTTATGGAAATTACTGAGGGAGAGAGATTCAAACTAATTTAAAAACAAACATAACCTGAAATGCTGTGACTTGGGACTTTTAGTTTTGCCAAACTGAAAGAGTTTATTTGGGGCTTTATAGCATTTTTCCATAGGGTTCATGAACTGTTAAGACCTCCTTGCTCTTTCCCTATACTATACTCAGTGGGAGTAGATGTTTACTCATTTTGCCTTACTTCCTGACACTATTACATTTTTGCTTAAATCATTTTACAAGGAATGGTGCTGTGGGCTCATTCTGCCTGTGCTGGCACATTGGCATGCTCTGATCAAAGAATGAGTCTGCCTCACACTGGGGTGAATATATTCTCATCCCTGCTACACCAAGGAGACTATTCTAGTTAAAAAATTCATCTTGAAAGCAGGAGATGCATGCACATTGCTGTATCTATGAGAAGTTTTAAGAAGTTTGTTACAACTGTTGGCAATACTATGACTTTTTCCAGATGTTGTACTCCAATACAAATATCTTAAATCTGTCTTGCATCCATGACTCTCTAAATATGTAAATATTAGGTAGTATCCTAGAGCAAACAGAAATAAAACTGAAACAGAGATTTTAAAAAGCAAAGTACTAAATATTCTATTGATACATTTGGTTACTGTGAGTTAAAGATTTTCTGTCTCACAATTAACACAGAGATTAATTATGCAAATTGTTTTTAAAATATTTGTTCTGATGGTCTTTTAGCATTCTGTAAAGATGCTTTAACCGTTAATTACAGTTGTTCCCAGTGCCTGGGGCTATATTTCCAGTAGCACTCTGCTTTTAACACCTCCGCAATATCACTGTTCCCTTTGTTGAAAGTTACAGTTTAAAAATAGCAAAGCCCTTACATATTTCTTCAGCACTATTTGATTGCTACAAACAACCAAAAATTACCTTAGTAACTACTTAATAAAGTCAGAAGCTAACATATAATAGATACATACATGTTTTAAATAGCTATTTCCTTGGAATAATATATAATGGAAATTAGCAGGCAACTCAAGGATTAATTATTACAGAATTTATTATTTCTAGATCCTGTGATCCTATTTAGAAGAGTTATCTCAGGATAATTGACTTTTGATTACACGGTACAGTAATTCTCATAAACATCTTGTTATGCTGCATAAAAATGTCTTGTGGGTTTTTGGGAATTTGAAAGCAAAGGAGCCTGGTGACCACAATGCCCTTCCCAGGTCCTGTTCTATGAATCAGAATTTATTATACCCTAAAAATCTTCTGAATTTTTGCCAGTCTTCATTTAGTCTCATTAATGTTTTGGGTTTTTTTTTTTTTAATCTTGAGAATAATCCTTTCCCTTCTGTAATCTTCATTATTTCTTTTATCAAAAGGTGGAAATAATTTACTATTCATGGGAGGTTTCTATAATGTACTCCATTTTGAGTTTTTTATCTATGTTTTTAACGAGCTATTTAAAACACTGACTTTGTTTACTAGCTCTGCTGAGGGGTCAACTTGCACATTTGTATGTGATATTATATATATATATATATGACTAAAGTAATTAAAACCACTTTACAACTTTTGTGATCACATAACAGACATCAAACTGTCTTCACATACTTAATTTGATTCCCCTAAATAAATGAGTATTTTAAAAAAGTTCAATAGAAGTACTTTATTTCTGAATTTATTTCTACTGATGATTTTTATAGTCTAGACAAGTATTTACATGTTGTAAAAATATTTTGTTAACACAGTATTTCTATGTACTATCCCAGGGATGTTGTCTTCCTTTTACTATGCAAGATTTCCATAGTGTTCTAAAACTGAGCATTAAAACTGCCAGTTCTAAGGCTGCTGCTCATTTCTGTTGTGTGTTACTCTGTACATGTTTGTGTTGCATGTCAGTATTCAGTTCACTTTAATAACTTAGTTAATGTCAGTAACCAAAATCTGCTCTATAGCACTCTTTATAAAATAAATCTGTTCACCAGAAGAAGCATTTGAGGTGTACAAGGGCAAAAGAGAAATCAATGTTTTCTTGTATTCTCTAGTCTGTTATTAGGCCAGTAACAACTTAGATACTGTCAAATGTAATGTAAAACAAATAGTCTTATCCTTTGGAATACAAGGATACAACTGGGTTGGTTATCCTACAGGTTGCCCCTCTCTCTAGAAATGTTCTTCTTACAGTCTAATGAAAGTAAATCTTCATGTGATTGTGAAATGATTCCTGAACTTCAGATAGTTTTCCCTAAGCCAGATGACACAAGTAAATTTTACTGACCTTGGGGGGCATCTTCATGTAGCCCTGCCAGTGTCTGTGGCAGGTGTGCTCCAGTCCTCGCTGGGAGCATGTGCATCCCAGGGGAGATGCTGAGTGCAAGATGATGTGGAGGTTCCTGCAGCAGGCACAAGGGCATGCTTTCAGAAGCCCCTGCTTGGATGTGCATGTAACATAAATCTTGTAGTCTCCTACTTAAATTATAGTTTTTATTGATTACTTTATAGAGAAAAGTACAGCTGTGATAACATCACCAGAGTAAAGCAGTGGGGTTATGAATCTTGTGGACCTGTGAAGAAATTTCCTCTGGTTGTGTGCTTTTTCTTTATTTGAGCTTCCAAAATAAAGGTCTGCCATTGATTTGCAGTGTATTCTGCCTCTGTTATGAGGAATATTGCTGCTTTCCTGGCAGTGCATACGTACTGCATCACAAATCAGGGAGCATGTCAGAGAGTTAATAACTGTACAAGTTGGACTGCTTTGGGCTCTAAGTGTTAGAATCTCATCTAAAAGCTCCTCCAAAAAGGAAACCAGGCCTAAAGATCACAGATTTTCAGCAATATTTGTTCTCCTAGTGAAAACCCTACCCTTCAGATGACTTTGGCATCCTCCAACATCAGCTTTTGAACTCCAGAAATGCCCAAATTCCCTGAGCACATCACTCCTGCAAAAACTGACCTTGCCTAAAGCAGAGGCTCAAAGTCATGCTGAAGTCCTTGTGGCCCCTCACTGGATTCAAACTAGAGATTCCTTTCCTTTCCTTGCTGGTACTGCCAAGTCATTCATCTGTACTGTGACTGCATCTGCATCTACTGCTCCTGCAAAAGTCTGTCTCTCCTTAGGAGTCCCTGTGAGGCTGTCCTCTTAGGAGTTTTTATAGTCACACAAACAGTATGGAAAAATAAAGAACAGAGGTAAGCAAATCTGAGGCCAAACTGCAGGCACTGCAGATACCTCATCTGACAGGGAAGGGAGATTTGACCATAGTGAGGTAAAGGAAAGATGAGAATAGAATTCAAATAAAAATTTTTGAGGGTTGCAAAAAAACCCCTCACTAACTTGCAGTGGATTTTATGGCCAAGATATGTTGATCTCTTTATAGAGACAACAGGCTGTAAAAAATGCAAAATTTTTTAGTACAAGCATACAGCTTTTGGGTTATTTGCTGGTAAGTAGTAATAGTGAGATTGCAAACATTTTAAAACACAAAAGGGATGAATTTTTAACAAACAAAAACATGTTCACAAATGTTGTTCTTGTACTTCAAACCACAGTACAAAGAACCAGTGTGCATGCAGGGGGGTTTGTTGTTGGTTGGTTTTAGGTTTTTTATAAATTCCCATTTACCGTCTGGTTTCCGTCCTAGGCATTTTTAAACAAGAAATCCTACACTGCACTTGTTATTTAGGTTATTTCCTGCTTCAATTCCTTCTTAAGTCTTGGATAAATATCCTCTGGTCATGATGAACCTGTTTGTAAACTGTTTCTGAACTTCAGATGAATGAAAGACCATTGAGATACCATTTATTTAAAAAAATGTGTGTTTGTGCAGTTGGGAGAAAGCACGTTTCTGATGAGAGAATTTTCTGCACTCCTCTACATTCACTGTGTATAAAAATTCATTTAATTTATCTGCTCTGGTATTATCTTCTGAATGCCTCTTTTGTGCCTTTAGCATTTACTGTTGTATAGCCTTTCTAGAAGGCTTTGATGGCTCTGTAAAAGGTTTTATTATTACTTTTTTTAGCTTTTATAACTTTCTTCTTTAAGCTCTTTGGTCTGCCTTGTGTTTTTAACCTGCCAGAGCTCATTCTACTTTCTTTTTCTCACTTGAGCACAATGTCAACTTTTTAAAGGTCACCTTCTCCCTTCTGAAACCTGGTCTAGAGCACATGTAACTGATCAAAGCATGATGCAGTGAGTTAAAGGTGAAGCCACTCCTGGTCAGTGAAAGCTGTAGTGTTAATGAGATATCCAGACAGGAGGGGAGAGCTGTGGGGTGGTCAGTAATTGAGCTCAAGAGGACTCAGAAAGAGGTTGAAAGCCTCTCTTTTGCCTCCCTATGGCAGTGCCTGCCTAGAAAGGTGAATAAACTGCTGTTGCTTTTTGTTGTCTTGAATACAGTAGGGGAAAAATGGCAATTTAAATGACTAGAATTGCATCAAAAAGTCTTTGTTCAGTTTTTCCTCTTAATGGACCCAAGACCCTCAAAATTGGGCTATCCATTTAGGTCAAAAAACCAAAAAATTAAACTGTTGAGTGACATTAATGACAAGCTTAGAGAGATGCCATACATTGCAACTGTGACACAACAGAGTGAAAGAATACAGATTTTCCCATACAATAATCTTGTATCAAGGAGGAAATGTAAATAAAACAGTGTTATGTTGTACTGTTATTAATTAAGACCTGTTGTTCAATATGCTGAAAGGCTTTAAAACAGTCCATGCACATTAAAACTTAACACAAAGAAGTTCAGCTGAGACAAATATAGAAAACAATTGCTTTTCATTTTTAATTCCAAAACTCTTGCAAGAGCGTTTAAAAATAAAGTAGGATTTGTTTCAAGGAACAAATTTGATGAATCTGCATAAAAGCAAACAAACATCTTGATATGAAATGGCACCTCTATCTGCAGCAGTTGCTCAATTTTGACCTCCCTTAGGAACATATAAAATAACATCTAGAATTTATTTTCAAGTATTTTGAAAAACTGGAAATACATGCACATGCTTAGTGTGCAGATGAGGCATTGCTTCACTTTAAATAACCAAAAAAGAGTAACCAGCAATACCTCTCATAGAAGCAGGGTTTAAGAGCTTGGTCTGTTACAGCCAAGAGTTTCAGCCAATTATTTCTCTGTGAACACTAACTGGCATAAAAATGTTCCATAACTTTACTGCATACAGGGGGTTTATTTCCCAATTTACTTTTTTTCCCTTATCACAGCTTCAGGCTGGCCTGTAAAATTCACTTCAATGTATTATTAAGTGTGATGGGATTTACATAGATTTGAAAATACTCTTACAATAGCACCTGAGTGATAATTAAGTTATGTGACTCTCTGACAATTGCCTTTACTACTTGAGAAATAGCACAGACTTTTTTTGGATCCCAGCTGAAAATAGATAAAACGGGAATTGCAGCAGTGGCATAAGATGGAGGCAATACTGTCATATAAAACACTGTACACTCACATTAATTGTGCTCCTTTCCAACAATGTGAAGCCTTTGCCTTTATAGTTCCACTCCTTATGGCTCCTTGTAGTTTCAAAGGTATAGCAGTCTCTGAGTCTATTGCTTTTAACAAAATCACTATTGATTGGTGGTGAGAGGAACAAAACAATGAAAAAAATGCCATTGGACAGCTGATGCAAAAGTTTTCTTTTGCTCTTGTTACTGAAGCTGTCAGGAGCTAGTTCTGCATTAAATATGTGGTGCCAAGTTCCCCATCAGTCATCAAGGAGCTGCACACACTTAGTGATGCCTTCAAGCTCTAGATATAAAACAACACACTTTGGAGAGCAATGTTAACATAGGAAGCAATATAAAAGCTGGTCTTTAACTGGATGCCTCCAGAGTCAGGTATGAAAAAATGCCCGGCCCACATAGGGTGAATACAGTTTTGTAAGTTTAGTAAATTAGCATAATTAACAAGAATTCCCAATTAGAAGCACAAGTAATGAGGTAGTTCCCCTCCTTGGTTCTACCTCTTCTGGAGCCCTCTTTCTTTCTGCTAGCTATACTTTGTTTATGAGACCATGTCTTGAGAGAGTAGCTCATCCTGGGTTCCCAGAGGAAGAAGAAAGATAGAATTGGGGCCCTTGGAATGTGTTCTGTCTTTCTGTCTGTCAGTACTGGACTTATATATGAATTATATAACTATACAATAATAGTCTACAGAGCTACAAATATATATGAAGAAAATATAAAAGCAAAAATATGTTTGGCATCATTACAACTTGTGGTGGGACCTCCGCCCTGCAGGTCCCATGGTGGATAGCAGTGATGGGATTAATATTGTAGGGAATTAGCACAAAAAAATTCAGTGTGAGACACTATGGAAGGAGAATGTGATAGCTACTTTAAACAAAAACAGTCTCACTCCCTTGCTCTCGGACTTCATCCTTTGCCAAGACATACACCCATGGGGCTTGGTCTGGACAAGGAGTGCTGACTATTACATCCTCATCTCTCTTGTTTCTTTTGTGACTAGCAGCAATCAACCATATTTTGAATGCTTATGCCCCATAGGTGTGGATGATATCTGGATTTCTTTCAGTTCATTATTTTGCTTCAGACCTTTTAAGCCTTGGGCAAAATTCTGTATTTCCTCATTCTTTTTGCCTTCATCATCTTATGCTTTAATCATTAGGCTGCCTTTTTATTTGTATCTGGTCATTCAAATGCAGTCACACAGACAGTGCTCTGTAGCAATTAATGTGTATCACTTTTATGCTCACATTTCCACTTGTGCTTATCCCAGTTGCTTTTCTGTTAGGAATTCCCACTGTCTAGCTCTAGGCATTAGCTATTTATTTCCCAGGGAATAACAGAGCTGGAGAAACACGGCACCACACCTAAGCCTTTCTACTAATAGGGTGCAGAGGAACTAGGAATTAAAAAACCCCCAAATGACAAGCCAGTTAAGGATTTCTATACATTCAAGCAGAAATTACCTGAAGGGCTACCACTCTGAAACTGTCCTCTCAGTGTCAGTACCACTGTGGTTTAGCTTTATCTTTTCTGCCAGAAAAGATATTTCTGCCTCAATAGAAATATTGTGAAATATTGAGAATAGAAATATCTACATCAATATTTCTACCTGCTTTTTTTTTCTGTTTTTATAATAATTCTGATCAGGCCTGGGGTAATTTTCCCAACACATGCCTTAGTTCCACTTCTCCCCCATGGCTTCTCTACCTCTTTAGCCTCTTGCAAAAATCTGTCTCTTCCAAAATGCTGCTGTTAAATGTACATTCCTTTAAAGTCCTGGCTTCTGGGTTCCTACCTCTCTTACAAGATTTTCTGTCTCTACTGTCTAGACCCTTGTCTCTCCTAACACAATTTGTAAAGTAACACTTTCTAGAAGCACAAGGAAATAGTATTTTTAATACAATTAAATGGCTCTTTTAAGCATATTTTAAACTAGACAGAGCCAAAACCTTCACCAGAACTAAACTTCAGAGCTTACTGGCTCCAACTCAGTTTACTTTTACTGCACAGCTCTTACAATTTTGGTAGCTGTCAGCTTGAAGTCCCAGTTTGAGCTCTCTACTGAGTTTGCTGGCCAAGTTCCCCTAAGGGTGATTGTAAGTGATGGAACAATTAATCAAAAATTTGCAAAGAAAAAATTTCAAGCAATTCAGAATGAAAATTAATACATCTCTGTATAAAATGTTCCATGTGTAGTTCCTAGGGAATTTGGAAGCATTCAGATCCTGTAATAAGATATTTAATCATCAAATGAAGATTAAATATTTTTAAAATGAAATATTTTCATCATGTATTCTTCCTTAGCTAAGCAATTCTTGTTTTGGGAAAGCAATTACAAAAGACTACAGTCAGTTCTATTATACATTCCCAAAGCAGCAAATCAAAAACATAACAGTTATATAGGGCTATTTCTTCTAGGATCCAATCAACGAAATTGATTCTTGTAAAGGATAAAGAGGACACCATCAAGTCTGTAGCCACATGCATGATTATGATGTGTTCTAACCAGAAAACAACCGTGCAAATAACGGCTTGGACCTGAGGAACTTAATCTGGAACCTTCTGTCTCTAAACCTGTGATTCTTAAAAAGTTTTTCTTTTGACCATTGTGAAAAGAGAACACACTTGGAACAGAAGGCTATTTCATTTACTTTATTATGCATTGGTCTTATTTCAAAGACTGATTTAGACTTTTATCACTCCTCCTTAAACCTCAACCACAGAAGAGTTCATTCTTAAGTTTCAAGCAAATCTTTAATTGATATTTTTCACTCTATTGCCAAACAGTCATAGATGGTATGAATTATCTTGATTAATGCAATGGTGTTAGTGGAATATAGATACACTTCATTTTCAGTTCCATAGCTCAACTGAGCCACCAATTTATGTGGTTTTTACATCATCAAGCAACCACAGTTTCACCAGAGCCCTTTAAGGTGGAAAGCTTAGCGCTGCATGGTTTCAACAGTATAAGAAAGGTACTCCTTTCAGTGATCTACAGTCTTTATAGCAAAGACACTGCCTTCTGCCCTGGTTGTTGGTCCTGTGCAGTCATGTTTTTCCTGGCACAGATATTATGTGTTGATTTGACCACAGGAAATATTTTGGCTCTTGGCTGTGTCAGACTTAGGTTGCATAGGAGATCTTATAAAAAACATGCAGGGCCAGCACTTTGGGCAAGGCTTCTTAAGCCTTTCCACTGCTAGGATGTCAAAACCTTTTGAAAATCATCTAAAAAACCAGCAGAGTCTGCAGGCAGAACTGGAGAATTCCTGTACTCCAAAAGCTGCTAGGTTATGTTGTTTTGGGGTTACAAAATTGAATAACCCGACCAGAGTTTGTGCAGCAGCCTAAGGATTAGCTCTGCTCCTGTCCCTATCTATAGATTGCCAGAAAATGTTTTTCTATTGACTTTCTTATGCAGCAGAACTCCTGTTAGCCACATTATTTTTCACCCAAAGCCAAATAAAAGCAAGTCAATGAACTCCATTCATTTTCCAGCTGGTTCAGCTACCTGAGCCAACTTAGCAGATAGTTTACAAAAGCCATCCTGGCAGAAAGAAGAGCAGGGATAAGCACTTGAGGATTTAGTATGGGGAGTCAGCTCTTTCACTAGGATAAAAAAGTTTTGGAAAGAAGCAAAGCTTTTGAAATGGTGGTTTTCATGCTTCAGCGTGGCAGTTCTGTTTCAGTATTGTTTGCTCTTCTGTACATTCTTTTTGAATAACTTCAAAAACAAATGTGAATTACCAATTAATGTGAATTATCATTGATAAACATTCAGATGATACAATTGTTATGATAACACTTCAGTCAGTTTTACAGGACACGTGCAAGTAAGGACTTAGGGCTTCAGCTCAAAAAACACAGGCAGAAGTCTGAGATTTTTCAGATGGCAGGATTTCACTTGAAGGTTCCCTTCAGGTCTTTGTCTGAGATGCCTATGAGCAAAGC
Organism: Anomalospiza imberbis; assembly: GCF_031753505.1. Lineage (NCBI taxonomy): Eukaryota > Metazoa > Chordata > Aves > Passeriformes > Viduidae > Anomalospiza > Anomalospiza imberbis. The sequence continues at coordinate 94,225,755 of NC_089683.1, forward strand.
AGGGGCACCAAAGGTGGGACTCAGCTGCAGGTCAGGAAGAACTTTTACACTAAGACCTATGAAACAGAATGCAAACAATTAGTGTCAACAATTGTTTCATTGATGCTCTGAGCAGTAAGAAGGTAAAATTTGCCAAATTACTACAGACTCAGCTGTAATGCCTTCAGTCAGAAACTACCAACTAGGACATTAAATGTGTGGTGGAGAGTCTCATCAAACTCCACCTGGAAAAAAAATTTAAGCCTGCTGTAATCTCAAGTAGGGAAGAGAGATGCTTGTAACGAGGGAGATAGTAGCTCTTCTTGGTCTTACTCTCTGCTATTCCTTCATGTGTCTCTGTATTTTGTTCTTGATTGTCTTCCCATGCAAAACAGTAAACAAATAAGTGGAAAATAAACTCTCTCAGACTTGCAACAACATCCTCTGCAATGCAGTAATTATGGTGATACAACACAGCAAGGACTGTAAAAAATGTGATACAGAACTGTATCTAAATTTTGTTTCATACATTCAAAAGGCCAATATATGCAATGGACATTATACAACAAGGTAAACCTATGCATTATTTCGTTAGAAGAAATGTTGCATCTTAACTCTTCTTGGTTATGAGAAGTCTGGGAACCTTGGGGTTAAGTCTGATGCAAAGCCACTTTTCTGATGGAGTTCAGCAAGAAGATTTTCTGCTTCCAAAATATCCAACATTCTCAGGAAAAGTTGGAATCAGAAGGTCATGTTTTTCCCTTAGCTATAAAGAAACATCCAAACTTTTCTTAGTAATTTGCTTTTTAAAACAAGAATTCACATTTCTTTAAAATCTGGAAAGCTAAGATGCTTAGTTTGTCCTTAGTGCTAGCAGACTTCAGTGGCACTGAATATTTTCTGGCTTATTCCACCAGATGAGAAGCAGTAGTTGGAAAGTGTTCTGACAACTGCTTTTGCTTCCCATTGGCAATCCAGTAGGCTCCAAATGGGGGAGGTTGAGCCATGAGCCTTGTGACTGCGATTTCCTTCAGCCTTCTCCTCAGCATTGAAATCTTCAGGGAAACTGTTAATCATCTTGAGATCTCCTTTTTATGCAAGCCAAGAATCCTCTGAGTGGAAACCTGTACCTGGCTATTCACTTCAATGCTGAGGGAGGGAGAATCCATTTGCTCACAATGGTGTTCTCCATCCTGGACACATCCTCCTCTTGTGAATATTTGCTCTGACAGATGTGGCCATCAAAAAGCTAATTTGACTAAGTTGATTTAACTTCATCCCAGAGTTATCAATCCACAACTAAAGCTCTTACTCTGCCCTTCCAAAGCTCTAACACAGAACGCTTTTATCTATTTCCCTAGTAATTTTATTTGTCTTCATTAAAGATTTTCCTTTCCTGATCCTTGGTGGATTTGCTGTCTGTAACTGAAAAATCTCTTATGCTAGCAAAGCCACAGCCAGTTCACTCCAAGTGGATATGAATAAGGCATCCAAATATTATATAACAAATACTGATATTTTAAAAAATACTGTGATAGCTCACACTTGCAAAATATTGGTCCAGATAGTCTATAACTCAGTGACTGAATGCTGTGACCATATCTCACCTGGTGTCTCAGAGGTTCTCCCAAACACCTCTCTAATGTTCTCCCATCAAATTAACTTGGCTGCTGTAGAACAGTGGCTGTGTGGCCTCATTCCCTCCGGATGCTCTTGGAAATGCTGGCCAGACAAGACAGTGAGCCTTGACTCTGTGTTGTTCTCACAATTTTCTGAAAGAATGGCTTTTACAATGCTGAATTGTCTTGTTTATTACTCCTGGTGCAAGTTTGGGGTGTTTTGCTCTGTCCTAGAATGCTGATGCTGAGCCAGCATGAATGAAGGTGTGAGATTGCAGTGCTGGAATGCTGGTTTATACCTTGAGAAAATTACCCCTGGTGCCACATGGATTTGTCAGCCTTGAAACACAGCCCTGAGATGGGAGCTGTTTCCATGCTTGGAGAGCCTTTTTTTTTTTTTTTCCCTGTGAAAAAAGCAAAAGTAAAAGCTGTTTTTCTCTAGGTGATTACTCTGTTCTGTAAAGAGGGAAGAATTTTCCCTGATTTATTTAAAGAAAATCACCTGGCATGCCCATGTGCTCAGGTTTCCATCTTACTGAGGAGGTGAATTACCAGTCATCAATCCAGGTGACTGATGGAAAAATTTTCTTCTTATGCTTGCGTGAGCCACTCCAGTTCCAAGTCCCAAAGCAGTTTGTCTGCCCAGTAGATATGTGTTTGATTTAGAGGCACCACTCCAAGGGTAGGAGGGAGTTGGGTTTCCACAGAGCAGGGTTCTGAACCATGATGTTGTATTGCTGAAAACATCCTCCTTAAAAAAAAGCCAGTGAAATTGCCTGAGCCCCTCTGTGTAGGGGAGGAAAGTTACTTATAGCCAATAACTAACAACTGTGATTCCTTTGCTTCTCAATGCTTCCATTATCCAGATTTACTTGCCAAATAACTGATACGAATAATGCTCGGTCTGTAGATTTTTCCAATAATTTCCAGTAATAAAATCACTCAATTTTTAGATTTTATTAAATACAGAGGTTGCATGGCATTGACATTCTCTCTCCAGTTACACATAACTTTTAGAAATAGGTTGCCTTTTCTAAGATTTCTGATTACAAAACCTATCATGCCCATCTGCATGACAGTAAATGTGTAACATTTGCTCCCTCTCTAGTTTGTGGTCAGGAATATTCCCAATCTGCCACTGCCTTTGTGGGATCTCTGAGGAGGACCAGCATTGCTGAGCAGACAGCTTTAAACATTCTGAAAGATTATTCTTAAAATGTGTTCAACTACATTTGATCATTTGGCTTCAAATGAAGGATACTATCAGATATAAGCTGATAGATAACTGATCAAGGGGCAAAGAATGCTGAAGTAATAATTAACTGTTCCACTTAGAAAAACAAAATGAACATATGCTAAGCGAAAGTAGAGAATTTCTGATTCCTTCTGGCCCAGCACATTGATGCAAACACCTTTGCTTCTGCCCTTTGACTGTATTTCCAAGTTCCTCAGGGATCTCCAAGTTTTCCTACAGAATTGCAGCAGCTACTGAAGTTGGAGCTGAAGGCACGACTGCCCTGTCTCACAGCCAGACGCGAGCAGCTGCTGCTGTGCAGGCTGCAGGGGCTGCACCCCCAGTCCAGCCAGGAGCATCCATCTGCCTGAGCTGCTCCCAGGTGCCTCATCCCTCAGCAGCTGCCTTTTCTTCAAGACTTTAAGCAAAATGACTTCTCCTCATATAATCCTGCATGATACTGAAGTAATTTAAATGAATTTATGCCACTTGAGGCTTAAAACCCACTGAATGTTTAAAAATTATTTCAAGCACACAGTCATAAGTCAACCTAAAACATCAAATGCACCTCAAACAGAGAACACATTTTGTCTAAAGTCTGCACTTTTAAAAGGAAAAGAAATCAGGTCTGTTTCTACATGGCTGAACTTCTATGTGGTAAGATAGACTTTTTTTCAGTGTACAGCAAACTCTCCAGTCTGTGTACACAAGTGATTAAACTATCTACAGTATGATGAAATGTAATCTCATATCCTATTTGAGTGGCCAAGTTAAATTAGAGGCAATTAGGACTAATTTGGCTTCTTCCTGAAATCATAAATGTGCAGATGAAAGCTCTGATTAGGGGACAGGGAGTATAGCTTTATTTGATTTTTAGCTTTGAATGGCTAATGTGTTCTTACCTTTGAAGATCTGAATTACTGAAATAGCAGCAAAGTAATAAAAACATCAAAGTTAAATTGATTTTTAAAGATTAAATGGTTGAATTAAAGTGAAGAGGTATAGATTTTGTAAGCAACTGGAAAAATCTATTGGTGTTTAAAAATATCTGAATATTAAACCTTTTGTAATTATGCTTGGTGGCATAAAATGAGTGAAACGGAAAATTCCTGAAGGTTCGAGTCTTCTTCTTACAACCTGAGGAAGCAAAATAACTCTCTGTTTTTAATAGGGTTCCCTATAAATTAATGAAAAAAATCCTTCTATTCCTATGTCCCTGAAATTAATTGTATTTTATCTTGAAGAACACGTTCAACTTTTTCACCTCTAGACTTCATAGCTCTAAATTCTCAAGCATTTGTTCATCAAATAAAATACAGATACTCCTTTAATTCTTATTTTGAATATAGGTTTACACTCAGGGACTGGACCCATTATTTCAGGATTTGTTTGTTCTGCTTCAGAGTAAAATTTGTGCTAGCTGTCAGACACACACACCCAGTGGGTTGTGCTCCTAGGTTGTTATTGCTTGCTAATACATTGTACCTCCATCAGAAGTTTCCAGAACTACTGAACCTTCATTTATAAAATTTTCTGCGATATTGTTAGACTGACTGGCCACCTAGAAGCACCAAAACCTGTATTGCTGCCTGGTATTTTGGCAAGTTGCTTTTCTCAAGTATAACACGTTTATGTTATGCCAAAAAAAAATTCAGGTGCATGTAGAAACCAAAAGAAAAGATGTGTGCAGTAATCAAATAAGAAAACATTTATTTTCTGCCCTGATCTTTCTCAGTATTCAGAATCCTCCAGCTCCTAGGCCAGCAGCATCTGCCCTGCATTTACTCGAGCTGGTCTGGAAAGGAATAATGTGAAAGAGAACAAAATAAACATTGCATAGATATGGATGAAGAGGAGATGGATATGATGTGTATATTTTTGACAGAACAGAATAGAGGTGCTTTGAGAGGCTTGAGGACATTTTTCTTTGAGGTGTGATTTAATTTTTGTCATGTTACCTGAGTAGTAATGACTGCCTCCTAAGGGTTAAGCACAGGGTCAAAGAACACATAAGAGACTCATTCAAGTCTTAGAATAAATGATCCCTGATTTGGATATGAGTGCCCAGTTAATTTCCCCCCTTCCTTTTTTTTTAAATTATTATTTCCAACTTATCCATTTGATGCCAAAAATGTGTAAGGCATCAGTAATTTTTTTTCTTAAAAATGGAGTCTGAATAATCTGATTGTCTAATGTTTGCAGCGCCTTTGAGTTACTCATACAGAAACTAGGGGTTACTCGAGATGCTTGTTGCGTCATTTATCTGCAAGAGGAGCCCTAGTGCAAAAATAATGTGAACACACACTTTTTTGTCATCTGTTGTCTTCTGGGAGTGTAAGACACACTGTATGTGTGTGTGTGTATGAACAGCAGATGTATAGCCTACTCCAATTTTGAACTGTGTGTGTGAATTACAAATATGTCTCCTGAGAATGAAGAAACTTGGAAAGAATGAGGTCATTGTGCATATTAAATCTCCCATATGCTTCTCTTCTTCCCTACAGCCCACAAGAGAAACATTTCAGAAAGGGTTACTTTATAATTTACATTCCTATTGTCAAAACTGGGAAATGAAGCACAGATATAGTATGAGGAATGGTTTGTTCATTTCAGTGGAAGGAAAAACAATCTGAGATACAACTAGCTGGAAAACAAATTTGAGGTTCATTAAATCAACTATTTTTAAAGGAGATGAGATCAGAAATAAGAACAAAAGAAATCTTATATATAATGTATTTTTTTACTATCATCCATAGCATCTGTGTGATAGCACAGATGTTAAATTAGCCACACGAGGGCTCTCCTGTTCTTCACTTGAAGAAATATATTTTTCAGACCTGTGAAAACTCTAGGGAAAAAGACTCAATTTTATATTCCTGCAACAAGAGTATTGGGCATACTGCCCCGGTCCACAGGGCATACTCTGCTTGCAAGTAAATATCATTTAAAGCATGGTGTTGGCACAGTAACTTAATGTAACAATAACTTCACTTCTTCATACAAAAATAGTCATTGAAATACTGTCACAAGATCAGCTAATTTTTGATCTGACACGAAGCAGGGAGGCCTCCAGCCTGTGAAAATTTTCTCGTGTAGCTGGGCACGGGCTGGTGTTTAGTCACAAGAGAACAGCAGTTACAGATGGACATTTGTACGTCTGGCCCTGTGCCGGCACCAGGATTAACCGCACGCTGACATCTGCAGCTCCGCAGCCTGGCCAGCCTGTGTTGTGGCTAAGCAACAGCCTGTTATAGGAAGTCTGAGGAAGAGCTCTGCATGTTGGCAGCTCCTCCAGGATTTCTACTTATGAGAGGCAGAAGGTCCCCGAGGGTGCCGATAGCAGCTCACTGAAGTATCTGATTGCAGTCCTGCAGTTAGCCTTGGAACAGCCTTAGGAAGTGGATGGGAAATAATAGCCTCATTTAAGCAGCACTCTGAGCAGCTGGATTCAGAGGGATTAACACACTCAGGTCAGGAGTTGTGATCCAAATCTTTTGTCTGTTACCTCCCAGCAGCAGCCTGGTCCTGGCACCACCTAAATTCACTGAGGACCTCTGCATTCTATCTGCAGCTCCAGAAATGCTGAAGGCCATACAGATATACTCAGTGGCCTCTGCCTGAAAAGCTAGACTCTGTAAAGCAGCCAGGGGGGCATCCCTGACTTCCCAAAGGGATTTTCAGATCAGAATCATACACCCTGATTAAAGACTGACATTTTGAAACTCAGTTTTGACCACTGATAGTCTGCTGCTTCTCAAGACACAGAGAGGGTAGCATGGGGGACAGCATGTGTCAGAAACTTCTCTAACAAACAGCTCAGAGGCTCTTAGCTGTGCCCTGGAGAGAATTTAGTGCATACAAACCAAATAGCGCACTTGACTTTACGGCACCAAAAGGGTTTCAGAATTGCTCTGATTATCTGTTTAGAAATTGACATTTGGATCCTCACAAAGAGCAGTTGAACATTTTCTGCTCACATTTGAGCAGGAACATCTGTGGACTATGTCTCAATCCTTCATGGTAGCCCAGTGGCTACTAAGAACACTTGTCTGTGTATAGGGGGGAGTTGAGTTCCCTTGCATCAGTCTCTTGATTTTCTCTTCCTACAGATATACCCTAATGCAAGGCTAACTTTTGCTCCTAATGATTTTTATACTTGATATTTATTCTTAAAGCTGTGACCGTGTGGGCAAGTACATAAAACTCTGGACTTAAAGATAAGTAAGAAGGACTTTGATTCTGTTGGAGGAAGTTTAAAAAGTCCTTTGTGGCTTGGCTTAAAGTCCCACTTGGCTCTCCTTTGTTAAAGGCTGTAAAATAATGAATTATGGCTCTGCCTCAGCTGACATTGAACAGGAATGATGATCACTTTTCCCAAAGAGTTTGCTGGAAGTTTTTGCTAGGGAAAGGAGTGTTTGGTTGAATGTGAAACCTCTGAAGAGGGAAGAAACTCATATTCAGTCCTGTCTTCCTTATTTTGGCTGTTGGCTACCTTCACTGAGTTTTCTGCTCAGGGGTTTTTTTGGTACTCCTAACTTCTGGAGAATTCCTGTTTCTTTTGTCTTATACAGGAATGCTAGGTGTCCAGCTAGGGATTTAGAGTTCCCTTGACATACTACTCAGTACAGCTCAGCTTTGAAGCTTTTAGGTCTTTTAATGGTTCGAGTTATTAGCTTATGGGTATAGCTGTTACATAGGGGGTTTTTTTACATAGGCATTGCATGGTTTCTGGACACTTACCTAAGCCCTGGCTTGTAACTCCCACTCTTGGTATACTCCTGCTTTCATGTCTTTGCTTTGCTAACCAGAATTTAAATTATCTTTTCTTTTACAAGAATTTTCTTCATGGTACAGGGCACTTAAAAATGTAATTCCTGAAAGATCAGAATTTGTAACATTGTCATTTAGAAATGCCTTTTTGCAGAAAAGGAGCTCCTTGATTCTTAAGTGGTTAGTGTGTTAGATACAGGCTGTCCCTGAAGCTTCCAAATATTGTCAAAGGACTTTCCTTCTCCTAATCTTGCCATCAGAAAATGCCTGTATCAAAAAGATGCATACTTTGAATCTTTTAATTCACCCTCCTTGTCAGGTAGCAAAATTGTCACTTGTCAAAATTTGATTTGCAATCCTCTCCCTTTTCCATGTCAGCACTTTGAAGTCCTTGCCTTCTGTAACTGTTTTCCTTGCATTAGCCAAAGCCTTAATCAAATTTTCTTCTCCATCTTTTCAGTTTTTGGTTTGTCTTAATGAGACTATTTTATTTATTGTTGCACTAAACATTCAACTCCAATCCTGCACCTTTTCCAAGAAATTATTTTTTTTAGCTTTTCTTTGATTATGTTATACTCCTACCTCCTAGTTGCTCAATTGAGGTTGACCCGCTTGAAAGACTATTAGTCTTCCGAGGTAACCAGGCTTGGGCAAAGTGTGACTATAATGGAGGCTGGGGGGGAAAAAAAAAGGTAGGGGCAGGAGAGACTATAAATGCTGCCTGTCTTATTTAAAATGATATATTATCTTAGCAGCAGCAGAGTGCCACTTCTTCTGTTCTGGCTTCATGACATAAGCAATATTATTTGCTCTTAAGTGTTCATTTGGGGCAGTTTTATAGTGCTGGATCAAAATAGCCATTTTCACTGCCATATTCTTATTTGTCTATAAACACATTTAGGGCTTCTGGCCTCAGTCTTCTCTAAAATGACCTGAGTGCAAGTTTTAATGATGTGAGGAGCTTTGTGCTTTGGAGTTATGAGGAATGGCTATTGTATAACATTCTGTTCACTGGAGCCTAATTTTGATATTTAAGCTGCTTTTTAGAGTACTGCAATAAGACCACCTGAAATCCTTGCTTAATTTAACATAGCCTGCTGCTTATGCTTTTAGTTCTGTAGGATGTTCTGGCTGTCTGGATAAACCTGAGGTCCATGAAACTGCAAACCAGTTGGTGCTTGGATCACCTGCTGCTTGTGGTACGCCACACAAGCATTATTTCCTTCTGCATCAGCTGCTTACGCACAAGACTGTAGGAAAATAAAGCTGCAAAAGAGTTTGGCAAGTTACAGAGTCTGCTGCTCTCCCACAACATTCCTGACTGTCTTTTAAAGACTTCCTGTGATGGAGATAATTTCAAAGTCATTTATTCCAGTTCTTTAGTGTTCTTAGTATGAAGAATTCTTGAAAGTTCAACTAGATCTTCATTCATTGCAAGTGAATAATTTATTTTCCTCCCTGGTATAGCTAAGTTAAATAGGCCACTCCTTTCCATTTTGAAGTGAGTTAGGATGTCTGAAGACTGGAGACTCTGAAAAGACGTCAGTATTTCTTTAGAAGAAATGATCCTACTTCTTTCTTAGGTTGTGTTTTCTCATAATCTTTGGGATATTTAACCCCCCTACACACTCTGCCCTTGACTGTAAGAAGCATTTCTGTTCCTGTAACAGGACACAGTGGTGGGAAGGATCGCTTAGGTCAATACTGCCAGGGCTTTTATTGACAACCTGATCGCACTAACCTGAAAGTGGGCTCATGTTCAACTTGTGTCGTCCATAGGCAGCCAATCCTACCTAGCTGCTTTGCAACCAGTCAAGTCCATTTCAGCACAAAAGTTTGCATTCACCCCAGGTGTTCAAAATCGTAATTGAAAACAATCATGTTCTTCCTTCCAGCCTTTGTCATCTACAGACTTGTGATCCATTGTGTTTCTATTTCTTCCTGTTGGCTATATGGGGCAGGCAGCTCACAGAGCTGTCCAAACTGGAGATTCCTAAAGTCAGGTAAGTCAGCTCTTACCTGAAAGATGGATAGTTAAATTTAACACATGTAGGAGTAACAAGAGTATGGTTATAGCTGAACAAGGCAATGTAATAAATACATGCCTGACCAGTCCCTCCAAAAAACAATTGATCAGGCAAAAGAGCAATATGTCAAAGTCAGCTGATGTTCTGCACTCTGTCATGTGCAGGCAAACACTGGAATAGAGCTGAGAAAATACACTTTATTTTTACAGAAAGCAGCCTTGTAAAGGGCTGGGAGGAGGGGGATAGCTGAGAAGATATTACAACCTATTCCTTATGCAGGTCAAGGGGGAATTTCAGACTCCTCAGCAATGGCAGGACAACAACTGCTGCTCTCAGGTTCTTGTAGGGGCACTGGTAGTACCGTGTCAGACACTACAACTGGTTCAGTGAAAATGTAGCCTCTTCTCCCTGTGTTTCATTTCTCCAAAAATGACATGGAGTTTCAGATTTCCAGCATAAATATTACATAACTTTCAGAAATTATTTATAACCAGTCTATTTGAATTCAGAAGCAGCTGTAAAAATAAACGTCCGGTGCTTGAGAGGCAGTTTTACTTGTAGCAAATACAGATTAAATATGCATTTTGCCAGTTTATCACCTCTCAAAAACCATAAGGAAAAATTGATAAATGAAATTATTAAGATCCAAGCACGACATCAAATTGCCTGAGGTCTGATGACTTGTAACTGTGTCTAAGTAATCAAAAAGGTGGGTGCCAAGATAAAGATTCTCACAAGGCCACCACTTGTAAATAGCCATTTTTCAATCTTACATTGATATGGGCCTTTGTGAAGAAGATACTTTGCATAATTTGGAAGAAAAGAATTAACCAGCAAACTTTGTGTCATTGAGCTGTTCTTTTGACTATACTAGTTCCTTGAAAGGGGGAAAGAATGTGCTCAAGAAAAATGGTAAAAATTACATTTGTCTATTTAACTTCACTACCATTCTGCCAAGGTCAGCAGGTACTGTTCCAGACTGGGAAAAAGTGACCCATGGTGCTGCAGAAACATTGAAATGTCCTAAAATCACCAAGGGTATTGAAATAGACCCTGAGGAAAACTCTCTGCATAAAAGAACATCCTTGCAGACTGTGGCAAAGTTGGGTATGTCTGTGGGGAGAGCACAGGGAAGCAGGAATAAATAGGGATTGCAAGGAATTGCTTTGGGCCTTGAGGCTGTGTAGGGCTATGGGAAGAAAAGCATGACACAGACTGCAGAAATAGTTTTAGATGGTTCCTGGTAAATACTGTATGTGTTCTGTTCATTATTGTTCAAATGTAGTTTTATGGGTTTTCTGAGTCTTTAAAAGAAAAGAGTGAGGAAGAAAATTTACAGTTTGGGCATTTTGTTTCACATAAACAAAAAAGACACAGTTTGCTCCAGATTTTCTTGAAGGTGACTTATTACAAGGCATTTTTTAGTTCTATGGGGATGCAGTTGTTTGCAAAAATTGAAAATAAAAAATACTCCCGTCAATGCACTACCCATTATTTAAAGCTGCAAATGCATTTCTGTTCTGGATTCATATTCTGAGTTCATTCATCTTTGGGCACAACATTAACATTTGGTGCCAATCTGAAGGTTTCTGGAGGAAAATAGTGTATTCAAAACTACTCTGGAAAAAATGCACAAAAACTCCAAGGGAGAAAAATGATCTCACAGTTTGGAGAAGGAGATGGATGCAAAGCTGAATTTCAGAGTAACACTAATCTTCCCATTTGAAGGCTTGCATGGCTGAGGATGTGTAAAGAGCATTTGGAGTAGTTCCAAACTGATTTCATACAGACAATACATGCTTCAAAATACTATTGTGTATATAATGTATATAATGTGTTGTCTTTTATGTAACCATCTCAAATGATGCTTCAGCTTTTATGAAGCATTTGAGAGTCTCTGTGCTGCCTCTGATAGTATCTCTGACCTCAGTTTGGAGAAGTGCTCTCATCGTATAAAACCAGAGGTTCAGTGTCCTTCAGGAGAGACAGGAAAATGCAGAGACAGACCAGAGGGAAGAAATAGCAACGGGGTTCATGGAAAACACACCTTCTGAAGGGAAGCTAAATACATTTTTAAACTGGTAAAGGGAGTTTAATTGCAAGGGTCTTCTGTAAAGAGAAACAGAATTAGAGATACAGAAAAATTCAGGTTAAGAGGGCCCTTGAGAGGTTTCTAATCCAACCTCTCCCTCAAAGCAGAGGCAGTGAATACAGACTAAGTTGCTCAGGATTTTGAACAGTCAGATCTTGAAAGCCTTCAACGAAGGAGAGTCTCACTCAGTCCATAATGATCCTCATAGTAAAAAATTGTCTTTCTAGACAGCCAGAACCTCCCCTGTCCCTGTCTCTCTTTAATTTATGAGCATTGCCTCCTGCCAAGCACCTCAGTAAAGAGCCTGTCTCCATCTTCTCTCTAAGTTCCCCATAGGTATTGAAAGGCTGCGGTTAAGTCTTGTTCAAGCATCAATTCTCTCCATCCAAGAGAGCTGTTCTCTCCATCCAAGATATAAAAGACTGTAAAAAATCCCCAAATAGGTTGGCAGTGAAAGGCTCAGCTTCAGCAGAAGTCCCAGTAATGAGTTCAGAGAGGTTTGAGAGGGGGAATGTAGGCACTCTCCTCTGTCATTGGAGGTTGCTAAGAATAAATTAGAAAAATGTATTCTTGTCAATCCACAGGGTGGGAATGCCAGGGGATGTTCAATGAACCCTCAAGGTACCTTCCAGCCTTATTTTCTGCTGTTTTGATTTCTTTCTAGAACACGTGAACACAATCTCTAGTACCAGCTTAGGGCCATAGAGCTACATACATCACAAGACTGAGCCCTAAGTGCATAATAAATCTCAGCACTTATTAATATTTCAGGAAGTTATGAATGCCTGAAAAAATAATAGGGAAATACAGCTATAATGGAAATAATGTAGCCTGAATTACTGCAGTGGTAGCAGATGTCCATTCTGCATATGTCTAGTCACCTGAGATAAACTGAATATGCTGTCCTTTATTTTTTTAAAGGTCAAGAAACAGGTTTGTCAAAAATGGGCCTTTTAAAAAATCTGTCTAGCAGTTTACCTTAACTTTATTTAGTGATTTTTAAAAAATATTATTTGTCTTTATAAATAAATATCTATGTGGACCAGTTTGCTAATGATATGACTATAGGTATGGTTTTACTGTTGCTACAATAGGTGCAGAAACCAGGATTTAGAAAGGTTGTGAAGCATGACATTACTAAAACAAAAAAAGAAGTCAGATTTTTTTGATATCCTACTGCTCCAAACTATGCAGGAGTGGGAAGTCTCCCCTGGAAAATAGTGAACCAAATTCTCAGACATCTCCCTTTGTCACTTAGGTTTTCCAGATGCAGGCACAGCCCTTGAAGTGCACCAAATTAGTGGTGACTCTTCAAAATTCTACCTTTTGGTAGGAGGATGCTCATCAAGACAGCTGAGGGTTAAGGGGTGAGCCAGCCCTGAGCAGTCTAACACATCACCCACCCCACTCTCCACCAGGTAGCCTGTGTATGTGTCTGAAAGCAGCATGCAGAAAAGAAAAAAAAAAAAAAAGGCCAGGCATACTCTGTGTCTATTGACAGCAGGGACCCCTTTCTGACCTATTCAGTGCGCAGCTTTGTTCATGCTCTCTATTTCTGAAATCCTTCCATGTTCTCTTCACCTCTCCATTGTAGTCTTACAAAAGAAATGTGTTTTCTTCAACAAGGTTTTGATACCCAGAGAAAGAACACCCACCTATTCTCTGTGTTCGTTTCTGCTCTACTGCTACAACCTGCTGATTGCAGAGGGAGCCTTTTGCTTCCATTATATTTTAAATAAAATGATAGGCTGTCTACATAGGCAATCCATTAGCCTTACGCAGCCTAGTCACTGTTAATTATAGGTTTTAGACTTCAGTAAGCTGGGTCAAAATTCTCCATTTTTCAGTGGAAAGCTATGTCATTTAAATGCTCTCTTCTGTGCACCACTCATTCACAGTTCTGCTGCTCAAAACTCAGCAGCGACTCTTCTGTGGTAAGTGAAACATCTTTTTTTTTTTCAGTTTGTGCTCAGAACAGAACCTAAAGCAAAAACCTCATGAAGTAGAGTTCACTCCGCAGACGAGTGATTTATTTCACAGTATGTTGGTGTGAAGTGGAAAACACCTTGTAAAGTTGAAGCTCTTAATGTTATCTAAGAGATGGAGCTGTGAAGGAGAAAGTGAGGTGGCGGAGTCAGTTTAGAAATAATGTTTATTTCAGTGTTTGAGGGTTTTTCCAGAGCAGAGCTTGAGTTTGGGATCAGAGCCAGCAAGGGATGTTTATTGCAAATGTAAGCTTTTCAAATGGAAATGGAAATTTTATGTAAAACTGTTCAGTCAACTGTCACATTGTGTTAAGCTTAAAAAAAAGAAAACCACAAGCGCAATGTGTTGCTTTTTAAAAAGCATTTCTACCGTGTAGTTCAAGGAAGTGATCTGTAAAAACCGTGATGCTGCGGGTTTATCTTTCCGTGGTGTGCTTTGAGTGCAGCGGCCGAGGCCCCGGTCTGCCCCGGGGCGCGGCCGCAGGGGACGCCGCTCCCCCGGAGGAGGCAGGCAGTGCCACCCTTCCTCCAGAGCTCTGCGCGGGGGCTGCCTGTGCAGCAAGGACGTGTCCCCCTGGCTGCCGGCGTTTGGGCAGGGAAAGCCCTTCCCCGACCACGACAGCTCCTGGGGCAGCTTGGGGAGCATCAAGGAGGCTCTGGTTTATTCGGACAAGGATGCAGCACAGTCTCCAGCTGCTTCTCACCTCGGCTCCTCCTAGGGCATGAGGCAACTACAAGGGAAGGAAAAGATAATGCAGCCCTGCTTTCTCCTCAGGAAACCTAAGTGACAACTTCTAGGACAGTCTTGAAGCCTTTATTATTGTTTTATTGTTGTTGTTATTTTTTACTGATAACTTCCATGTAGCATTATCCTGCACGAAAAATGATTCAAGATAGCAGACGTTGTCCTTTCCTGACAATATATTGAAGTGTTTTAACTGATAGGAGCAAATAATAGGAAGATTTGCTGAAGAGAATGAAAGACTCAAGTGAAATCTGAGTACAGAAACCATGAGAATTTTGGTGGGCTGATTCTGTATGAAACTAACTGCAGAACTCTGGCAGACCAGAACAAAAGCCACTGTAGTGGCATCTTGTCACCTGTTTCTGGTTTGTTGGTTTTTTGATTTCTTTTTCCCCCATCTATAATAGAACAGTAATTTTCTGATAAAATGGAAAGAGGGTCTCTTCACTCAGGAGGCATTTAAATGACAATGTTAAGGAATTGGGGTCAGATATTTGCACTATTGCCTAAACACAAGCAATGACTTTACATCAGTGTTACACTTGATTACCACTAAATTTCTCTTAGACTGTTAGTTGTTCATGAACATTCAAAATAGTGATAGAAGAGTTACAGTGAAGGAGGAGCTCAAACCTCATTCAGTTTCAGTAGAATACTACATAAAGGTTTAATATTGGAAATCTTATAAGTTGCTAAGTCATTTTAGTGATCAGTATTTGAAGGCATTGCAGTACTGCTTTCATGGATGCCTTTCCAAAATATCCTAAAAATGGTAGGGTCTCTATTAAAGCTGAGTAAAAAAGAATAAAATCAGACTGTAAAGTGGTCATACTGTATCTGTATAAAACCTAGTCCTCTCATACATGAATTTCTAAGCTTTGTGGGAAATAAAGCATTCAGGTTGTGGCAGACCAAGTGTCTAGCATGCTCTTTTCTTATGAAACAACTGATAAGTTTAAGTGTTTCAGTAGATGTGCACTTCTACCTAAACCAGTGTTTCTTTGCTGGTGAAATATGAATAGCATATGATGAATATGCTATGAATAGCAGAAGATGAAAAAAAGGATGGTTTACATATGTCACTGCAGAGAGAAACAGAACATTGTTCAGGTTATTTCTCTTTATGACTAAGTATTAGAGTGACAACTATTTGAAAGTAATTTAATGTCCTTTCATTAAAGGGTAGTGGTATTTCTATTTTATGAGAGTTGAATACCACACAGGTTTCGCTAGAAATGCAATTCTTTCATTTTCTTTAATTGTTCTTCTGAAGTAGCTTCCTGTGAAAATATTAAGTCATAAGATAGCTTTTATTGAACAGAAGTCTGCATTAAAGCTAGCCTAACACAATTCAATTGAAAGGTTATTAATACCTAATGTGTCAATGTCTTCACTAAAAGTGGATTTTCGTTTATGCATTAAATTATTACTATTAAAGTTCAGAACAAGCGTTATCTTGCAATTTAAAAACACTGGACACTATTTTCCTTGATCCCTACGGTCACTCATCAAATCCTAATTATGGAGGTACTTCCCCCTAGTGGATAAGAAGATATTTCTATTGCAGTGTTTTTTAGACCCATTCCAAGTTTGGTTAGGATTTAGGGAAGAGCCTAAATGTCTTTAAAAAGATGTCTTTAAAAAGGCAGAGAGCAGGAACTGAGCAAAGAATCTAACTGCAGTTTGTGTAGAAAAGCTCCATGATGTACATCCAAATCTTTGAAAAAGAAGTAGTAAACAATAAGGAAAAAACAATATCTGGTGATTATATTGTTTTTAAAGTCAATTTTATAAGCCTTTCCTACTAATACATGCACATACCAGCATACCTTTTTTATAAAATAAGTGGTAGTGAAATTTTTTAACCATGTGCTATGTAAATCACATTAAAAATCTCGAGCCCTTGTGTATCTTGCAAGGAATATGGACTAAATTTGGGCTATAAAGATAATGTAATTGGCTTGTAGACAGTTTCTCTTAAGTATAATGTGCATGTGTAAAACTCAGTGGAGTAATATAGTTCTTCATATGCCATGAGAATTTATAATAGGGGCAATAAATTAAACATCAGTGTTTACCTTTTTCCCTTGCTGGCCTAATCACCAAAACCTAAGAGCTGCTTAATGGCCCTTTGATGAATTTTTAGAAGAAATGAGGAATCTGGAACTATAAGAGCAGTGAACATACACACACATTTCACATTGCTTAGACACCTCATACACAAGGAAATGTTGCAATTCATTAGAGGGAAAAAGGAAGCATGGTTGAAGAGCAAGGGTGTTTGTGACTGCCAAAGCATGTCAGTAAAAGGACTGAGGGCAGCTGAATGCAAGAACAGGTCCATGCAAAAATAAAATTAGAAGTTAAAAAAGAAACAAACTACAGAACCTTTCACAGCTCATTTATTTCTAATATGATGAGGGTTGTAACAAATTTTGTTTGAACATTTAGACTGAATTTTTTGTGTTCAATTGTAAATAATAATGATTAGTCAAACACATTATTTTCCAATATTTTTTCTGCTAAAATTGCCAAGCAGAACATTTAACTAACAAGTTCATTCAAGGTTCAACCAGTACTTTTAAAACTATATTTTTTTTAGCTCACTATTCCTTGTGGTGCAGAAGGAAATGAATTTTCAAATATTTTTTCTCTTGTCCATGCTTTGCTCTGCCACTCTGTTTCCTTCCAGGAGGAAAAAGTGGAGGAAATATCTGTGTTATTCAATCTGCAGATACAGTAGTAATTAAAAAAATGTTTAAACTTCCAAATGTAAGGAGAGGATACCCCTATGTTACTCAGATTAGGACTGGGTAAATTTCATAATTCATGTGGCTTGACTGCTCCTGAGATTTTAATTAACAGAAAAAGCCCCTTTACACTTGTTGGCAGAATGTAGCTTAGGACACTGACCATCACACAACCATGGTGTGGATGCCCTTGAAGCCTTCCAAAAATCAAAACAAGTTCCATGAGATTTTCAGACTTTTATTTTTTTTACATTTTACCATGTCAGCAAGCAGATCATCTTTTTTCAAAAGTGGGAAAAGGTGGGGAAAGATATAAAGTATCTGACAACTCTAAATTATCTCCTAACATAAACATTCCATAGCTTATTTTTATGATTGGTACATATTCCCAAACAAGGATGTGAAAATATATTATTTTTCTGTGGGAAAAATATAAAATATATAATATTCCATTAAACTAATGCTTTGCTGTCATCAGGTCATGTCCCATTAAAGTCAGCCCCCCAGTAAAAATGCTGTTGCAGAACATTACGACTTTTGTGTATTCCCCACTTCTTTACTGCATTCCAGAGAGCTTTCCTGCCTAATGCTGCTCACTGGAAGACATTTTGCTGCTTAGAATTGGTTCTCACATCAGCTGCAAGTATTTTAATTCATGATGAACTATATGGGATGACCTAGAGCTCTGAATACAGCTCTTTGTGCCCAGACATATTGAATGCCACAGCCAGCTGAACCACTCCTCATTCAAGCCAAGTCAAGTTATAAGTAAAGAAAAATACTATTTCTAAAATAGCCAACATGGATACAGATGCTTTTTGATACTACAAGTGGTAGAATATAGAAGTGTTCTATATACTTCTGCAAAGATCGAATCTGGGTTACCAGCTGTGCTACTGCAAGTCTGCCCTTAATCCAGGCTGTGGGGGGCTCAGCTCTCTTGCACATTTACACTCAGTAAATGTGCTATCAGCACACACAGTCTTTTGTATTAAACTCTTTACTTGGAATTTCATTCAGCTTCAGCTCTTCTTTTTCTCTGGTGATTATTGATCTTCAGTACTGACAGACTTCTCTGGAAACAGTTTTAAGCCTCTGCCTTCCATGTTCTGGGAGTGCTCATATGCCTTTGGCAGAACAATCGTGATCTGTTGTACTTGATTGAATTATTGACTGCTTGACTAAATAATTAACTGAATTAGGAAATTGTTAATTTATGAATGAGAAAATGGGAAAATCTCATTGAGAAATTTTTCCACATGAAACTTATGTTTTGTATTTTATGTAAGCCACCAACTGCTCTGAAAGGAAAATGTAAATACAGTTGATGCATGTGGCTCATTACCAGTTCTGGCTCTCATTCAAAAGCAGAAACCTGTGTGTCTTACTGTTAGGAGGTGAGAATGAGCCTGGGGCAAAAGAATGGGAACAATGACTTATTTGCTTTATTTTTTAACAAAAATTGTTACTTCTGTGTCTGATGGTAAAGCCCACACTATCTTGAAGTCCTCAAACATACTAGAAATTAGGGTGTTGCATAATGTACCATTAACACAAGGAACACTATGTTTGTCAGATATAAAAATCACAATTAAAAAGACTTCAAGAAATAATCCAATTATGCTTTGGAAATGCCAGCAGAACCTTTAGAGCTAGGAATAAAATAAAATAAAAGCATGGTAGGATGATTTCTGCTCTGTCTAGTTAACTAATGATGGAATAATTAAAGCTTTTGCTCTTTTGCATCAGTAAAGGGGAGAAGGTCTTCAATATGTCAGCATAATAGCTTTCATAAGGAAGACATGTCATGGTGTTTTTTCCATTGTTGTACTAAAATTCAAGTGATGAAATCTGATAAAGCACAAGATGTCCTTTGCTTGGAACATCATCATGTTCTATGACAAGTCTAAGACAAGTTGGAAGAGAGAAGTTGAACATGAGGTGTCAGAAAGTTACTAATACTGTTCAAATCTATGAATCATTAGCAACAGATGTAGAGTAAATGAAAAGTTGTCTGTAAATTACATGAGTAAAATTGGAGAGCCAGTGTAGTGGTTTTGCACTGGGTTTCTATCCATGTAGCTCATGGAGAAGTACAGTGCAAAGATGTTAAGCTCCTTAAGAAGCCATGCTTCCAAAGAAAGATGAATAAATGAATGAAAGCCAATAGTGAAGTAAACATAATTAAAGCTAGCTCAGGTATGTGCTTAGGGAAAATATGAGTATAGCTTTGACAGGGATTTCCAGGTTGATCTTTGTTCCAGACACTTGTAGGGCTCAAAACACATATCATTACTAGTCACCTAAACCAGTTCAAAGCAATAAAAATCAGCACCATTGTGCCAAATGGAGTTTGCCTTGGCAGAAGCAAAGGAAACTTCATTTTGAGCATGGCACAAAGGGAAAGCATGAGAATTGCCTGCTTATCTTAGTCCATCTTATGCCGAAAATGCTTCAAATGCATTTAAAACAAGAAATCAAAATGCACAGTTTTCTGAACATTATCGTTTTCCTCCACATAATTATTGCACATCTATTTGTCTTTTGTCACTGGATAATGGTGTGTGCTTCCCAGAGCATAGCCGAAAAGAAGCTGCATTAAAGGCTGGAGCAAATTTCTCTTGAGGAACTGAATTGTGCATAACTGGTGCCATTGTTGTGTGGCTCGCACAAAACATGCCCTCCACCTTCTCAGACAAACACACAGGGGTGCCCTTTTAAGAGTGTATTGAAAACAAGCTATTTGAAGAAGCCTGTTTAGAAAAAAAAAAAATAAAAAGAATAAAAGCACATCTTTTAGAAACTCTGCACCACATTTCATCTATTTAATGTGGAGACTCTGTAAAGTACAGAAGAGGTCATTTCCCCATGGGTGTTGGAACTGATTATTTTTTAAATTTTTGTCTGCTGCCTATTTCTGGATCATCTGAACTTTCTAGTCTCTGTGAAGCTACAGGACAAACTTCCCACTCTGCCAGTAAATGGAAACCTTTCATAATTCAATCCTTAACCACTTTCTTTGGGTGCTCTATTCTCCTTCCAAGTTCTTCTGTGTAATCCCACCTTTGCCATAAAGCTTTTCCCACTGAAATTTCTGGTTGAGATGAAGGAAAAAGACAAGGTCAAGCAAGAGTATAAAGAAAGTTCCCAGACAAGTCCTCTGACGTGACCT
Organism: Anomalospiza imberbis; assembly: GCF_031753505.1. Taxonomy (NCBI): domain Eukaryota; kingdom Metazoa; phylum Chordata; class Aves; order Passeriformes; family Viduidae; genus Anomalospiza; species Anomalospiza imberbis. Next base: position 94,246,128 of record NC_089683.1, read on the forward strand.
GGCAGGGTAAGGGAAAACAGACATTTTAAGAACTGAGTTGTGCAAATTATAACACACATGGATATCCAAGCTGGATGGAGGCTTCCCAGCTGGGTGTAGGCAGCAGCCTTGTTCCAGCAGTTCAGCCACATCTCTTGACATGACTTCAGGTAGCTTCAGAGTTCCTTAAGCTATATCCTGAGCTACCTAAAGTAATATACTCTCCATGTGTGAGCTTACACGTGTCTTTTCTGCAATTGCTGTATTTCTAGATACAAAGGAGTAGCAAAATTCAGCAAATTGAAAAAAAGATAAGTGTTGATTTTATATAATGAAAAAATCTGAAGACAGTGGAACAGCTTATCCGGAGAAGTGGTGAATGCCCCATCCCTGGAGATGTTCCAGGCCAGGTTGGATGGGGCTTTGAGCAACCTGGTCTAGGGGAAGATGTCCTTGTCTATGGCAGGGAGTTGTAACTGGATCATCTTTGAAGTCCCTTCCAACTCAAACCATTCTATAAAATGAACAAATTCTGGATGGTCACTAAAGGCACCAGCATTCCCTGCCCTGGGGCTGACAGGTTGAATTATTGTTGCCAAGCCTAACCTGTCTTGCATCTGGCACTGTGTGTGACAGTGGGCAATGTGTCAGCAAAGCACTCACTTCTCCAGGACCTCAGCTGAACAAACAGTTCTGAGTTAGCCTTTTGCATGGAATTTAAGTGGAGTTTGCAATGTTGGTGCACTTCCAAGCCCAAAATAATTCTTTCCTTTCTCTTCTAGAAGTGTCTTGCTTGTTTTGAATTTTTAGTCATTTTGTAGACTTTCTTAGAAGATAGTGTTTAATTTAGATGCTGTACTTATTTTTGCTTATGTGTGTCTTTGGAGATTTGGTTTTCTTTCCCTGAATCTTTAAATTCTTTTGTAGCCACTTTTTTAACTTTGAAAGTTAATTAAACTCATGTGTTAACCTATATCATCATATTTGAAAATGGCAATTCTACTTGCCACCTTTTTCATTGTTTGTTTGGATATAATTAGGAAAAGGGAGGGTTATTTTTTTATTGTACTTGACAATGATCAAAAATAGCAAAGGGTTTTATAAGTCTTGTGTCTTCAAGTAAATTTTCTGCAACTTTCCCCTTTTGATATGTGACTTGATGGTTGGGTTTGTTGTTCGGGTTTTTTAATCTTCTTCTATATGTTGGTTTAATACATTAACTACCTTAGTGAGGATTTGAATGATTTAGATGTCTGTGATGTCAAAAAAAAAAATAAAGATACTAGATACCTATCTGGATACGTTTGCTAGTTCATTGTGCATTAAAATGCAAAATTCATTTTGAGCCTTGCTTGGCTGTTTGGCAGCTCTTTTCATTTAGAAGTTGTACTCATTTCAAGTTGTAATAGGTTTTCTGATTTCATTTAAAAAAGAACAAAGCCAAGGACTAGTGACAGTGTTCCGGGTGGAATTTCCAAAGCCCTTAACCATCTGTCTACATGCAGTCACACAAAAAACTACAGTGTATGATGCAGGTATCTAGGCTACCTATATAAACATTGATGCATAAGGTTGCTTTGGCAATGCATAAATAAATAACAATAAATAAAAAAGGGAAAGGACTTAGGGTGGTTAGGGACTCATCTCATATATGACAGGATGCATTAAAAGTTGTTCCAACTTGTCCTGACCTGGTATTGCTTTAAGAACCAACTTGCCCCAGCTGTCAAGTGCCTTAATTCCACAAAACAGGAGGTTGCAGCCACACAATCTAGCCAAAAGTTAATATATTTGGACAAATAGCACTGACTTCCTCTGGCTTTGAATTATATTCATATTATAATTAGCTCCTCAGGAAGGAAGGAAGGCATTAACATTAAATGTTGATGCTTGGAGTAAAATATCAGCTCTGCTGCGGTTTTACCCCTAATACACAGGATTCATAATTCGTTTGTACATACGCAGATGCATTCTTTATAGATTTCACAGATTCCATAGAAGTGTCAGAACCACTACCAGCCCCAAAACTGCCCTATTTACTACAGAAAGTTCCCAAATAGCATGCTGATAGCCACAGAATAAGAAACTTCATAGTTCCTACATACTTTTCTCAAATTATTAGACCACTGTTTTGCACAAAACTAATTTATTCATCTTTGTGTAAATGTTTCATCATTCATCTGACAGCAAAGTCTGTCCTACATATTGCTTTTATATAGTTGAATATTCTGCACTTCCCTTGTGCTTTTATGAATCAAACATAAAGACCTCGTTCATGAGAAAGAAATGTGCACAAGGTCAGAGAAATGAATTTTGTGATATATTGCTCTGAGCTCAATGTACAAGTAGAAATTGCTACCATTGTATACTGCATGCTGAAAGCTGAATTAATTTCTCTCTGCGTTTTACATTCTGCTTGATTCCCCCCTGCCTTCTCCACTGGAAAATTCTACCTTTCCTTTTGAATGCTACATTCCCCAGCATTCTTTTAGCTAGAATAGACCCCTGTGATGATTGCTACTTTGCTAACTTCGGCAGGCACCAGAGACAAAAATAATTGTTTCTCTGGCTACATCACAGCTGGGTCCTAGGAAGCTATTGTGCCCTCCATCATCCACAGAAAGAAGGACAGCGCAGGACAAGAGGAGCAGCAACATGTAGAACAGTCCTCTGAGCCTCAGCCACACCTCGGTGCCAGATCATGGCATGGTGCTGCAGCCAGCGCTGAAACTGGGGTCATGCTGAAAGCAGCAAGACTAGTTAAGCATGGGCTTCTATCTCCTGGAGGAGAAACCTTTAGCCACATTATTCCCAGTTTCCTCAGAGATGGAAGAATTCCAAGTCGTGTTTCTTCCCCATTCCTCCATCTGCACAGTGGCTAAAATAATTTCAAAGAGTACAGAGGCAATTTTTCTAAAGATGTCTATGTATTAGCAAGTAGGACAGTGCAATAGGAGCAGATCTGCAGAACAAAACAGTTGGTGCTGCAGGTGCAACATCCATACTGCATGTATTCATGGAGATGAAAGGGGTAGCTCAGACCAGCCCCTGGTCCTATCTTTCAGCTCAGCATGGATCTGGGAAGAGCCCTCTGAGACAGCTTCAGGTGAGACACAGCATAAGAAATGGGCATGGATTGGAGATTTACTGCAAAAGCTGTCCTGATAGGATCCAAACATTAATATATGCACACCTGCCACCAGCTCCCACTTCAGCACCAATATAGAAGGTGCATTTCCAAAAAACCTCACCACATGGAATGTTAAATCATTCCATGAAGGTATGCTCAGTTAGTATCAGCACGTGAGTGCAGTTAGAAAACATGGCCTCACCTAGCAGCATAGATAGTCAGGAAAACTTAATTCCTAATTGCAGCATTGTCTATCTGAATGCAGAGCCCTGAAATCTTGAGGATCTGGTCTGTAAAAGTTCTGTTTCAGCTTCTTATTTTTGGTATGGGGTGATGTTACTTCCTGATGCCAGCTCTGAGCCTTTTATTGCAAACCTTGGGTTTCATCATCATCTGTAATTCCAGGTCCAAAAGTCATAAGACAAACAAAACTTCTCCTTCCCCATTATGAGGAAGCATTACAGAGCATACATTCTTAAGGATGGTTGTAAGTGAATCCTATTAATTGAAAGGTAATAATTGGAATACTGAATATTTTATCAATAGTATTGAGTATTCATCTACCCAGCATTTGTCGTTTTTTGCCCCCTTGTGCAATGACTGACTGTCTGATAAAGAGCTTCCTAAAGAGGACTAAAATAGGAATACAGCTAGTAAAGACTTGAATAATGACACCTTTGCCACCATTAACCAGGAAGACTGAAGCAAACATTGCTTTTGTTCTTTCTGGGAAGCAAAGCAGAGGCTTCTTAGATAAAAGCATATTTCTTTGAAAAGAGAGTCCAAGGTTTCATTTCACTGTATGCAGTCAAACAAACCTGCAGCAGAATTGTTTCTTTGACCACAATTTGTAGCCTCTGTGATTATGTACTTGGCCCACCAGCCTTCTAGAAGCTTATCTTGAATCTTTCAGAGTGCTCCTATGGTTTGCATCTTGTTTGTCTGGTTGTCTGATTTCAATCAGAAACTTGAAAAACTGAGTAGGAAATGCCAACATCTACCCACACTTTCCATCCCTACACAAGAAACACACACCACCTTGAAACTTCCCAAGGGGCCTGGCATGTGCGTTTAGATGCGTTACACGCGACTGAATTTCAATGTAAAAGTTGAGCTGTCTCATAAAGGAGCTTATGTCTTCCTGTTCTTTTAAATACAACCCCCAAAACACTTGTGCTCACTTGTTTTGATATGTTTTTTTCCCAGTTCACTGTAAGAAAAGTGAAAATCAATATGTGAAGGTGTCTCTTCAGGTATCTGAAAGGTAGCCACCTTGTTCTGAAGGAGGTTTAGAATAAGGAACAAATAGAAACAACAAGTACCACTGCTGTGAAAATATCAAAATGAAGTTGTTTTGGCAGAAAGAGGAAGTTGAACAGCTTTCCTATAGCACAAGCAGTCCCTAAGCAATACTTTTAAACGCTTTGCTAGATTGCACGTCTGCCTCATTTAGCAGGAAGACAGATTTTTCCTGATTAATGCAACCCCTTGAATCTATTTTATGTCTATACATTCTCAAGGTCTCTCCATACTGTGTTTCAAAAAAATCTGGGTGTCCAAGGGCTTTTATTTTTTTTTAATCTGTAACTTTGAAAAATGACATAGCAGCTCAGACTGCTAGGTAAAGATTAGAGGTTGCTTAACTCTGAAAACTTCCCCCAGTCAAAAGCCCAGACTGTTATATTGTCATATACACAATTTGCAGGTGGAGATCTATTTCTCTGTGCTAGAAAAGAATTTTGATTATTTAATTTATTAAAATACTTACCTTGCCAGCAAGTTAGCATCCTAACTCTAGGCTTGACCTACAGAATGATTAATCTTTCTACAAACATGTTAATACCTTTCATAATGCATCAGTTCAGCTGTCCTCACTGCACAGCCACCTTCCACCTCATCATGTTTGTGCCATGATTTTAAAAAGAAAACCTTTCATTTTAAAAGTGTGTGTTAGAAATCTGCTGACAATTATGTGGCAGAGAAATAGAGAATTTAAAACAAGTAGTTAAAGTGTGTCAGAATGAGGACATGTCCTTTAACACAATGTTTACAATTTTTAATTAAAATGGTTCAATATAAATCAAACAGCTCTTTTTCTGTGGCACAGATTACACAGTAGTAGGGACTGTCCTTTTTAAGTCAAAAGAGTTGATTTCTGAGCAGGATGTTAAGGCAGGGAGGAATGAGGAGTGTAAAGGACAATGTCCTTCTTAGAGAAAGGCATGGTAAATTTATATTTCTCAAACGTTTCTGAGGTTTATCTGAAATACAGGTTAAATCAAATCTATCTTGTATGGCAAGTAACACAGAAGAGGAGAGTCAGAGTCCATAGCAGGTTTGAGATAAATCCAAATGGAGAGGTGAGTAGATGAGTTCCTCTGCTCCTGTTGAAACCTGCCAGTCACAAGCATCAATTTGTAACATATCTGTGCTGTTTTCAGACTGAAAATACCACATAAAATGATGCCAGCTCAAATCAAGATCTTAAGATCTGGTGTTTAACTACTTTCATCTATGAAGACACACACAGTTTTGGCAGAAATCAGTAATGAGCATGGTAGCAGCACTCAGACACATTATATCCTCTTTAAAAATTCCATCCTCTGCATTATTTATTGCTAATGACCTTCTAACTTCTAGAAGCTTGCAGCTGCTTAGATGGAGCAAAGGGTGCAATTAATTTCTGTCCTGATTTCATAGCTGTTGTTTCGAGGTTTGCCAGTACTACAGGTAATTCTAAATCTTGCCATCCCTGGGAGGAGATGGCTGTCAGCAGGTCAGGGACAGCTGAATCCTGGAGAGCCATTTGTGCTTGTCCCATGTGCTCCTCTAGCAATAGTCATCACCTCCCACAACCAATCATCTCTTTGCACAGCAGCATCCAAACTGGCTTTCCAGGTGGGAATTCCCTGGCATTGTTTTCTGGATGACAGCAAAAGCAGCACAAATTCTGGTTTTATACATCATATTTTTCTTCTAGGAGAACAAAAGGACTCCTTTTAAGAATCCATAATAGTGAGCTGGGACTCTAACACCAAAAGTCGTGTTATCCACTGCTAAATAAGTGCACGTGGCACTCATTCAGTACCTGGATGCTCCCTACCTTCACTGGCATGATTATGGATGAAAAGTGACTTTTGTTTTTTATCCTAAGAGCTTTAAGCTGTACATATAACCAACACCACTGTATGTATGGTTAATCTTTCTCTATTACTCTTCAGTCCTCTTCTTATGGTGCCATCCTAAATATTTTTAATCTGATAGGGAGAAAAAGTAATCTATTTGGTACTTAAATTAAGTGGCAATAATCCACATAAATCTTGAAAGATAAATGGTTATATAGTAGTTTCCATTAGGTACAAAGGCAAGGTAAAGCTAGTTCTAACTGCCCCTAGTTCATACATATCAGCCTGCCCCTGGTCTTTGTTAGCTGAGGTGTTCTGCCCCATGCTCAAATGCACATAACTTCTGCATCTTTTGCAAAAGACAGAAAGGACAAGGAGAATTGCAGCTTTCTCCAGTTTTCTTCTGATTTGGTTTGGTTCAGCATAGCCTCTTTTCCTCAAATTATGCCAAACATTATCTCTGTCCTGTGCCACTTCCTGTGCAGATATGAAAATGGTGTCCTTGTTGCTACAGATCATGCAGCATTATCGACTTCTCACCCATTCCAGCAGCATGTTATGCTGCCTCTGACTAATTCTTGTCTTGCCCAATGTCTGTATCACTACTCTGAAGGGTGCTGCATATTGTATATGGTGTGACATAGGCTTCCTGCATAAATGACATTCATTAAAATGAGGTATGTGTACCTGTTCTATGGCTTTTGGCACATATGGAATCGTTAAGGTTGGAGAAGACCTCTAAGATTATCAAGTCCAACCACAACTGAGCTCACCACCAAACCATGTCTTCAAGTGCCATTTCCACACGTTTTTCGAACACTTCCAGGTATATTTACTGGTGTGTACAAACTATGTCCCTGTCACCCACTTGAAATCATCTGAATATATAAGCTGTGTATATTTTTAACAAGGATCTAAAAATATAATGTAAACACAGTTGAACATGTCAATGTTTTTACCTTGGAAGGAATTGTCCTTTTCTTTCAAAAGTTTCAGACAGGTCCTATGCATGACATTCACTGAGATGAACACGCAGCATACATTTAGGCTTTGATAGCACCTTTGCTCAAAAGGTGGAAAAACAAAAAAAGCAACAGATCAAAGCAACACAAAAAACCTTATAAGTTTTAATTAAACATCAGCAGCCGCATCCTGTCTTCTCAGAAAAAGTCCCATTATTTGTGCTATGTAACATTAATGCTCACTGAATTGTAAAGCTCAAGGGAACTCAAAGCACAATTTGGAAGAGACAAACATTTGTTTTTCAGAAACAGATTCATTATCGTTTGAAGTAGTGGTATAATCTAACCAGAGATCTTCTGGGAATATCTTTGAAGAGTCCTGTCTCTGCAAATAAATTTAATTTATAAGAAAAGGAAATAAAATGACTAGAAAGGGCCAGATTAGTACCGCAAAGAGAACACTGAAGATATTTCTTCTAGGGGACATTTTACCCTTCAGAAAATCATCAGGAAAACAAACAAATAAACAAACCTTAGTTTAAAAAGAATTTTAAATAATGGATTAAATTCTACCTCATGGTCCTCCATGAAAATGGAGATGGCTTTGGCCACAGTCTCCCAGAGGTGGATTTGAAGTTTTGTCTTTTTAACAAAGCACTCTCAGAGTGGTTTAGAGCAATACCAGTAATAGCAAGATATTTCTCTAGAGATTCTGGCAACAAAAGCAGCACAGACTCAATGTAGTTCTAGTAATTCAAGCATGGCTTTGGAGTATGTGCTCACACCTAGGCTGTATTTGCGCTTCATGGAGTTTTTTGACTGCAAAGACATTTTCTTTACACAAAAATAATCATATAGGACTTAAATGAGCCAGACTCTTTCATCAGAACTTCTGATTAAAAGATAGCCTTCTTGGGTCTGATAGATTTCTGAACTGTATTTGATACCAGAATTACAACTGATTGAGAAGATGTCCTAATATAACCTGTACCATTGAGAAGCCTCACCAGGGCAGAAATTTTCTAGAAACACAAAGCAGAGATAGCTCAGTGACTTAAGCCAGTGAGCACTAGGAAATAACAGGTAATCAAGGGTAGATTTATTGCCAAATATAGCTGTTCCAGTAACACTTACATTTCCCATTCTTATTGTATTCATTTAATAATTTTCAGTTTACTCAAAGGAAATTGCAGTAGATTCCTGTTTGTTAGCACCTGCCTACACAGCATCAACACTTCAGGAGAGCAATGTGGCCAGGCAGCTGCACAGGATAACAAAGACAAACAGTTCCTGCTGGCTGAGTCAATCAGCCATTGCTTGAATGTGAAGTGTTGTATGATGTTATTAGTCATTGTTAATTCTTGTAAATATTCTTGGCTGAGAAAAGGAAGGTGTGGAGTGCGGCACCTCAAGCTGCCTGAGCTATCTGGAGCTGTTCAGTGTGTTACTCACAGCTTCATATTAAAAACATACCGACTGGTTAGCACAGGCAAATCCTTGTTGGACTGCTCAGCTGAAAGTGGCAATTGGAGAGTACCAAACAAATTTAGATCCTATAACCAGCAATGAAACTGTCTATACTATTCCCCAAAGTTGTTTGTGCTTGAAGATATTTCTCACAGCACAGTACAATAGCTTTGAAGGTCTTTGATTTCTTCCTAAAATTGTCCTAATAATTCATATAAATAAGATTTTTCTTTAATCTAATGAAAATATTAGTGTGACTGGTGAAAAAAACTTTTGACCTTGTCCCTTTTTCAATGTCAAATTTACTGACAGAGCTGTGAACTCACCTCATGCTGTCACTAGGCAGAATTGGCTGAAGGCAAAAATCCACCTACCTGCATAAGCATAGAAAAGGCAGAAAAAGCTGGCAAAACAGGACATAAAACCACAAGGAGACCTTCTTTGTGAATTGTCTTGGAATGAGAACTTCAAAATAGTGTGCATTCTCATAAGTATGATTTTGAAATGGCAAACAAATAGAAAATATTTTTTAATAAAATCCTTGAAGAAAAAAACAAACAGAAAAAGATTACTAAAAATATGGGGGGGTTATGTTAGAAAAATAGTGGTTTTTTAATGTTATTAAAAAAAAAACTGCTTGGAAAAGCAGTTACAGTCTGTTGTTGTGTGTTTTTAACCATTAATGATTTTTCTGCCTAAGAGAATTATAACAGTTATTATAACAAACATTTTCCGCAAAAAGCTTTATGTGGACCAATGGCTAGACTTTTTACTAGAAGAAAGGATAGAAAATGTTCAACTGTAATAGTTGAATTTCTTTACAGATCTCTAAGCAGTAAAAAATTTTCTCAGACCAAAGGAATCAAACTAGGCTTGCTTAACTTGCTCTTGCAAACACAGGTGTGTTGCATCCCAAATTATCTGCCAGGCTGCTCTCAGCAACATTGGCAATTCTCACACCTAAAACTGAACTGCTAAGTCTAATTTTCACAGTTTGACTGCTAGGGTAGAAAGTTTTTGAAACAGCACAGACCTTAAGACAGCTATTTTTGTTTTTTTTTTTTTTTCCCTGATAATCAGTCTTCTGTCTAATAGTTGGTTTTGTATTATTTCTGAATGTTCAACTTTTATTATCATAGTGATGGAATTAAGGACCAAATAGGAACCAAGCCCACGTGTACCAAAAATTTTGCAAAACTACAAGTTCTTTTCCTTCCAAAGAATGAAAACTTGGAGTGGGAAGGATTGAAAATTATGCAGATAAAGGAATCAGTGTGACTGCAGGAGGGGTTAGCTTATTCTTCTGATAATGAATTACTTTTTTCTTTCATTTGGAAAGGATGATTCCACTGGGCTTTCTGAGGGATTATTTTTTCCTCTGGTTGTTAGGGTAAGACTTCAAGGATTTTCTCCTAAAGAAGAGGAGTGGAAGGATGGACAGAACAGTGCTGGGATGAGGAAATTACACCAGTCTGAGTAGGAGAGCAAAGAAATAAATACCCAATCAGCAGGTGGTGGAGACTATCAGCTGGGTGTCATCCTCATTATCTGCTTGGGGGCTGGTGCTGCTGCAGGCAATACTTCCTGGTTTGGTTCCCTGCTGAAAGTCCTTCCTCATTCCAGGAACAGCAGCGCTGGAGGAGCTTGTATGTTTTTAGAGGTATGTGAAGACTTTCTGAGTTGGGTTTGGTAGTTTCCATGGGCTGATGGTGGTGACCAGCTCCACCTCAGATCCTGAAAGCACAAGAGAAGCCCATCATATGAATATGGCTGCAGGATGGGATCCCAGGACCTGGGCCTGCCAGTGCTCACCCAGGAGCGAGAGTTTAAAGCTAGAGAGGGTTTTAAACTATCCAGGTAAGGTAGGGCACGACATCCGTGTGGGATCAGATCCAAGCAATTCTAAAGGCATCACAGTGAAACATATTCTGCTTGTTAGTCAACTGCAACTAGACTTGGAGAGCTGAAAAGATTAATTTTGTTTGCAGACTGAGCACAGGGAAGGATTTTTGGATGAGCCAAAGCAAATTTTCTGTCTCTACAAGTAAAGGTATTAAAACTGCATTACCTTTAAGATATTTGTGCTCTGTGATGTAGTGCAGCTGAAAAGTTAAATTGACAGTAAATTGGTGTGCTACTTGCATTTAGTATTTATTTTCATTAGAAGCAAAAGGTTGTTGGGGTTATTCTTAAAGAAATTGTCATGGCATATTTTGATATTGTTTGTATAGGACCAAAAAGCTTGTGGAAACTGCATGCTTAATTTTGAGTACAGGAGTCTTATAAGGTTCTGTTCTTGAAGTGTATGTTTGTTTTTTTTTTTTTTTTTTAAATCTTGGTGACATAGGGCTTCTCTGGCTGCAATTGTCACTCAGCACAAATGAGATTACAGTAACTTTCTCCAAATAATCTTTATACCTCCAGAGAGAGAGATTTCTATGAACAACATATTTCCTCTAACAGAAAAAAAAATCACTTTTTTTAGCATCATCTTATACCTTATGGAAAGGAGATGATGGAGGGAGTGAGGAATAAAAATACTTTTCTTCTAAAATTTCAAGGGAATTCTATTCTTCATATCTCTTTCATGACACACAAGTTTCTTCCCTTCACAGTTTCTGTATTTAAGCTTTTGGTAACAGACTCTGCATAGTTATTTATATATTTTGTTACATTATTTTACGGAGAAGATTAATACTCAATATTCTACTAAAAAATACTACCTCAAAATTATCCTAAAGTATATGAGCTTGATGTTCTGGCTTAGAGCAGAAAGACAGAAACTGATAAATAGTTATTGGATCCTTCTTCATGAAGTAATGCTTCCTGTCATGTGTGATTTGGGGGGAGTTTGCCTGCTTTATTGTTTTGTTGTTCTTAATGTAATGGGTTTTCTTATTTATATAATTGTTATTATTATTCTGTTGGTTACTAGAACATAAAGGCTTTCCTTCAGTGCTGCCATCTTAGAGAAACGTCCTTATCAAGATTTCTCTTCCCAAGCTGTAATTAATCTGGTCTAGGTGGCTCACTGAATAATTACTCATCTCTTCTGGCATTTCATGAAGCTATTTAATCTCTTATTCCTTCAAACAGCAAATGTTCCATAGTTGACAGGTATCATTTTTAACTTCTTTCATAGTGCAGAGATAACACTCACTTTGGGGCATGGTAATACCACCCTGCTAACTCATTTGCTTCCCACTTACGTTCTCGCACATTCCTTTGAATTCTTCATCTGGTTGTTTGTACTAAAGAAATTAATCTACCAGAAAAAAAAAAGGGGGGGTGTTTATTACTTATTTCAGATTTTTCTATGAAGCTTTTGGACCACAGCTTAATTTCTCCCCATGACTTCCGCTGTCAGCTTCGGCAGTAGTGTCCAAAGGTTGCAGAGGGGATGGCTGTCTCACCCTGTGTGCAGAACAGCCCTTCTTCTGAAGGATGTGGAATAAGTGTTGGGTAGGATCTGCAGAGGTGGAGAGGTGTTACTCTTGCCTTCTCATGAGCTACTCTTGGACTGCTGAAAGCTGTGAATCTCACAATGCAGCTGAAGCCACAAGCTTGCACAATCTCCTTCATTCCCCATGCTTGCTGGAGTTTGTACTTGACCCAATAAGCAGGACAGAAACACACAACACTTCTCTCTCTCCCCAGAATTGACTGTGAGGAAGTATCTAGATAGAAGAAATTGCTGTTCCTATATGGCATGTTCTGATAGGTGGAAAAATGCCTCTTTGCATTAGTGGCAACTTTTCCTGTTTGCATGCAGAGGTTATTCTTTATAGCTAATTTTTACGTGGCAAATAACCCATGTGTTATTCTTCATGTGCATTAATGAGGTTTAAAACCAGTTTTCAGTGTTGTTTCAACTGGCTTAGAACTATCCAAGAGAAATTATCAGCCTGTAGTCTGCTGGGACTGTGAAAACAAGTTTTTGGTTTCCTCTGTAAACCTAGAAGGAAGAGATGGGAGGGAGGAATTTTTTGTTCTTGGCTTATTTTTTTCCCTTTAAACAGAGACCGCAGTGTGTGTGCATACACCATTCAAATGAAAGAGTTAAGGTGACTCATTAAAAACAAAGAAAGGGTAACAGCACTATCTCTTCTCCTGCAATCTACTATATACTACACTGCAGTAGTTGAGTATTCCCCTGGAAGGGGATAAAGAGCAAACCAGAGGGTGAGAACATGGTGTACAAGGTGGCGGGGAGGACACTCAACTGGAAGAAAGTAGACCTCTGTCTCAGCTGCTGATGTGTACTCTGTGAAAAATGAAAGTGCATCAAGAAAGAGAAAGCAAGCCACTGAGTAATCTCTGGCAGATATTTCAAGCATTTCTGTAGAACAGGAGAGAACAGGTTGCAGGCAGGGAAAATTTGAACACTAATTGCTGTGCTGTAAATGTAGCCCTTCAACAATATGTGGGCACATACTCCTATTAAGACTTCATGCATGTAGCAAAAGAAAGACTTAGTGTTAAGGCATGAGAATTAGCCAAAAAAGGAGTAGGTTTGGAATGAGTGTCACAGAAAGCTGTACATTGGAAGGGACCTCTGAATCTCACATAGTGTAGCTTCATTGTCTGAACAGGGCTTACTTTAATGTTAGTTAGAAAAGGTTGATACGTGTAAGTTTCCCATCTGGTATAATGAGACTTCTTCTAAATTGCTTTCATTTCCAAAAGCAAAACATGAATCTTAGGAAGTGCTAGAAAATGAATCATTTGCATTCACATTACATCGGTCTAGTTCAATAAAGCATCATATGCCAGTCACAAATGGGGCACTGAGGCAAGGTGTTGCAAGCTATGCCAAGGAGTAAAAAAGAACTGGATCTAATCTAGGAAGTGAAGAAGCTTGTGATGCATAATAAAGCAACAGAGGAAGATTAACAGAGGGAGCACAATTAAAAGAAAACTTCAAATAAAACAGAAAAGCTTGGCTGCTTATTAGTTTTGCTAAATGACTTAACAACTGCTAACATGGAACAGGAAGCACAGAACAGCTTTTCAAGTCTTTCTCTCTTTTTTCTCTTTTGATTAATGATCAGGAGATTATGGTGTTAGAAAGGGAAAGATCAGGTTATGCACAGATTGCTCCTGGCATGGCTCGTGTGAAGATAAAGGCTATAATAGATTACATAGTTCAGAGTACAAGAGCTGGAAATTTTAGCATGACAACCAGAAGAAGCATTTTAATGCAGATTAAATAATGGTATTTCACTGGAAGTGTAAACAAGTGTTCAATTTAAAGTCCATGAAGATTGAAGGGAAACTATTTAAAATTGTCAGCCAGAGGAAACCTTGGAGTGTTAGTGTCTGTTCTCAGTGTTAATTAGTTTTCAGAAAGAAAAATTATACTTTCATAAAGGATTTTTGATGTACTTGAGAATGGTACACAGACAAAGAGTGTTTTCCTGCTTGCTAAAATCATCTGCAGGTGGCCAGGCACTGTAGTCCAGGGGGCAGTTGGGCAAGGAACATAGCAAGGTCCCACCTTCTGTTTCATGAGGTGACTCTGTGCAGGTGATAGGGCTTTGCTGAACACTAGGCTTAGATTCAAAGTTCAGATCTTAAACAGAGTATGAGGGAGAGAAAAATGCTTGGCAAGGTGAGGTGAAGCCACAGAGTGGTGTTAACTGGGAGAATCCCTGGGGTAGCTGTGCAGCTCATGCTGCCTTTCATCACTGCAATTGGATTTTTCTGCACCCTTGCTGTTTACGTAGGAAGGGTAATATGGAGATGACATGAGGGAAAGATGTGTCCAAAGCCAATGGAGTTGCTGGTTCTGGCTATATCCACGTGCCTCTTCTCACCCAGGGCTCTGGTGCAGAAACACGAGAAGTGAGGAGAGTCACAAACTGTTCACAAAGGGCGTGTACAAATTGTCTTAAAACAAAAAGAAAAAAAGGTGGACTAGGAAAGAGAAAACCAGGTTGGCTGCATACCTAGATCTTGTGAATTGTGGATATAAATGTTTCTTACATTCTCAGGTAGAGTTTCTTTAAATTTCAGAAATTACATGTTTTCATCATGTAGTCAAGAGATTTACTCCACTGGGTGTCTGTCTCTTTTCATATTTCAAACCATATTTTATGCTGGAATATTTTTGGACTTTGTAAGGGTTTTGTCATTTTAATATTCTCCTGTGAGAAGAAGATGTGTTTTCTTCTTTTGTCCTTAGTTCTTGTCTTAGATATCTGGTGCTCCTATTTCTTAAATGTAGCCTCAGATAGAAATTTGTTATGTTCCAACTAGAAAAACACAAAAGAAAAGGTTATTAATAACTGGAATTCATCTGTAAATGTTTGTACAATCCTCTCTGCAGATGTTCTTACATAGTGGTAAATAATACTTTTGTGAACATGACTAAGCATTGCAAATAAATATGAATATAAATGTGCCTATTTTACTGGTACTGTAGACTAGACATACAGGGATTGAGTTGTACAGCTGAAGTTGTTTCTGTCAATAGTCAACATCAATCCAGCACTGTGAGGCTGGAATAATAACAACAATAAAAAAGAAAATTAATGAGCAGTAATGTAATCAGATGAGGGAGGGTTTAGAACATGTACCTGGCCTGATTACAGATGGAAAGAGGGCTGTTCAATTTGTAGGTGAATTTAGAATAATGACCCTTAGAGTGTAGACTACAGTGGAAGAATAGCTGCTAATTGGAAAGTTGCTGCTGCATGCTGAATGGGAGGTTGACTGGCGAGCTAATTTAGAAACATCCCCAGACGATTTCTGCTGAAGGCTCAATGACAGAGAGCAAGGGACGTGAGGATGAGACTGGCATTGAGGGTGAGCCAAAACCTTCGTTTTCAGATGATTTGCCAACACAGGATTTGTCTGAACTGCATTGAGACCAACTTGTTACCCTGTCTGTAGGAACTCCCTTGGTCCCAGGGGACAATATTCTCCATTTGCAGGGAAATTTATAACCCTGTACTTTGTGTTGAGAGATTGACAGTGAAACACATGCTGTGGACTCTGTGAATTCAAGCCTCTGGAAAAAAAAACTGCAAAACCAAAGATATCTCAGTCTGAATACTTTTGCTACACCAAGAAGACAAAATGAAAATGTTAAATGTCAGGAGTGGACAGGAAGACTTAGTATGAGAAATGCTGTGGTTTGGGCTGGTAAGATTCAGAATGTCTCTAAATGCAAACAAATACCATTCATAATGCTTGGTGAGATTGTTTTGGCAGGGATCTGGCAAAACTGTGATGGCGAATTCCAGCTATTTGGTCTATATCAGCCAGAGGGAGTTTGTGTGGATGTCTGAGCCTGGCCATTATCAGTCTGACAGCTATTGCTTGTCACTGGAGCAGGACCATGCACGGTGGTGGGACGGCAGGGCTGAGACTCATTGTGTGCTAACTGGTTTCTCAAAGCAAAAAGTTCTCAGATGGAGTGAGTCGAGGTTACCTCCACTGCCTGCCTGACCTGAGACTTAAAGCACTCTTATTTGCCTCATTATTCTCTTCAAGGTTTTGGGAGGAAGCTGTGGTGCTGCCTTTTGAAGGCTGAAGGACCCAGTATCAATTGTCAGACCATCCACATTGTATCTGATGCAGCAAAAGGTAGAGCACAAGGTGTCCCCTTGTCCCATGTGCTTGTGGAGCAGATGGGTTCAATTCCCAATTGCTTTTCCAGCAACTGGAGGATTTTATACTACAGCAATGCTCTTACTTTTTTTTTTTTTTTAATATAATTAATGAACTTTTAAAAACTTCCTAGTGGGAGTGTGGGTCCAACATAGCAAATATCAGCCAAGCGTGAAGCATTTCTGAGAATAAAGCTGAGACACTGCTGTGCTGGGGGAAATGGGGCAAAAATGGTGCACTGAGCTGGGAGCTTAGAGCCTGGTGGCTAAAGCTAAAATTTAGACAATCTGCCTGCCTTCCATCTGCAACTGTACAAAGCCAGTTTCAGCATACCACCCACTTTAATAGCTTAGACCTTTTTTTTCTCAGGCTTTATTTCTGCCTTAGGGGGAAATGCTCATATGTACCACTATTCTTTTTTACCCTCTCCTTAAGAAAGGTTTTAACATAAACCCAAAAGCACTCTGAGACTAAAGGAAGCTGACCTTTCTTTATTTTAAAGGCAGTGTGCAACAGGCTTTGTGGATTCTAATCATGCACAGAATTAATGTAATGATTTTTAAATGAGACAACATATTATGATTAAAACACCAACTGGTGAATGAGAGCAATAAAAGTATTAGAGGTTTTTATCTTCTGAGTATTGTGAGTTCAGAGCTCACTAATAACCTTGGGTCTCAGGATGCTAATAATAACACTTGATGTTGCTAGGGAATGGTGCTGCCTGACACATGGTGAATTCTGTGTGGTAGGATATGCCTAAGGCATGTTGGCAACTTGCTAAATCTTTTTATTATTTTATTGATCACAAAAATTCTTTGATGACCCACAAATTTGGATGCAGTTTGCAGTGTTTGTTCACGTTACTTGTCCTGATTAAGTGGCTTATTAAACAGCATTTTACTGCAGCATGACTACTTTGGATATTGGTTGCTGATGACAGTGCTCCAGGTGTAGTAGCATGCAGTGGGTTGGGTTTTCCAATGGTCTGACAACTATGTGCCACTAAATTGCTACATATCTTTAGAAATTGTGTACCTCCTTGTACCTTCGCTTAAAAAAATGGAGCTTACCAGAAAAGAATTTATGGAAAATTTCATTTCTTCCTCCCCTTTTATACTGCTTGCTACTCAGGATTTCAATATTTATTTAGGGCAAATACTGATTTTCACATTTGTAGGTTTTCTTCTTTTCAGATATGCAATTGATGTTATTATCAGAAATGCACATTTTCAGTGCAATATAGAATGCCACAATGCCTCATTTAAAAAAAATAATGCAGACCTTGTAGTACTGCTGTGCCAGGTGGCAGATACAGCCGAGTCATGGTGCTCTGACAGATGAGGGCAGTCAGAGCACCTCAAAGAGGACAGTCATGGTTTCAAACCAACTTGGCCATGGTGTTTTGGTCCTATGGGCCATCCCAAGTTATCCTTTCACTCCTGCAGGCTATTAGTGTCTGATGCAGTGAAATTGTTCCTCTTTGCGTTGGCCAAAGCACTCATCTTCAGCTCTGTTGTACTTATTAAGGAATAAGGTTTACTGAAACATAGAGGTCAGTTATGCAATATGTGATTTAATCTACTCTCTGTCTACAGATCCCTCTCTGATAATGATTTAAATGTTGATCTCCTTCACAATACAGAAAATTAAATTTCTGGAAACATCCTCAAACTGATGCTTTGACAGAGTAGGAAGATGAGAAATTTGTGCTCTTAGTGTCAGAAAAAGCAGCAGAATGTACCTGCTGTTTGTGATTTGTTGGGGCTAAATTGCCACCTGTAATCTTGTCTGTCAGACTGTTGGTAGTGCCAGATTATTTCTATGTTGTCTGTTACCTGATTAAAATATTAAAGAGGATCCAGGACAAGTGTTACCTTGAAAGGAAGGGAGGAGGTTTGACAGACCAAGTGTGACTACCACAGGAGAGCAGGCGTGAACTGTTCTGCTGCACACAGAGAAGTTTATCTTGCCTTACCAACATCCTTTCACACTTCCCATGAATGTGGAGTGTCCTCTCAGTTTTAGCTGGAAATATCTACTCCTAAGTAGCTACTTAGAGATTTATTCAAATATGTAACATGGATTTGACTTTGACAAAAATAACCCTAGGAAAACTTGCCACTGTGACCATTGAGATCCTAAGATAGGTAATCAGCATCCATACAACTGTGTCTTGAAAAAAATCCATTCCTACAGTTTGAAGATGAAAGCATTGTTATTCAAAGTTCCATCTTCCACAGATGGTCTCTAACTTTTGCATTCTGCCTGTTCAAAACAGGCACTGAGTTAATTTGCTGTCCTCCCTCCATGTTTCACTAACAGGAAAAATTCCCAAGGTCAGCCTTGGGCAATGTAAATGTGGTGGCCACCACACTGCAACCCTGGCAAGTGCTGAATGTTCACTGTCCCCTTTGCAAAGCTGAACTGCAAGTGTTCATATTAAAATAAGAGCCACAGTCCTTGACGGGGACAAAAAAACTAAGAGTTGGCTAGGGATGCTAGGGCTCTGTCCTCATTTTGCAATTGAATTTTAGTTAAGGGAAAAACATCAGCTTATAGTGAAATTAAATATTGCAGATTCTCAGCAAAGCTCCTATTACAGAAATGAAAATGTTTGCCCAGCAGAAAGCCAAGGAAAACACTCCATCTCACCAGCCATTCTTGCTTGCCTTTGATATGTCCCTGTATAAAACAGATTCTGACTTCTGCTTCTTCTTAAAGCCTCAGGTCACCTTTGGGTGCTCCAAAATGTGTTTTTCCCCAATGCCATGTGTTCTTTTCAAAGTGGGGGTCAGTTTTGGCATAATCTTATGCTGCACCAATTTTGGGCACTTATCAAATTCAAATTAAGATATTTTGAAGATATGATTATCTTAAGCTTTCCATATTTTTGGAAAGGAGAAGGACAGGTCATCATCAAGGAAAAGAGAAGTATATTTACATGAAACATTGCACCATCCAAATTTAATATCTGGGGTTAAACACAAAGGTCAATGAATCAGAAACTGTTTTCAAATCATTCCAGCTAGAAGAAGCAGTATAGTCACTTTAATTAATAATTGAGTTTTAAGCACCAGACTGCTTTATATTGTGTTATTAAACTCTGGAGTGTTTTACATCATCAAAGTTCCACTAAATGGTAGAAATGAAATAATTTTCAAGTGTTCATCCCCAGACATCTTCATCTTGATGCTTATGCTCTTAGTATATATTTGTCTGAGAAATACTTGTAAACAAACTCTTTCCTGAGATGTTTGACTACCATCGTTGCCTTCTGAGAGGAGTAAGCTTTGCTCAGGCAGAGCTCTTGATTGTCTGTAATGGAAGGTCTGCCTTCTCCTGTCCACTCCTAGAGCAATAGCTCCCTTGGAAAAGTAGTTAGCCCGCATGCAATGGTGAAAATTAAAACTATTTGGATATTGACTTTGCATAGTAGTTTGGACATTCTAGGGAAACACTGCAGGGAAATTCAGTGTCATAAATTATATAATTCCTGTCTTTTGGATGCCATTTCCAGTTTTGCTTTTACAGACTCAGGGTTTTATGTCATGTGTACTAGTCTAAATTTATTAAAATCTGTGGTAGCTCACTGTAAAACCTCATTCAGAGTTTTTCCTTTTTTCTTTTTTTTCAGTCTCCATTATCCTTAATTAACCTTAAAATTAGTCTCTATCCTGATTTCCCTTTTTTTTTTTTTTTTTTTTTTTTTTTTTTTTTTGCATTGTACATTCTATTCCAGGGTGCTAACTCTACTCACTCATCTTTGTGAAAGGTAAATGTGTTTGTTAGAACACCATCAAGCCATTTACACTAAGAACCAGATGAATTTAGGTGTTTTTTTTTTGTTTTCTTAAAAACCTTCTGTCAAGGTAGTCAATTCCCATGGAATACAAATGATACAAGCTTGTCTTAAATTCAGTGAACAGTCTCATCTACACAAGGACAAAGAGACCTATAAGAAATTGTGCATGTGCTTCTGTACAATGGCTTCTAGAGTGGGATTGGGTTTCCTTCTGTGTTTTAGAGAGGGGTGGGGGCTTTTGGTTGTTGATGCTTTGTTTGGTGGGTTGGTTTTTGAGGGGGTGAGGGGAGATGGGCTGTCATTTAAAGGTTCAGAAACATTATGTATTTTATTTTGTTCTAAAGTTGACAACTTCTCAAGGCTAGATGATCTGAGATTAGTACATTTTGTTTCAAAGCAAATGGATTCCTTTAAGATCAACAAGAAATGTCCCAGAATTTTTCTTACCCTTAGAGGGCCATTGAATTAAAATGTCATTATCCTAAATTTACTTTGAGCAGCTATAACTATTACAGCAGATAAAATGAGAACCACACCTCTTGTTTTTCTTTCCCCAATTTCTCTTGTGCAAGTCATGAAATAGATTTCAAACCTTTTGTAACAGGATTGAAATGAAAATCCTATAGTTAATTTCTAAGAAAATGTTATTAATTAAGGATTAATAAAGTAAATCACATTTGATTTGCAACCAAAATTATACAAATAGCTAAAAATAAAGGGCCATTTTGCTATTTTAAAAATGGACCTGTTGCAAGTAATAATAGAGCTTGGTCTAAATTCTACAAAAATAAAATTTATAGTGATAAGATGATGCTGCAAGGCCATTCAAGCTGCCAGATCCAATGGGCTCTTGTGGCTCACAGAACACAACTGCTCTCCACAAACACAGCTCTGAAGTTGCTCATAGCTGTTAGTGCCATCGCTACTAAAAAATGCTCCTTTATCTTAGAACAGATAAAGACCTTGTATGAGATAAAGGTGGTTTCAGAGTGAATCTAAGATATGTATTACATGTACTTAAGATTAATTCCAGGGTGTCTGGCCATAAATTATTCTTTGTTGCAAAAACATTATAGCAAATACACCATTACTTCTACATTGGTTTCTGCACCCTTTCATGTATCTCTCAGGTAAAACTCCAGCCAAGATTCACATGGACTGTAATATTTGGCTTCAGTCACAGAGTTGGGTGTATTGTAATTAGTGCTGTGAGTAAATCAAAAGGACTTAGATCAAAATCAGAAATTGTAAATGGTGCATAAAAATATAACATTAAATCTCCAAGGATCTTATATCTATAGAAATACATTATAAAATGACTGTGAGGAACTTTCAATCTTAATTATACAAGACTAGTTCTTGCTCACTCTGCACTCCTAAGCAAAAGTAGATTTTTCACACCACTCTTGTACTCTTTATTTCAAGTCTGAAAAATAAAACAAATTGGCAAAAAGTGGTAGAACTAGGTTCAGGCAAAGCATATTTGTCCTTGTAGGGAAAGTCAAATCAGCATCTTGGGTCTATAAAGTATGTGGTACTCAGTGAAAAATTTGGTAACTCTTTTCAAATTAAAAACAAAAACCCTAAACATTTTGGTCATTGTAACAGTGTTTGGTGGTGGTAGATTGTGAGTCTACCATATACAAAGTGTTTTTACTAAATGCTCTGGTCTCATCACAAGGGGGAGATCTAAATCCCAGCCCTGTCAACCATCCTACAGCCTCTAGGTTATATTATCTCTGCAGGTGATCTCACCAGGCTGGTATGACAACACAGATTTATGTGGATACCTCAGATGGTAAAAGGACAAATTTATTATAATCGCTCTATAGTTTGGTCTGTACTTCGCATCACATCAACTTCACTGTCCTGAAAGAGCTTCACGATGGGTCACACGTACTGGCACAAATTCACAGTTGGCACTTTCATTGGCATCTTGCACAAGTGCTATGTCTGGAGTGCAGAGATGTGGCCTATTATGAAGGGCTTCATGGAAAAGAAATTGCTCTCTGCTACTTGATCTTTCTGACTGGGAGAGATTAAATATAGAAGGAATCTTGAGAGGGGAAGAATCTGTAGGTATTTCCTGTCAAAATCTGTAAAAATTGATAGAAACTCTGCCAGGTGTCTTGGTTTTATGGTTTGGCGTTTGTTTCTTTTTTCCCCTGCTGCTCTTTGCCCTAACTTTGAGTGTTTGTGTAACAGATCATTGCAACCCAAACCTAAAGAACTTTGTTCTTTGACTGGTACCACTTCCACTTTGGTCTGGATTTTGCCAGTAAGAATTAAACTTGGGCAGGTTGCTATGCAACCTACAAATTGTGCTGATAAAATGGTGAAGAGTGTGGAAAGACAATCTAAAAATGAGTTTATACCTTGCCAGAAACAAGACTTGTTCTGATTGAGCCTTAGGAGAATAGGATACATCAGATTTATGGCAACTTGGCAGGGCTCTTCTAGTGCTGCCACTGTGTGTACTAGCAAAACTGACTCTAAAAATGATAGCATATAGGATCTTTGCAATTTTGCCGCACAAAAAATGTGTGAATAGAAAACCACTTGTTTGAGACCACAAGCTCATTTGGAGACCATCATGCCTCCAGCATTTGCAGCTCTAGGACAGCAGTCATGCATCACCTCACAGTGTAAAACTGAAACAATTATTTAATGAGAAAAGGAGTAGCAAGGCATTTTTAGTGCATTTTTGCCTAATGAATGTTAAAATATGTAGTTTGACAGTGTGGTAGTAGTTAAACTCCAAATTGTTTAGAGTGGATTTCAACATGCTGGATAAAAACATGTGTTTTAAACTTTTCCTTTGTCTCATGAAGACATATTTTGTTGGGTTTTACATAACTTTAATTTCTTCAAGTCAGTGGTTCAAACCTGTTTGTTACAAGCAAAATGTTTGTTAGAGGTACTAGATTCCATTTACTTATTTATTGCTCTTCCTGGAAATATATTTTTCCTGAAGTACAACTGAAAACCAGAATTATCCTCGCAGGCACTGTGTATGCATACCTGTGTGTTAGTTCTGAGAAACAAAGCACAATTCCTCATTCATGCGCTGAGTTCAGCAACTTTAAAGCTTAGTTATGAGGATCAGAGTGCTAACACAAGATAAGATACAATAGTCATCTTTAGCAGAAATAGTTATAAAACCAAGGGATGTTAAGAGCAGTTCGGACTTGATTGAGCATTTGAAGACTCTTATGCAGGCAGTTAAAATTTAAAAAGATTAAAGGATAAATAGAGATCAGTGATCCTGATAAAATGTATGTATCAAGTGGTCATTTGAGTTTATAGTATACAAAAACCAGGAAGAAGGGATGACTCTAGTTAATATTGCGACTGACAGATTCTTTCTGTTTTCCCTTAGTTTGCTTTATCCAACATAATTTAAATTAAGAAGATGGAATTTGAGTCCAGGAAATCCATACCACAGTTTTTTATTGCAAGCTGTTAGTCAGTGAAAGTAAAGATATGCCACACACTTGGTAAATTTCCTGAAGGGCATGTGTGTTTTGGAATTATTCTAGTATTTTAATACTGTTGCATTTGGATATTGTGTTATGTTTACATTTTATACATATTGCAGCACAGAGAGATCAAATACTCGGCTTCTCTGCGGGCAGGCTACACAGGCATTTTCTGTGAGGTTTTGCATAACTTGGAATGTGTCTAAGTGAAAACTCACCCCTTTGTCTAGTGAGCCATTCTTCAGTGGCCATGGAAAGCTGCTACAGAACTTCAGGAAGGGCTCCAGGTGAAACCTGTAAGTCTCTGAGAGTGAAAAATCAAAAATCCCTATTTTGGTTTGTTTTGAAAATATGCATCTCTGAAAAGACACTGTAAGGATACAATGCTACAAGCTGCTTGGTGCCTCCACCTTGTGAACCTTATGTGGACTCCAACCTGCTTAAATGCAGAATAGGGTTTTCCTGTAGCTGCTGTTGTTTTGTAAGAGCTTAAAGTCTTGCCTCCTGTGACTTCTGCAGGGTTATGCTGCTGACAATGAATATGATGAAGTGTGGGTTTTGTTTTGCATATCAGCAGAATTGCTTCATCAGTTCCAATTAGAAGACTAATAAATTTTCCTTAAGCTTATGCAAGAACAAGCTTTAATATGTAGCACTTGTTCTTTATGCTAGAAAAATCTGCATTTCATTAGTCTTGTTCTCTTTGCCGCAAGTCAGGATCAAGGTGGTGGAACTGACATTTACAAGCTCTCCTCTCCACCAAACATGTTCCCTTTGTTTCCTTCCAGAGTGCTGTTCTGTTTTTAGTTTAAGGGAAGACACAATTTGCATTTGTGCAGTATTGTGGGTTAGACAATGTACAGCCTTCTCTTGTGAGTAGGTAAGCAACTAAAGATTAGAGATGATCTTCCTCACCTGCAACAAGAACCTTTCAAAAGGATAAGAATGGCTTCCTGTGGTTGGAAGAACATCTGGCTAACCCAGGCAGGGCATAATGAACTCTGCCATGGATGCTGTCAGCTCTCTCCATGCCTCAAGTGAGAGCTTTGTAATAGACACACACTATAATTGATGCCTAAATTTCCAATTTTGGGTGTGCAAAATTAGGGCTCAGTGGTGAAAAGTATCCAAGATATTTGAGGTAGCACCACACCAAAAACAGATAAAGCACTTAGAGTAAAATGAATACATGTGACTGAATTGTAAGGAAGATATGAAAAAGAATACAAAAATGCATTTGAGGTAACATGGCTTGAAGTGTAAGAATATTGCAGGGAAGAAGTATTTCCTCTCTTTCTTTGAAATACAGTCTGGTGCTTGTAAGCAGCTAGTCATTTGATGCCCCTATGTTTGCACACCTGCAGAACAGCTTCTTCAAAGACTTCTCACTAAAGTAAGACTTTCAGTGGGTTGGCAGGATCGTGTACTTGACAAAGGAGACTTCCAGGGCTTGTTCCAGCTTGATGAGAAAAAATACATGTGACAAATTATATGAATATTATATGAATATTTCAACATTTATTTTGAAGCCCTTAGAAACAATTTCATTTCTTTTGTGGGACAGAATATTTAAGAAATTATGTAAAAAAAGGAAGTGCTAGAAAAAATGTCATAGTCTTCGGAATAAAAATGTGGGCGTGAGGAAGGGGGAAAAGTGAGAGTGGTATGCAGCTGATGACATGAGGAAAAATACTTCCCCCTCTCTCCCATCTCCCCAGTTTTGCAGCACTGGATCCACCAGGCAAGATCATTCAGAAGAAACATTTTATCAGGGATTATCATGTCTCTTTGGAGTCAGAGGATGATTACTGCCTTCTTGTAGCCCCTGGGCTTGTAGGTCTGGGATGCCTGCAATAGACTGGGGGGTATATGTGTGAGAAAGCAGACCCTTAAACAAAACTTTCTTGTATTTTGAGATAATTAATATACAAAAAAGTGGTTCCTTCTGTCTAGTGACATATCCAAAAGCAGTCTAGGATCACGTGAGAAGCACCAGGAGATAAGATCTGGTGTTAGTGAAATACCACACTGATGCTTGACAGCATATACCTCGTTTCCTGATCCACAGGAATGCCTTCACTCCCTCTCACAGCAAATATGCTTCTATCTCTTAGTAATCTGTGCATCGTTTGCACTGCAGCTAACTGGAATTGTTTCAAATTAATGATCTTTTATAACTGAAGATGCAATTAGTACTGAATATGCAAAATGCTCAAAAGGTTGTTTATTGTGCCTACTGCTTGACATTAATGCTTAGAATACAGGCAAATTTTGACATTAATGCTTAGAATACAGGCAAATTCTTCCCACTGTCCATTTTAAATCAGAGATCAAGCTTTGGCTTCCCAGTGAAACTCTTCACTGAGGTGAAGAGCAGGCAGAGGGAAAAAATTACTATGTCATAAAATGCAGATATCTTGCACCTTTTTCAGAATAGTTTAGCATGATTTTACACACAACTTAGCCAACACATGCCCATTTTTCTCTTTGTAGAAAAGCATCTGAATTGTTCAAATTTTAGAATCTTCAGGGGTATGGTTTGTAAGAGAAATCACCAAAAAATCCCCCATCCAATCTGTGATTCTTAAAGCCTCTTGGAAGGCAGAAAGGAGGATAAAGACAGAAAAAGTACAGTGTGTATGTATGCAAAGAAACTGTTCTTAAACACTCATTTTGACTTCTTTTAGGTCTGTAAGATTAGATTCCCAATTTTCAAGTTTCTCATGTTTTTATTCCTTACAGCGCCTTTTAATTTGAAAGCTTTGCTTTAAGGCAAGATCAAACAGTTAAATATCTCAGTATGGAAATAATCAGTCTGTTGACAATTTCAAATGTTAAGGCAAAAGGCTGTTGAGACTGTATGGTCACACTACAATACTGTGGAAGAATCCCCTCCTTAACATACTTTAATTTTTAAAGCAGCTGTAAGATATATGTGCATACTATCAATGTCTTCTCAAATGCATTTATTCTACTACTCCCACGCAAAAGGTAGGGGAGGAGATCTTATTTAAAAACCATTACAAAGATATAACTATTGAATCCAGGTTGCCACAGAAATCATTTAAGGAAAACCACTGTCTCTCAACAATGAGATAATGCCATGGGGGATGGATGATTATCCATGAGATAATTTCATTCAAGTCTATTCTAAATCTCAGCTGCATTCCCTTCCAAACTCAGCACCTTGGGGTATGAGAGCTTATTATAATTTATTCTTTAATATACATTCAAGCCAAAATACTAGAGTATAAGCTATAATTTAAAAAAGGCTTTTTTCCCAACCCCCAGTCCTCTGTGTCGGTAAGTTGCATATTTTCTAAGAGAAAGATGGAGGGTCTTTATAAAACAAGAACACTATAAGGAAGTTGCAGTTCTCATCAGATCCTTACTTCTGGGGATGACAACTCACAATACTGAAGTACCCTTGATGCTGCAAGTCACCCCTGGTTCTCCTTATTTAAGTCTTCAACAATCAGGCCAGGGTCAGACTACTCCTTTTAGAGGTAAGGGTGTTCTTGAAGGCTTAAGATGATTATTAGGTCTCTGTATCACAAATAATAATTCAAAACACTTGGACCCTCTTGAATCCTCACAGGAGTCTGCCATCGGTATTTTAAAATAGATATATTTAAGAGTTGATTTATCATGTTGCGATTTTTTTCATGATGATCTCAAAAGTAATTGAGGAAAGGGGCAAGATTTTGCTGCCACAGACTAACACGGTTACAGCTTGGAAACTTTCTGGGTTTCCAGAGAGATGAGGCAGAAATGCAGTCTGCCCTTTCTCTCAGACCTGAAGCAGTACTCAATGGCTGCAGACGAGCCTCTTTGTTCTTCAATCCCCAACTGAACCATGGGTGTGAATCTCACAAGCTGAAGCAGAACTCTCATTCTGCTTCAACTGGGTCAGCTTTTGCGAGAAGGGCAAAGTGAATGAAGTTCTTCAAAATCCACACACTGGGGGCGAGAAGGGGGGAAAAGGTGCAATGGACTATGTAGTTTCTGTTTATTTGCAAAATCTGATGGGTAGTTTTTGTGCCTTTGGCATGCGTACTTAGCTGCTAAAATAGAGCTGGAAAAAGGGAGGCCCAAGGCAATTCTGAGAGCAGAATGGCTATCAGAATGGCTTCAGCCATGACCACTAACTGCAAGACATGAATCCAATGTCCTAGCTGAGTTAGTTTAAGCAAGCTGGGCCTGAGTGCTAAGGCTGTCATTCCTTCCACAAGAGTATTCCCACTGGCTAATGAGCTGTGGGATAACAGCTTGGTTATTTTACCAAATCCGCTTTAGCAACAAGCAGAAAGTTGTTACCCACTAGATAAGCGCTAAAAATAGTTGGTTTAAAACAAAAAAAAACCCCAGTACTATCACAAAAACAAACAAAGAAAATCCCTAACCCACCCTCCAATAAAACCAAAACCAAATCAGAAAATTAAGAGCATGGAAATACTCTGAACAGAGTTCGGCTTTATGAAAATCTATCTGTCAAGTTTATGTGCACAATATCCTTTATTAGAAAATTATCAGTAGAGGCAACACAATAGTCAGCTCCTGCAGAATTTATTCTATGCTATTCTTTGACTCTTGCTGTCCTTACAATACTATTTTTCATTGACTTAAATCTCTCCCATCCCGAAATACCAACATTGACTGAAACCTGAGATCACAGTACAAGTAGCTCTTTTCTTTCCTATAAAGCAGTAATAAGGCTTTGGTGTGACTTAAGTGGAAAAAAATCAGATCTTTTTTTTAGTAAAGATTGAAAAAAGGCAGTTTTAGTTTCCTTTATCAACTATTTTTCATATTTACTTTGAAGGTTGTTTCTGCACAGTTCTGAGATAGATGGGTTTTTACAAAGGCCAGCAAATCAATGTTCAGGGACAGAGGAGGAACTATGAAATTAGAGGATGCATTTTGTGAAGACTTGTATGACACTTGCAGTTCAAGGCTATGCTATTACAAAGGTAATAAAAAGGGTTGTATTGGCTTATCTCTCTCCCATCCACAGAAATGAGTGTACCTAAATAGCTATCTGCAGGCACTGGAAATAGTAAGCAGCTGAATTTTGACAGCAACCTGTTTCACCAAAAATTATAGTTAAACACACAGTGCGGTCTGGGAGAGGTTTTAAGAGATTTTCCATCTCAAAAAGATAACAGCAAGGTAGCTGAATCAATTTTATTATTTGAGATCTTCAAGTTGAACCTGTAAGTGTACCAATATGTTTATTTTACTACCAGGAGTGCTGAAATGCTCTGAAACTTTTGAGACTTGCCTCTTTTAGTATTCATGTAGCATATTAAAATAAAATACTTTATTGCATGATAATACAGTTTGACAAAGGAAACTCCAAAAACTGGTGTAACTGATGCTACAATAATGGTGCACTCTGCTGCATACAGTGATGCTACAGGTATGGAATAAATCCACTTTAAATGCTCCAGGGAGACAAGCCCTTTGTCCTACCACCAGAGGTGGTGTATTATTTATTAATGTACTAGGATTTGGAAAAGTATAGGACAGAAACAGGTTCCCAGTATGCTATAATTAAATTTTTTGCTTTTAAAAAATTTTAGTAGTCTCCTTCCACTAAGGAATGTGCTGCATAGCTCACAAATTATTTGTCCTGTTCTCTGTCTAACACTAAATTGGGGGAGAGATGGAAGGAAAAGATTAACTTTCTCCAACTGTTTATTAACTCCTGCAAGACAAGAAAAGCTACAGCCACATGTTAAAATATTGTATTTCTATATTTATATTGGTGTTTTAGAATACATAAGGCAACCGATTTAAAAACATTTTCTCCAAGAAATGCGATCTGAATAATGAACCCCAGGTGATCACAGGGAACAGATTTAAGTGCAAAGTGGCACATGCAGGAGGTTCTTCAGAGGAGTGCTGAGAGTCCCATGAGGTGTGGTTCATTTATTTTTGTTTCTTTGGCTGTGAGGAAATGAACAATGCTACCAGACAGTAGAAAGTCCCTCCTATTGTCAGAGCCATTGTGGTCCGATAGAGCAGCCTGTCTGGATATCCTAGCTTCAGGTGTACTGGCAGTCCATCTGATCTCTGTGGGAAGAGTTCAAGGAGAAAACAAGCAAAAAAGAAATTAACACCCATACTGAGGTCATTAAGGAATAAGCTACCTTGGGTAAATTAAGATACTTCCGAGAGGGAAACCTCCTGACAAATAGGCTCACTACAACCAAGTGTATTTTGTCTAGCAAGACAAATGCAAAGGCAAGTTAATTTTGTTAGTTAAAGCTGTTAAGTGCAAGCAGAAAGAATGTATCTTGAAATGTTTCTCAAGAGGACCTGGATGGGAGAAGTGTCATGAACAATAGAATGTGAAAAGATATGTATAAAAAATTATTCACCAAGTCAGACTGACACATTCCAAATGGAAGTGGCATGTAAGAGAGAAAAGGGAATATTATATAAAGCACATTCTTCAGGCTTAAAGAAAAGCTTAACTAATTTGTTTTAAGAAAAGTCCTACATTTAAAAATACCATAGCTAACAAACTGGCTTCGAAAACTTTATTGTGCTGCTCTTATAGTGCACTATAAACAGCTTCAGCAACATTCAAATTATTATACACAAAACAGTAACGATTTGCTTTGCTCTTCCACATCTGCTTTAAGGCACACACGTGGATTCCCAGAGAGAAAGTGCTTCCAATAGTCAAACAGTACAACAACCAATTTTAGCAAAAAGACAATGTTACTGCATTTATCCACTTTCTGTATTTATCTACTATACAAGGCATATTATATACTTGGTAGTATATAGTACAAGTAGTATACACTTTGTAGTATATAGTACAAGTACACAGGTTATACTGTACGTGACAGTTTCTTGACTAGACTTAAAAGAATTTAGGTATTGTAGAATGGCAAAAGTAGTTAGCTATGTTAAAATAAGGACAGATATGTCCCACTCTCCAGTTTTCTTTAAATTTCTCTCAAAATTGTCATTACCTGAAAAACTTTCTGTAGGTCTGGCACCTTGTTTGTACCCAAGAAAGGATCAGCTGCTGGTAAAGGTTTACTTGTCCCAAAAATCAGATCTGGGGATTCAGTGGGAATCACTGAATTCAATGGTTTGAGTCCCTGCATAAATAAAGATTAAAATATCAAGGTATATCACACTTGCAAATGTACCAATTGTTACATTAGGCAGGCACACTGCCAGTCATTACAAGGATACATTACAAAGAGTATTTATCTGGTATTAAGACTTGTGATAAATACACTGTTGGCCCACTGATATCTCAGTGACAGCTTGGGGTCAGAGCTTAGCAAGGAAAATAGCCTCCTTTCCAATCTCCTCATGGCATGAATTTATAGCTGTTATTTTTCTGTGCTGGTACTTAGTCCAAATTACTGCTTCTGTTTTGCACACAGACTAGCTAGGACTCTCACTGAGCAGTAGGATTAGGATCAAGGATCTCTGATGCTAGGGTCAGAGCGAGGAATGAGCTCTACCTCCTGAATGCTGCAAGCAGTAGCCATAAATAACTGGGCCTTAAATAATTTGGATGTATAGTTTGGGGGTTCAAAAAAAAAAAAAAAGTAAGAGGATCATTTGGGTCATACAGAAGTTGTAAGTGGTGCACAAGGCCCTTCAGAGACCCTGATATAGTAGATATTTTGTGCAGGTGTGACTACATCTTATAGTTCAAATGTTGCTGCAACTTCCCACACCCCAATGTACTCCCTATAAGCAGCACAGCTCAACTTCCTTTTGGTTCACAAGGTTGTACTGTACATTTGCCATACCTAGAAACTATATAATTCAGTTCTGTGATTAAGGGCACAAAGTCACAGCCAATATGAGGTGGCCTCCTTGTCTTCATTACTATAGTTAAATTTAAGTTGTCAAGACAAGCAGCAGTGATGTTTTACATTGTGGCTCTCAAAACAACTTGAGTTTTTTCTTAACTTGAGAGTTTTTTCCTAACTTGCCACAGAAATTAAAGGCATTGTACAGTTAGTTTAATGCAACAGGTATTTTTTACAAACAGAAGCAGCCACAGGACAAGTTAAGACTGCGCTGAAATTCTGGTTTCTGTTCAAAGGACTAGTTTTAGATGCATTTTATATTGAAGAGAACTGTCTGACAGTATTTGGAGCTGGAAACAGACTGGCACTCTCTTTTTTGTGCCAGCCATAGACCAGACATGTGTTTTCCTTATGCAAATTCTCTGCTACAACAGGCATCTTCAGCAGAAAAACCAGGTTTCTCAGCCTCCCAAAATACCCTGTGGAATGGCCATCAGTGCTACACCCTGAAGATGTGGGTTCAGCTTCCCACTCTTCTAGTGCCTGACTGAATATTGCAATCCACTTGGGACCTTTCTGGTTATGTTTTGAAAGGCAGCAGCAAAACTGAATTTCTTGGCACATTCAGTAACTACTGCCTTCCTACTGAGCAGGCTAGCACAGAAGGCAAGCACTGAATTATTTAAGACCAGAGACCAGTTCTGGCTACAGTGCATCTAAGAATCTAAGGAAGCATTACAGGAAGCATCTAAGGAACTATTATTAGCCAGGGGAAGTTACTAACTA
The DNA here is from genome assembly GCF_031753505.1 of Anomalospiza imberbis. Taxonomy (NCBI): domain Eukaryota; kingdom Metazoa; phylum Chordata; class Aves; order Passeriformes; family Viduidae; genus Anomalospiza; species Anomalospiza imberbis. The sequence continues at coordinate 94,278,265 of NC_089683.1, forward strand.
TATATTCAAGGCTATGTACCAGCTACATCAGAGGCCTTGAAGCAAGCAATTTTGGACAACTATTTTTGTCTATAGGACTTTTAAGTACTTTATTAGATTTGTCTTTAAAAAGTTGGTGATTTGACAGAAATAACTATAGAACAGATATTTATACTAAAAATGTGCAGGTGACTTCTTCTCCAAACTTTTTTGCATTCTTGATTGTTAGTATTGCAGCAAATGTGAAAATGCACATCTTTTCTGTGCCTTAAAGTTTCCAGTTCTGAATCTCCCTTCTGCTTTCCAGAGAGCCCAATGTTTTCAGGAGCAGTGCTATCTAATAACTTCAACAGTTAGTAAATCAACAACTGTAGGTTATTGCATACTTTTTCAGCCTTAAGAAAGTGACAAACTTCACTGTGAAATCAAATGGAACCAGTTCACAAAACTCACATAATCATCAATGTACTGGTGTAAATTACTTCCAAATCAGCATGGTGCCAATTAAGAACATCATTTAGCAATTTAAATAAAAAACATTAATGTTGTTCACTGGTTTCATGAAAGAGTACAACAAAACACATGCTGCAGAAGAGAGACAGTTCTGTTTGCCTAACCCAGCCACTGCATTAATTAGGGTTCTTCACCAATGTAAAATTTCACTTGAATTCTGTCCATAAATTGTGAGGCTCTTAGGTAAAACCACTTGAATCTTTGTACTGGGATGATGATCCAGTGACAGTGATCTTGTGTATTATCTAGGGCGTAAAAGGTTATGTATTATATTATTATAGATTACTTTATTATATTATTATAGATTCTCAACAAATTCTAAGAAATTCATATTGGCTAAAATCAAAATAACTGTGGCTCATGGGGCTTTAAATAGCTATAAGCAAAATAAGTTGTATGAAGTGAAGATATGGTAGTACAAGTAAATTTCTGCTAGGATCATGTTCAGTAGAAGAAATAGGGAAAAGTTAATGTACTTGTCCTCATCTGACACCATTTGAAACTGGTCCCAGAGACTATACTTTAAACATAAGCTAACTCTTTAGTATTTTTATTGAATTTTTAATGGTTATGGCAGTCATCATCCTCCTAAATATGAAGAATAATTTTGAAACTCTTTTACTTTTCAACCAGCTAAGGAAGTTCCCATTTATTCAAACAAGATAAATTGTTCAGACTACTTTATACCACTTTGATAAATGCAAAATTAAGTCTTCTAAGCATGCTAAGTCTGAGATGGAAAGAACAATACAGATTTCAAACTTGAGAGATTTTTTTGTTAGCATAAGCTGTTAGCTATTTTATTGTCAGCAAAATAATTTCTGAAATCCATTTAGACTGATATTTTGCAAGCCCACGGTAAGCTTAAACATGCAGCATAACAGTATTCTATTGGGAAGCACCAGAATGTAACAGCACAGAACAAAGAGAATTAGTATACTGCGTATTTTACCAAGGAGCATTTGAAAGGCAGGATGTCTTCACTTTTCAAGTAACATCAAAATAAACAGAAGCATAAAAAGCAAACCACTTTACATGCTGAACTATAGTTTTAATAAATGGAGCAATGAAATCAATAGGAAAAAAACTACTTTGTTTTGAACTTAACACCTTAACACTTAAGAGATTACCCTTATATTTCAATTGATGTTTATTGAAAACATTTTTAGCAGACTGATGCATCTAAATGTGTGACCTGGGAATTCAGTCAAGCTTAGGGAAAAAAAAAAGGAAATTCTACAAAAAAGCTGGCCTAATAACATTATAAAAAAGGACTGAAAGTAACTTTTAAAAATGTAGGAGGCTCTTACTGTTTAGGCTTGAAGCCCTTCCCCATTCCTCCCCCAAGCCTTTGCTCTCCACCATGTAAATGAAGTATCAGTGTTTATTCTCGGAACCTAACTTTGTCTAGAGAGGTAAGAAGTGTCCCAAACACTGCAGTAGTGCTGGATATATTGCTACTGTATAAGTGCTGTACATACTAGAATGTTTTTTATTCTGCTGTCTTCTGTTTCTTGCACCCCTGACCCCCGACAGCTATCCAGGAAGCCTTCCAAAGTGATGGGGAAAGACAAGGACAAAAAACCTTCTTGGCACAGGAACTGCCCTATCAGAAACTCTCTGTTCCTTAATGTTTATTTAAGATGCTAGGGTAATTCAGGATGGAAGGGCCCTCTAATGCTCTTTAGTCCAGAGCAAGGTGACACCAGGTTGCTGTGGGTTTTGTCTGGCCTGGCCTGGAAAGCCTCTGAGGACAGTGCACAGCCTCCCTCTCCAGGCAGCAGCTGCACTGCCTGACTCTTCCCACCACGAACATGTCTTTCCTTCTGTCCAGCCTGAACCTCTCTTCTTGCAGTTTATGCCTGGTGTCTTTTGCCTTCCCACCATAGACCACTGTGCAAAACCTGGCTCCATCCTGCTAACCTCAGCTGGCTGCTGACCTCTGCTGAACTTGCTCCAGTTGCCATTCCCAGAGCAGGAGGCCACAGCTGGACACAGCACCTCGATGTGATCCAGTAAGTGCTGAGTAGGGGAGAGTGTTGCTTTCCTCCATCAGCAGCTCACAGGGTGATACAGCCAGGAGGCTGCTGCCTTCCTGCCTCGCAGTACCTCCAGAGCAGCACCACAAAACTGCTGCCACCAGCCCCTCAGCTGCCACCTCATAACCATGCAGGGGCTCTACCTAACCCCAAACCATAACTCTAAACCCTACCCTGTAAAATGGAAAAAAAAAAAAAAAAAGGTGATGGAGTCGTTGTCCCCGGAGGTGTTTAAGGAAAGCCTGGACGAGGCACTCGGTGCCATGGTCCGGTTGACATGGAGGCGTTCGGTCACAGGCTGGACTCGATGATCTCGGAGGTCTTTTCAACCTGATTCTGTGAGTCGGTGATTTTAAAACCCCGCCAGGCACCGCTCAACTCTGGAACAGTCCTCTGTGATGAAAGCGCATTAATTTCTTCCTATAACCCCCAGCACATCCCAAAGCTGACTCGAGGGCTGCAGGGCAGAGCGCGCCTCCCGTCTCGCCCAAGGTCACACGAGGGGCCGGACGCGTTCGGTGCCGCGGGGGCGGCCGATCCCTCCCCCTTGATCCCTCCCGTTCAAACAACGCCCGCGGCGCCGCAGCCCCCGCCCGGGCGCGGGGTGTTACCTGTGGGGTGTAGGCGGCGGCCGCCGTGGCCCCGACGAGGCGCTGCGTGAAGCCGCTGAACTTGTAGTACATGGCGGGCCGGGGCGGGCACCGGCTGCGACGGCTCGGCCGAAAGGACCCGCCCCGCCCCCCGCCGGCTTCTTTGCGACGCCGTAACGTTCAAGGGCCCCACCGGCTCGCAAGGACGCCTGCGCGGGAAGGCGCGGAAAGAATGAGACTGGAAAAAAAAAAAAAGGTCCGAAAAATACAGCAGCCTGCACCAAAGCAGTGCGAGCTCGCCTCTCCTGAGCGCGGCCGCCGCTCGCGGAAACACGAGGCCGGCGGCAATTTCCAGTCAGGCGGAGAAGCTGAGCCCCCGGAGCGGCGCGGCGGCTGCGGCAGGGAAGGTGGGGGCGCGATGCGAGCCCGTGGCGGGAGGGGGCGTGGTTAGCGTCAGCCAATCGGCGCAGGCGGGAGGCTAGGCTCCGCCCACGCCGGGTGCCGGGGGCGGGCGGAGCGCGCGGGGCTGTGGCCGGGCCCGCGCCGCTCTGCTGGGCCGTGGCCAGCGGGGAGCCGCTGTGCAGCGAGCCGGCAGTCACAGAGTCACTTAGGCTGGGAAGGACCTCCGAGAGCATCGCGTCCCAGCTCGGAGCCATGGCCACCGTGTAACTAGAGCAGGGCACTGAGTGCACGTGCCGGCTCTCCTTAAACACCTCCGGGACGGTGACTCCACCATCCCCCGGGCAGATCATTTCAGTGCCCAGTCGCTCTTTCTGTGAAGAAATTCCCATCTAAACCTCCCCAGGCGCAGTTTGAGGTCATTTCCTCTCATCCTGCTGCGGGTTGCCTGACAGAGGCGGCTGATCCCCCCGCTGTCTACAGCCCCCTTCAGGGAATTGTAGAGTGACAAGGTCACCCCTGAGCCTCCCTTTTTTCTCACTAAATACCCCTAGCTCCCGCAGCTGCTCACAGGACTTGTGCTACAGACCCTTCCCCAGCTCCATTGCCCTTCTCTGGACACGCTCCAGCACCTCCGTGTCCTTCCTGAATCGAGGGGCAGAGCTGGACACAGGACTTGAGGTGTGGCCTCCCCAGTGCAGGGGAAGAATCACTTCCCTGGTCCTGCTGGTCACATTGCTGCTGACACAGGCACACTCGAGAAAGACAATATTTATTTCAGAGTTGCACAAACATGGGTCCTCAGTGGTGTTCCAGAAATCAAGCACAGCAACTACTGAAACTTTTTACTTTGTATGTATTTTAGCAAACAGATGCATTAATGGTAATTGGCTAGAAGTTACCTTGTTCTCTTATTACTTTGTGTTCTGTCTTTTATTTGTCAATGATTTCCTTGTTTCCCATGCTAATTAGTCCACAGGCTCAGTCTTCCTCTTTTCTTGGGTCTGTGGGTTTCGAGTTGATGGTCTGAGTCGGTGGTTGCCACCTCCCTCTCCCAGGATTACCTTTTATCCAGTTGGAGCTGATTCAGCACACTTGCCTAGTTGTCTTCCTTATCTTGGGAGTTCCATCAGATGTCTTTGTGGCCTGTAAATTCTGCATTCTTTGCGTCCACTATCATTGGTACATCCTTCTTTCTACATCCTAAACCTTTGTTAACCTCCCACTAGGTCTGAGACCACTGAATCACATCAAGCCCTAAATCTTAATAAAGTTTAACAAGGCAATTCTACAAACAAGAAATTTGTCTTTCTAACCCCTGGACACCAATGAGAGCTTGCTTGCTTGTTAGCTGCTCTCTGTTTCACAGATTAATTTTCCTTTCTTTTAGCTTAGGCTGGAATGTATACAATGATCAAACAACATCCTTTCGTAAGAAAATTTTTACATATTTCACGTTTTGCAACAGATACAACAGTGGTTTTGTTTTCTGGAACTAAATTGCTGTGTCTCCACTCCAACAAGTGATTCACATGTCTCTTATCAAGGGATTCCCTTCTCTCCTGCCATCTTCTGAAAACATCAGAAATTTTTAATTCATTGCATAAAATAGGTCTCTTGCTAAACAAAGTCAACATCCTAAACAAGGGGACTGTGATACAATGCCGCTTCTGTTTGTGAATTTAGTGTTCCTGGAAAGTCAGCAGCCCCTCATCTGCTGTAGGACATGGCACAGCCTTGCCCTGCACAGAGCTCATGGGCCTGTGGTATTCCTCCATCACTCCATGCCTGCTGTGGATCCCAGGCAGGTGCTAGCTGGCATACTGTTAGTGACCCAGAGCATCCTGCTGTGACAAGCCTGATAGCATGAATTCATGGCTGGAGTTCATGCTGTGGGTTGGCTGAGATTAAACATACTAAGGCCTGGCTGAAAAGCATCATTTTTTGGTAATGTTGAATTATTAGCGGCCTCCACCAGTTAGATTATTGCTCACTGAGAGTCCCACATGCCATTTTGAAGATATGTTTGCTATAAAAATATCTATGGTCATGCACTGAGTGAAAACTATTAAAATGTGCTTTGCTTATAAACTGGGGGAAGATCTATTCATAGGAGATATTTTAGAAAGTAAAATACCCATATAAAATGTGTGATGTGATTTCTTTACCCACCCGTGTAACGCCTTCTACTTAGATTTTAGAATTTGAGTTTGGTGGTAGCAAAAGGGAGCCTTGAGTTGTCTTGGATTTATCCCCTTTTGAACAGACATCCTTTACAGGATAACCACTGCTCAGTAACAGGGGAAGCCCTTGGGAGCCCTGCACATCCATTCACTTGTGAGAGCAAGTGAGCCCTGGGTCTTTGCTGTACCAGTTCTTACCTGTGCCTGTTGCCCCAAAGGCAGGTTTTCTTCCTGGGGAAATTTCAAGCCCACAAACTCTGTCTGTGCTGTTCTCCTATTGAGAGAACCAGCTGGGTGCTCCACGTGTAATAATACCCTGAGTGGATGTTCTGACTCTGTATCAGAAACATTAACTGGAGAGGATATGTTATTTGCTCAGTAAGTAGGAAAATTATGGAAATATTTTGTAAATGTTACAGGAAGAATTGTGAAATCCCTGTAGCTTTCAAGACTTGGCAGTATTAAAGAATTGGAAGATGTGCTGCATAATTTATGGTTGAAAAGAATTTGCTGATCAGGATTCTATTTATTCCTGGGAAAAATAAACTAAAAGTGGTTTGATTACAAGTCTGTCTGTAATGGAGCAGAAGACCTTGGAGGTGGGGTACGCATATTCTTTTAGTAGAATGATATGAATCATAGATAGGTTTATGTGGTAACAGTCCTGACCTTTTGAAATCCATGGGATCTAGCTCATATTACAATGATTCTGGGTATATTTGTCTGCAGGTTCCTCAATTTCAGTTCTTCCAGCATTTGCCAGAAGAAATAGGCCAACCTAAAGTTGTGTTGTATTTTGCTCTTCTGCCTTTTGTTCCAGTAGGAATGCGTGCTGCAGAACCACATGAGCGCAGGTTTTGGGGCAGCTCACGCCTTGAGATAACACCATTGTATAACCAGTTCTTGCTTCATTGTTGCTCTTGAATCAAGTTCTTGAAAAGTCATTCAATATTGACTGAAAGCCAGAGAAAGAAAAGGTTCATGCCTTGGAGCTCCAAGAAAGCTGTGAAAAAGGTACAGATTGATCCTCTTTATCAGTTAATCAATTTAAGTCTTGATGCTTAAAAGTAAGCTATGAAACTTTGCTGCTGCAAGATGTTGGAACAAAACCTAGGTGTGATGTCTCTCTTGTTTTAGCTCACAAAATTGAAGATGGGGAATTGTTTACCTTGCAAGAGAGAGGCATGGGTGGATGACATGAATAAAATTACAGTTACAAATGGACGTTCTGCTGTTGTTTGTGGACCACAGGAGCATGAGAACATTCCATGGCAAAAAAAAACCCAAAAAAACAAACCCCAAAAAAACAACAAAAAGTCTTTCCTTTAAAGGAAGAAACTTGGTTTTGTCTTAGACTTGTGGTTCATCAGTTGCTTTAGTCTCTAGACTTTTGCCAAGACTGCTTTGCTTATCAGGCTTGCTGACATAGTGGATAATCAGACTGTAAAACTTGCTGCCATAGGAAGTTACTGAGGCAAAATGAGGTCACTCACCCTAGAAGGGTTCAAAGAAAGATTGGGCATTTTGGAAGACCATAAAACTCTGTACAGTTAACATAAACATAATGTCCTGGAAGGAAAAGACTTCCTACTTTGGACTTTAACCTGAGGTCTCACTTTGAGACTCTGAGCCAAACAATTCATGGGGACTGGCAGTTGGACATCTGGTCTGTTAGGGATCTGTGTGGTATTGGCAGCAGCTAAGGAAAATAGGATCCTGCAGTTTACTCCATTTTATTCCAGATTTTTAAGATCACTGTTTTCATGCATTCAAGTTTCTTTATCATGGCTTGTTCCTGGAATAACACTGAGATTATCTTTCAAGATGAGTAGATCTCTGGGATGGAATGAAGGAAGCAGAATACCTTGAGTTTATTCTGCTTGGTTGTTGTTGTTGTTGCTGTGATTATTGTATTTATTTTCTTTTTGAGGATAAAATAAATAAAAAAACAAGACCATAATCAGTTTCTTAATGAACAAAATCATCATATGCTGATCATTATTTCAGCACAGATGTCTGTAACTGAAATTCTGTCAATCTGCCCATGCAACTCTGTTCTTGAATTGCTGAGAACAACTGTGTGGGTGGATGTAGAACATAAAATTGCCATGTGCATTTATGTTTTGTTTATGCAGTACTCATTTTTAAGAGTACTAGATTGGATTTGCTTAATATTTGCTTTTTGTAGCAATATTTACAAACCCCCAAACTAGGAGATGATCATAAAGACAAACTGTGTTAATGCAAGAGGCTGATATTGTAAACACATTCCATTTGATTTATCAGCTGAAAGAAATAAATTAAGTCTATGCTCGCACTAAGGTGGTAGTTACATCTAAAACTTGTACCTGAATATATTGGTGAATATATTGGTGCTTTTTCACCTATATGTACTCCATACAGCAGAGATTACTTAGAAATAGGCTTCTATTGACAGCTAAGAGATTTCTCTTTCATAAATCTGTCAATATTGAAAATTAATAAAAATTGTAGAGTATTCTAAAATAGTAATAGATTTAAAATATTAAAATAAATTTAACCAAAGTTTTTAATGTGTAACTTTCTCATAACAGAATTCTTGGGGGTTTTTTTGTTTGTTTGTTTTTTTTTTTTTTTTTTTTTTTTTGTTTTATTTTGTGGTTTTTTTTTTTTTTTGAAGGAGATGGTATTATGGAGGCAGCTATTTATATCTTCACTATAAATTTAGAAATAATTCTGTATTTCACTTCAGTTTCCTGGGCACTTTGTCTTGAGATAAGGCTTCTACATGTGAAATACTTCATAGCAATAGTTACTTACTAGCAATTTTGGCAATAAAGGCGTTGTGTTCACTGTTGTATGATGGGGATCAGAAATCAGTTTTAAGGTGTTGAATCTTATCTGGGGATATCTACCTCTTTTTACATATGTATAATATTCTTTTCAGATTCCCATGCAGAACTTGTCTGAGGAAGTAAATGAAGGAATTGAAAACTTTATGATGTCATTATTGTAAAGCCTAAAGAATGAATAACACTTCTGGGGCAGTAGGTCATGGTTTTTATAGACCATTTCTTTCCAATTGTGTATTATCTAGATAAAAGCAGAATGGGAATTTGAAAACAATGCTTTATTCTAGGCAAGCAATTATTTTATTGTATATTCTTTTATGCTCCAGTTTCTAGATGTGGAAAGTATTAGAGGAACCTACAGTAAATATTACTGTCTTTCAGCTTTGTTGTCATTGCTTTTTTCCTCCCTTGATTTTCAGAATTGCAGAAGCAAAGTAATTTTTTCATCTGATTGAGACATCAGTGTTGGCTGTCAGTAAAATAATAATCGCATAAAAGCCCTGTTCATTGTACTTTTGAGAGAGTAATTTCAAAATCTTCAGGCCCTATCTCTATGGCTTGTAGCACTTCCCAGTTTTGAAATGCTGCACTGTAAAGTTGGATATTTTGCCTCTGGCTGCTGACTTTGACATGGATAACAACAGTTCACAGTTTCGGTGTGCATGCTTTCTATGCTTTCTGCTGCAACACATTTTCATTTTTTTATAACCAGAAGTCAAATCTCATTATTGCTGTTCCTTACTGTTCCTGAACTTTTCCTTTAAACACTGTATGTGTAGGGAAATAGGTTCCCAAATAAAATGAATCCTTGGACATCAAGAGGTAAAATGCATCTTCAAGGTTTTCTGTTTTCACAGTGCTACCAGTCTTCTTTCACTTCTTCCTTTTCCCTCCCTGGGCTGTAAGCATTTCTCTCTCAAATAATCTACAGTCCACAGCAGAAGTTTCTTTTTCTCAGATATGTTATAGATACTAGAGGAAGATGCATTTTCCTTGTATTTAATTTCTTTTCAGCATTTTCATGTGCAAATTCACAGACTGGAGTCCAGAGACAACCACATCCTCAGTGCAGTATTATAACAAACTTTCCTGAATAAGGCAAGATTATGTTATAAACAAAAAACCCAGACCACCAAAAACCTCTCTTGCAGTTGTGTTTGAGGAAATGTTCTGTACAAATGTCTCATTTGAGAAAGACCAATAGTAAGGTGTTGTAATGGACTGGAGAATGATGCCATGCAGTGTTTGTCAGTATTAACAACTAAATATTGTATTGGAACTGAACAGGACAATTTATGCCAGGGGGCTTAACTTGAATACCTAAGTATTTTGCTTTCTTGGCCCAGTGCCCACTTGTCAGTCATACTTAATTTCAGTTGTTATCAAACACATTTCAGAACATTCTATACAACTATATTTGGACTTAATCTATCCTTTCCCAGCAATAACACTGCTCTGTATTTACTCTAGCAATTCTGTGAAGAAGGCAATAATCAATGAACATGTAGGATTGCCAACACCAGCTGCTCAAAAATCATGAGCCTGGGTTTAAAAACTTGTCAGTTTATTAATATTTTAGTACATGTCACGTTTTACCACTTCTCTGTCATGCCTCAGGGTATAAGGAACATGCGTAGATGAAAGTGGTGAGTTTTAGTAACAATTTTCCTAAGTAATAAATGTTAAAATTTGGAAACTTCTGTGTTGTAATGTGCTGAAGATATAAACTGTTGGAGCTCCACCCTCAAATTAGGGCAGAGTGATCTCTGGGTATGTGCTGAAGCAATACTCTGATAGAATGCAATGAATTCATGCTGTTCAGGAATAAGCAGGAATAACAGAATTTTTTCCACCAGAGGATCCCTGTTTCCTGCTAATTCACCAGCAGGTGCCTTCAAGTCGCAGTACTTTACACCCAAGCATCCTTGTGAGAGCACTAGACACATCTTTTAAAGTCTTTTGGTTGTGTTTTAGCTAAGTCTGTGTCTAAGATGCAGAGCCAAAGAGTCATCTTCTGGGCTGCTCCTGGACACAGTTTTCCATGGCAAGGAAACTCTTATAGCCTTTGGCTCAGTCTCTAGACTGAGTGAATAGGAAACCAGGACCTTACAGTGTGTCTGCCATGGTCACTCAGACAAGATACAGTCAAGAAAAGTCTGGACCTGCAACTCTGGTGAAATGTCTGCAGTTCTATGGATCTATAAATGTAAAACAAAAGTTGTTCAGTGTATTAGAGAGGAGAAATTGAAATATAAGGAGCCAAACCAGGCATTTTCTCCAGATATATTCAACAGAGAAGCTTTAATCAGAAATATGCTTTTGGAGTGAACCTCCAAGTAATACCTGTACAAACCTGCTTAGGTTTGTATCCCTGAGCAGGCTTGGAGCTCACAAATGGGATGGCATTTTGGATGGGCTTAATGTTTGACAGTGAGATTCACTTAAGTAACACAACATGCTCCAGATGTTGTGGGTCTCAGATTCTCTGCATCATCTCTTTCATTCTGTACATCACTCCTGTCCACTCCTTCCTGGAGGATTTTTGGAGTATGTTTACTCCTGTTAATACAGCCTAGTAAATTGTGGAAGATGGGATGTGAGGATGGATTTTCTAGATCCAAATACCTGCCTAGAATTCCTTTCACAGCTACTGCCTATGAGATCTTCTTCCAAGTACTGCTGTAGGGTAAAGCTATTCAGAGCTGGCTGAGTTATCACTATACGCAGGCAAAAGGTCCATCTTGGCTCAGATGGTTTGTCAGCAGGCTGTATTCTTAAGGGTTTCTATTTGACTATTCACCAAAAAACCAAAACAAACAAACAAAAATAACAACAACCCTCCCCCCCCCCAAAAAAAAAAAAAACAACAAACAAAAAACAAAAACCACATGAGTAATACCAACGTCAGCTTTCTGGTTACTTGAGGAATCTTTCTTATAGAAAACATCCTTATTTATGAATCATTTAGCATATCAGATATAAACATAAAAATAGATTTCTGCCAAGAGATCAGTGTCTCCTACTTTGAAAATAATGCATGATTTTGACAACATTTATTTTTGAGGATTGTATTCTGCCAGCAGCAGGAACCATTACTCCCTGATATCTTTCATCTAACAGTCTCCTATTTATCTTTCCTGCATCCTACTGTAGTCTCACTGACATTCTGTAAGCATGTTCCATTTATGGATCAGTCTCTTCAGATGGCAGTGTAACTCCTGTTTCAGGAAGTCTTGAAGGTGTTTTGATGTGTCTCCCCTTTGCCTTGCCACATGATCATGATGGCTTTCCTTTATAAATACTCTGTCTGCTGTTGTATACCTGTCTGTGCTTTCTTACTGCCATCAGCAGAGGGATACTGTAAAATTGGGAGTACAAGCAGATGAAAGAAGTATCTAGCTCCTTATCACAGCATTTCCCTGCACAGGAGAAGGAAGTTCAGAAGGTTAGGTTACAGCATGGGAGAACACTGGTAAAGTCCCCCGTGAGGGGAAGAGGGAAGCTCAGTAACAGCTCTGCTGGGAAGAGGACTGAAGTGTGCTGGAGTGAGTAGAGTAACAGCAGGGAAAGCTGAAAGGAACTGTTCCTGAGCCAAGTCCTTGCACACATTAAAGGGTTGCAGAAATAGAGAGCCCTCCAAGTAAATGCTGCTAGCAACATCTGCCTCTGCATTGTGCAGGAACTTTTCTTTGGCAGAACACACACAGCCTTACAGAGCCTATAGATAGAGTGGGGTTCTTCATACTGTGCTTTGCCTTTCTATTTTTAGATTCCTCCCAAGGAAGACATGACCTGTGTGAATGCAGGTGTCTGTAGGTGGATGGAAGCACTTGCTGGCCACACAACATCTGAGTGAAAATTTTGTTGGAAATGTGTCTTTTGACAATATCCTCCTTCCTAAAGATTTTTCACAGTAAATTTTGCTGAACCATATCTGGCTCCCTTGTCTTGCGTAGGTTCTGTGATGGCAATTGCTCACGGAGCGTTTCATTTGGCTCAATATGTAGCAGCCTAGGCTTTTAAAATGGGAAAATCAGAGCTCTGTTTTCACAGGGAATATCAGAGCTTGCAGTACCATTGGTGGGGCAGGCATGTTCTTTTTAGAATGCTGTATCCAATTCTACAGCCTGAGGGAGCTGAAAAGGAGTGGTGAGGAGGTGTAGAAATAGAGATTTGGCACCATGATTTTACATGCTTTTTGCTTTACTTACTCTTGATTGTTTCCCCTTCTGACAGTTCTCTTTTGCAGATTCTGCAGTGTGGATCTGATGTGATTATGCTTTCCTGAAGGATTCCCCATCGCCTTTAGGCTACAGTTTTTGTTGCTCAGTGTTCAAAGGCAGAAGGGAAAGGCTTCTATGCGTCCTCAGAATTGCTGGAGGCACCACTTTGACTCCATTAAATTGCTTGTCCTAGATCCTGTTGCCACCAAACAGACGGTGTCAGATTATTATAATTTAAACCTACAAGCTCAAGCTTCTTAACACTTGCTAAACACTTGCCTTGTAATGCCAAGATTACACTAACATAATAGGAACCAATTGCTACAAATTCTCTCTTTGCTTTCGCAGGTTATTAAATTAATAGAACCATGTTAGGGAGAAATGAACTGAGATGAGCTCAGCTATTTGGAGCACGATGCTAATAACCAAGATTGTGGGTTTCATCTCTGTGCGGACTATTCACTTAGGAGTTGGACTTTATGATCCATGTGGGTCCCTTCTGACTCAGTATATTCTGTGATTTGGTGATAAGTAATGAGATCTCCATCCTTGCCTTACAGGAAAGTTTCATGGGTAGAGACAAGGGAAACAGTCTCCAAATGCTATTAAAAGCACTTTATTTAAGATCCCATGTACTTTCAGTGTAATCTAAGAGCTGACATTGATTCACACATAAACCAGTTTGAACTTTAGGACAATACCTATGTGTGTTCTCTTTTGTTGCTTTTTGGATGACTGCAGTCTTAAAATTTAAAAAACTTTCTTAAAATGGGTTAAAAAAAAAGGAAGAAACCATAAAATATGTTTTGCACATTTCATATATAAAGAGGAAACAAAAAACCTAGTAGAGAGTTTATGGATTACTGATGACTACTGGTAAATAAGTGCAGGTTTCTACAATGGACTTAATTTTTCCTCTGAAATGTAACATTCAAGCTGAGTATCTTTTGATTCAGGAGAACTGTATCTCATTTGAGCAGAGAAAATTCTAGTGCTTATCTTCTTGTCCCAGTGTCCCAGAAAATGTATGTTGTTTTAGCTGAGCTTTTGTTTCATACTCTTTTTGAAAAGCAAAATAGTCAGTATTGTTTGTAGTAAAATCGTCTTTACAATAGTAGGAGAAAATTAATAAGAATGTCACTTTGGAAGCCACGTTACAGATTTGAGCACAGGACCACTTGCTGCATATGTTACTGATAGCCTTGGAGAATGAGGAGTTGGCTGACATGATGCTGGCCACAACTTCAGTCTGTGTCAGCCGCAAAAGGTTATGTTTTGGTTAGTAGTAGCAGTGTAGGGACTCTCCATGCTGAGATGGCACACGTTCATGGGAGTTTCCAGTGGTCATCTCTGAAAGGAAAGAATGTGATTTTTGGGGCAGTTTTAAGTGAAAGTCTTCTGTTGAATTTTGTGTGTATTTTGAATTGTTGCCTGCAGAATTCAGTCCCTGGGGCCCTTTAGTGTGGATGCCTCATGCTTTCTGGTAGTCATTAGCACTCCACAGAAATGGAAGCAGCTTCGGAGTGGCACGGGACAGTGCCACAATCTCAGTGTCCTGATCTGAGAGACTGCATCTGCACGGAGACACATTCAGAAAACCTTTAGATGGAAATAGTAAATCATAAATGTTAGTTTATACAAGTTGTCACAGGGTATAATCCAAAGAAATAGGTGAAAGTTTTTTCGTTAGCAAAGGAGGCAGGTATTAGTTGGTTTACACTTGCAATGTGTGAGTGGTCTGGTGAACTGTTTTTTAGCATAGGTCCTTGAGGGACAGGATGCTCAATTTAAATAAGAATATACTTATAGAAATGAAGGTAGGAGAGCAAAGAACAGGCAGAATGGGATGGCAGACAAGTGGGCTGGCACTTGATGCCAGCACAGAGGCCGGCAAGTGTGGCCAGCAGCAGAAAAAAAAAAGGGACAGCTAGGAAAAGGGTAAAAACCAAAAGGTGAAGAAAAAGGGATGGAAAATGTGTCACTTAGAAGGGTCTTCATTGCATAGAGCCTTTTGCATTGTTTGGTTTAATATTTTTAACCTCTCTCTATCTGCTTTATTTCCTTTTTTTATTAGTCTTCTACCTGCTGTCCATAATATTCCTGTAATTTGCATGATAGTCCTGGAACATAAATGTATTAAGTCCTCTTACCAATATTAAACTGGTTTCTTCAATACAGCAGTGAAAGCCTAACAGTTTCCAAGGCTGGTAGTTGCTTCAAGCATGACTATTACATGCTGGTGGAAGTGGATCAGCCACTCAAAGTTCTGTCCAGGTCTGGCCAGTTAGTTTTACAGCTTCTTGGTAGAAACAGCAGTTTGGAGTAATCAACCAAAAAAAGCAAAGTACAAATCTGCAACTGTAACATCCCACTGGGAATGCAGCTCTCAAGGCCATGCCGTTGGCAGAAGCAGGTGGCCAAAGGCTGATAGATGATCATTACTGCAGAGTTGAGAAGGGATTTGAATGGCCTGTGGGATGTGAAGCACCAGGATAAGACTCTGGACCAAGGATGGAATGAGGATGATTTAGACTATTTTGTATTGCTTTGTAAAAACTTTGCTTTGCATGACTGTTTTTTCCCACTATATATGACTTTTATTGTGGAGGAGGAGAGAGCTTTTTATCCTGCACTGACACAGAGAAATGTATGGATATTTATTCTGAGTTATCTAATCTGAACTGCATTTCAAATGTGAATGGGACAGTCTGTATGAAGAGAAGGCAGAGGAAACAGCAGCCTCAGTCTGTGGATGTTAATGTTTAACCTTAATGCTTCTTGAGTGAGGATTAGGTGAAAGCAGAAAGGTCTAAGAAAACAAGGTAGAGATGCTGAAGCTGAAGTCTGCTATAAAGAGGGGATCAGATGAGTTCATGGTTCTTGGTCTTATGTTGAGGGCAACTTGGTATTTATATTCAAGACTTCGTCTTTCATAACCCAGATGACAAATAGATTTTCTAAAATAAAGCAAAATTCATCTTAGCTAAATTTCATTCACTGCTGGTTACCTGGCTCCCTTGAAGATTTTTCCTTTCAGCATACCTGATTTTTAAGCCTCTTGAGTCAATGGAGAACAAAAGGCTGCTGTGACCTATAGACTAAGTTTCTATCAGAACCAAAGAGGTAGAGCTTAAAGACACTGCACCCAAAGGCAGAGATACTCAAAGAATCCATGTAAGTTTGAGGGCTATAAGCAAGAATCTCTGGCAGGAGGCCAGATTTGTGTTTATTTAAATTTAAGTAATTTTGTTAGCGATGCCTTTCTTCGCAGTTGGCCTCTGCATGACTATACTTAGTGAATACATTGTTGGGATTGTTTTTCTCTTTTAATCTTTAATGGCATGCATACAATAGAATCCTTTTATAGCATCGAGGATTCAAGATGCTATCTTAATAAATGGCCCCAATTTTACTAATTCATAACATCCTATCAAATGTCATCAAGTTCAAATATTAAACCCTAATGACAGAAATCCTCATTAGGCACTGCACTGTCTTGGCACAGCCAGTGCAGCTGACAAGGCCTTTAGCAACAGAGAGAGAGAAAGCACTGTCTTCTAAGTGCTGTGTTCTCTGTGAGGCTCTCTAAATTGAGGAGAAAAAAATTTATGTCAACACTTAGTACTTAATAGTATATCAGTTCAGTAGATAAGCTACACTTGTGCTACAAAGAAATGCCATCTTGCTTGCTTGTGCTGTTACGTGCTTTGATTCGTGTTTCAGTATTGAATTGTAAGGTTTTTGGGAGCAGCACTGTAATTTCTGATCTGTAGCTGTCAAGTTCTTAGTACAACAGAAACTTGGTCCTCTCTGTGGCTCCTAGTTACTACAATATTGGTAAAAGAGCAGTGCAAAAAATAGAAAAGCAGAAGTGGAGGATTTCTGGAGTGCATGGGAAAGAATTCCAATATAGAAGTTCTAGATTTCCTAGATTTTAATTATCTTCTTTAGTGTTTCATTTTTTAAAATTCTTAGACCAAAGAATTGTATAAAATGTTCCCCAAGACAGAAAGAATCAATCTTCTTTTGGAGGATTCTATGTATTTACAGTTGTATCTCAAATTGATGGAAGTTGCTAGTGCTGAGCAAATCTGCAAAAGAGTAACTGTGTTTAAACATTAAAAAAACCCTTCTGCTTCCAAATATTTTAGAAGTCCTTTTAGGAAAAACACTTAAAAAATATTTCTATGAGTATGTGGACATCTGCTTTATTTCTTCTGTTTCTTCTCTGTCTAATTTTATGTAAAACATTTAAAACTTACAAATAACAGAACTAAAAATGCTCATGATTTCCAAATGAAAAGTCTGTTCATTCTTATAATAATGCAGAGGATTGATGGCAAAATAATTTATAATTCAGTGATAATTCAACTTTTTTTTTACAAGAACATTAGTTGTGAAGTCCTTTTTTCAGGGGGAGTACTTTCAAAATGGCTGCATTTAAAGCACCAACAGAGTATCTCAGATCCATTCACAACAACGCAAGGATTGCACTGCTGAAATTTCTGGTTGTGTTGACATTCCAGACTGAATACCATGTTGATGTTTGAGATTGGTTTGTGTTTTTTTTAATATAAAAAAAATTCTGTGAACTTGAGGCCAAATTCAATCAATTTTTTTCAGATTCATTTTTTAAAATAATCCCTGAGGAATAATATGTGCGTTGCATGGCTGCTTTTCATTTTGTTTTGACAGTCCATAATTATGATAGATCTTCAGTTGCTGAAGAATAACTCTCTGGATGTTTAACTTTTTGTTTCAGACTTACTTCTGGGTCAAATATTGAAATTTTATATTGCTTAAAATTCCTGGGTTCTAAATGGCAAACTTCTCCGTAGCCAAAAATTATTAAAGAAAGAGTTTTTGCAGAGGTACAGTACCAGTATAAACAAACACATTTTATAAACATTTGTGTTTTGACCACTAGTCCATGAAATAGGGCAACAAGACCAGCAAATTTTATTACATTATTTTATCTAATTAATTCTGTATTCACATAAAACTCCCCATATTTATTATCTTTTCAAATTATAGAGTACATTTTTCTTTACAGATAATCAGGCAATATAGAAAATTAAGGATCTATGAGATTATAAACCTTTGCATTTGTAAAGAATAAAGGACTCTAAAATGTGTAGCTGCAAACATTCGTATATTATTAATTTGACCAAAGATTTATATTCTTCTTCTTCTTCTTGTCAAGCAGATTGTCAGTCTTGGTTGCTCACTGCAGCTTGGTGATGCTTAACCTTTCTGTTGTCTGAAACACACTCCCTAATTTGTGTTGTGCTTTTTTACAATGAAACCAGTGTTTTGTTGTTCCTCTTTGTGGGCTGGGGCACCTTTTCAGCAACACTGGAAGACTTCATACTAAGTCTCTGTGTTTTAAACAGGGATCTGTTTTATGTAGCAGTTTTAATTATCACATATCCTGACCTGCATATTTGCTTTTACAAACAAAGAACAGAAAATGAGAGCCAGTTTCCTTTTTTTTAAATCAGTGAAAACTTTTTTATAAAGCAGTATATTTTTTTTGCTATGCAGAGCTTATTTAACTTTCCAGCAAGTGTCTCCTTAGTATCTCATCTGAAATAATAATTCTAAAATTTTCAAGTGATCCTGAACCTCTTAGGTGAGATAAAATTCAGAGCACAGCAGACTTTGTTCATAGTGCCGGTTCCCAGGAAATTGACAGGTCTGGCTGCTGAATTTAGCTGGCTGGTGTGTGCATATGTCCACTTCCTGGAAGGTGTTCAGATCTGATAAGATTTTTGTAGTTGTTAACCAAAAGGGAAGAGACGAGTGTTTTGAAACACATCAGGACTTCAGTTTTACTTTGGAATAGGAACATTAATCATGCAATTTAATTCATGCCTTTACAGGCATGAATTGCATACATTATATTAAAAAGCTGTGCCTTTTCTTTTAAAGGCATGCATATCAAGATAGGAACCTTACATTAACAGGATTTTAATCTTTCTCAAACTTGCTGCTATGCACAGCAGTATAAGCCACTGTACAATAAGAATTAATATCACATTTTAATTTAATTAATTAATATCACACACTTTTATATGGCTCATCCCTATGCTGATCAGACTGTTTAATATCATCAGTCAACCAAACTAATATTTTTTTTGTGGGTACTCATCAAGACAATATTGTTTTCAAGCTTTACATCAAGGGAAAGGATAATCTTCCATTCATTGTGATAT
Organism: Anomalospiza imberbis; assembly: GCF_031753505.1. Taxonomy (NCBI): domain Eukaryota; kingdom Metazoa; phylum Chordata; class Aves; order Passeriformes; family Viduidae; genus Anomalospiza; species Anomalospiza imberbis. The sequence goes on from NC_089683.1 coordinate 94,297,237, forward strand.
TTGGGATGATGCTTCATGTAGAACTTTAGAAGGAAAATACCCTAGAGAGCTTTCCAGAAGGAAAATACCCTAGAGAGCTTTCCATTTCAGGGACTTCATTAATGATCAAGTATTTTTAAGTTACACCCAGTACCTTGAAGGATTACAGCCAATATATAGTTTCCAATAAATCAGTCCTATGGTTTGAATCTAGTATATAATGTATGATTAACCTTGGCAGTTCAAAAGTCATTGACACTGGTTTCCATTTTAGATGAACCAAAATGCTGGATCACAATTGTACAAGCTGTCTTCATTTTTCTCCACTTTTATTCTAGTTGTATTTCATCTGATTTGTTCCAGATGTGAATGTTCCCAAGAGAAACTGCCCATCAAGTCTTTTATTGTATAGGGTTCAAACTGGCAATGATTAGAAATGAGCCAGCTTGCCTTCACTTGGCTTTTGGCTTTGAAATGCTGCACTTTGAAATAGAGTGCTGCACCCCATGTCTACATAAACATGGTCTCCAGAAAAATTTATAAAACAGTTCCAACTGTTTAAAATGTGGTTATTTTTGACTACACATATAATTCATATTTTGTAAAGTTTCACTAAAAGAAACACTGGTCTGTTGACCAGTGACCATATATTACCAGAAGTCAAGCATCCTAATTACCCTATAAAATTCTGGTTTAAGGCTACCATGAAGATTATTTTATTTCAACTTGGTTTGTAAGGAAAATAAAGTCTACACACTGATAACCATACAATATTAAAAAGATAAAGAAAAAAAAACTAACCCAAAAAACCCACAAACAGCCACCAAAAACCCACTGCAGGATCTCTCCTTTGTGGGCTTACATACAGCAGTTTGAAAATATTTTATTATAACTTAAATTAAAAAAGAACATTAGGTCATTCTGTTCACATTTTGCCATATAAAAATTGAACACAAATTGTTCAAAAAAACATAGTATGACTTAAGATAATCTCCACAGACTTATTCCTTTACACAGTTATTTTCATTAGATTTAAGTTTTTACACTTGGAAAGGATTCTTCATCTGAAAAACACTTCATAAAGGATGAAACATTTTGTTTGTATACCATATATAGCCTGGATCGTTGAAAACTTCCTGTCCTTAATTGCTTATGCAGAAATGATTCATGGTGCAAATTGGTATTCACAAGTTATTATGTGCATTAATTTATGTTTTTCCTTTGTACAGGCATCTAAAGATTAGATTTATAGGTGGTGCTGAAACACATTTTATTTTGTCTTGAAATCAAGATTGCAACATACTTTATATTCACATTCTGTATGGATTTTAAGTTATTGTCATCATGATGATGGTTTGGGCGTTTTGTGGAGGAGGGTTGTATCTCAGAGTTTTGGTTTGCTTAAATACAATACGTGGACAAAAGACAAAGTAAGTTTTAAGTTCTGTGACAAACAGTATTTTTCCCAAACATTCAAAACAGCACATGAAAATCTGTGGGCTAAGTTCTTACATGGGGTCTTTCACCTCTTTTAGCTAAAAAAACAAGAAAAAAAAATTTAATTGGAGCAAAATAGAAAAAGAATAGCAATTTTATACTTAGAAATGGTTTTGATATTGTCAAAATAACTTTTCATTAGAAGATGAAAATGTCATTTTCTTTAATGTCTATGTTTGGATTAAAGTCTGAAATTTTAATTTTGTCAGGGAGGAAATTTTTTGTGAGAAATAAAAAAAACCCAAACATTTCAACTGACTATAATATATAATATATGCAGGATATATATAGGTACACATGCAGGAATACAGAGCCAGCATCTCCACGGCTGTAAAACATCTAAGTGTCTCTGAAGTCACAACTTGCCTAACTAACATCAGCTGTGAATCTCACCTAAGAAAGAAATTTTTGCTGATCTCATATTCACCTCTCTGTGGAATGCTGGAGCAGGTTTCTGAGCAACATGATTTTGACAGAAAAGGCATAAATATATAATAGTGTAGGGAGCTACAGAGCTAACCTTTGAACACACTAGTGGCAAGAAACAGAGGTATGGCTGTAACAGCACTCAACAATGGAGTCTTGAAGGGAAAGTCAAGCTTGTCTGTAGGAAGGCTACTAAAATTCTTTCCAGGTCTTCAGAAAAAATGTGATTGCAATGTATTTCTTTAAGACTACTTAAGACTAAGACCACTTAAAATAATAATGACTCTTTGAGGTCTCAGGGAAGAGCCTTCAATATACTGGTTACTGATCAATGTGGCAGGTATATTTGAGTGAGCAATTCCAGGGATGTGTTTTCTAGGTGGTACTCATTTCATTTCTAAAGCCTTTCACAGTTACATATATAAAAGATAAAAGATGCCTCTACAGCACAGTAAGAGTAAACACAGTATTTTCAGGCAAGCACACAAATTTCAGCTGTGCTGATGACTCTGAACTTTCATGTTAGCATGAAAGCTCCCTGTTGATGTTTATTGGTACCTAAATTTATAAAGCTGTACCTTGATGTGTTTTAGTATCTAACTGCACATTTCTATGTAGCAGCCTTCCAGAATTACATTGAACAATGCTATTAAGCAGTACTACACAAGAAATGTAGTGAACAATATTTCAGAACCTAACGTGATTCATTTTCTAGTAACATTGGAGAATACACCATTTTGCCAAGTGCAACTCACACTTCTATATTTTACTTTCTTTGGTATGTTCTGGGCTTTTTACAGTTGTTTTTAAAATTTCCATTGAGGTATATCCTTTAGTAAGGATTGCAGAGTTTAAGATGATGAAGAGTTCCATCTGACAGGGAGCAGGTACTCTTGTTTTCCAGTGCTTGCTCCAGGCCACTTCAAATGATGGAATCTTACAATTTGCCTTAAGAGAACTCTCACTATGTTTAAAATATGTGGGGTAGGGAGGAATTCAGGGAGGGAAAATCTGTGCTTATGAGAATATAACTTCAGGTGGATGGAGTTGAGCTGAATGTATATAAAATTTGGAGAACTCCCCACTAACCTACCAGGAAATGTATATATATATATCAGTCCCTGATTTCTTATACTGATCTTTGTAAAATACAATACTTGCTTCTACTTACAGTTTGGTTCCAGAGAAGAAATTAATTGTGACCTAAAGAAGTCCTTGCTTACAACATTCAGAGGTTCACTTCTTGCACTTCTTTGTGAACTCTCAAATTCAGAGAAATGCCACTAACTTCACTGGGTTTACAGAAGATTTGTGTGCTTCCTCAAAGATCAGAATCAGGCCTCAAGGTTTTTTTTTTGTCCTACAGACCTATATTCTTAATCTTTCCTGAGTCACAGAACCAGCTCTACCTTGTTGCAAAGTACAAAAGTAGCAGTGATTCTCCTTCAGCATATAATTCAGTTATCTGAGTTAAAAGTGGAGATACTTCAGGCAAGAAGCTATCAATGCCTCTGTGAAGCATTTAGATATTGGAATTTTTGAAAAAATTCTGCTACACATTGCTTAGAATGATTTAGGATATAATTACAGAAATTACAGGTCTCAGTGTTATGCCCATTTTTTGTTCTGCTTTTTTTTGTGGGAAGGCAAACTGAACACCAAACTGGTCTGGTTGAGGACTTCTGAATCCTCTTTGTTAATTTTGTTCTCTCAAATTTCAAACATCACTCCCTCTCCTTGCAAGGTGCTCAAGGCAGATGGACATCCTTCCTGTCTGAATGGTGACAGGCTTTCTCCAGGCTGGTGAGAATGTTGTTCTACAGGACCATCCAGTCAAGGAGGACACGCGAAGGGACCTTCCACCGTTCTCTTCTAAGACAAAGCTTAGCAAGTAAGTACAACAGAATGCAAGTTGGGTCAATTTAAGAATTCAGCAGAGAGGCTTCTACTGTACCTAGCAGATCGGAACTTGAGCTCATGGTAGCATTGCACAAAACTGTGATAAATGAAAGTGATTGGCAGGGCTAATAAAACGATGCCACTAACCACACAAATTCCTCCAAGAATCCTTCCTGGTACAGTGATGGGACACATGTCACCGTAACCAACTGTGGTCATCGAGATGATCACCCACCAACAAGCAGCAGGAATGCTGGCATAATCCTTATTCTTTGTTCCCAAGTCCAGCCCATTTTCAAGAAGCTGTGAAAGTGCACTGAAAATTGCCATAGCAACACAGATAAAGACAAGTAGCATCACCATCTCTCTGTAACAACGCTTCAGAGTCAGACCAAGTGTTTGAAGGCCAATGAAATGACGGGCCAGTTTAATCACCCAAAAGATTCTCATCATTCTTAAAACCCTCAAGGTGACTCCAGCCCTCTGAAGCTGTGAATTTTCCCCTGTGAAAACTGTCATTAGAACAGAGATGTAGTAAGGAGTAATTGCCAGCAAATCAATGATGTTCAGAGGTCTTCTGACAAACTCACACTTGTTTTTGGAGACGATGAACCTCACAATGCATTCTGCAGTGAACCAGCCTATGCAGATAGCTTCAATTATCCTGCCAAAAGAAATAAAGGACAGCATTTATGCTCTGTGCAAAGTCTTCAGGGGATGTTTAGTTTGTTCACAGATATTACCAAAGTGACACTTAGACTTTCACAGACAACAAACAGAAAGCCATGCCATCTTTATCCTGCACCTGATACTGGATATCAGCAATTAACCTGAGGATCTAGTGAGAGTTTAAACTGATAATTGCTAAGAACTCATTCACTGATCATTTTCTTTGAATTACGGATTGCTGCTAGTCATAGTACTGGGCAAATATGCCCACAAAAACTGGAATCATGCAGGAAATGATAAGACATCAATGCCAATGTGCAACCTTATCTAGAACAGCTGGGTTTGGGTTGGGGTTTTTTTTTGTTGTTGTTGATTGAGTTTTGGGGGATTTAAGGGTTGTAGATCAGTGAACTGTCTGGTTATGAACAGCAATGTATAGAACCAGACTGCTAAACTAAAATGGAAGTGCAGATGGAGTAGGCAGAAATAAGTATTTGCATTGGATGATTCATGCATATTAGTTCTTTAGGAACCTACCTAAACCAGTCTATCTGATCTGCATCCCAAACAGGAGCTTACCTACATTCATATCTATGTAGGTATTGCCACTAAATACAGATGGTATTTTATCTTTCAGTATTGCACCCATAAAGTACTAAGCTTAGGTAATCCCATTTACCACTGTGCTTTGCACTACTGAATTTTCTCTTTTGCTGTAAATATAAGTCCACCTAAACTACATTGCAGCAAAAATCTGAAGGTAAACAGATGTTAAGGTAATAGGCAAGATCCTCTTCTTGCCAAATGCAGAAGAAATCCTGAAAGGGGATTTCACTATGTTCTTAAATATTTTCAAGTCCCAGTGTATTGAATGAGACTTGGGAATATCTCAACTTGAAACTGGTGGAAGGTAAAAACAGAAGATAAAAATGTCGCTCAAAGATTATTTAGTAACTGTTGTGCATGTGGTCGCAAATCTCCCTAAGATTTCAGAATGTGCTCACTTTTTTAATTCATGAGGGCATAGAAGCTAACCTTCCCCTCATTTCTCCATTTATCTTTTTAACCAACAGTTTGAGCAAAGAAAAAGCTCATCACTGATGCCTTCTCTTATCAACAGCTCTGAAACTGGTGTGAGATCAGAGATTCAAAAATACTGCCAGAAAATACAACCAGAGTTTTTTGCTACTGCAAGGACTCTAACAAGGTAGTGTCTGTTGAAACATTTTGATTTGCAAGTGAAAATCCAACTGTCATTTCAAACCTAAAATTTTTCTTCCCTAACACATCTGCATAATTTCTTACCAGTTCTGAAATCTATTTGTATTAATAAGATAGTGGCCTGTTAGAAAGATTCTTCTGTAACTGATGTAATTATAGACTCTTCAAATTAGCTTTTTCATAGATGTTTTACAAAGTAAAATTTTATTTATTTTTCATTAATTTTTTAAAATTAATTTTCTTTATTTTTAAGCTAAAATTGGAAGAAAGAGTAACAGTCACTTGGTGTAAACTCATAATGTACATTGTAATTTTAGCCACAGTAAATTTAAATGAACATAAAGTAATTACTTAAATATTTAGTCATGTAAAATTGGACAATGTTTTTATTTTTTACAAATAACAATGGAAGTTCTGTAAGCAAGTGGTCTTTCTTAATACAGGGCTTGTAGAACACTAGTTCATGTTAACACCTTTTGATGGAAAGACTTTCGAAATTCAAAACCAGTTTGCTCTTAAGAATTAGGTGTTCTCTTAAAAATTAAGCTTTTTGAAACTTCCTTTATGTTTGGAAAAAAAATAAAGAAAAAAAGCTTAAGCTTACTTAAATCCTTTTTATTTATGATGGGGAAATACCTGAGATTTCCCCAGTACAATCAAACAGCAAGATCATGGTAATGGACAAACTGATGATGTCTGAATGTACTTAGATATTGGCTAGTTGAGATCTCATGTAATCATTACAAGAGGATAGAAAGTTGCAGTCAGGAATATTCAACAATTCCAACAGACTATTTCTTTACATTTCATGAGATTTCTCTGGTAGTGTTGTCTGTCTCCTATGACATGAAGCATTTAAATGAAAAAGAAATTTGTAACTATACAATTTAAAGCTTTTTCACTTGCTATTTCCTCCTGATGCCCTGATAACGTCAGAAACATGACTCTTCCATTTTGTCACCCCTTAGACAGGTTATCTCTGTGTTGAGATTTAAGGAAGTTAGGTCGTAGTGATACAGTAGAAATTTTCTTCATGTATCAACATTGATTCAGTGGTCATATAACTTTGGGGAATAGTTGTGGAAGTAGAAGTCCATGAAATATGATCAATCCATTGTTTTACTCTGGCAGTTCCTGGGACAAGAAATACCGTAAATCAGTTATACTTCAGTAAGAAGGACTGAAGAAATCTTATCTTGTAGAATAGATTTGAAGTGAGCTAAGGAATATCACTGATGCAAAAATGACAAAGCCAGATCAAGGCAGTGGGGGATACATTAATTCCATTCCATTTTAACTTGCACTTCCACTTCTCCATTTTGCATCCGTCTTTCTTTTCCTTGGCAGGGAAGCAGATAATGAAGAAGGGCGTCCCTTACTTTTTTCCTTCCTCTACTTACTTTTCAGCCATCAGTGAAACATTTTTCATTTTTCCTCTCTTGTCACTCCTTTTTTGCCCGTGTAGATGGATTTTGGCAGTACTGGTGAATCATACAAAAATGAGTGCTGTGGTGAGAAAAACTAGAAACCTCTGGCATGTTGGGAAATCTGGAGTGCTACATTCTACATTTCCACTTTCAGATCAAGTCTCCCTCTCCTTGCAGTGATTTATCTTTATAGTTAACCTTATCAGTGGATAAATAACATCTAATAAGGAAAGCAATCTTAACAGTCCTTAAGAGAATTTAACAGAGAATGAAGTTAAAGCCAAATAAAAGGCATATACTCAGAATCTAAAGTACCTGTATTTTTCATAATCTATTCTTTCGAAATATTTTCTGCATATTCACAGGACAGACTGCTTTTATTGCCTATGTTTGGAATAATGCTGTATTAAAATCTGTAACTATATAATTAAATAGTGCCTTTATTTGGTAAAAATATAGTACCTATTTATAAACTTCCATCGTAGTTTTTGGTTGGTTGGGTTTTTTTCAGTTTTAAAATAGCTGGTACCCAAAAAGGAGAGGGGTAATTAAAAACAAAGCCATTAAGTATTTCCTTGAAGATTCCCCACAAATTTTATGAATAATCACAGAAAATATTAAATCCTAATTTTTATTCAGTTACAGACCGTTCCTATTGTTCATTGTCCCAGACTGAAGCACATAAAAGAGAGTTTTTCTCACAACATTTTAAGCTGCTTGGTACTTAGCAGTCTTTCAAGATTGCTCTAATGAATCTTTTGTCCATAAACAGAAAATCAAGCTTTTGTAAGCCTCATTCCTACTGAAATTGCATCACTGTTCAGTTTTCTGTTCCATATGATAACTTTCTCTCAGAATAAGCTACTTTATGTACAATGAGTTAAACCATTTCAGAAATCATTTTTTCAATCACTAACAAATTTAGTTTGTTATTACTAAAAAAGAAAACTATGTTGTAACTATCTTAAATTGTTTCAACTTAGCAATATTCTTTGTCTCAGCTTGCCAATTCGTATACGTTCAATATCCCCTGGTGAGTTGGTTGAAATCAAGCCAAAATATTCCTTAGTGGCACTATTATCTATTAAGCTTGTAAATAAAACATACACAGCAACAGGACACATGAGGAAAACAGATGATATGATTAAAGACAGTATATGACAGGATTAAAGACTGTCAGCACTGATTTTTAAATTGTTGCTAAAGCCTATTTCCATGTAAAGCACATTAAACAGGAAAAATGTCCAAGCAGTAGCTAGAATGATCAAATTCCTACTCACTCCTAAGTGATTTCAGCAAATGTTTGGGGTTTTTTAATCCTTTTGAAATCAAGGGCTTCCTTCTCACTAGAAACTGTGGAGTAAAGGCCACAGAACAGCTAGTTTCCCTGAATTAAAAACCCTGCTGGCTTTTTTTTTTTTTTCATTCTGTCCCTGCTTTGGTAGAAATTATATGTTGTCATGCATTAAACTCTAGTGCTTTGTGTGGGAGGCTGTAATGACCCATCACTCCTCAGGGAAGGGACAAATCCCTTTCTCAGCTCAAAGAGGAGACCTGGTTACAAACATCTTGAGCCCTGAGATCCTCAGCATTTTTACCCTATATGTTGAACATGACTGGCATCTAGCCCTGTTGAGTTTAAGGCTTGGCTGTGCCCAGGCAGTGATATACATCTGTTCTTTGTTTCACCTCTATTTTTCAAAGAACTGCTAAATTCAATAGAACAATCCATGCCTGTGTTTTTAACTTGGGTCTTTGGTTCCATTCTCTACCTTCAGCCCACTGTTTTAACCTAGCAAAAATGTGATATTCAAGTTAGATCTTGTCCAGGAAAGGAGTTCTCACTGTTTTTTGAAGAGATGTTGAACATGAACATTCAGGTGTTCTGAAATTCCAGCACTATAAAGGAATAATATTTTTTGTATGTCTAAAATTCAAATGCAATTTTTTTAGGCTGATATTTTGCAAAGACTAAAAAAAGCCCACTGGCTCTTGATGAGAGATGCTTTTTGGAGAAACCACCGTGTTTATTTGCTTTTGCTTATGAACACAGAAATGTAGGCTTGATAAGTCAGTGATTATTTCAGTACAAACCTAATCATGATTGTTAAGTGGAATGGGAACATCCATCTCTTCTTAGTGCTAACAAGCTACTCATACTCAGCATTAGAAAAACAGTTTTAAGGCAGGTAGATAGAACTGTGCTGGCAGTAAGTCAAGCAGCTTCAAATGATTTCCTATTACAGGCTTGAGAAGCTCTCCCTAGAAGATTACACTCCCAATCAGTGCATGGACAGGTCCCTGAGCAGAGACTCACAGCATGCATCTGTTGGCACAGTTCAGAGGACAGCAAAGATGACTTGAAATTGCCAGAACCAACAGAAGGCATTCCTGCTGTCTGCTCCTAAACTCTGCAAATCTAATGCAAATCTTCAGTTCGGGTAAGTGGAACTTGCCAAGGCAGGGAACGGAACAAAAATCTTTGAATGAAATAAATTTAATAACTCATCCCTCATCCTGAGAACAGACCTCAGAGGAAAGGCAATTCCTCTGCAATCAGGGAATTGTATTTCAGTGTCTGTAGTATCTGTGAAATTCCGAGGTGAGATTTCCCATCCCTCTCTCCTTCAATAAAGCTTACGCCTGGAGTTCTCTGTTGCCTTCTAAAGCGTGTTATCCCAAAGGATCAGAAATAGCCATGGGCTGTTCATCCTTTGAGAGTGTGATCACCATGAAAAGGCATAGCAACGTAATGGTTTGTGAAAAAAGTTTGGTGGGTTTAATTCCTCTTCTGCTGAAGGGATGTTCATACATGGAAAACAAATACATCTGGTGTTAGCTGGCAGCCCCAGTAGCCCTCACTGCAAACCTCATTTTTGTAGATGTCAGAATTAGTGACCCCCTCACTTGCTGAGATGATGTCCAGGTAAGCTGAAGACACACTGCTGGTCAGCTGCTTTCAGTACAGCTGTCCAAAACAGTTCTGGGAATGGTTATCATGGGAGTCAGCCACAGAAATTGTCCATGTGGCACCTTTCTGACATAACACACTGAGGCAAGGGCAGGGGAGCTTATTGTGAGAGACCAAAAATATCAGAGTTGCTGGGTTTCCTGAGGTGTTCTCACCTCTGTGGCTTATGCTGAGCTCAATAACCAACTACATCCAAATCTACAGCCTAAGGATTTCTAGAATAGTCCATTTCATCCATTTTCACTCCTAAAACATCTCAGAATACATTTTTGAAATAATGTGCAATTTTCATACTGGTAATTACAGTGTCATGCGAGTCACAACTCACTTGTGTACAGTATTAATGTAACAATTTCTCTTGGGAAAAAATTTAAATTTTTGTATTACTATGTTGGATAGAATTTCTTTATTTTGATAAGGAATGCTGTTTAATAAACAAATGACAGAATTTGATTTCAAACTTTTAAATGTATCAGAAACAAGTGGACAGATTTTTAAAAGCCTTCTCCCTTAAGAGGGACTGTATTGCCAGAGTATGCAATCCCAGAAACTTCCATGGGATTTCTGTGGTCAAGCCACTTGGCTACTTAAGTTTTGCAAACCCAACCCAACTACAAAGTAAAGAAATCATGAACACATAAAGGCAAATAAAATTAGATGACAACTGGGCATGTTAGGTCCAATCCTACGGCACATGTCAGTAGTGATAACTACACTGGACAGCTCACTTAAAAGCAACTGTAGCTAACATGTTCTTTTCCAGCTATAACAGACTTTTTAGCAATGAAGCAGCATGTGCAAAAGAGAGGAGTGACTCCACCTTGGTGGTCACCTGTGGACAGAGAGGCACACATTTGGAGGCACACATTTGTGTTTGTTTTCCATGTGTTTGCCATCAGATTGGGATCAGTTCCTGTGCAGAGTGCAAAGGTTAGATGACCCAGTCTGTACTGGTGCTTATATGTGACAGACTTTTGTGACATTAGTAGAAACTTTTCAGCTGGTAGAAACTTTTTTTTTTTTGTTTTGGTTTTTTTTTTTTGTTGCAATAACATGGAGTACTACAGCTGGTACAGAAGAAACTCACCCCATCATTGGTAGTTGTCCTTCTGGTTCTAAAAGGAGTCTTCACTGCCCTGGGAGCTGTTTGGTTATGCTGCACCTTACAAGTACTTAGGACCTTATCCTTCTAACACTTGTTATACAATATGCAACTGTTCAGAAGAGTACAATTAGGATCTTGAAGATAAAGGCACCATGAAAGAAAAATTACACATCCTATGCCGTGTTCCTCTCCAAGCTGAACTCTTTCTTGCAAGAGAAAACTTGTGGTTGATTCCTGCACCATGAAGACATGAACAAAGACATGACTGATGTGGTTAATGCTATTGTAGTGTTGCATCTATTTTCCCATGCCTCTTGGGAGTATCTCAGCAATTTGCTGCCATACAGAGGTCACCCACAGCATCTAATTTTTGAAATAACCTTGCTAAGCTTTTTAACTGGAAAAACCTTTAGGACCTTCTTTTGACATATTTGAATCTAAGCAGGAATCAACAGCTTCTCATACTGCATCTGCTTTCTTTTTGTTCATACAATTAATTCTTTGGCTCAACCACAATGAGAAATACAGGTGCAGTTTTCCATTAAGCTAATGGAAACTATGAAAATACTTTCCAAGGAATTAATCTGGCTACTAAGATATAATATATCACATTCCAATTAACTCTATGGTAAAAGATGATGATTTCATAATGACAAGGCTGCAATTTCACTGTAGTGCTCTTTTAGAAGAGCAGAAGCTGAAAACTTTTTGTTGAATATCCTGTCTGTTTTTAAAAAAGGGAGAAGCTAGAAAATACCAGAAATGTTTGCTTCTTTCTTTATATGTCAGTCTTATTTATGGGAGAAATTCTACTAGACTGGTCTCAATTTTGTTCTCTAGGGAACAGGGAAGAGGAAGGAGATAGAGAGGGATCAGAAGAGTGAGTGCAAGAGTTGCATCAATGTAACCCTAACCTGAGGTCACAAGAAGATGGAAAAGGGTTTGTTCTTACCAGTAAGGCTCAGGATTGAGCCTTATACCCCATGCCTGTTTTCTGCAACTGTTTTGCAGTGTTTATTATGCTTAAAGGAAACGTAAACATCTGTAACATTTATACACTGGGGTGCTTGAATGATGCATTTGCAAGAGCCTGATGTGCAGTTTGATCATCTCCGGTGTTCCCCACATAGAGAATTTGAGATGTAAAGGGAGGAGAGGGTGTAAGGCTGTTCCCATATATAGGATTTTACCGGAGCACTATCGTAACAGGCATTGTATCTGCTCTTGCAGAAGGACCTGTACGAATACATGCGAAGTACTTACAGGATTTGTCTTTTCCCAAAAGAAAAGACAAAGGAATTGCATTCTTTTGGAAGGTTTGGTTTTTTTTTTTCTCCATAATTGTAAGGCATAAATTGATTTCCGGAGTGTCTGAAGTTACTCTGTGTGGTCCCGTGTCTCCTTAAAGCCTTAAAGGGGGCAATAAGAGCTCCAAGAACCTTCACGGAGGGAGGCACCCTCACTGCGAACAGGAGCCGTATCTCGATGGCCCCGCTCCGCTGTCAGCCTGCCCAAATCCGAGCTTGCCACCGGCCCCAGCCCGCCTGCAGCGCGGCCGCTCCGGGCGTCCCCCGCCCGTCCCCTGCGCTCGGGGCCACGGGTGCCCGGCAGAGCCCGCTGGGAGCCGGAGCTGCGGAGCAGCGCCACTCCCCCGACACCCCGGCATCCCTCCCCGGGCCCCAGCTCAGGGCCTGGGTTACAAGGCGTGCAGACGATCACCGCCGGTGGAGGCTACAGCCACGGACCGTCAAGACAAGGGGCAGGAAGGACACACTGGACGGGACACACGGGGACCGGACAGCGGGAAAATAAAGGATCCTCCTACCCTGAGGGCTCCCTCACTGACTCTGCTGTGTACCTGCTCTGCTCCTCCACGCTGCGATTCTCCGGCGCACGCCACTCGGGCAGGGTGCTGGCGCACAGCACCACCATGGACACAATGACGAAGAGGATGGAGACGGTGGCCAGGACCTGGGCGGCCACGGAAGACGTGGGCTCCTCAAAAGTCCTTCTCATCCTCTCGAGCCACTTCCTGCCCTCGGCTCCCGGTGGCCGCCGGCCCTTGCCCTCGGGGCCGCCATTCGGCTCCTCCGCCGCGTAGTAGGTGCACGTCTCGGACATGCGGTCGTCGAGGCGGCGCTGGCAGCAGTAGTCGAGGTGGGAGCCCTCCAGCCCCCAGTAGATCATCTCGTTGTAGAAGGAGAGCTCGCACATGTGCGGCACGAAGCGCAGGTGGCCGTGCCGGACGTACAGCATGATGAAGCCGAAGGCCTCCGAGTGCCTGTCGAAGAAGTACTCGTTCCGCTCCCGGTCGTAGTCGTCGCACACCTCCAGAACGTCCTGCTCCGAGAGGCAGCCGTGCAGGCGGCTCACCCGGCGCAGCGGGAAATCCTTCAGCACCTCCCGGGAGAAGGAGTACCGGGTGCCCCCGACGTTCAACACCACCGAGGGACCGCGGCCAAAGTTCATGGCTTGGGCGGGACGGAAGAGGGGAACGGCGGGCAGGGCAGGGCGGCGAGGCAGGGGCAGCGCGGGCGGCAGCGGCTGCCCCGGCTCCTGCTCTGCGCGCACCGCTGGCGGCTCCCGCTCGGCGACGGGGCGGGCAGCGGGCGGGGAGGGAGGCAGGGGGGGAGGGACAGCGGGAAAGACGCGGCCGCGGGCGCCCCAGCGGCCGCGCAGGAGCGGAGCGGGGCGATGCCGCTCGCAGGTGCGGGCGCGGCTCAGCGCCGGCGGGCGGACGCCTCCGCGGGGCCCCGCCGGGGCGGGAGCGGGGGCGCGGCCGCGGGCATGGCGGGGCCGGGGAGCTCCGCGCCCGGCTCCGCTCCGCTGCGCTCTGCCGGTGCCGGCTGGCAGGCGAGCGAGGGGCGGCGCGGCGACGGCGGGGTGGGGACACGCCTCCTCCCCCGCCCGCGCACATGGAGCGGAGCGGGACTCCCGCTGCCCCCCGCCCTCCGTGCACCCCTCCCGGCAGAGGGTTTGGGCGCAGCGCGGGGGCCAGCCAGCCCCGCTGTCCGCCCCGCGAAGCAGCGCTTGGTCGAAGTTGTCCACTAAACGCAAGTAACACTTTGTGGGCGTTTTCCCCCCTCAAGAAAAGCTCGAAGTGAAATGTTTGAGCACGATGCAGCTCGCTCCTTCTTCGCGGCAGCCGACGGCCAGCGCCTGTCTTTCCCAGCTCGTTTGTTTGCCTGCCGGGGCGCCGGGCGGTCCCGGTGCCCGGCAAGGGCAGGGCGGCGGCGGGCAGCGCTGGCCGCAGCGCTGGGCTTCCCTGCAACACACAGGGTTCTGTCACAGCCCATCCGCCCCGGCCCTTCGCCGTGCGCATCTGGATAGGGAGACTCTTGTCTTTTTCCTCCTCAGATAGTGCTTAGACACCAGGAAGAGCCAGGTGCAATAGGCAGTCTTCTTCCCTGCTTCTGCCCACCCTGGTCTCAGGTCTCTGCTCCCGCAGCTTCCTGTGTTCCTCTGTCCTGCACCTGTTCTCAAGATTAAAGCAATTATTAGCTGCTGCGACCCTGTCTGCACTCTAAAGCTTCGATTTCATTTGGCTGCATCAAGTATAGAGAGTTAATTTCTGCTACTGATGGTTTTTTAAATTAATTTTTTATCCGAATATGACAGTTCTCCAAACTGAGGTATTTTCTAGGCTCATTAACATCTGGAATATCTTGGGCTAAAAGCAGGGAAGACACAACTCTCCCTTTCAATGAGATGCTTCCAAGTTGTCAGGAGAAAGAGCAGGTAAGTATGTCTTTTCCAAACCAATGCCAAAGATTTGTCACTTAGGTGTTGTGTCTTTAAAAGGGCATGCAGGTTAAACCAGTGTTTTCCCATCCCCGTTCTTTGTCTCTCTAGATGTATGCGCTTTATGGGTTGTTCTTGCTGCCAAATTACTTTATAAGCTGAGATTTCTGAGGCACATTTAGGCGTATCAAAATAAATGAATAGTCGCCTAATTGTGTAGTAAAAATTGGGTGTTGTTGGTTTTTTTGTTTTTTTTTTTTGTTTTTTTTTTTTAATGAGAATGATATTAAGCGCTTCTATTTTTAAGTCTATTTGTCTATTGACTCCAATAAAAGTCCCCGTTGCCAGCGAGAGAATCCCGCGGTCTCTGGCTGTGGTACAGTGGGACCACGAGAGGGCGCGGTTAGTCACTGTTCCCTCTTTGTTTCCCGGTTTTCGCAAGAAACCCACCCGAACTCCAAAATGCTGTCAAGTACACACACCGGCGTGTTCCGGCGCCGTAGGGTCATTTATGATGTCTGCTTAGTCATGCTGATGTTTGTTTTCATATAGCTGGAAAGGTTTTTCCTTCCAGCAGTTGCGTTCACAGAACCATCAAATAATTTCCCTTGGAAAAGACCTTTAAGATCATCGAGTCCAGCCATTAACCCCCCGCTGCCAAGTCCACCACTAAACCGTTTCCCTAAGCACCACATCTACACATATTTTAAATGCCTCCAGGGATGGTGACTCAACCACTTCCCTGGTACAGTTAGTGTATTTTTCTATTTGTTAATTTTATAAGTAGCAAACCCAAACTTCTTCTCGCTTCTTTGATGTATACCTTCTGTCTTTCATTCTTTCAGGAACAATCATTAGAAAATCTGCTTAAAAATTAAATAGCAAAACCTGACTAGAAGTCTGACAGTGCTAATGAGTTACCCAGGTGCTTTTTGACTTTGCAATTTGTCAGGCTTCCTGCTCCATATGCTCTAACCATCCCTCATAGAGAGCTTGCAGAGGAAGAGAGCAGAGTACAAATAACACAGCTTGAAGACATATATTTACTAACTCTCTTGAAATATTGGTTAGAGTGTATGTTCTAGAAATTATTTCAAGAGGAACAAAGCTTTGTGTGCTGTGTTAAGAAGCTGTCTGGCAGAACAGGTAAAGTGCTGGCCTTACAAGACTTTATCTTTAAATGGCATTGTGAGTTGATTAATGCCTATTCCTAGTTCTGGTTTTCAGTTTATTTTAAATATAGAATATAATTATTTCCGCCTTCAGAATTACATTGTCAAATATTCAATATAGCAAAGCTTACCTGGAAACAGTGATATTTTCTTTTTCTCTGCAGTTTGACATGTTCACTAATTATTTTAGTTATAACTGCTGACTTCCAATTGAGGAGATTTGTCCTAGTGGGCTGATGTCAACAACTGTAAAGTACATCTTCTCAGAGCAGGAGCAGCAATTTATCAGGAACAAACCCTCAGATTTTGGACAGAATTTGCAGTAAATAAATTTTAAATTTTAAGTAAAACATTTTGAGTACCTATTTCTTGACTTTAAGATTGGTTAGCCCTATGGAGTTGTGAAATAGCAGATTTGTTATTGTACTAGAGCTGCCTAATTTTTAAGCAGACTTCATTGAGTGTAAACTATTTTTTGTGGTGGTGGTGTTAAATTTTGCGACTGAATGTGTCAAGAAATTTGAAGAAATAGGATGGAGAACCAAAACACCGAAGACTTTGTGTGACCATAAGTAAAACATTTAGAAATATATTAAAAGAAAGATATTTTTAAAGGTAATTCTGGTAACAAAAAAAGTTTGTTTGAAAGTTCCATCTGATTTGAAAAATGGTACATAATTAATGAAGAAAAACTCAGGTGAGCAAATAAATTAATTGAGGTCAGCATAGAAATTAGTAAAGAGTATTCACCCTATATGTTAAAAAAGTATGAGGCATAGAGGCAAACTTTAGAAGGACTTAGCAGACTAATGATCTAAAATATCATAAAGACCTCTTTCAAGTAGTTGTGTTCAGGTGGTTGTAGTGTTGGTTTGATTTAGTTTGGTTTGAATTTTTAGGTTCTGGATATACTGCTGGGATGCTGAATCAAAGCAATTAAACTTTTCCTGGTGTTATAGTTGTTATACTTTGCTGCCCAGGAGGAACTTCACAATTAACAGTAATTATGTAAAACTAGCTTTCTTTGTGTCAACATTTATTTTCATGGCTTGCACTGTGTATTGCATCCTAGGGGTATTTAATGAACTTGAAATATTTTCTACAGATTCTAAATCCTTCTGGCTCCATGCTGAGACCATTGCTCTATGTTCTGAGTGCAACTCTAAGCTTGCTTTTAGAGAAGAGAGTCTTTACTTGCATTTCTTATGTGAACAAAGTGGTATATTTTGATAGCAGGCATTTTTCATAACTTGGGATGAGATTCTGTTCCTATTGAGGTAGCTACTGAATGCTGTTGACTTCAATGCAAGCAAAATTGGCTTTTAGTGGGCTGTCTTGTCAGGAATCTTGATTATTTTTATGACTACAACATGTAGCAACTCTAGTTGTGGAGCAGGTTGCCATGATGATAGACTTGTAAACACAGAACAAAAAATCTTCCTGGCTAGGGAGTATATAGTATGTATCATGTAAAATTGTGGGGGAAAAAACCCAATCTTTTTGGTAATAAACATATTGCCACATTTAGCCATCTCTCTCTTAATTATTTGGAAAGGCAATATATAAAGAACAGAACAAATGCTTCAAAAGGTTCTGCATGCACAGATGGACTATGGTTTGCATTTATCTTTCATTTAGGGTTTGGGAAAAAATGGTTTCAAATAGATGACTTTTTATATTTATTTTTTTTTTTAATCTCACTTCTCTGTACTGAAGCCATTCTACTTCAGTCTGGTTTGTGGGCTATGTAGAAAACCTTTCAGGAGATGAGCCTACTGCCACATATAATTACCAAACAAACCGTCTAATGACAGATGCAGGATTGTCAGTGGCACCTGACATAAGAGTACAAGTTCCCTTGTCACTGAGGCACTTATAAAAATCAGAATAATTTTGAATATAAGTGTTTCTAAAAATGGATGAATGACATTTAGTAGGGAACTGGGTATTCACATATATATACATGTGCTCAGAATACAATCTGGAGTTGACATTTATAATGAGACTAACTTACTTTGTGAAAGGTGATAACTGGAAAATTTGGCTATGAACAATTAAGATTTGATCCTGAACACTTGATGTATTTGTGGGTCAGACTGTGAAATGTTTTAATGTGAGAGACAACTGCCTTCTTTGCGTTCCTTCACCTCCATATTGAGAAACTCCCAGCAAAACTTCTTGTCCCTGATCCTGGGCTAATTATGAAGACTATTACATTTTCTGTGGTCATTGAATCAAACGAAGCCCTTGGGTCAGAAATGCATACTAACTGGGAGAATAAACCAGTTTGTTTCATCTGAACTTCAGGCAGGCAGACACAAAGCCCAGAGAGGACGTTTCTCGCCTGAGGAAGGTGATTAGAAGGAGACTTGCTAATGGATAATTCAAAGGCATGAGCATATCCTCACAGGAGAGTACAACATGGGAATGTGTTTTCACACCAGAGAGATTCTTTTCTAAATTCCTACCAAGGAGAAGGGAAACAGCCTGAAGAGAAGATGGAGAGAAATAATAGGACTTGGAGAAGCCATGTATGTGGGTGAATCCTAAGTGTGCTCTCAGAATAGGAAGAATAGGTCCAGCTAAATGTATATTAGCATTATTTTGTCCCAATCTTACCTTTTTTTTTCTTTTTTTTTTTTTTTTTTTGTGCTAGCTGACATAAAGAACTACTGTTGTGCCTTTTTTTTTTTTTTTTGTTTTGTTTTTGTTTTTTGTGGTTTGGGATGTTTTTTCCATTTGCATCCTCAGCAAAGGCCATGAGTTCAGTTCAGTTACCTAAACATACAGGAGTTAATGCCACTTGAGGTGCCCTCCATTTTCTCCCTAGAAACTATCTACAGGGCAAGAGAAAATGTCCCCAGCATTGTTCTCTAAAACCAGGGAAGGTTTAGGTTGGATACTGGGATACATTTATTCACCAGAAGGGATGCTAAGTATTGGAAAGACTACTCAGGGAAGTGGTTCAATCACCATCCATGGAGGTATTGAAAAGAGGAATAGATGTGGCACTTAGGGACATGGTTTAGTGGTGGACTTGGCAGTGCTGGGGTGATGGTTGTGCTCAATCACCTAGGAGATCTTTTCAAACCCAAGTGATTCCATGATTCTGTGGTTTACCCTATTCTCCACCTGCTGCTCCAGTAGTGCATGAGCTTTTTTGTCCTGTCCGGAAGCTCCTGTGGATGTCCAGCATGCCATACAGGGGACACTTCATGACGCAGTTAGGGAACTGACTGGAGCCCTCAGCATCTGTTAGGCCTCTTTGAAGTACGAGATTAGAAGCTTGGAAGTTGTGTTGGTTGGGTCTCAGGTCAAGTGCCCTGGTGAGTCACTCATGGCCTTTGGGAAGGGAATTCAGGAAGCTGGGACACCAAAATCCCATTGCTGAAGATTTGTGCAGAGCCACTGAAAACAGCACACATTGCTCTGACTGCTTGTTTAAAGGACGATTAGCCTGCAGGTCTAATTAGGTGAGATGTAATCACAGTGAGTTAGTGTCTCACAAACAGGGTTTTACTGGATCTGTGGAAAAAATATTCTAAAGTGAAGTTTCTGGAAATGCTGGTTCTTTTATTCCTTTGTGAGAAATGCTGTAATTCTTCATTTTAGGTATCAAAAGTTCTAGGGGAACGAGAGGAGAGTTAGAAACTCCGACTTGCTATTATGCTGCTCTAAACTTCACACTTCAGAGGAAATAAAGTTAAATAAAGCATTTTTGAAAACAGTTTCTTTTTTTTTTTAATATTAATAGGGGAAATATTTCCTTGTCCTGCTCTTCACACATGCAGCATTGTTAACTACTGTCCACTTGATTGTACCAAACTACAATAAGTGATGCAGAATTAGGTCTTACCTAATACTGAGGCATACAAAATTCAGTATTTCTAGCTTTGCAATGGAAATAACAATGTGATCACTATAACTACAACTCTGGGACATAATCCAGTCTCTTGTATTGTTTAGCAAAGAATTTAACCCTTACATGGAGACATTTATTTCTAAAAAGAATTATTCAGCTTTTATTTTTTTTCATATGTGTTCTTTCAGAGGTCCCAGAAACTCTTCCTGATGATTGTAATAGTTTATGAAAATGATTAAGCTTGATAATGTAGATAAATATTTGGATTACTATTTAGAATTCAAAGAGGATGCTCAGGTTCTTAAAATACTAAATCTGCAGTCAAATACCCGTCCACTTAAAATTAATAAACTTAGTGCAAATCTCTTGATTCTTAGAGAAAATGAGATTAGATGTCTTTACAAAATGTGTTTCTTTCCTGAGCCTCTTGGAGCATTAGAGGGAGTGCAGGGGGCTGTTACCCTTTTTCAGGACACAGGCAGACCTGACTCTGCAGTGCAACGAGGTGTCAAAACCTTCCTGTTATCAGAGCTTCGGGAACAAGTGGAGCATGGCTCAGTTACAGTTCCAGGAGAGCCAATAAAGCCGCTCTGTCCTGAGCTCAAAGCACAGGACATTAAATGGCAGCTTGCTTCTCGTGGCTGGGCAGAAATAAGCTAAAGATCCCTCACTACTTTCTGTGACTTCTCTGCAAAATATTGGAGAGGACTCTGGCTTGCAGCAAATAGGTTACAAAACTGGATTGCAGGTAGGCACTTGTAGACAGGTCTCTCAGCGTGCCGTCATAATCACCGTCAACATCTGAACAAATTGCATAGATGCTCCCCAAGTTCACTGATGCAAGTTAGTATCTGCTTTCAGGAGCAGTAACTTCTCAGCGTTTGCATCAAGTGACTCTTTCCTAAATGATGCAAGAGACTGGATTTTGTCCCAGAGTTGGAAGATAAAGTGAGCACACCATTATCTCCAGTACACAGCTAGAAATGTCTCATAGCCAGAATGAGTCTGTTTTTCTCTGCCTTTATTTTAAGAAGAAATAGTGTCCCTTATAAGGATGTTTTTCAGTTATGACTTGAAGATATAACCATTGATGGTCTGGATCAGGTACAAATACTTGTGACAAAATCCACCAGAATGATCTGGTAGACTGAGCACCGTTTAGAGAGAAGAGATAATGAAATAGCTGAGAATCTGACTCTCAGAATGAAAACAACTTCATGAGAACATTTTTTTTTTTATTTCAAACTGTGAAAATATTCATCTGTGTACAGTTTTTATGCTATATTGTTCTCTGGTATAAGTTACTGCAGCTTTGTTTTGGGCAAGTACCAATTCATGATTTTTTTTTTTTAACATGTATTTTTACCTATTTCAACATACTTTCATTTCTCTGCTGGGAACTGCAGATCTTACCTACAATGCAGACCTGCCTCCACATTTTAAGTCAAGTATCACTAAAGTCACAGATTCTTAGTCGTTTTTTGGAAAGCTGCAATATGTTGACTAATTGTTCTTTTCCTGCTAATTACAGGAGGGGAAGGTAAATTCCACACCCTCTCTTTGGGGAGAGAGGAGTGGGATTTGGAGAAGGAGCAGTTTGCCTGTGGTATCCCTCTATAATATGTGCCAAATTTATAATGAAATTGCAGCTGAAAAAGAACTATCACATGGTGTGTTGGGAAGTGCTGCTGGTAGACTCTGCAGTGCTCAAAACCAGTTGTGTCAGGCTGAAACTGAACGGCAAGTGGGCCACCTGCATTGCTGTGATGGCCACTAGCTCTGACTGAGCTGCGGATGTACCTGCAGGATGTAAAGCTAATCAACCGGCATTAGCAATTTAGTCAGCCCCTAATTTCCCTGCTTCCCATGGCGATAAACTGTGAAACTGAGCTGCTGAGGCTGGAGGGACTTTGGCACATCTTTGCCATCTACTTAGGGCTGACTCTAGCCTTGAGAGAGGGGAAACAACTGAACATCACAACAGTAATGACAAAACAGAACTGTTCTGAAAATGTTGGCTAGGAAACAAATAGGTAATATTGTCTGCAGAGCCATGCAAACTTATTCTGATAAAAACTTTTGGTAAGTTTCGTTTTTTTTCATGTTAAGCTGCCCAGGTTTATAGATGTGCCTTTGCAGGAGCCAGAATAAAATAGATTACTCATTGCAGATTCTTAATTGTGGTTTCCTTTGATCCATGTGAGTTCTTTTTGTGTTTCTTCTTATTTTATTTTTTTATTTAACTATTGCACAAACAAAGCAGGAGACATCAGTAATCTTATAATCATCACAAAGAAAAAATTGTAGATGTCTCTTTAGAAAAGCTTAGCATGATTTAATGAGATGCACTGTTCTGTGTTGCACTTCAGTGAATATGATATTGGCCTGACTCTCAAAAGTGGGAAATTATAGTAAATAGTACAGAAGCTTGTTTCAGAAGACTCCAACCCCTTATCAGCAAGTCTCTGCCCTTAGACTGCAGCATTCAGCTGTAGGAACCTCTTTCTGTTTGGAGGTTTTGACTTCTTATTTATTTATTTATTATGTTGTATTGTGTTATAATGCTGAATACTTCAAAACATGGCCTTAAGATCATGTTGTTTTCTTATTTTTCTGAAGAGTATTGTTATCAAATCATTAACACATCTTTCCTTCAGTACATCTAAATGTGACTATGTGACTCTTTCTCTTCTCTCTTTTTTAGAAATTTCATCTGTTAAACATTTGTGCTGTAAAGCAGACTTCAAACTAGGAACCCACATCTCATGTTTGCACTGCAGTTTATTTGATTGCTTTCCTCCTATAGTTATATCTTTAATTTGGAGATCTGTCTTTAGTTCACCAATTTATATTACTGATTTTCTGTGTCTTCTTCCTAACTCATTTTGTAATTCATATATTAAAGACTATTTTTTCCTTCAAAAGAGAAGAATAGGGAAAATAAGCTTTTAACAAAACCAAAACACAGAATAGAGCTAAAAGTAAAAAGGAAAAAAAAAAAAAAAAAAGAAAACCAATTAAAACTCCCAAACACTGATAAAAACACTGGACTGAAATCCTGTGCTTCTGTCTTCCAGGAGCTGTACTAGGAACTCTTTGTGAGTGTCCTTCTCATTAAGCCATACATTCATCCTCTTTCCTTCTCTCTTCTTAGCACCAAGCATCTTTTTCTAAAAAGAGGATTGTGAGGAGCTCCCCACTCAGCATGGGCTGTGGTTACCCATTCTAAGATGTGTGCTGTTGCTGTGGCCTGGGTCCCAGCAAAAATTAAGGATGTGTCAGAGCCTGGTGCTCTCATTATCTGCAGAGATTATTTGGAAAATATTCCTTAAAACCTTCTCATCTCTCAAATTTAGCATTTCAGTGGCTTTATAGAACAAGAAAAATACACAGACAAATGTGTAATTGGATTGTCTGCTCACACAGCTGTTTTTTGCAGTTTCTTACACTTCTGTTATTTCCTGAGGAGCAATCCTTGACAGCCGAGAGGAGGACAAGCCTGTGGAGCTGCGATTTCTACCCCTGCATTTCTCATGGCTTTGTGGGATGGAGCACGTTGAAGTATCCCTGTGTTCCTCCTCCCAGAGTGCCAGAGAGGCCTGGCAGACCAGTTACTAATCTGAAGCTTATGGTTTCCTATCCCATATGAGGGCAGAACAGAGATGCACAGTCTTCCTTTCATGGGGTTGGGTCTTAAAAGATTCAACCTATTGCTGAATTTTGTAATTGTGTAACCAAGTGCTTTTGCCTTCCCCAAGAGTGTGATTCCAGTGGATGAACTCAACCATACCAATAGAGTTATTCTGAATTTACGGAGGTGTGACAGAGTTAAGAATGGATCAGTATTTCTGAGTCTCTGTAGGCAAATAAAGTAATACAGTTGCATTACTAATAATGATGGTCTGTCTAGTATGCCAGTATTTGGTGTATTTAATGAATCTAGGAGATAAATTCCATTGAAAGAAATCTGTGTTGCAGAAATTGTGACCATTTAGGTCAACTGGCTCAAGAGACAGATATTGTGAGTAACAGAATAATTATTTCTCATGGACAAATTGCTTGATACAAATGCAGGCATTAGATTCGCTGAGTATTTTCCCGATGTGAAAGCAATCCTGTCTGTCTCCTACAATAGAGAAGTGATTCTGTAGTAAAAAATAAAATAGCTCTTGAGTTCCTTAAACCTCACAGGACAAATTTCAGCCTAGCATGAACTTGTACTGCTGAGTTGTAGACCTTGGAGCAGGGGCTGGCAATGGAAATAGTGATGGAGAATATTTTAGAGTTGTGAATGGTGATATGATGGATTCTCTGTGCCTTGAAATTTTGCACTTGTGGGGGATTGCAAGATTGGCGTGTCTGAAAAAGCAGCATTGCCTTTTGCTATTTAGAACAGCAGACTCCAACAGAACGTGAATACACAATTCCAGAAAGTTAATGAAGAACTACAGTTACTTTTGTCCTCTCTGGGGAAATAATTTTGGTGCAAGAGTAGCAGCGTTTCCAAATGTTTGTAGGGAATGGCTCATCCCTGAAGAGAAAAGTTCTTGAACTGTGCATTCCATTCAGAAAAGTCTTTGAATTTGTTAAGGACTAATACAGCAAATATTGCTTTCAGTCCTTGTGATGCTTTCATCAGAGAAATCTGTAGGTGAATAACAATGATACTCAGCAGCAGAGTTTGTTCTATAAAGAAAAAGAGGGACTTAAACTACAAGTTGATACTTTGACTTTTACATTTTGATGTATGCGGAAACGTGTGAAAGGACTTGCAAAAAGACTGGTCCCTTTTAAGTCATGATTACTATGGTAATCCTCTTGTGGTGTGCCTCTTCAAATTTTAAAGATAGAACTAACATGATTTTAATATATTCAGTGCTTTATAGATTACATCAGACTTGCTAAAGAGTAAGGTAAGAGCTCAGGTAAAACATCACTTTAAGTAATGCAAAGCCCATGGATTCCACCCTATGCAAGGCAGCACTATGCCCCTGCCCAGACACCTTCTCCTCCTGCTTCCCCCAACACAACAGATCATTGCACTATATTCAGTCATTTATTATTTTCTTTTCTAAACAGAAAGCAATCACAGCAAAACATGCAATGACTCATGTTCAGAAGAAGATAGTCCTCAAACAATCATAAATAACCTTTCTCATCCCAAAATGTTGGGCAGCTGCTGAAGAGGACTCCAATAAAATCTTCTTAAAATATTCATTAAAATTGTTAAATCCGGAAAGACTTGACGGCCACCGTGGCTGGGATATTTGCATTGCAACTTTCCCCTCCCTGTCATCCCTGTCATGGTGTACTATTTTCAGCTGGTTTAAGGGAGCAGTCCCTATGGAACTGATGTTATGGATAATTATTAGGAGAGCTTACACAGTGTGAGTACTTCCCGTGTGACTACTCTCCAGCATGGAAAAGTTAGAGGGGCTTCTACCTGTATTGTGTGTTCTGTATCATTTTATTGATGTCCATGAAAGCAAATGCCATTCAGTATATGTTAGAACTGTGCTCTCCAGTCATGGGCTTGGGTGTTGACCATGGTTTATTTATTGATCCAGCCAGGCCTCAAAGGGATGTGAGTGTCCATTTGGAAAGAAGTCCAGAACTCCTGAAAGCAGATCTGAGAAATACGGGTGAACAGGCTGCTTCTGTCCCGGTGTATTTGTGATTTAGCAGTATGAGCTGTGTTTATTTTCTCTGTAATATCTTCTGGGATTTCACATACCCATATGTTTGTACTTTTATTTGGCTGCTGGGGGTTATTCTGGTGAAATTCAGGAACTAGTTTAAGTGAAAATAGTCCTGGATATCTTGACTACTTTTGGGGTGGGTTTTTTTGGATGGGGTAGGTGGGTTGGTTGGTTGGTTGGTTTTTCGGGGGTTCTGTGGTTTGGTTTTTGTTGTTGCTACACATATGGATTGGTTTAACAACTTTTACAGATCCCTAAAGGGGAAGTAGCTGTAAGAGTATAATAAGGGGTTATTCCAATATAGACAATTATTTTGTTTAGAAGAAAAGGAAACCAAGCATACTGTATGCATGGGAATCCATGATTTCTTCCTGCTATCACATGTCTCACTTCAGGAATTTTTGGGTTTTGTCTCCAAGCAGAACTTGCAGGATGGACCCTGAAATATTTTCAGAGTTGTATGGCAGAACCACTGGATGAAGGAATCTAATTTTTTTTAAAGGACATATTCTAAAAGATGCTTCTTTAGTCCTATTCCCCTTGAAGAGCAGGAATTTGTGTTTTCCTCTAGTAGTTCTCCCCATTACTGATTCCTTATATCAGAGTGGTTGCTTGGGTAGCTTTGAGGAAGACAGAGGAATGAAAACAGGAACTTTTGGCTCTGTGTTTGTTAGTCTCAGCTGTATGTTATACCCTTGCATCCCAAAGGACCTTCATAAGGAGAAGAGAGCTGATGCATCCTGCTTTTTGTTCATATTGAAATATGGAAGATAAAACCAACTTGCTTGAAAGGATGTAAAATATTCTTTTGTGTTCTAGAAGATATTGTAGACTATTAAAACTCAGGTACTTTCAGACTGTTTATCTTGGGTATCCAGATTTTACAGGTTTTTCATTCCTAGTTGTAACTGCAAAAGGGCTTAGTGGCGGAGATTAAAAAACAGTGAAAGGCTCATCTGATAAATGGGTGTAAGGACTGCAGTCAAAAATCTTCAGTCAGCCAGAGAAAAGGTAAAATTTGTCAGACTGAGCATGGGAATGACAGATCTTCAGATAGTAGTTTGCATTTGCCTTTCTGAAAAAAAGAGACTTAATTGCAATAGCGGGGGTTTTTTACTGAATATGGATATTTCAGAGGCAGGTAATATGTTCAAGATTTTTTTGTTTGTGCCTATTTGGTACAAACAGTCAAATTTGGCTCCAACAGCCATTATTAAAGAACTTGCAGTACGTATCAGTTAGGGTTGTTGCTATTGGAAGTATGTAAAATCTCCCGTTCTCTTTTTGTATTGGGGTAATAGAGTATTCTGAGTGCACAAGTGTGCACTCAGCCCATTGTGTACTGGGGGGAAGGGGGTTTTCAAGCTGTTTGTTTCTTCTTGCCAAGCAAAACATAGCTGATTAAAAAAAAATCCAAACAACAATAAAAACCATGCCAGCTTTGCAACTAGGGATCCTCTAGTTCTTGCAGTATTTCTTGTGTTGGCACCTATTGTCTGGTATACTAACTCTAATCTACCCATCTAGAGGTATGTTCCTTGTTCTTTCCACTCATCCTGAGAAAACACTTCATGAACTTCACTGGCTTGAGACAGGTATTTGAGACGATTGTTTCTCCCAAAGAGAGACAATCACAAAGTCTTTTAGGTAAAAGACTTAAATACAATGCCAATACTTTGTGAAATACCAGCAGCATTGGCATGTTGCTGAGTGCTGCTGCTCTTTGTCACCATTTCCCAGAGTGGTTTTTGGAAGTAAGTCATCTAGTCAGACACCTGTTCATCACACAGGCAAGTGACCTCCTCTGTCACACCACCTGTTGTAAGAAATAAAGGTCACTTGAGCACAAAGTTAAATTCACTGTGTGTAAGCAGGCATGATGCCCTTGATTTAAGAGGAAGGTGTGTGCATTACAGCACTGATAAATGTGTCCCTGAGAGTCATCCAGCCTGAATTCAGAAGTGAAGTTCCTCCTACCGACAGAACAATGAGCGATCGTCTTCTCACTGCGCTGAGCTGGAGACCTGCATAAGGAAATTACTCTGGTTTTCAAAACTAGAGGTAGAACTGGTACCTGAAAATTTCAGGTCAAATGCATCTGTAATGGAAACACCAGGCAGTCTTTAGAGACACAGGAAGACACTGAGGGTGCATTTCAATAAGTCGCACTTCGGTGTTGCTTGCCTGAGATCATTCAAGCTCCAGAAAAACTGAAGGGAACAGATGCGGAGTCCTTGACTTAAATTAATTCTGCTCAGATGAATGTACTGTACTCTACTTAAATAGGTGTCATTAAGCACCTTTCACAGCTTTTTAGCCGGTGTTAAGCACAAAAAATAGATCAGTTGAAAGAAAGGGAGAGATAAAGAGTAAATTTGCTGTGGAGTGTTTAATATCTATCCAGTACTGCGTTGAAGCCCAAAATGGCTTCACTTCAGAGTGCTGCAGATGTGTGCAGTGTGCTTCCAACTGCTCTCATTTGCAACCTTGCTTGTGTCAAAGATAAAAAAGCTATATAATGGT
The DNA here is from genome assembly GCF_031753505.1 of Anomalospiza imberbis. Taxonomy (NCBI): domain Eukaryota; kingdom Metazoa; phylum Chordata; class Aves; order Passeriformes; family Viduidae; genus Anomalospiza; species Anomalospiza imberbis. The sequence continues at coordinate 94,325,428 of NC_089683.1, forward strand.
ATTGTTTTAGCTCCACTGGAGTCAACCACAAAATTTGCATGGACTTGAACAGAAACTAGACATAAACCTAAGGGTCATCTAAAACTGCCAAACAGAACGGGGTACAAAACTGAATCCTAGAGCTGCAGACTTTTTCTCCATTAAGATGGGGACTGGAAATTAAATTGGTAGCTCTAACAAAAGCTCTAGATTGGTAAATCTTATTTTTTTCTTTTTTAAATCTGATTAGAAATAGAAGATATTTACTTTGTTATTAATTTTATTATCAAAAAACAGAGAGTTATGCCTCTGGAGTGGAAGAAATACATATAGCCTTTAGTAGGAGATTAATAATAAACCCTACTTTACCGTCCCTCCCTCAAAGCTAAAACAATTTTTCCGTTGCAATGGACTGGTTTTCATTAAATCAAATTCAGTCAAAAGAAGAAGACAGGTACATATAGGTCTGGATCTGACTTATTTTGCACCAAAAACCCCCCAACGCCCCACCCCCCACCCAAAAAAAAAAAAAAAAAGAAAAAAAAAAGAGAGAAAACCTTGATTTAGTTGTATGATTTATGGGAAATGAAATTATGTGTGGTGTCAAAGAAATGCCATTTGGTAGGTTATAGCACCAATCTATATAACACTATGATACTTATTGAAAAATCATTACCTGAAATCTTTTTTTAACTACCCTCTCAATTAATAACTTGTTGCTAACCATAAACACCGTTTTTATCCGCACATTGATTTAGCAGAATTCTTATGACTCTAAGATTTGGATGCAACATCTAAATCTGCAGACTACTAGTAATACAGCAATTAGCTTTCAGCTACTGTTTAAATCATATTTAATGAAAATAGTGACAAATTTAAGTAAGAGTCTCTTGAGAGATCTGACTCAGAGTCAATAAAAAAGCCAACGTTATTTCTGATGCCAAGAGCAGATGACTTTCTCTTGTGAGAGATTTGGGATTTTTTTTCTGATGTATATAGAAGTTGGTGTGAAAGCATCTCTTACAGATTGCACCTAGTTTCTGTTTTGTAGAGGCAGCTAAATGTTTCTATTGCTTGTGATAACAAACACTGAATTTTGTATTTCTGTAAACAAAAAAAACCCAACCCCATCTTATATAATGATTGCTGCAAAATGGTAGTTATATAAGTTTTTTTATAAATATAACGATGAGTATTGATGTGGAAAAAATATTTTTGTTTTGTGACTAATTAAGTGACACCAATATGAATTCTGTCTCTGCTACAAATTCATTAATGAGGTTTTGCAAGCTGTGGTGTGTATTTGTGTTGGTAAAAAAAAAAAGTGCCTGTACTGTTAGTTGCCTGTCAGTCTGATCAATGTGTGACTGTGTTAGCTGGCATGTTTGTTCACACGAGAGCAAAGTGACTTTGTACAGACTACATTTTATTTTTGAGCTGCAGGACAAGTCCATAAACTACCCAAATCCTCAATGGTGGTGATTTACTCTCAATGTAGCAGTTTAAGCTGATAAGAAATTATTATTTGTGAAGTCCTTTGCAATTTGTTTAACTCTTTGCATGGATTATGTGCATGCAGCCAGTTTATTTGTTGTAAAGTTTTACTAGCAAGGGGGCTGGATTTCCTCAGTGTAAACTCATATATTTGAACAGTTGAATGTTTCCTGTGCCTCAAAATTACCTGTGCAAATGAAACAAATCAACAAACCCTCTAGGGTCCCATAGGTATGGGCCAAGGATGGGAAAGGCCTTTTCCTTTCTATTGCATGAACACAAGGGTAAGTGTCTGTGAAAGCTCTACAGGAAGATGAACATTTTTTATGAAGGTTCAAGCAACTCCTTTTTCAATGTTTTTGTCAATTTCACTAAGATGCTCCTACCTGTGAGATCCTGAAGTATTTCAATCTGAAATACACACCTCTACCAATATATTTTACTTTATTCCTCTTGACTGTCAGTATAATCATTAACAATCAAGTATTTGATGAAGATTTGTCTTCAGTTCTGGTATCTTTTGAGAGGAATCTTATAGGTTGGACATGTTTTGATCGTGAGGTTGGTGTTGTTTAGATTCAGGCTTTTTGTAATTAAGGAACTTCTGAAATTGGGAAACTTTGAAATTAAATTTTATGGAAACAAAATAGGATGCTGTATGACAGCTGCAATGGAAGTTCTCTTGTTCTATGACTTCATGAAATAATAAAATTGTCAGAACTTTTAAAAACTTTCATCTTGGCTCTGCAATAGTGGGAAATGAGAAAATTAAATTTGAAAAATGAAAATTCAGGAAAAAAAATTCTCTGATAGCAGATTCTCATTACCTTTGTCTACATAACTCCACATGTAAGAAAGAAGCCTGAAACTTTCTGTGAAGAAAGGGTGAAACTTTTTGTACTATCTCTAATGGAAAAAATTATTTCATAGTAGTGTTCTTTTAAAGACATTAAGAAAATTGTATAGCTCCAGTTGACCTTATAGGTGTGTAGTAGACATGATTTAGGTGCATCTGATGAGGCTAAAGAGAAAAAGCCAAAAAAGAGGGTGCAGCCTGGGTAAGTCAATAGACACTGTGTTGGAAATACTGTGAAAGGTCCTTGGTCATCTGTTCTCTTAGTGCCTGATGTGCAACTCTTTCAGGACTGCTGATCTTGCTCACCATGGGGGCAGCTGGCCGGCCTGGACCATGGAACTAGTCTGTGTTTTAAAATGATCCTTTTAACACTCCATTTTTTCTTTCTTGGCTTTTCTTTGGAGGACTATGAGGAGGAATTATGGACCGCTCAGGGTGGCACAACAAAGAAAATTGTAAAATTAAGCTCTCAGGTAACCTGTGTCTCTAACAGGAATAATCTGTCTTGCATCTTGAATTAAGTTGCCACAGAAATGTGGTTTCTTTTGAACAGCACAGGTGATCTCAGTCTATAGCTAAACACAGTTCATATACCAGGTTAAGACAAGGCTCTTATCTGTTTTTGTTTGGTTTTTTTTTCTTTTTTTTGTTTTTTTTTTTTTTTTTCTCAACAGTCTTATAGTTGAAACAAGAGTTTTCCATTCTATTTAATCTAGAAAAATGATGGTGTTTACATAACTTTAATTTTTCCCATTCTGTACACTGAGAGAGTACCGAATATAAACTGTATCCAGGCATTTGTGTATGTTACACCAAAGTAAAATGTACTGCCAGTCCTGCAACTCTGTATCCCCTAGCTGGCTGTGCCCCCTCCCAAAGCAGTGACCTTGAGCTATGGACGTACTGAACACCTCGGGCTGTGCTGGTACTGGCTGTGTGAGCCGTGTTACTGTGAACAAGAGAGCCCAGTGATTCGCTACTGAGCTATATAAATGTCATTCTTTCTCCATTCATCTGGTCTGTGATGCAGCCTCAGTCTGGCAGCTGCAAGTAAGGGTGGTTTTCTAACTATTTTCAGGCTGTCCATCTGAAAGGATGGGCTGGAACCATGGGCTTTCCTGGGCTGCTCTCTCACCTTCTGTATCTTAAAGAGCTGTCTTCTTCTTCCACAGGCCATGCCTTCAGCTGATGGAAGCAATGGTCTGTCTCTGTCAAAATCCACTCCTTGCTGGAAGAGGGGACATTGTAAACTTCCTAATGAGGGCAGTCCCCCTAATGTCCAAGTGCAGACTTAAAATGATGAAAAGAGCTTGGAGGCATTTTGTTTAAATGGTAATGGCTGTGACAAACCAACTGTTTGAATTAACTGTTTTCTTGCTTCAAAAGTTTAACCTGTTTCATTTACCAAAGCAGTAAAACAGGAGAGTAAAAGTAACACCTCAGGTCTCTGCTAAGGTCATGTTTTTGTGCCTCTGGAAATACCCAGCTGGACAGAGTTGGTACTTCCCAAGGAGTTTCTGCTGACTTTTCAGCTCCCACAGATATTCTACAGAGGAAAATTCCCCATTTTTCCTTTCAATGCTTGAATGTGCTGCTGTTTTTCAAAGAAAAATAAATTACTGTATCGTATGCCTGTTACATGTTTCAGAAATTTGCTTCTCAGTTGCCGTTTTGACACAAAGTTGTAGTCATTTGAGAAATTAAAAGTGTCCTAGAAGTAGACAAAAACTTAATTTAATAGTCCCAGATTTGCTTAGAGGAGAATAGAAAGATTGGATATAATAATTTGAAACACCAGGGAAGATCATCCTCCTTCTAATCAACACATTTTCCTGCAGCTCAGGATGAAGTGAAATTTTAACTTGGTAACGCTAAAGCTGCACGCATAAATATCCAGGACACAAAACAAGTAATAAATCATCCCCTTCGTTGCAGGAAGATGATAACAAGCATTTTTTTTCCAAGGAAGCATGCCACAGCAGGATCAATTTATTTGTCAAGTGTATGGATTGTTGCTTATGGTGTGAACTTCGTATAAACAGGGGGAAATGGCTTCATGTTACACCAGTATTGATGTTTTTGAAGCATGTCTTTCATCGGATGATTTGAAAGCATCTCTTTCGACGCTTCCTGCCCCGAGCCGAGCTGCTAGATTTATCTTTATTCTGTCGTAGATGTTTTCTGTTGCCTGTTGCGAGCAAGCTGCAGCCTGCGGACGGCGGAGAGCTCCGAGAGGCACCGTGCCCGGGGCGGACTGGGGGTGCCGGAGCCGCCCGCGGGACCGCGCTATGGAGGCGAACAAAGGGGCCGCCAAACCCATCACCAACAGGTGCTGCGCAAGAAACAAACTTTTTCTGGGATACTACTCAGAGTTGCCAAAGGGGAGAGATCCCTCAGCCGCTCCGGGGAAGAGGCAAACGCCAAAAAAAAACCAGATTCCGGAGAGGGTCGGAGAGGAGAGGGACAAAGCGGCGGGAGCCCGCAAAACGTGGCGTGCTTCGGGCACGGCGGGGAGCGTGGCCGAGCACCGCACCTCCCCCGGCACCGCCCGGCCGGGCCGCCCCACCCCACCTGCGGCCGGGCCCTGCCGCGACCCGCCCCGGGGCCGGTGCGCGGGGGGAGCGGCGGGGGCGCCCGTTTAACCCCTTCCCCGCCGGCAGCTCCGGAAGCGGCGGCGGCGGCCCCGTGGGGCGCTGTGTCCTGCGCCCGGGCGGGGAGGGGTGGCGGCGCGGGGTGGGGGCGAGCGCGGCGCGGGGGGGCGGCGGCGGGAGCCGCTCCCTCCTTGCCCAGCCCGGCCCGGCAGAGGCGGCAGGAGGAGGAGGAGGAGGAGGAGGGCGGCGCAGAGCGCAGACATGGCGGCCAACATGTACCGAGTGGGAGGTATGTGGGGACGCGGCAGCGCCCGCCCGGAGCCCCCCGCTCACGGCCGGGGGGCCCCGCCGGGCCGCGGGCCGTGCGCGCCGCGCCGGGGCGAAGAGCGGCGCCCCGGCCCCTCGGGCGGGCGCGGTCCCGAGCGGGGCGGCCGGGCCCGGGCGGGCGGCGAGAGGAGGCAGCCGGTCCGGCGAAGGGTCGCCGGGCCCTCCGCGGGGCGGAGGACGCAGGTTCCTCCCCCGCCAGCCCCGTGCGCCGGGTGGGAGCCCGGCCCCCGCCGCCGAGGAGGAGAAGGGCAGCGCCGCCCTCCGCGGGAAAGCGGGGAGCGGCGCCGCCGGCTTCCAGCCTCCGCACCGCACCGCGCTGCGGGCCGGGCACGGCCGCCCTTTGCGCCTCGCCTCCTTCCCCGGAGAGCGGCGGAGGGACCGTCCACCGGGCCCCGCGGGGCGAGCGAGGGGCCGGCTGCCCGGCCGTGCGCCCCCGGGCCGGGCCGGCCCCACCGCGGCCTGGCGGGCCCTGCCGGCGCGGTGCGGTGCGGGGCGCTGCGCACGGGCGGCCGAGCCCACCCCGGGGGCGCTTCCCTCCGCGCCGCTCCCCTGCCCCCGCGCCCTCCCTCGCTCTCACGGCGGAGTTTCTCCGCGCCTCCCTTGGTCTGCTGGGGATAAATAATTAATCTGGCTGTGTAACCGGGGGATTTCTGTCTTCCCTTGCTTGCCGTGACCCCTGAGCAGCGCCCTGATACGTGACTGCTTGGCGAAGGGCGGGGGGGAGAGGTCATTTAGGCGGTGAAAAACACGGCAAACGTTTGTCTTCCCACCCCAAGCCTGTCGAAAATGACACGGATAACTTTCGCTCGCTCACGGAGGGAACGAACGTGGCAGTGTGCCCAATGCTGTGGCTCAGGTGCACCGCTCAAGTTAGGTATGCAGTACTGGGTGCTCAAAAATCGCTCCATCCTCCTGCTCTCTCAACATCCAGAACTGAGAGGGAAGATGCGTGGAAATGAGGGGTGATAATAGTTTGAATCCGTTTCTGCTAATGTTTTGAGATATGCTGATAGAGCCACAAATTTTCCATCTGCATGCTCTCATAGGGCACTTAGATTGTAGTCCCATCAGCCTTTACTCAGGAAAGTAATCCTTCTCTGAGCAGGTAGCGCGTAGGGTTTGTCTCTTGGGTCACCAATTCTCTTTTTTTTCGTTGTAATCTTAATGAGCAATGGTGAACACTATCCAGAGATCATATTCTTTCATATGAACTACCTGAAGTTCCTTTTCATTGTATTGTAGTGTCAAAGTGTTGCAGAAGACTTTTATACATTGTTATAGTTTCTCATCCGATTTTTAAAAATAAAGTTTGCAAGGGACATGGTACAGAAGTCCAACATCAAATTTAAGGTGTGGTTGACATTTCATGGTAGTTTTTCATTGGACAAAAACAACTTTTCAGAAAACTATTGAAGGAAACGCATTGCTTGTCAATTCTTTGTATGTTACATGGGAGCAGCTTTCAGGATATGAGTAAATTTCTATTCACTTTATGAAGATATTTTTATATTAATGATGCTGAAAGAGACTTTGTCCTGCAAGATCCTTGCTAATTTCATTACAATTCCTGCTTAATGTAGTTTACATCTTACTGGACAGAGATAACAAGAGCAAGTATCATAAAATGTACATTACTCATTGGGACAACTGTACTGCCACAGCACCTGATAATAAATATGACATGTCATCTCTTACAGAAAGGGTAATCTCCATAATACAGAAAGTCACTAAAGTGCTCAGTTCTTGATCTTCCCTAACTGATTGTGAGAAGTTGCTCCTTCCCTATCAAGATTTATGAAGTGTATGGATTACTAGATTACAGTGTAAGCTTCAACACAAAGCATTTAACTTTTTTCCAGCATGGTTGTCAAAGCAGGTGTAGTGCAGTTAAAGCCAGAATTGAGGAACAAATAATATTAAATCTCAGTGTAGAAATACATCATGGTCCCAACATTTATGAAGAAATCTCAGCCCTTTGAAAACTTCTAGGTTTAGAAGGAAATTTTTTCACTAATAATGATCTGTCTTTACATAATTTTTGATATTTCAGCGACTTTTCCTTTTTTCCTTGCAGATTATGTTTATTTTGAAAATTCTTCCAGCAATCCATATCTCATTAGGAGAATTGAAGAACTTAACAAGGTACAAATATCTAAGATTCTTTCTTAACCTTTGGCAACAGTCAGTGTTCTTATTAAAACCTGAGATCTATTTCTATCCCTTAAGATTTCTACTGTAGGAGGGATTTCTGAGGGTTACTGAAAACTTGCTATGTGATATCCTCTAATTCTGCCCTGTTACCTAAGGAAACACCCAGTTGCTCATTCCTGGTGAACACGATTACTCTGCTGCAAAAATTTTCTAACGAATTCTATGAATTCTTGGAGAAATGAATGAATTTAATTTTCTGGCTGACGATGACACTGTGAATCCCTCTGGAATGACAGCCATCATGTAATGTGTCTGCTTTTAGGTAGACATCTGAAGAGCTGGAAGGTACCAGGGAGACTTTGCAGTGATCGAATAACGCAATATGGGACTTTTGTGGCTGTTTATTGCTCTGCCTATTGGCAGCTGTGAATGAAGAATGGGCTTTTGAATAAAGTACAGACTGTGTTCTCTGTCTTTATCCTGAGTGTATTTTTCTAAAAAATGGAGGCTCTATTGACTGTCATTTTGGGGAAAGCATGATTGTTTTTCTTCACTCTGACACTACTAAGAATAGTGTGTGGTTTCTATGGTTTTTTTATTATTTTTAATATTTTTGTATTATTTTTTTACTTTTCCCTCAAGCAGTATTAAAACTTACTGATGCACTACATCAAAAGTCAATTGTTAAAATGCCCATCATGATGTAAGTAATGATTAAGATATTTTTCCCCAGTGGTTAGAAAGTAAATTAAAAAATTGGTGACTTGCAAGTGATTTTCTTCTTATAAATGAAACACAACACTATGCCATAGCAGACATCAACCACATAACTGTTAGTGCTGTCCAACACAACATCCACTGAACTTGTGCATGGCAAATAATTTTTGACTTTTATTGGAGAAGAAAATTTTTTATTCACAGTAATTGACATGATTCCAATCATGTATTGAATGTAATGTTTATTATCTTTAAACTGCACTGCTATAATTTAATCTTGCTTGTGCAGGGTAAAGCAGAGTCATGTATTGATTTTTTTTTTCCTTAAAGAGAGGTTGGAGGTTGTAGTCTAGACATCTTGAATGTGAATGGTTTGGTTTCATGTGTTAAAGGTATCGAGCAAATGTGGAGAGGTTATGTAAATGTGTAATGAAATGCTTTGATTATTGTTCTACCAAGGACAATATTTTTTTTGTAAGAAGCTTGATCAAAACATTATACTTTTTAATATTAAGTAAGTAACTCAAGGTAAAAAAGTACTTTTGTACCCTTCAAGGAGGAGGATACAGTTCTTCAAATATTAGTAAATTCTTTATAGAAGATCATGGTCCCCATAATGAGTCATGAAAACAGTGAACTAAATAGCTCTTTTATTTTAGGACCTGTTGTGACTTTCTCAAATAAACTTTTCAAAAAGAATTTCAATAAATGTTATATTAAATGAGTACTTTGAAATATACATTTCTGTCCAAAGCAGGATTGTAAAGAAATGTTCACAAGATTCTAACATTTCTGAAGGATTCTTACTTTAGCATGATACTAGCATTGCACCTCTGAACACCTGAACAAAATATAAATTCTGAGGACTCAATAATTGTAGTTAATCCTCTTGTCTGGTCTGAAATTGGTACTGGCCTCTCTCAAGAAGATTTTCTATATTGGAGTAATTCTGTTGATTTCAGCTTGACTGATCATGTGAGAAGTACTGATATGAGGGAACACTCCGAGTGGAGAGTGTTTAATTTGTATTACTCAGCTGAGGAGGGATACATCCCGACTTGATTTTCTCTTTCTTTTGTAGACTGCCAATGGGAACGTGGAAGCAAAAGTGGTGTGTTTTTACAGGCGAAGAGATATTTCTAACAGCCTTATAATGCTTGCAGATAAGCATGCTAGTAAGTAGATGGTGTAGGGCATTTTTCCTTACTAACACAGCCCGCTCAATTTCTGCAACTGCTTAAAATTGTGGGGTTTTCTGGCATGTGAGATATATGTTTATGTTAGGTATTTATTAATATCTAGTTAGTTGCTTAGTATTATCTGATACTCTCCTGCTCCAATTAGTTGCTTCTGGGACTTAAGCTGTATCCATATGATTGAGACTTTGAATCTGGAAAAAAAAAGAATGTATCTTTTCATCTGGAAGGTACAGCTGCATTTTTTTTTTCATGTCAAAAGTAATTCTTGGTTGTAAGTCAATTTAAGCTTAACAGTACTTGTTATTATTTGATCTGATTTTTTTGAGTTAGACATAAACATGTATTGCTTAATGTAAAGAATGAAATGCATCATTGGGGACTGAAAATCACTGGAGATTGTAAAAGAGCTGTTATCTGCATTTATGCTAAATGTAGATATTAGTCAAAAAATAGGGGGTTGGGGTTTTTTTCTATTTTTTTTTTCCTAGAAAAACAACAAGTGGTAATAGATGAAAAAGCCCCATTTTTCAACATGAACCTAACCTTTTTTTGGTATCTGCCATTTGGTGTACAAGTGAAATATCATAATTTTCCATAACTTTTTGATGAAAAATAAAATTCTGAAGAGAAAAAATGCAATTCTGAAACTATAGTTCAGAACCTAAAAATCTGAGATGAAAACAGTAATTTGCAAAATATTGCAATCATATTTGTAAATAACTGAAATGTGAAGTGTCAACATCCCGTAAATTTCTTGCCACATGCTATTAAATACCATTTGGATTGTATATGATGCTTGAGTTTTCAAAATGAATCTGTGAATATGTTATGTAGGGGTTATAAATTTCTAATTTATTGGGATGAATCTCGTGAAAGATATTAGATAATGCCAACTTTTTTATGCAGATATATGATGGTGTAATTAGGTGCTTTAAAAATACCCTGCAATGTCCAACTCTGGTAATTTTGCTCATCCAGGTATGGTGAGTGAAGAGAAACAGCCAACCTTTGGCTTTTGCTTTATTCTTTTATTGGTCTTAGAGAGGTGGGGGTGATTTGAATTTCCAGTATGAAGTACTAGCTTGGTTTTTATAGGAAGACAATACATCTTGCTTCTGTACTAAGAAAATGATTTAATGTTTTCTTACATAGTTGGGTGCACTCTATAGTTATTTGTCAAATATTTATGATCATGATCATCAGCCCCCACAATCTTTTGAGTTCTTCCAGATGAAATGTATAGAAACATAGAACTTTAGGTGAGCTTCACTAAACTTTCTAGCACTTTTTTTTTGTTTTTCTTTTCTAATGGAGGGGGCAAGAAATTATGAAAATGATAACAGCTTTATTGGAAATACTTTTTTGTTTTTAATTTGATTTTTAAAACATGAAGCTTGTAAATCCTTTTTTTAGTTGGCTTATTTTTTAGAAAAGGGTATGTTAGTCCTGTGGGTATCATTCAGTCTGGAAAAGTAAGATTTTTCTATTTCCTTTGTGAGTTTTAGATTGCCATTTTGTCAGCACTTTGATGAAAAGGACTTGATGGTCTGTTGCTCTTCTCCTATAGCATACTAGGGGTTTGTTGGTGTCACTAGGAGTGCTGTGGAGTCTTCCATCATGTTTTCTCTATTGGGATTCTCTTGTGGTTTTGTAGTGAGAAAACAGAAATGTGATTTCCAGCTAGTTCAATGAACATCTTTAGAATGCCTGTGTCTCATAGATTACGAGTCTTCTAACCCAGGGCTCTTATGAGTTATGTTTCTCTATGAACATTTTCTCTGGACACAATGTCTCTGTTCTGACCAATCTATGGAATCTGTAGTGCCAAGCTCTCTTAGGAGATGTTTGTTACAGTTACAGGGGACAGCACATAGTGAAGGATTGCTCGCCTAGAGCTTCCTATAGCTCATAGAGCAGATGTAGTTAAATGTCAAATCAATTTAAAGGCTTTCATTCTGGAATAACACAGTGTTCTGTTTAAAAATATGGTGTATGTAAACAAAATATTTGTATATTTATGAATTGAATGTTTTGGAAATGTTTTATATAGCCAAACATGTTGACACATCAACACTTCTACCTGGTTTGGTATAAAGTAAATGTTAAAAGATACAAGTTTCATAAGGAATGGAAACTGCAGTTCAGCCACTGATTTCTCCTGTGTGCCTGTTTGGAGAAGTCTTTTAAGTATAAGATCTGCTTTATCTTTTCTAATGATATTTTGTATTGCTAGCATATTTTTTTTTCTTTATGGCTGAGAAAACTGGTCGGAGTTATGCATTTCTTAAGATTTTGGGACATAGGGGTTGGGGTTTTTCTGACTCACACATCAATTTCTGAAGGTTACATTTTGAGATGCAGATATGGTCCCATTTACTAAAAGAAAAAAACCAGCTTTGTAAGAAAATATTTCGGAACTTTAAAAAGAAACTTTCAGTAACTTGAAAAAATTTCAGAATTATTCTAAAGAGCATTTGGGAAACATGAAATAAAGTTGATCTGTGACTTTATCACTGGTAAGGAGTTGGTATATTGTTTACCTAGGGTGTTTTTTGTTGTTGTTGTTGGGTTTTTGTTTGTGTTTTGTTTGCTTGTTTTTGTTGTTTGTGTTTTTAAATTTGATTGGGAATTTTTTGTTTATTTGCTTTTGTTTAAGTTGTCTTCCAAAATGTTTCAAGATATTGTAACAAATTGAGGGAGGGAGATAAAATTTTCCTTAGGCCATTCTAAAATACTCAGGTACAGAGTAGTTAGTTCCCTTATTTTCGAAGAATGTCACTAATCTGTGCGGAAATTGTATTGCCTTCTTTCTTTCCCTGGTGTTTCAGGTGGAATTTAATTAAGGAAATTTTTATTTGTCTACCAGCATCATGTATGACATCAGCTTAGGTCTGGGAATAGTTCTAGAAGCTCACTGTAGCCACTTAAATCCGGGGATTTGGAATGTTTTATGGGCAGTTGAAGACTTTTTTTTTTTTACACTGTTGATTTATGTTACTATAAAATAGAGTTTATGGTAAGGTCAGCTTGAAATACAAAACAAAATACTGTCCAGGATCAGCTTCTTGATCCTGTGCAGCCTCCTGAGCTTAGTAGGAGAGTTCTTTTGGGGTGTTAACACTCACCAGGTTGTTGTTGTTGGGGTGTTAACTCACTTAGGTTGTAGTCATCACCACAGGGTCACTGTGAGGGGAATTTTCCTTTCTTGGCATGAAAGAATTGACCAGCAGCAGAGTAAGGCTTACTGTGAAGAGCATAGAAGGAAGAGAGATGAGTAGAGGGTGGCAGGGAGTACAAGAGACAGATTTTGCAACAGATACCCGAGTGTGTAAGTGAGTGAACTTGGAGAGGTGGCACAGAAACACTCAGCTCATTAAAGTGGGTGAAGCAAACATAAAGGGGTGGCATAGAGATGTTTCCTAACTAAATGGTGTGATTGAGAAATTGCCAGCTGTAGCTGCATCTATAAAATGTAAATGATTCTTTATCTTCAGCAGAATTAATGTAAGTATTTTAGGGCAAGGTTTTAATAGCTGTGGAGAGGAGGCTGTGTCAGCTTTGTACCGGCACTGGTTTTGGGTTACAGTGAAGGGCTCAAGTTCTTATGTCCTTCTTTTGCAATAGATTGCAAAGAATCATAGAATATCCTGTATAACGAGAGACACATGAAGAGAATTGGATCCAACTCCTGGCCCTGAAGAGGGGCCATTCCAAGAACCATACCATATTTGAGGTTTATTCACTACTACTTTCTTGAAGCTGAGTGGGGTGACCTGAGTGCATGATGCCATTTTTTGCAGTTCTTTGCACTTTAGGTTGTTTATCTGATCATGTGTTATCATGTAATACTATGTCTGAAGTCATTCTCTTATTGCAGCTCCTCAGCCAGCTTTTGCCTAGTCAACCATCTGGTGAGGATATAAAAAAATTACTGTTGTTGGAGTCCTTCATCTTCTGATTTATTAAAGAGGGTTTGTTTCATTTAGGTGTGCTGAGATGCTGACTACATGCCAAGAATATTTCTGGGCCTGCAATACAGCCCATGCAGAATGTATTTTTTTCTCATTAACAGAATTGATATTCTTTGTGAATGAGACAGTACTCAATTAAAAGAACATCAGAGATATTTGTTTCATTGACTGAGATGAAAGATAAAATGAAAATTTTCTAAATTACAGAAGCTGACAAAAATAATATTCAATCTCAGTTGTTCTTTTTAGAGATCACTTACTGACTTTACTTCTTGTTGCACATTTTTTAAACTTTTATTCTTTTTCTCTTGATTAGTCGTGTTTCATGTCACATTGCTTTGTAAAATGGTGTTGCTGCTACAGAATTTTTGTATATGATAGATATCTAGGAGGAGAAGAGTCTTGCTATTGATTCCTGGTTAGACAATCATTAGGGTTGGGAAAGACCTCCAAGGTCCAGTCTTTGACTGAACACTGCCATGCCCACTGAACTTTATAATCAAATGTTGGAGTCTGTACTCAGTTCTTACCTTTGTATGACTTTCATGTGTTGCAATCAGAAACAAATCCAGTATTCTCTCTGTACTTTGGTATTTTGCCTGTAAAGCAATGCTCCTATTACAAGTTCTTATTAAAGTTGGTAAAAAATATTTAATATGCCAGCATGTTTTTATAGTTGCTGTTAAAAGATCTCAAAGTACCCTACAAGCACTCATAATTTATATTCTATATAATATCAAGAATGTTCCAGCATTCCTGGAAATGGCTTGATCTTGTAAAGCAGTTTAGCTGCTGCTGAGCCTTCTTAAAGGTACTTTGTATTTGAGGGGAGGAATATTTTGCATATTGTCTATTTTAACTGCCAATATTCCAGATGCATCTGAGAGAATGAAGCTGTTAATATTCCGTCTGATTTTTGAGAAGCATTTTATTTCAGTAGAGCAGCAGGCTAGCAGGTATCGTTGAAGATGTTAAGAAAATGAGCTTAACTTGAGCAGTAGTGTTTAGCAGATTACTCATTGATGTTCCCAAAGATACACAAAACTGAAATGTGAATTCCTTTTTGTGTGTCATCAGGTTTTTCAACATATGGTTGCTGTTGCATAGTGGTGTTCTTAATACTCAACTCCTGGAGAAACACAAGACTTTTTCCTGCCCTCTACAAAAATAATAATTAAAAAAAAATTAGAAAGTTGTATGAAAAAAGTGAAGACCCCTTGGGGTTGAGGAGAGGGCTCCAGAGTAAAATGTCTAAAACACCTTGTGTTCTTCAGTGTTCTGTTATCTTAGTCACATATTTGACTCAGTATGATGCATAACATTTATAAAATACTATAGCTACACTATTTTTGTCCAATCAGATTGTAACACAATCAGAAAATTGGTGGATTTTTTTTTTCTTTGGTCTGGTTCTTTTTATCATAGTAAAATTCTTCTACATCAAACTAAACAGTTATTCAAAAAGGATACAAAGTTTCTTTAACCACAATCCCTTTTTTTAAAAATCACTTTAAGATGACTTTTCCTGTTGCCTAATTCAAGTCACATAATGTCTTAGAATAAAAAGTATGTTTTGACTGGAGATTTTATTTCAAATCTTAAATTGGCTTTTTTTTTTGGTTTCACTACTTCCCTTGATACCTGCTGTCTTTGCAGCCTATGTTCAGTTAGAAGCACCTTTGGTGAAATGAACCCAAGAGACAAATATTAATTCTTCTACTGCATACAATCCATTTTCTCTGTCTTGATAATTTTAAATGTTGAAATAATTCATAGTTTCTTAAAAAAAACAAGCTCCAAACAACAAAAATCAACCCCATGGTGAATAATTTTTTGGTCTTGCTTTTATGGTCATGTTGGTGACAAAAACCAAAACAAAAGAAGTCTTTAGAGCTTAAAAGCTCAATTGATTTATGTCTCTTACAGTAGCGTAAGTAACACTTCCATGGAATTTTGTGGCTTTTGGAAAATTTTCTGTTAGGTTACAGTTGATTTTTCAATTGCACTTGGTGAGAAGACCTCTCTTTCTTGCTGTTAAGAAAAGTGATCTGTTGATATCACCCAGTGATGAAAGATACTATTTTTTCAGTTGGATAGGAGAAAAAGGAGCTAAGGCCTGGAAAGACAGAGCTGGGAATGAAAGGTAGGAGACTCTCTTGAATTGTCTATAAGGAAGAAGGCTTGGCTGCTAGATATGCCTGAGGAGTGGGTGAGCAGACTCGTGTAACTGGTTCAGTGAGATACTGCCTTGTTCATCTCCAGGCTTCTGTAAATATAAACTAGTGTTTTGTTTGCAGCTCGGTGTCCCTGGCTCTGTCATCTCTGTCCACACACAAAGAATTAGGAGAAAATTAGTTTTGCTCTCACATAGTTGCCCTCTTGTCTTTGAGGACAAGGCATTTTTCAGATGTCCCTGTCTGTGAGCAACTCATCAGAAGGCTCTTGGGTTTGTTTTGAAGATGGAGTTGTGAACAGAGACAAAACCAAATACAGTAAGGCAGGAAATTTAGGTCTATAGGTTCCAATATTGCTTTCATTGGAATTTTACATGCTAATACTATTTACAGTCATCTGATAGAGACATATAAATAAGGCAGTAGCAAATTCAGTTATGTTGAGTTGCTTCTGGAAATCCTGAAGGCTGTGATGTGGGAGAGACACACCCTAGCAGGACCATTTAAGGATGATACAGATAACAAATTCTTTAATCAGTGACAGAGTAGCTTTTATGCTAAGGCTTTTATATTAGTCTGACTATTATTTTCACTGAAAATGAGCTTGGGGTTTTTTGTGAGGAAGACATGATCTCTTTGATCTCCTGAGACAAGGGAACATCCAGTTTTCCTTTATTTACCCTGGAGAATACCATCAGTTGTAATTTATTTGAAGAGGGGGGAGAAGATTCAAAACTTGCTGAAATACAGCAAACCTTGTTACTTCCTTGTAACCAAGAAAAAACTTGTCTCAAGGCTCCCAATTATTCTTTTCAAGGGTGCTTTGGGTAGTATCATAAATTATGTTTTCTTCATTTGATTTTTGTTGAAGACATGTGAATGTTTTCTCTCCTCAACAGGGAAAGCAATAAAGAAGCCGTAATGAGGAGCGTCTTGCTTCTGACAATATCTGAGTATTCTTTTTGTGACTGACATTTAGAATTAGTAGTTATATTTTCTCATTAACAAGTTTACTGTCAGCCCCAAGTATCTTGTAGAATTATTAACTTCTGTGTCTGTTCAGGCTCCTCCTTTGGTGCAGCATGGCTTGTTAGATTGTGAATGTTAATGATCTTCGCCTAATGGATGAATGGATTTACAACTAAGTTAATAATTTTAGGAGTTCTTAGCTCTTATGGAAAGCTTGCAGAAACACCTTTTTTTTTCACCTGTGTATGTGTGATCTGCATTTTGATCATGCATGGCTTCTTCACATATAAAAAATTGTCTGCTCTGTACAATTTGTATAACTACATCTGAATTTTTGCTAGCTAGTAACTGCTAGCTTCATCTTTAGACCTCCAAAGTACAAACTTATAATTTTGGGCAAGTGTGTGTAGGTTAATTTTCTTTCAAACTCAACAATCTTATTTTCTGAACACAGAATTTAAGAGGCTTGAATACATTGCTGCCAATTTCTCTGAATGTAAAATCAAACTAAACCTAAAATCTGGATTAATTCTGTGAATTTGCTGTGAAGAGTGGAAAGCTGTAAAATATTGGTTCATGTTTGTGCTTAAAACTGTTTATAAGATATATGAAGCTCAGTTTTTATTTTTATTACTTAAATACCAGAAGTATTTATTTAGTAAGTTTCCTTGGTAAATAACTCAATAGGGTACAAAAGGTGTCACTTTTTTGAGCTCTACTCCCAAAATAAATTTCGCACATATGAGTCTTTAGAAGGAGAGAGTATTCACAGAAAATTGCCAAAGCACTGTGCATTCCCCTATTTCCCTGTGTTCCTTAGGATTCATTTCCTCATGGTCAAGTTTAAATACACATGCTGTTGTTACTGTATTTGCTCAGGGTTTCTTTTGATTTGTGGAAAACATGCAACTGTATTCTCTCAACTGTATTCTCTCAGCTGCTTTCCTTCCTCTTTCATGTTTCTTAATTGTGCATGCAAGTGATCCTACACTGTTTTCTTGGTACCTTTAAAATACTTGTAGTATTTAAATTGATATTATTTATCATGACTTTTTGTCTCATGAAGGTAGGTAGATTTCCATAATCTCAAATGGTTCTACATCTTTTTTTTTTCCCTTGGCTCCTAATTTTAAGTGCCTTTTCCCACTTTCTTCCCATTGCACCCACACTGTACCAAAGCACCTGAGGCATAAATTTTAGACTACAAAAATATTGCTAGGTTATCTTTATCTGTAAAGCTCCAATTAGAGATGCATTTCACATCTTCAAAGAGTTCTCTGATGGTCTAATTGAATCAGCAGTTTATATAATTTATAAATTTGAATGATGTAAACTCACTATTAATATAGAAAGACTTTCCCATCATGCATTGGCAATTAAATGTGTGATGTGGGAATCAGGTCTGATGATTTAAATGCTTACCAGCAGTAATTCTTGAATGTCTGTATTCTGCAGTGGAATGAGGTGTGCAGTAGTTGTCCTTGGTAATACTCATGCAAGCCTGTAGCTGCACACATGCTGGTGGAGCTTTTCTGCTTGGGCTCTGTGTGAGAATGAGTCTAGTGCTTCCTACCCAAGCTGATTCATGCAGTGCTATGTGTGTATATATATGTATATGATGTGAGGTATTATGGACTAGGTAGAAGTAACAGATAAGATGAATGTGTAAAGTAGCTGTGTGATTTGCTGTAAACTCTTTCTGTAAAGGTAGTCTGCACAAGTAACAGGACTCAAAGTTAGCAAATATGTTGAGTTTGTCATGCCCCACACCACATGGAGTGGATGGCCAGAATGGCTGTGCTATTTCACAGTGCAGTTTGTTTGATCAATATTTTGGTTTTTACCTCAGTTACTGTTTGTAACTCTCTCTGATCAAGTAAAGATTTGTAGTGTGAATCTGCTTTGCTTCTGGTTTTGATATGCAACGAATGATTCTGTGATCCTTGCAGAGAGATTGTTTTGTACTGATGTAGAATACGTCACTCCCGTGAATGGCAAAAAGTGTAATTTTTTTCAGTAAAAGCCTGTTCTACATTATCAAATTCCTAGAAGACTTCAGGGAGCTAGGTAGTTCATTTTGACTGTCACCTACTGCCTGAATCCAGAACCTGTTTGAGGATTTATCACAGTACATAGAAGGTCTCTGTGCAGGTTGCAGAGTTGCTGGGCTATGCATAGAGCACTATATATGCATATATCCAGGGGTTATGTGAGTGCATGTGCCTTTTCTACTTGTACAACAGGTTAAACATCTATCCAAAAGCAGCACAACTAAATTAGCTATCTTCCTGTTTTTGATATGCTGAATTATAGAATTGATTTTTAATTTGTTCTTGTTTTTGTGTAGGATTGTGACAGTGATATGCAATGATGAAGGGAGTCATGTTTCAGTTTCCTTTATTAAAAGTGCAGCCTTGTTTTGGCTTAAACCAGAGTAGAAATAGTGTTGGCAGAGTCAGTGACCTGTAACCTAGACCCTACAGGGTACTGTGGGCTGTTGCTGTGTGGCAATTCCTTTAGGCAGATCCTTTGACTGATGCTGCTCTCAGGGGTGAAATCCTGATGCAGTTATTCTCAGTAGGCCCTCAAGAGGCCAAAGACTCAGTTGCCAAGTATTATACAAGAAAAAAGATTTTGATATATGGACAGCTTTTATATTTTCATTTGCCTTCAGGTGGGGGCTAGTTTAAGCTACCTTCATAATGATCTCCCCTTTCTTTGAATTTTTAATTTTTGTTTTTAATAAGAGGGAAAAAAAGCCAGAATCAGAATACTGAAGATTTACCATGTATGTGATGAATAAGTTAAGATTTTTGATATTTTACTTGCTGCAATAAAAATGGTATTTCGACATGTTGTCTACAAAGCAAAGTACTGAGAGTAGAAGAAAAACTAGGTTGGTTTACTTGGGAATGGCATATGTATTAAAATTAAAATTTGAATAGCTAATGCAAGGTGATGTTATGCCTACGCTATTTTTTTTTTTTGGTTGTTTGTTTGTTTGTTTTTGCTTTTCCTCCTGGCTTCAGAATGAATAAATTAAAAGGCTTTAATAATTTAATGTAATACATGTGTTCATATCTCTTTACACTTTTCTCACTTCATATGTATAGTTTCTGTAAATTATGATCTCATTATTTCTGTATGGACATTAAGGAAATAATGTATCCTGGAAGGTAAATATCTAACATAGTTGATGGAAAAAAGATGGAAAAAAATCATCCTTTAGGTCTTACAGAGACCATCAGAGTGAATGAGGTCCTCTTCCTGGTTGTCTTCTCAGGTCTGTAGACAGAATAGCTTTCTTACCATGTTGGCATTGAGCAGGCGTTCTCTTGGATAATATTCTTATTTCCTAATCCCACACCTAGAGCCTTAATGTATCTCGATTGAGTTTACCCAAGAACAGGATACACAAATCCTTTTATTTTCTTTCTCTTTTTTTCCCTCTTCTTTCTTTTTATTTTCTCCCTAGTTCTTCTTTCCTTCCTGCAGAAAATCTAACAAAATTCATCCCTTCTGTGAGGAGATACTGTAGAAGATAAATAATTTGTGTTTTATAAGCAGAATCATATGCCATTCTGAGTAGGGGTAGGAGAGTTCTTGTACAATCTGTGCCTTTTCATCTCTGCCAACAAATTTTGAAAAGTTGTTTATCGGCTTTTGAGGATGTGAACTGAATGTTAGAAAAGCAGTTTAGATCTCTGAAACTCTGTGGTTATTGTCACACAGTGCAAGAAAATGCCAGTGTAGATCTTGAACATGAACTTTGGATTCTTACAGAAAACATAAAAGCACATTTTTTGTGTGCTTAGTTCTTCTCCTGTTATATTTATTATTTTTTATATATTAACACTGCATTTTCTTAAGGAGAGACAACCATGCAGCTTGCTAACCGACTGGCTCAAACAAACCTTTGCCTATGCTAAAGGAAAGACAATCTTGTTAAAACAAGATATGAGCAGGAATTTCACAGAAAAATGGTGAAAATCTTAATGATGGGAAAAATTATTAATAGCAGCTGCCTCAGGAAAATGGAATATACGAATCTCCCTTTTCTTAAAATCAGGTGTAGTAACTATTCATGCAGGTTACATGGCAGTGCTGCATGTAGCCTTTGTGTTTCTTGAGCCAGATGATGGATCTAAAATTTCTTGGGCACTGTCAGATTAACCATGTGCACTTTTGCTCATGGTGGTCTGCCAGCCTGGATTTGAGGACAGAAGTAAAATTTCCTTTTTTCCCCACACAACTCTAAACATATGTACACTTTGGAAAAACCACGAATTGACTTTTGATTCAGCTGATGAGCTGGATGTAACCAGTAATTGGATGTTCATCATGTTGTAAATAGCAGTGTCTATGGCACAGTTTTGAGTCTGCTTCTTGCTGCTCCTAATGAGCTGCTCGAAGAAACACCTCCCAGGACTGTTGCTTCTCACATCCTGCAGCAGCTTGCATGTGTACAGATGTACACATGAGCAAACACAACCTGAGCCCTGTAACAGGATATTTTTCTTATTTGGGAGAATTTGCATTTAAATAAGTGATACAGAAATTAGGTAAAAGGGGAAAATCTAGTTGAGGTTTATGATACATAAACCGGCTTTTTCACTACTGCCTGCGTGTTATTGTTCTCATGCTTCTGTGGGACCCTTCTGTTCTGTAGTGTTGTTATAAGCTAGCTTGCAGTGCTGAAAAATGGTTAAAGAACTATTGTGCTTGCTTTTGCATTTATTCATGTTGTATTTAATTTATTAGGATCTATTTATTAATGTAGCACATAATGATTCATAGTACTTGTGGAGGTAATCCTTCCTTGCTTTCCACCCACAAGCTTCTAGCTCTCAAAAATCTCCAGAACCAGCTATCAACTAACCCCCACCCATCAAGTTTGGGAAGGTGAACTTTTCTGCTAATGAAAGGTGTGATTGTTTCCATAAAATATTTTCACTACAGGCCTGTGATAAATGTGATACGGTTGTCCAATTGCTTATGACTGACTATTGTCCTGAAAATTGTTATTATCATGACATGCTACTTGGAAGTACCCAAAAAACCATTTTGCATTCTTTTGGAAATAATTTTTCTTATTGGACAGTAGGTGTGGCATATTAATTCTTAATGGCTACACAGTAGTTATTTCTTTGTTTTGTGACCTTCTTTAGAAAAATAATTATGAGGTAGTATGGGAGGATTACTGGATAATCGTGTAGGAAAACTGGATAATCCCTTAGAGGCCACATGTATATTCATGCTATCCAGCAGGAATTAAAAGTAGACCTGTTCCCTGTAAATGCAAGTGATCACTTCTTTTTTTCCTACCTGCAAAATTGCTCAGATTCATGCTTTAGATAGCAATATGCTATTTACATGACTTGTAATGCATACAAAATGTTCTTTGGATTTCTTAGCCTATCTGAAAGTAACAGCAAATATCAAATTGATGTTAGACATTCTAAGTCATCTGAACATTGCAACAGACGTGGTATAAGTAAAGCTAATTAATTCAGCTTTGGGAAACGCTTCCTCACTCAAATTGAAAGTGTAACCATGCATAGTCTAGCTCACAAAGTTGATTAAACTGCCTTACTACAGCTTTAGGGGATTAAATATCACAACTAAGTTAGTACAATGAAACGTGGCAAGAAGCCTCATGCAGATGAGCAAATTGGCCAACTGCTAACCTAAGAGAGCTCTTCATTCACGGTCTGAATAAAGCTGTTCAGATGGTTAGACTTACTGTTTTTCTTTTGTATGAAATTTGGCAATAATTAGATTTACTCTCTCTCCCCCAAAATCTATATTTATAATTGTTACTGCTGTAGCATCTAACTACCAAATGTGCATTTGAAGTTTTTGCCACAGCCATCTAAGCTTAAAGAGAGTTACGCACAGCCACCTTTCCTTTGATGTGTGTGGTAAGCGTACTGCCCTTCAGCATTCCCAGCTTTTTATCTGTAGGATTGAAAATATGTTGTTGATACCTGCAATGTATGTATTTTTTAAGCTGAGTGTCGAAGAAAAAGGTATACAGGAAAGGAAGAAATTTGGAAAGTTTTCTGAAAGTGAGACTTTCTTTGAACATGAAATTCTGATCTCATACTGATCTAATACAACTTTAAAAGTATTTTAACAAACAGTGAAATGGCTGTAACTCCACAAGTGTTGTTGATGGTGATTTGAATGCTTGCATAAGCCAGATGCAGCTAAGCTGAGGTATGGTTTCAAGCAATTAAGGTAGTAAGTTAATGCACTGTATCTTTGGGCACTCTGCTGTTTTCATACAGCATTGCTCTGTGCCGCTGTTGAAAGGAATCTTGTGTTTCCCCAGTATGTCTTCCCAGTCTCCTATTTCTGGTTTTTTCTCTTTTTCCTTATTTTTTTTTTCTTTGTAGTAGGCCAAGCGATTGGAATTGACCTGGATTAAGGGACAACTAGGTGAATAAAAATTTAATTGCATGGTCTGAGTCAGAGGGTGGTGGTTAAGTGTCCACACTGTGTGTGGAGTCTCATGGGAATCTCCATGGGGACCTGTCTTTAGCAGTGACTGGAGCAGGCAATGTGGTGCACTCTTACCATGTTTGCAGGTGACACAAGAATGAAGGGGCTGACCAGGTGATGGCTTGAGGGAGGGGCTGGTATTCAGGGATTCCTAGAAAGCAGGAGGAGTGCTATGTCAAGAACATGAAGATGTTCAAATGCCAAGTCTTGCACCTGGGAGGGAAGAGCTCCTGGCAGGAGCATGAACTGAGAACAGGGAGGCTTGTGGGGGTAGCTCCTCAGGAAAGGCCCTGAGGCTGCCCACAGACAGCAACTCCCTGACAAGGAAGGGAGTTGGTCAAGAGCATCCTGGGCTGTATTGCCAGGCACATAGCCTGTAGATCAAGGCAAGAGATTATCCTCCCTGATTATTCAGCACCCATTGCATTACATTGAATTATATTGCATCCAGGTTTTAGGTTCCTGATAAAAGGAAAGTTTCTGATAAATTGGAATGCATTTAGCAGAAACCATCATGATGGGAACTTGCCCTTTTAGGAGAGTCAGCTGGAATTGACCTTTCTCGATTTGGACAACAGGTGGACTCCCAGTGCCTTATGGGGGTTATAGACCAGAAGATGGAGATGAATTCTCAGCAGTGACTAAATTGAAATGGGAGTGATTCAGATGAGATACATGTAGAAGTTTTTCTCTGTTACTGGGGGATGGAGAGGTTATGTGTTCTTTTGTCTTCAGAGATTTTCAGTTACTGAGTACCAGGGACTTACCTCACAGCTGAGGCTATTTTGAAGTATAGTTTTTGCAAGGGACCTCCTGAGGCCTCTTCCAGCCTGAATTACTCTGTTTCCATGATTTTTGGTTGAATTTCCAGATTCCAACTCTAGCTGGAAAGAATACTGTCAGCATTTAGGTGGCAATAGAGGGAGAATTTCTTCTTTCTTTTAATACTGAAGATTTACTTCTTCTCTCTGAAGATAGTCTTCAATGTTTAAACTAATCTCTCTTACTCTGTTGCAGTACACAAGGGGAGCACATGAGGGGTTATTTTGATTTAGTTAAGGAAGAGTAGTATGTCCAAGGAATTGACCTCGTTTTGCTAGCTGATGATTAACTATACAGTTGTTGGAGCTGCATTTAAGCCTTTAAATGTCTTTCAGGACTTTTAAAAATTATTTTAAAAGAGTTTTTTATTAAGTAGGAGTATTGTATTTCCAGAGACTTGCCCTCAGTTTATTTTCATTTTAGTTGCAGAAGCAAGCAATTCTTTCTCATAGCAAGCTTGACTAATCACATAACTATAAACAGAGATACTGTATACTAGGATTAGGTGGCACGGACAGTTTTCTCTTCTTCTCAGGCTCTCTAACACCATCATTTTCTAACAGCAAATCCCACAAATTAAATGGAAGAGGCAAAAAAGAATGTGCATAATGTTTAAAAGTGGTGATGCATATGTAAAATGAGCGAGGGTTAAAGTTTCTTTCTCGTATCCATTGCTTAACTGAGTCAGTTAAATCTCATTTTTATCAGATGGGAAAAGGTAAGTTGCAGTGCTGTCCCTGAAAGTATCACCAGATCACTCTGATTTTCAGGATCACAGTAATTATTTACCACTGATGATTGGAAAGCTCACATATAATAAATAGACCACAAGTTTTAAAAGCTCACGGGAGACGTCTGCTTTTTCTCACTAGGATTTTTTCCTTTAAATAATGAAATATTTCTTGTAATCTGGGAGAAGTGCTACAAAACAGCATTATCTTAAATTTTGCCCAAGGCCTAAAACGGAGTGTGTAATTTTCAAAATGTGATTGTATGTATGTATGAAGTATTCATCTTTGGAGTCATACCTATTAATTTTAAATTGATTTTTTTTTTGTCTCTCTAATCATGGAACAATGAGGTCTGTGTATGTCATCACCATATTGCTGCATAAGAATATTTGCTCACTCTGAGC
Organism: Anomalospiza imberbis; assembly: GCF_031753505.1. Lineage (NCBI taxonomy): Eukaryota > Metazoa > Chordata > Aves > Passeriformes > Viduidae > Anomalospiza > Anomalospiza imberbis. The sequence goes on from NC_089683.1 coordinate 94,350,317, forward strand.
TATTGCTTTTCTTCCCTTCCTGAGTGCTGAAATGTGCTTAGCTTGGTGCTACTTTATGATTTCCTGTAGGTACCTTCTGTTTCACTCCTTTTGGTAGAAATAATCTCTCCTTGAATGGCAAATGAAATTCACATGTGCTGTAAATCAAGTCAAAGATGTGAAGAGATCTCTAAAAGTTCTGCAAGGTTGTTACCACTTTCCTTCTAATTAATGGGTATTAAGGCTTGATAATTGCAAAAACCTGCCTCAAAAGCAGCTCTCTGGAGGTTTCTTCAGATGCAGAATTTTTTGTGTTGCCATCAAGCAAGCTTAGCTTCCTCCCTTCTTTATGCTATCCAGTTTCCTTTCCTGGTACAGGTTTGTATGATTGCTGGGACAAATTATTACTTGTTTTACTAAATCCTACTGTTAACATTGGTTTTATATTTTAGTGCTGAAGCAGGAAATGGTAACATTTTCCTGATGGTAAATTGTGTTGGGTGGATGGAACTGTTCTGTGTCTGGCAATGGTTTGTTCTACTTATTACCCAACTTGTCAGATCATCCTGTGTAAAACATCTGTGTTATTTCTAAAAATACAACAGAAAAATTTACTTTGTTTCATGTTCAGAGTATTTTAAGAGATGTGTCTAAGAGATGTTTGGTCTCAGCTTCAGGCTCTTGGATCAACATTTTCATATCTTATGTAAGATGAGTGAAATAAATTTGCTTATAGGTGGTGGGTTTTCTTCTTAAATTTTTAAATTTCTTAATTGAGGAAGATATTGAGATGAGCATAGATGTCTAAAACCATTTTAAACTCTGGAAGATCATCTCTGTCTTCCTGCAACAACTTTAAAATGGCCAGTATTGTCTGTGTTTTGTGCCTTATCTCAGTCAGATGTTTTTGATATGTTGACCAAACTTGTGTTTGGGTGCCTAAATTACTTAGGAAAAAAGCTCCAAACCCAAGGTAACTAGAAGAAATATTAGTGTTTGAACCTGACAATCAAAATGTAGCTTGTAGTGGTCACTTACTGTAATTAATAAACAGTTGTAGAAATTAATTGCTGGAAACACTGGTATGGTATAACCCCAACTAGCAACAAAACACCACACAGCTGTTGGCTCACTACCCCAGGTGGGATGGGGGAGCGAATTGGAATTAACAAACAAAGCAAACCCAGGAATTAATTCACTGCTTCCCATGGGCAGGCAGGTGTTCATCCATCCCGAGGACAGCCAGGGTCTGTTATACACAACAGTGACTTGGGAAGGCAAAACATCATCACTGCAAATGTCCCCACTTCCCTCTTCTGTCCTCCAGCTTTATATGCTGATCATGATGCCATGTGGTATCCCTTGGGTCACTTGGGGTCAGCTGTCCTGGTTGTGTCCCCTCCCAGCTCCTTGTGCCTCCCCAGCCTGCTTGTTGATGGGGTGTTATGAGGAGCAGCAGTGGCCTTGGCTTTGGGTAAGTTCTGCTCAGCAATAACAAAAACATCCCTGTGTTATCAATGCTGTTCCCAGCACAAATCCAAAACACAGCCCTATCTTATCCAAAGCCAGCACAAACATAAACCTTTTGACATGAATTTCTATTTTTTAATTAACTGTTTGCCTAATTAAAAAATGCTTTACCTTGGCATAGATTTCTTTTAAGATTTATTTATTGTCAGTATTATAGATGCTAAAATAATTCTGAATTGAGTTATAGTCTGACTTGAACCTGTACGCCTGCCCAGTGAGTCTGTGGGCTGTCAGGTGAGATGGGTGAAGTTCTTGTTTTCATTTTTGTTTTCCTACTCTCTTTCTCCACAAAACATGCCAAAACAGGGAAGTGGATGGGGGTGTCTACAGCAAGACCTAAAGTGGAATTGGGTTTACAAAGTTGGTTATATCAGGGTATGTTGTTATATCACTTTTGTGAAAAGAGCTATTAGAAGTGGAATGAACTACTCACTGGCATAATTTAAAAAAGTAGTAGTGTTGCATTTGGAGAGAACTGTGGTTGCTATGAGGATGGAGGCAGGCTTCAATTTGAAATAGTCTTTGTAGGTTGGTTGTAAAAATGGTTATTATTAGTAGAGCGGGTGAGGTCCTCTGTTGTAGGTAGTTACATGAAATACTATCTCATGCTGAGTTTCTGTTGTTGAGTTTCTGAGAAACATTTTGTAAACTACACTTGGTTCTGCAGATGATGGATAATTTACCAGGTAGAAGGTTGCCAAATCTTAAAGAAGTTTTTAAGGGATCTGTATTTTTGCATCCATTATTCAGAGAGACTTTTTGCTCTTTTGGGGAAGTTAGAGGAAGCACAGATTCAAGTTCCACATGTCCCAAAAATCCTGGAAGAACTAGAAGTTCAGCCCTCAAGGTCCCAGTATAGCACTTTTGGAGAGCCTGCCACTGTGTGATATGTTAGCAAGCACTGGGAACATTGCCCTTCAATTCTATATGAGACTCTTTCCAGTGTCTGCTTTTATTTCTTCCTGTCTTGCTTAAAATAGAAACAACTTTAAATCTTATTTAAATATGCAAATCCACTGCATTTGTTGTCATTATCGAAGAAGGTGGAAGACACTAGACTTTTTCAGTTTTCTTAGACTGATTTTGCAGTTTTGGACTTCAATTATGCTTAGTAAATTTCAGTTCATAGAAAGTGTGCTTTTCTTCAGGACTTCTGTAAAAGTTTTAGTAGTTGTAATGTTGACAAGAGAAAGTCAAACCCAAAACTGGTCAGCAAGCAAGAGAAAAAAGCAGAGGAAAGAAGATGAAAAAAGAATGAGTAATGTTGACAGGATTGTTCTTAAATTGTGTGAAAGACATCAATGCGTAGTACAGAGAAGAGGAGCATAATTTTTTAAAGGGTTGATGTAGAAGTGTATAATTCAAAATACTTAACATTCTGTCAAGTTACATAAACTGTAGTCTTGTTAAACTCATCTTTTCTTTGAAATACTAAAGGAGGTTGCTAAGGGGTGGGGGGATGTCAAATGAAATGGCTGCAATGATGTTATGCAACACAGTTAATTTCGACCTACGCTCTGCTTCTCTGCAGAAGAAGTTGAAGAAGAGTCTGAAACTACAATTGAGGTTGATTTGACTGATAAACAGAAACATCAGTTGAAGCACAGAGAGCTTTTCCTTTCTCGCCAGTATGAGTCCCTACCAGCAACGCATATCAGGTAAGAAGTAGTAAATACAATTTATCTGTGTGTTCCGCTGGGTGGATTGCCTGCCAGTAGCCCATCTATTGGACTGCTTCAGCCTTGCAAAAGGGTGTCATTGATCTTAGCTAAGTTGGGCCAGGATGTCCCATGAACTGCTTTGGAAGCACCTTTGGTTTTTTCCTTCTGTTACTTGATGTTTGAGCCTTAGAAGGCACAAGAGTCTCAAAGCTCTTGCTTGTCAATTGATAGCCAATTGATTATCAGTTGATAATTTGATGGAAAGGCAGTCGGTTACAGCTTTGGAAGAGCTCATTTTTTTTTTTTTTAGTTATTCTGCTGGCCAAAGGAAGCTTGACCATTTTGTCTGGCCTGGAAAACAGCACATGGGTTTGGAAAGGAGGCAGTGACTCATTGGTCAGATTGTGGTTTAGGGCTGCATGCATGTAAAATTAAAATTACTCCAACTTTACTAAATGTGAAGAAGTCATGACTGAGTTTGGCTAAATGTTGTAGAAGCGTTTCAAGTATTGTTTTAAATTGCCTTTAATGCTAATGTAGGAAGCGGCTTGCTAAAGCTCAAAGAGTGTTTGTTGACTTCTTTCTGTGAGTGACGTAGGTGCTCATGTCATCCTCTATTAAGCAGTCAGGAAACCTTTTTTTTGCATTGGCGTGAGGGGATGATGAATCTAGAAATGGAAAAGAAATAGCACAGTGATGGGAGGAGTCTAATTTAGTGTGAAACAATGCATTCTTACATTGCATTCTTAAGGGTTTTCATTTTCTTATTGCATCTAGCTGCCCCCAGCTATTTCAGACCATAAGTGTCTAGAAGCTGCCAAAAAAAGAAGGTACATATTGTCCAACAGGAGAAGCACATTTTATGTGTATATTTATTTTCTCTCTTATTGGCAAATCACATACCCATGGATTATTCTGTGTTGGAAGGGACCCACAAACATCACTTGAATCCAGCTCCTGGCCCTGCACAGCACCATCTCCAAGAATCACACCATGTGCCTGAGAGCATTTTCCAAACACTTCTTTAACTCTGTCTGGCTTGGTGCTGTGAGCACTTCCCTGGGGAGCCTGTCTCAGTGCCCAGCCACCTTCTGGGTAAAAAACCTTTTTCTAATATCCAACCTAAAACTCTCTTGACACAATTCAGGCCATTCCTTTGGGTTCTGTCACTGGGCACCACAGAGATGAGAGGTTGCTTATCTCTCTTGCTGACAACACAAAAACTGGAAGTTGGAAATTTTGTATTAATTTCTTGTGCTTTATTCAGCTACTTGTTCTGACTTTGAGAAAGTCATTTAACTGTCAATTTTCTGCTGCTCCAACTATAGCATGGAGATAATAATCCTGTGCAGTTCCTTTTACTTACTTTGACATTTAGATATTGAAATAAGGTATTCTCCTTGCAGAGGGAAGATTACATAGAAGAAGTATTGTGAATGTCTACTCACCTCACAATTCTCACCTCGGCAAATACAATAGAGGTTCTCCAGTACATAGTTCACAAAGAGGGCAGAAAAACACGTGAATTCATAGTACATGCCACACAGCACAGCAGGCAAAAGCAGAGTGATGACTTGCATCTACTTTTCAGAACAGATGAATGTTGTAGGACTGTGCTGTCACGTGTTACTAAGACCTTTAGCAGGCAAATTCTGGAACAAGCTTGATGTTTCAACATTTTAAAACTCTGTTTTAAAAAGAAACAAGAAGGCAAATACACTATAAGGTATTCCTTACTTAGGTCTTTAACTTACTAGTGTTCACATTCTGTGATTTTCAGTAGTTTTCTTAAGTTTTATTAATTAGCTTGTCCTCTAAAGAGGATAGAAATTTTGAGAAGGTGGCACTCCTCTAGCTTTCTTCCATCAGTACTCCAGAATACTCAAGGATGCAGATATAACAGCTTCTCTGGGTGTCTGTTTTGGTGTTTGATGTCCGTTGTGGTGATTTTTTTTCCCTGTCATCTATTTGGGATTTTACTTATTGAAACTTTGTCTACTACCTTGTGCCCTATCACTGCTTCTCTGAAAAGAGCCTGGTGCCATCTTAGTTATCTTTTCATTAGCTAATTGAACAAAACAGTAGAATTTCTCCCTTTAGTTGTCATACCTTAAGAGTGAACAAATCCAGTTTAATATCATCTGCAGACATGTTGAAAGTGTATTTTTCCCCTGGGTCAGTAATTGGGGGATACCCCCAGTAACCAGCTGCCTGCTGGACTTTGTATCACTCACCACAGCCTTTCCAGTCTGGTGGTTTTTTCCAAGCTTATTGTCTACTTGTCTAGTCTGTATGTTTCCAATCTGCTTGAAGGACACTGGAACACTTCAGGCCTTGCTGAAGTCCAGTTCAATTACATTCTCTGCTCTCACTGGTCTACCAGATCAGTTGCCTCCATATAGAAAGCAAGAGGATATTTGTGCAATAAAAGCCAGGGTAGCTTCATGATGTGGGCCTTTGGTCTAAGCACATGCCGTTTTAGCCCTTAGGAAAACCTGGATTTACAGGAGTAAATGGTACAATGGTATAGAGTGGAGATTGGAGGTTGGAAATCGGCTCTCTCCAGACTAAGAACACAAAAACTCAACCCCTCTGGAAGATAGAGGGGAAAGTTCAAGTTGATTTTAAGAGAATGGAGGAGATTTTTGACAGCAACAGATCTTGGCTTTTTCCCGACATCCTCAGACAAGAAAGGTATCTGCCTTTTTTGTTGAAATTGAAGGAGTAAAAGAATTTTACCTAGTATGTTTTCATTAGAATTTTACCTAGTATGTTTTCATTAGGTTTTACTGCTTTTGTTTTATCTCTCTTCTTTTCTTAATTTTACCCTTTTTAAGTTTTTCCAACTGAATGGTAGAGGAAATTACACCTCTTTCTCTCCAAAAAACCCCTATCACTAAGGTTATTTTTGTTCTAGTTGACAATTCCAAATACAATGATGTCTCATTTATACACCTGTTGCTGTTACTTCGTAGTTGAAGCTCCAGAGTAACTATCACACAGTAATTTTAGTGGGTTAGATTTCTTTGATGTGCATGTCTAATTCTGGAACTTTTTGGTCTGCAACTCTGGGTTATGAAGAATTCTGATGTAATCTGTTTGGTTTTAGTGAAATACAGTTTCATCCCTCATTCTGATATTTTTATTTTGTTATATATACATTATGTGTAACTGTTTTGATATGTAATTTGTTTTGTTAGAAATGCTGGGATTTTTTAGACTTCATCTTGTCTCCCCTTTAAATTAGATGTCACTCGGCCATTTCAGTAGTTTTAGGGAGCAGCAAAAGTTTTGGCATAAAAACCATAAAAATCCGGAGAGCCAGATTTAGAAAATAATTAGCAGTGGGTAGTGTAGTAATTAAATGTGGCAACGGTGCCTTGTGGACAGAGTTCTTGCAGTGGAATGTGTTTCTGAGGGTGGAATTACCTAGTTTGCTCTGGAGTCATGGTGTGTGGCACGGAACAAGCTCATGTATCAGTCTGGGGATCAAAGACAAGGCTTGTTACCTTCCTGCCTACTTGTCAAGTTGCAGGTGAAATTATTGCCTCCCCTGTCTGCTCAAATGTGTGCAGTCAGTAAAACCCCTCCAGTGGATTATCTCCTTCCTTCCTAATCCCGGCATGATGCAGATGCAGTTTTGCCAGGCTCTGTAATCCCACGTGTCCTTGTCACAGTTGTCCTGCCCGCTGGACTCCCTGAGCCACTCTCCTTCATTAATGTCACACAGGAGCACCCAGGATTGGTACAGGTGGCTCCTGTGAGTGGTGTCACCCCAGAGAAGGGCTGAGTTGAGTCAGTGCTGGGTACTTGGGCTCTCAGAGGTCTGAGCATTACCAAATACAATATTTTGGAAAGGCATGAAAAGTAAAGGGGGGAAAAATGGTGAAAGGTGTCAGACAGTTGAAATTATCTGCCAGTGTTGCAAAATTCACCATAAAACTTAGCGTGTGGTAAAAGTGGGTTCTTGCATAAAAATCTGCAAATGGTTATCTTGTTGGAGATGCATTGGGTTATCTGACTTCTGATTTGGGCTTTAAATTTATTTTTCATTGTTAGGCTCTCAAGTGTTAATAGGCATTAAACATATTTAGATTGTTGTAAAAGATGCATTAGTGTCTAAGTTCATTTGTAATTGCTCTAAAGTTAAATATTTCTTATGAATTGTGTAGAAGAATTGATTTATATATCAAGTTTCATCTTACCATTTCAGTGTCTTTCCTTATTTCTTGTTTGCTTATTTGGTGTTCCAGTCTTGATATTGGGGGGTTTATTATGTAAGATGATGATGATTGTATTTGAAGTGTTTGGAAAGTATACATGAGATGATGATGATTATATTTGAAGTGTTTGGAAAGTATACATAAGATGAACATTCACAGATGTCATAATAAAAGCAGGTGTGACTCTTTTGGGCTGCTTTATACAGCAATAAAAACTTCTACCCCCTTCAGGGGGAAAAAAATATTCCTTTTCTTGCATTTCATTTTACATGTGTAAGATGGCTGTACATTATATAGATGTTTGTCATGATGGAGTTTGTTCAAATAACTGTAGTAAATTTACACCCGAATCTTTAATGGGGAGTGTTTATTCAATCTGCAATTGGATAAACTAAGTGTTTATGTTTTTTAGAGGATTCTAGTTGTTGCTTGGCATAAATAGCAAATTCAAGTTTTCTATGCACTTATGGAAGAAAAACTTTGAGCATTGATTCTGATATATTCTTACACATAGCCTTTATTTTAAAAACTGACAAACAAAAGGCAAAACCAAGAAAAGAACGCTCTAAACTATCGTAAGATGGTCATGGCTTGCTTTATTACTTCTGTTCCAGAACAGAAAGGACTTCACAAGCCTTTTAAGAATTGTAATTGCATAAGATAGTTTTATTTAAAGCTGATTAATATGACTGTGGAGAGTGTGAGTATTTTTGCAGAATGCCTGTGCATATGTGACATTAAAGAGCATCCAAATAGTCAGATCATGAGAAGAGTTCTTCAATTTTTATTAAGCAATTTGTACCCTATGCATATTTTTACATGTAAATGTATGAAAAAGTGTACTTAAACTTCCAAAGTACCAGTCTATAAGGATCATTATTCTGATCATTAATGGAATTCAGAACACAGCATCATTTTTTTTTTCTCTTTGGTGTTTTGTTTGTTTTTAGTTGTCTTTGGTGATGGTGTTTTTTGTTATTTTGGTGGTTGTGTTTTTGGTTTTTAAATGGTATCCTTGCTCTTAGGTAGATTAAAAAAACTGTGATTGGTACCACTTCGTTGACAGAAAAAAAAGTAACTTAAGAACGTGCAGTTTGTAGGAGCATGTCATGCTTACAAATTGTAACTGTGTGGTGCTCTTTAGATGTGTTATAAATGACTCAGTTGTTTGAAGTATCAATATTAGCAAGTCCTGATGAGATCTTGAAGAAGAAAGAACAGCAAAAAAGAAAGTTGTATGATAAAACTAAGGTGTAGAGAAATACTTTTTTTGTGAATGTGGGATTCCTTTGCTCAAAACACAATCGTCTGAAGCTCAAGACAGATATGGCAGGTCATTTTATGGTGTTACTTCTGAAGACAGGGACCTTTAGAATTTAGTGGTATTACCTTGGGATTTCCAGTTTTGGCATTCCTGGCAAACTAGAAGTTTCTGCATACAGGGTGTGTGAGTATATGTACAAATTTTATCTACGTTTTTAAAGCTTACTTATGATCCTTATAAGCCTGATTATTTTCTGGTGTAAATCAGACTGGATAAGGAGTGAATTTGTTTTGCATAGGCATGTGCTTACCTAATCATCTGGATTGTTAAGCAAGGTATTCTTCCCTTCTTGGCTGAGTGTATTTGGAGCAAAGGGGTTTTTGAAGCATGTCTGACTATTTTCTTCTTCTTTTTTTTTTTTTTTCTTTTCCAATAGAATTCAAGTTAATCTTACTTGAATTAAAATGAAAATTCAATTCAGGACAGCATCTTGCTTTCGTATGTGGTCAATAGCCACTACTTGTAACAGTGTAAGAAAAAGTGTATTTATCAGTGGAAAACTGTCACTTAAATATCTGAAAATCAGTACACATTTCCCTGTAGTGACATAATTACAAAGTAGGAGCCTTTCATAGGGTGCAAAACTTTTACTTTCAGTTGCTTGGAGTGGTGTGTGTTGCTTCTGAGCTGGGCAGCTTGTAATGGACTTGATGATCTTAAAGGTGTTTTCCAACCTAAATGGTTTAATGAATGCATGGAAAATCATTCATAACCAGCTTCCTGTGGTTTTGTTCAGTTCATGTGCATCAGTGCTGCTGTACTAAAAGGCAACAATTCATTTACTTTTTAGTATGAATTAATCCCTAGAGAAAAAATATCAATGACTTGAGTTTGCAACAATGCAGTTTACAGAAAGTACATCTATAGTTATGCTTGTTTTGAGATATCAAAATATATAGTTTTACTGTGGCCACATCGAGAAAATATTTACCTTTTAATTACTTTAAAATCCATGTCAGTTGGGCACGATTGCTTCAGGAGACTGTCTGTAAATCTTACTTATTTGGAGTGGAAAAAATTAGCACTCCAGCTCTAATTGAAATTAAAACTCTGAAGTTTTTGACTAAGAGCAGTATCAAAATTCTGGGGCATCCCAGAATATTTCCATCATATATGGATATGTGATCTATGCACATGTTTAGATGCCAGGCATTTACTAGTTCATTTAGATGTGCATAAATTAGTTTGCTGTGCATTTTATGTTTGATTTTATTTGATCAAGTGTGTGCTATCAGATAATAGCAAGTTTACTGATTTATCCTTTGGCTACAGATACACAATCTTGTGCTCTTTAGAAGGTTGATATTATTTTGTCAGAGGCACAGATCCCAGTAGTAGTCACCTATCAAATATTTTTGTTTGTTGTTTGGGTTTTCTTCCTCATGTTTGAGATGGCTCTGTAAATGAACAGAGACAAACTTGAGCCAATTAATTATTAGCAGTGGGTAGTGTAGTAATTAAATGTGGCAACGGTGCCTTGTGGACAGAGTTCTTGCAGTGGAATGTGTTTCTGAGGGTGGAATTACCTAGCTTGTTCTGGAGTCATGGTGTGTGGCACGGAACAAGCTCATGTATCAGTCTGGGGATCAAAGACAAGGCTTGAATCAATACAATGCAGATTTTTTTGGTCAATTCTAGGTATTGATTGAATATTTTAAAAGTCAGATTGTAGTTAGGGATCTATTATAGTTTTAAATCACTATGATGATTTTTTTTTGTGTTGTGCAATAGCTCCCCAGTTAATCTCTTTGCAGTCTTGAGAACTTGAAATTTGCTATAAAGACATTGGTATGTGTCTGTCTGCATCATTCTGTGCCCCTTAAATTATGCTTCAAAGTAAAATGCACAAGTACTCAGTACTGGCTTGCTGTGACTGGGGAATCCATTTTATATAATTAGTAGAAGCTCTTTGGACTCTGCAGTTCCCACTCTGTGGTTTGGTGATCATCATTGCAGTGTAGGCTGCTTGTAAGGGATCAAGACTTGGCTCAAAGTGGGTGTTTGATTGGAAATCTTCAAAACACTTAGTTCAGGGAAAAAGGTGGTGTTATTTCAGGTAGCTCTCTCCTCCTTTTACTCAATATCTGTATCTTTTCCCCCTACTTTTCTCCCTTTATGCTGGATGTGTGAAAGATTGCTCTGGAGTTCTACTCCTGCACCTGCTCCTTTTTATCCCTCTTCATTATGTACCTTCATTTGAGTTTAATCTCTGATTGTCATTGAAATAGCAGCATATGTTAAAAACAAATCAGATTTTTTCACAAGCATAATATTTCCCAATATTCTTTCCTGTTATTTTATTCTCAGACTGTCTAGCTAGTGACTCATGCTTCTGTGTTCCAAATGTCTGCTGAGACACTAACATTTCTTGATGCAGATCATCAAGATACAATTGGTATATATCTGTACAAAATTATCCAACATAATTCTGTTATTTTAAGGAGGGCAATTGATAATTGTTATTTCCAAGTCTCTGGGGTTGTGCCTGCACATGTGTTTTTCTTTCTTCAGCTTGTATCGGAATTAGCAATGCATATAAAGTTTCAATGACTTAGTGGGAATCCAGAGCAATGAGTTCTGAGAGTTCTTGCACTGAATCATTGTCACCCAGGCTACATCTGCTTTCCAGTAGGAGATTTTGTTGGTGTGGTACTGAAGGTGCCTTTTATAGTCTTATAAACTAGTTAAAAGGCAGCAGGTATTTTGTTTCTTGTAATTTCTTAATGTTTTGGGGGTTTTTTTTGCATACCTCCTCTTCCAAGAAATCCTTATTTTAAAAAAATTGTATCTCATGGGCTGTCTTACTCATCTGGTGAGAACGTGAAGAAATAGCCTGCAAGAACAGCAGAATGGGAATCGTAGAGGCTTCCACTGGTATAAAAGTTAGGGCTGAAATGAACAGCCCCTGTAAAAGATGAGGCAGTTGCTGTTGGTTTTGATTAATTTTGATAGTTTTAAAATATAAGTGTTTGCATCAGTTTTTTTAAAATTTTCATGAAGATTTTAGTCTATATTTTTGATTACTTTAAGAAAAAGCTAGTTAAAGAACAATTGCCTAGACAGTGCAAACAAGAAGGCATTTCCTTCTGTCTTCTGGGCAATTTGGTGTTTTGGATTGGGTTGTTTAACCAGACTTTATTGAAATATTTTGATAACATTGTCTGGTATAATAACCTTGGTACGACTTTTTTTTATGCTACTTAAACTCTTGAGCTGGTTATCATCATCTTTTGCCTTCATTGTAATAGATAAGTAAGGGCAGTCTTGTCCTTCTCTCATCTAGATACTGATTGTTGTCATATCTAGATACTGATTGTTGTTGAGGTCTGAAGTAAGTTCCCATGTTTTTCATTCCTCTGTTGGGTCTCGCTGAAACATGGCACGTTTTTATCTTTGTTTTCAAGATCTCTTAGGTCTTAGCTCAGCTTGCTCTCTGCGAAATCTGTCCTTCAGGACTGGATGGTAACTGACATCTCATGTCGACTGTTGATTTTCATGAGCTCCATATTGAATTGTCCAAGACAGTCTGACCTATGAGTCTCACAAAGCTGTCACTTATTTTTTAGAATTTAATTATCCTTTTCTTTACTCCACAGTAAACAGCTTCCCACCCATCCCAGGAGAAATAGTTCTGTAAAACAAGGGTTGGGGGGAGGGGGAACAAATCTTTGTTCCCTGCAATGAGACCTTTATCTACCTTCATAACTAGTGTTTCTTACCATTTCCTTTCAATCCTCATTATTGTCTCTGTGCTTTGAGGTTTTGGCTGTAGATGGTTAGAGTTTTGTTTTTGGGACTTTATGGTCCTGGGTTTCTGCTAGGGCTGTGGATGAAATCCTTTCCTACAAAATCATTAAGGCACTTTAGAACTAAAGTTTTGGGGTTTTTTTTCTGGAGAGAGTGTGAGTCTCATTTCTGTATTGTATCGGAAGGGCTTCCCTGAGTTATGGAAGCAGGCTGTAGGTGTGGAAAAATAGCTTGTCAGGCATCCCTTAGCTGATGGGTGTAAATGATCAGGAATTGTCAACTCACTGGTGAAGTCACCTGGAACATACAAAAGAAATATACAAGCAGACAAAAGCTTCTAACCAGTGAGTGAAGGAAGGTGTAGCATTTGAAAAGAGCTTTCACATGATTAATGCTTTAAAGAAAAAAGTTATGAGTTGTGGCTCTGGTTACTAGGACAGGAGAATAAATTGAATCCTAAGAGGTTTATATGATAGAAGCTGGCAATACCATGAGCAAATATTTATAGGAGAGTTTTATTGTCTCCTTTTACTGCAAGACCTCTAAATTACTTTTTGTTGCTGGCTGATTTAATTATATAATAAGTTTTGTTGTCATTGTTGTCAGCTCAATGGAACAACGCTTTATTTGTGACCAGTTTAAATATGAAGTACATCTAAGAGCAGAAAGGATTCTGAAAGCACAACTTAATCTCATCAAAATTAGGTTGTAATGAAGACATAAAAGCTGACTTACTTTTTTGGTTACTGTTATTTCTGCATTGCTGTGGTTTCTTAAAATTTCCCTCAACATTACTACAAGATAAATTTTACCTAATTGTGTAGGAAGTAAAAAACAAAATTTCTGAATAGTTTTAATTTGAGAAAAAGGTCAAAATCAGGCATGTCATCTTAACATCAAGACCTTCAGATGCTGTTAACTAATAATTCACCTTGATGATGCCAGTTAAGTCAAGAATGCTGCTTGTTGGAGGAATACAGCTTAAATCAGAAAATCAGAGTTACATAAGAGGAAGAAGGCTTCATATGTGGAAAAATAGTAGACAACTATCTATTTATTTATTTAATTTTTTAAAAACTGGGCAATTCTTTGTAATTTTTACCCAAGTTCAATTTAATTATGCATTTCAGGCAGGAGACTCCAACAGAACAATGAACCTGTGGCATTGTATGCCACTAATCTAAATAATACTCAAAATGTAAAGAGTAGAATTCCTGAAAGAAGAGAGTATAATTTTATTTTGGTGTGTAACTGATTTTATAATCTGCTAAATGCAGCATACACTTTATTTTTGTAGGTAGCTAGCTCCCCCTTTCTTTTTTCTGTCTAGTTTGGAGCAGTCAGACTTTATGCTGTTATATTGATTATTTATTTGATATAGCTCTATCTTTCCCAGTTATCTTAAATAATTTAAAAGCATTAAGGAATAAAGCTCCAGAACATTGCAAGGAGGAAAATACTATTTTTAAATCCAGAGAAGCTGTGGGTTCTCAGACACATTCCTTAAAAAACAAACTCCCAAGTCACATTGTAATGTGATTTAAATGACATTAACTTTTTCTCCAGGGCTTTTGATTATTAGTATTGAAGAACGGGTGAAAAGTACAGTGGTTGCTGGAGAATATTAAGGGGCATATTACTGCAAATCAGTATTCACTCAAGTTATTACCTTAGCATCCATGATTGAGGGGTGCTCAGTGTTCATGCTACATTGAACTAGATGCTTGGTTCAGTCCAGCAGAGCATTTGCAACTATACAGAGAAACTTTTCCTCTGATGGGAAAGAAAGAGAGGAGGAGTTAAAGATTCTAAATCACTTTTATTAAGTATTGTAAGTTTCTAGATTATAGAAATGGGTAACTGTAATATAGAGAATCAAAAGTAGAAAGACTTCTGTAATTTACCTGTTTTCAAACATGAGTTTTGTTGTTTTTTTACTTTTATTTTAGTGTTTATTCTAGGTCTAGTACTGTCTCTATTAAGACACGATGACAAGAGGTCATATATGCCTACAAAATGTAACCTCTGTGTGACTCCAGCCATTAGATGGTTAAAGTGCTGTACAAAGAAATCTAGCATCAAATAGAAACTCACTCACTTAGAAGACGGGCTGCAAGGACTAATCGTGTATCTTAGTGAAATAAAATGAATTTTTTAGCAGACCAGCAATAAAAAATGAGATTAATCTATAAAATACTTTTGCAGTCACGATGGCAGTGGAGCAATGCATGCCTCTGTGGTAACTGAAGTTAAATAAGGGCAGGCTGTAGTGGAGAGAGTGGGCACACTCGAGCTGTATGGAATAGAACCAGACTGGAAAGGTAAACTCCTGGTTAGCCTTGTACACTAAAAAAAACCCCAGTAAAACATTAAAATACAGTTGGAAAACTGACTTCGTGCTACAACACAATTAATTTTTAGAAGTGACTGCTCTGGAATTATCAAGGCCAAAAGCTTAAAGAAAACCTTCAAAGAAAAGCATGATAGGGTATCTAGAAGGTTTCCTACTTCTCTGCTGCAGGAGGATTTTCCTCCGCTGTTGTGCATTGTGGTCAGACTTTCCTTCCCCCTCTTCCCGTTTTTCTGTGGTAGTGTGGTTCTCCTGACAGGTATGACAATGAAGAGAAACAGGACAGCAATGAGTGGCTTACCCTCCTTTCCCAGGATGTGCAGTGGCAATGAATAACACATTAGCTGGGTATGTTCACTTAATGGTCAGCCATTAGCAACTGGCTTCTAATGCCTCTGGTTGAGCTTAGAGTCAGCACTCCCTGACAAAATGGGTATGTTATCTTAAAATCAAGAAGGTCTCTGCAAGCAAGTATTCTTTCTATATTTGTGTTCTGATCTGTTCCATGAGGGGAGATGGGTTTGCTGGGCCTATTTCCTGTAGCTGGATGTATAAGGCCACAGGAACCTCCTGGCAAATACCAACTAAACTGAGTAAAACTTTGATGCATGAAATACAAGGTGCTGTGTATGTAAGGGGTAATAAATATATCTTCATATATATATAGATATATACACACATAAACATAAATATATAAAATGGTAGTTAAGTTGTAAATTATAACATAAAAATGTGAGTTGCTAGCAAGGTGATTCAGCACACTTAACATTTTTCATCCGCATCCATGAGTGTTTCTTTAAAATACCATTTGTTAAAAATAATTATGCAGAGAAGCTGGAGACAGAGAAATTTGAGGCAAGGCAATGCTGGGGAGATGGGATGAGAAGGGAAGGAGGGTGGTGGGATCAAAGTCCCATTGCATCGACCACTTAGGTTACACATGGGCAGGTCTGTACCACTACTGGGCAACAAGAGCCTCCAGGGAAATGTGGTCATTAGCATTTTAATGTGGGCATAGAAGAAACTAATAGAGCCATGATTCATTGTTAAAAATACTTCAGTTCAAAAGAGAAAAGTGCTTTGTTTTTACAGCCTTAAAAGTAAAGCCTTCTTTCTAGTTTAGGTTATCTGTTTTCAAATTATATACTGAACTTACTGGAGATAAGTCACTTGGAGGTGATGTTTCTTTAATCCAGGCCTTTTTATTAATTGTGTGTGTATTTATTGTTTGCCATTGTACCTCTTCTCTTTTTTTTGCCTTTCCATTACTGAAATTATTTCCCAGTTTGATGGAACTCCAATGTACTTGAATGCTCGGATCTGTACAGCCATTTGTTTTGTTGCTTTTATGTTAATTTTTGGTATTATTAAAGTATGGCAATGTTGATTTTTATATATTTTAATGTTTTTATACTTTCAGTGTAGAAGTTTAATGTATATCTAGGTTGCTCTCTTGTAAGTAACTCTTTACTTGAAGTTTGAACATTTACAAAGTAACTATTCTTGCTTATGTTTGTGTAGGGGAAAATGCAGCGTTGCACTTCTGAATGAGACAGAATCTGTGCTGTCATACCTGGAGAAAGAGGTAATTGTGATTGCTATTCAAGTAAATATTGGGATAAGTTTATTTTTCTTTCTGTATTTTTAACAAATGGGTAAACAATACTTTGAAAATCATATCTTGGATGATAGGTTAGAAAACTTATGTTGTTCACAACATTGATTTGAACAATATTATTGGATAAAAATTTAATTGGCATGCTTAAATGATAGGTTTATTATGAATCTGTTTGTATTTAGAAAATAATTAGTTTTAAGTAATTAATATGGCATCTTACAGATGAAAATATAGAGGTGTTTTCCTGTAGCAGATACTGAAGGGGGAATTCACATGGTGCTTTTTTTTCCTCCTTATTTTTTCCTTTTTCTTCTTTTATTGTGTGGAAAGTATCTCCTCATCTTCCTCTGGGAGATACTTTGGATGCTTAGCTTTACCAGAGAGGAAGAAAATTCCCCAAGAATTTGAAATATTGCAAAATGCCTTTAAAATAAACATATTTTTCTTTGGAATGTCTTAATATAACATCAGGAAGGCAGTGTTTTCTAACTGAAATTAGCATGTCTTTATTTTTAAATTTCTACACCAAACCACTGATAATCAGTAAAAAGACTTTTGAAAGCAGGACTTGGCCTACACTTGTGTGAATATATCACATTTGCCAATACTGTTTTAGTGCCTGAGACGGGCTTACACAGACAGTGGTAAGTTTTTTTTTGAGATTAATTTATAATGGAAAGTCAGTATGGTTGAGATGCTTATGAATGCAAACTTGTTAAATTCAGAAAGCAGTTAACATTAATTCTCTTCAAATCCATTGATATATTTTTATGTACAAGTCTTTTAATTATTGCTCTGTTCTGAAGTAAGTTCTAACAATGAGAGAGGTCTTAATTAACCCTTTAAAAGCACTCATGAAACATCTGTATTATGTAAAAAAAGATTTATGTACCAACTCTGTGTTCTGTATAGTATGCAAATTTCCAAATGGAAGGTGTTAGAATTTTGCAAGCCTAATTTTAAAAATTATTATGCTGTTGCAAATATATCTCTTTTTTTTAGGATACTTTTTTTTATTCATTGGTGTATGATCCATCATTGAAAACACTTTTAGCAGACAAGGGAGAAATCAGAGTGGGTCCTAGATATCAAGCAGATGTGCCAGACATGCTTGTGGAAGGTAAATACTTGATCTTTGATTAGTGAAAAAAAAAAGTCCTCGTATTGCATTATTGCTCATGCTGACTTTCTGAACTATGCTAATACATAGCGGCAGACAAAGTAAGATGGTAGGTCTGAGGAAAATTTATGAACACCAGTAGAAATTATGGAAAAAGAAAGGATACTTGAATAGCTGTTGAAAATATGTCCATTTCCAGTCTGTGTGTAGGCATTTGATATTTGTTTATTTAATTATATGGTCTGGCTAGTTATTTAATATAGGCTGTATTGAGAGAAGATGTTGAAGACCAACCCATTTGTAAAATATTGGTACTGTAGTAAAACAAGTGAAAAAGATATTTCTTTTTCCCTTTTAAAGCAAACAATGCATAGAGAATTCAGGTCTTTGTGTCTTATTATTTCAAAATATTGTCTTTCTTTAAAGCATCTTGTCTGTTTTGTAGCGGGGTTGAAAAAACTCTTTGTAGCCTTGGCATAGCTTTGAAATAATTGATATTTTTAAAATTTTATTTTATTTATTTATAACCTAGCACAACTACCTACACCTCAGTCTTTTGCTCCATGGAACTATTATTTTAAGCAAAATTTCAAGTAAAATAATTATTTAATGTTTGGATCATATTTAAGAGGCATAAGTAACTGTGTCTTGCTATGTTTACAACTGTATTTACTAATTAAAATTTAAAAAAATAAAAAAGTTTCTTTGTAAGTACCTAGATTTTGATACTGTTTTCAAGAGTCATGGTATTTATTCTTTAAAGAGAAAGGATTATGTGAGAACAACATCACTTGCAGTAAGTCCAAGAAGTTCTGAATGCGCCAAATATATATATATATATAAATATATATATATTTGTAACCTTAAATATTGTATTTTCTATTCATCATGATCTACTCCTCATGATCTACGGGGTTATTTTGCTGCTATACTTTTACTTGCACAAAACCCCCCATTATTTCTAATTTCTACAGACCTTATTTAATAAATGTGTAAAACAAGAATAATTTGATTTCTGGCAAGTGGCAGATTATTTTACAATGACTGCTATTTAATAGATCACCTGCATTATTATTCTGACTTTTCTTTTAATAACCAGAAATAGACTATAGGAAGTCACTTCAGGTTTGTTTATAAAATGTACAGGCCTGTTTCAGAACAGGTTTATGGATACATTATGATCCACTGCTATTCTTGCTGTAAAATGTACCTGCCATATGGAAAAAACACCTGTAGATGTTCATATGCTCAGGAGGAAAGCTTGCCAGAGGCTAATGTGAAAATGGCTGTCTCGATGTGTGTGAGATGCACCTGGGAAGTAGTGATCTGATTCCCAAGTACCTGGTTGAACTCTAGGGTTTTTGGGTAAGCTAGGGTTGTCTGCCAGGCAGGAAGTCTCTTTCTATTGAATTGTTCTTACTTAAGTTACTAAAGACAGAGGCTAATTATGAAATAGTGAATACTACATAAAAAGGAAAATTTTTCCTGTTTAAATTTTACTTATTTGATTTTTTCTAAAGTTAACATCCATATTCATTTAAACTGAAGTTACCAAGTTCTTCTGGAGCTTAACGTTTTGAGTTTAGTCTTTGGTTTAGTTAAAATGAGTAGATAATCTGTCTCGTACGTAATGAAGATAGGAATTCACTGTGTGTTACTGTCTTCTTTTCCTCATGTTCCACTAACCTCCAAAATGCAATAAGTGGTGCAGTCTTCTTGCTGCCTTTAGTAGGAAATAATAATCCATCAGAGCTGAGAAGCTTGAAGCTGCCCACAAACCAAGGATCTGTTGGTATGTAGAGCACTTGAGAGGTTCAGTTGGATTAATCTGCACTTATTTCAAGTCGCTGGTAGAAAAAAGAGTTTGGTTTTGGGAGGATAAAAATAACTGAATTATGGTAGTTTGGACTGATTTTTTTTTTTCTGAATGTTTCCATAGCCCTTTCACCCCCAAGGATAAACAAAAGATGATTCAGCTGTTGCTGTGTCTTTATGTAAGCTGACAGCCTGGAAGTTAATCCATTCACTGTCAAGCCTTTTCTTTCATAAAAACAAATCCAAACAATGTTTAAAATTAATAGATTATAAAAGTTATATTTGGACACTATGGGATTCTGTGAAGATTTGTTGTCTTTATGTATATTTTTCAGCCTGTAATGATAAAAGTGGCTAGTGATCTGTGTCTCCAAATTGTTATGCTCCAATGTGTAACTCTTAAAGAGTGTAGCCCCATCACCTGAAATTAAAAGAGAGAATTTAGGCAACATCTTGTCAGTTTGGAAAAATCAGATTTTATATAATCTAATAATGGTATTATTAGATTATATCAAATAAAAAGCATTCCTGAATTTTACACATAAAACTTGTTCTGTAATCTAAAGGAAGAATACCTTTTTGAAGGTATTTGGTAGGCATAATTTATATTTACAAAAAATCCCCAAAGCAAACAAACAAAACTACAAACAAATCAAGATTCACACACCATCAGTTGTTTTATTTTCAAAGTTACTGGCATACAAATCCAATTCAAATGACTAAAGACAGTTTAGATTAGCTTTCAGAAGGCCAGTCACAACATGGTTGAAAAGAAAAAGAAGTTCCATAAACATGAAATTAATTTGTTTTAAATAGAGTGATTAATTCTAGTAGATTAAAAATTCAACTTGCTTGCACTTTCTCCATACTGTGATAACTTATGTTTTACCTGAATAGACTATGGTGGTTTTGTTTTGATTTTTTTTTTTTTGTGTGTGTATTGGACAACTATGTGTGGTTTTTGTAGGAATAGATTTTTTTTTCCTTGCATTGATGTTGCCATTTTTGCATCCTTGAGTAAAATGTACTGCAAACCCAGGCGATTAGGTCAAACTTTAGATAATGCAGCATGCCTGCTTCTCCCTGCTCCAGGGGTTTATTGGATAAATGTATATTGCTCTTTAATTTTTGAAACAAAAAGAACATCTACTTTCAAAAGATTTAAACTTAAAAGGTTTATTAAAATCATGATGCATGATAAAGTCTTCCAGATTCAACTGTTTTCTGTTTTTCCACTCTATGATATGTTGAAGCATAAATCCTTTACACAATAGCAGTAAACAAATGTAAACAAAGTTTAAATTTGGTTGAAAATGCATAAGCCTTGTAAATCCACGCCACTTTTGTTTGTAGCTAAATCGCTCAGATCACACATTTAGTGAAGACTAACTTTGGAGAAAGACCAGAGCAGATTTCTTTCCGCAGTCTCTTCCGGCTTTTGTTGTCACCATTCTTGGGAGTAAAATTTGGAAGTAAAAGTTGTCA
The DNA here is from genome assembly GCF_031753505.1 of Anomalospiza imberbis. Lineage (NCBI taxonomy): Eukaryota > Metazoa > Chordata > Aves > Passeriformes > Viduidae > Anomalospiza > Anomalospiza imberbis. The sequence continues at coordinate 94,371,169 of NC_089683.1, forward strand.
GATTTTACTGATCTTATGATTGTGTGAAGTCTTTCACCCCCCCAGTGCCAAGTGTTACAGTCTGTCTATACTCTAGTTTGATGATTTATAGAGTTTTTTTAGTTGCTTTAAATATACTGGAAGAGAGAAGACTGTTCTACAGCATTGACTCAAATTCTGGCTAGCAGGATACTGAAGAATGTCCTTTCTTTTTTTTTAACAACACATTCTCCAGTGGCTTGTTCTGTGGCTGTAGCAGCTTGTTTTCACATCTGTTTCCAGTGTGGGGTAACATTCTTCTCCTCTGTGCAAAGCAAGAATAAAAAGGTTTATCTCTGAGAATCAAGAGCATGAATTTGGGAAAGAAGTTTCTCGTTTCTGTGGAGCATCCCTACTCCTCAGAACAGGAGCAAGGTATCTGGTTCTCTGCATGTGATGGCCAGAAGCTGCTGTGTGGTGCACTCACCTACAGTATTTGATCAACAGTATATAAAATCTGTGACTAGTAACTTCAGTAAACAAAGCTAAAAGCCCAAAACAAGCAAGAACAAAACCCTACACAGTGTTGGTTCAGGGAAGTCATTATTATTATTGTTACTTGGTTACAAGGCATACTTTTAGAAGTTGTTCTGAATATGATCAAATTGTTGTCACTTTTAGCTAGCAGATTTTATTTATTCAAGTTTTATGTACAGGGAGATGGCACCCAGGCAAGCTAGTTTAGATTCTTGGTAGACTTTTATATAACATTGATTCTTACTTGTTTCACAGCTTTAAAATCCAAATGTTTTTAAAATTCTGGCATTTCAACCAGTGTCTCATGCAGTGGAATAATTGATGCAGTGACAGGTTGTTTTACATGGTTGGCTAAAAAAGCAGAGAATGAGAGAGAAAAAGTGCTAGCATGGCATTAGAGATATAGTTTATGAAGTAGGATAATGCTGAAAAATGGGAGAAATGGGAAACTTTTTTGCTCTGTAGGAGTTCATCTAATGCATTGTTTTTCCTGTCACATGCCTATGCTGCTCTCTCTGTCTCATGCGTGCCATAGTAGGCCTAACTGCAGCTGTCACACAATTTAAATGCATTTGCATTAAAGTTAAATGCATGACAGCTTAGCTGAAGAAATACTATTGAAGTCATGTTGCAAACAGGGAAGCCAATTGTTTACAGTAATCTCATTGGCCATATCAGTAATTTCTTAAGTAATGCTTACTTTCATTCATTCATGGTGTTGTGAATCAAGTGGCAAGGCTGCAACCAAGTCAAAAAAAGCTCTTCTGTCTGTCAATTCTCTATTAGAACTTCCAAAGCAAAGGGTATTTTCTAAGCAAATTTTACAAAAATATTTATCATGACTGCATTCTGGCCATGATATGTAAGTCTAGTGAAACTGTCTACAGTAATTCTCTGGCAAAAAATACCCCTACCAAACAATTGTATTTTTGAGAAAATTATTACAATTTAAAAGAACAGCTTTTTATAATTTGTTTTTAAAAGTAATTTATCAAAATAAATTTTCTTATGTTGTATTTGATTTTGTGTACCAGGATCTGGTAGAACAGTATGATGCTAGGCACTCTAAGATATTTAAGTGTTGAAATCAGGATTTTCAAAAAACCAGCCCACCAGTGTAGGAAGGACCTTGCTGAATCAGACCATCAGTTTATCCCTGCAGGAGATCTTGTCATTTGGGAATTCTTAATTTTCTTAAAATTTGTTTAAAGCCTATTAGAAATCCAATAGGTTGTCACCTTGAGCTTCCTCATGGACCATTATGATCCTTTTTCAGTACTTCAGGATTTTTCTTTATAAAAAGCCTGTTGACCACTGTATCTTGGTTGCAATTTTGATTAATTTGGCTAGCATAGCTGTGAGCCTTGACTATACTTAGTAGCTCACATTCCCTCCTTCACATCCTAGGTATAGCAGAACTTGGTTTGAGCTGATGTATCTCGATTAGTAGCTGTTGTATTCCTGAGATCCTGTAGAAATCTGAAGAGAATTCTTGTCCAAACTCAAGTAGCTCGTTAGTGTTCATAGTGTATAATTGTTCTCTAACCTTTCCTATAGACGCATCATTTTAAGGTGAGTTTTTGGATCTCTCATGATGCACATAAACCTTTCCACTTCTGTTCAGTCATCATAAATGCAAAAAATTAATTTGATTTCTCTTCCAACAATTAATTTTAATTTCTTTTATTTGCTTCCTTTTTAAATAGATCACATTGTCAGTGTCTTGGACTCTTTGGTAGTTTATAGACCTTTTGACTCTATTGAACGTCTGAGAAGACTTTAGTCATTTTAGTGCCCTAAATTAAATTTAGAGCATTAGATTCGGACAATGTTGCAGCAAATAGGAGGATAAAATAAAGGTGACAAGAAAAGAATTAACCCCACATCTAGTAATGTGCCTCAATGACAAGAACAGCTTTCTCCCTCTATAATGTGAGACGTCTCTAATTTTTTTCTAGATGGAGGGAAAATTACAGCATATGAAATGACTCTTGCTCATATTTTTCATAAATAGATGAAATTTATTTGGAAACGAAGGGGCTGAGAGGGGCAGCTCTGTGGGAGAGCCCGGTGGTGCTGGCAGGCAGCGAGGGGATGTCAGCCAGCAGTGGGGTCTTGTGTTCCCCTGGGCAGCATCCCCAGCAGCAGTGTGCACACAGTTATCTGAGCAGGGGAAGTGTTTATTTTTAAAAGTTTTTTTTTTTTTTATAATGACGTGAGGTTTAGTTAACTAAACAGATGATTTAACTATGATTTTTTTTTTGAGTTTGGTTATATTTTTTGCAATTGTTGTATGTCAATCCACCACTAAATGTGGAATTTGGTGTGTGTTTTTATTTTTTTTTTTTTTTTTTTGGTTAAGGTTGGGATTAAATGTGTGAGATGGTATTTTTTGTTTGGGCTTAGGTGTTTATTAGTTTTTTATTTATGTTATAGTCTTAGAAGTTGTGAGTTCTGTACTATTTTATTAATAAATTATAAAATGAAGTTGTATTTCTCTTTTTATAAGGTTTTTTTTTAGGATAAATTGTTAATTAAGAAATTATACTTAAATTACTATTTTTAACTTAATAACTACCTAACTAATAACTAATAACTACCTAACAAATAACTAATTTGTGACTTGTGGATTTTTTATTTAATTATACAATATTAGTTAAACTCGTGAAGAAGGTGAAGAAGGATTAGCTTCTGCTTTAAAACTTCTATCTTCTTTTATATATATTACTGTTATAAATGAAAAATGATCCCGCCAAATTAAAAAAATAAAAAGAATCTATTTTATCAATAGAGATCTAACTTAGCCAGCCACAAGGAAAAGGACAGTGCCGAGCTCGGGATCGGCGCTGGGTGCAAGACACAGAGATCAGCCTCAGCAGAGGTTTCACTCTATGCTCCCACACCACCATCCTGGTACAAGCGATTTTTATAGGGAAAATTTTGCCTGAAGCCAGGATTTCGGCATTCAGTCCTTTGTTTCATTCAAAGTCCCATAAGTTGATGAGATTTCCTTCTCGGGCGACAAGGCAGAACAATTCGAAGTCCGGTGTCGTTGAAACTCTTGATGAAATTTACGGGAACAGAGTATTCACATGTATCGGCCTGGGGGATGTTCCTGATGTCCATCTCGGGTCGTGCACGCGATGATCAGCACCTGGGTGTCTCCATATCGCCTCAGATAAGGCCCATCTCCTGGCGAGCCACATCCTCTTGCTTGTAAATCAGGTTTCAACACACACCTGGTTTTGCCTGAGAAGGGGGGCTTCTAATGCCAAAGGGTACATTCTAACAACTATTTAATATTATATATATATCATGCAAAAAAATGGCGCGAATTATACCTGTTACATATAACATTACTATATCTTAAAACTTTAAACTCTCTGTGCGATATTACACACTTCCATTCAAACTACGCACTCATAATCTTGAGTTTTATCATTCAATTTTGGAAGCTTTCTCTACTGCTTCAGGTTAAATGAGGTGTTTTCTTGTGGGTCAGTGTCTGTTAGTACAGAAAGTTTAAAATTCTCAGCAGCTAGGGCTCCAACAGGGAAGTGTCTGCTAGGAATGTTTCCGAGTTAACTGCCTGGGCAGCAGCTCCTTTGGGCTCACGGTGCCTGCTCTGAGGACTCTGAGTGCACAGCAAGTCAGGTAGAGCCAGGCCTCCCTGGGCAGAGTGGAGCCATGTCAGAGAGGGCCGTGGGGTGATGGATGCAGGAAGGCTTAGTGCTGATTTGGGAAATGAGTTTTCAGTTTCCCTGCAGAGGTATGTGGAAGAAGACAAGCGGCAAGGCGCTAAGTATGATGTGGAATGATGCGGTTTAAAGGTTTATCCGGAGAGCTGGCAGCTAGTCGAAATTGATTGTCCAGGGCCGGGCTGTTTGCAAGTTCCTGTTTTAATAGCCTGGAGCGGTGATCTTAGACTCACATGCTAAGGATCTCCTCCAAGCTGCAGTCCTCTTCCCAGCCCCGTGCTGCTTCTCTCGCATCTCCTCTTGAAAGGAGACCTTAGGAAATTCTTTATGGAGCGGGGATCTGACACAATTGGGTTCTCTCTGGCCATTTAAAGCAATACAAAGAGTGTAGACTGGGCAAGGAAGAGGAGTACCCCCCGCTAAGACATACAGAAGAGGAATTAGGGTCTCTGAAATGGAAGAAGCAGCTTGTAGGGAAGATGTTCTGTTCAAAGCTTTTTTTTTTCTTCTAGTAAATGAAATTTTAAACTAAATGCTGGAGTCCCTCTTGCACACCTGAAAATACCCAATGAGTGCCTAAAACTAGCATTTGCTGTACAGCTGATTTCATCTTTGAAGCCAAGGCATTTTAGAATTAATGCAGTTCAGTCAGTTGAGTGCTTAATAGGAGCAGTTGGACAAATTTAAGCTGCAAATTTTGGATGACAAGCAGAGAAACTATTCAAAGTTTCTAAAATTTTTCTGCTTTGAAAAAGAATAATTAAATTAATTCTTCTAAGGGTAGTTTATAAAGTTTTCACTGTATTTGTGTTTCTTACTGCAACTCCGTTGTAAGAGTATGTTTTTTTTAATACACCAGACATACCAAATAGAAACTATTAAACTCAGAGTTCAAGCCTTTTAATGTGTGGGAATATTGCAATTTCAGGATTTTAAGTTTAAACATGATTAAAAGAGGCAGATGAGAAATTAATTTACAATCTGTTTGGATGTTTAATATTATGAAAGCTCAGGATTGCTTAGAATTGGTGTATTGTGTTGTCTGACTCTATAAATGCTTTCTGTATAATTAAATCTTTTTTTATTTATTTAATTGATGAAAAATATACTTTAGAATAGTGAAACTCAACTGTAATCTCATGAGGAGGGATCTGGTTTTTTTTTACTTTGTGGTACATAATTCTCCCATTTATTATCTGAACTACTGCTGAGTTTAAAAGTCACTCATACAGCCAGAGACCTGCAGCAGTCATTCGAATGGTGCATCTGATTCTCTTGCCAAACTCTGTGTGCTGGCTTATTTCTCTTAGTGTTGATGTAGTTGCAATGATTTAATTCTGTTGTGAGAAGATAATAATCAGTTCTTTTTAAAAACAGTCGATATGAAATACTTTTAGAAGTTTCTGTATTCAAATATTTCAATTAAAAATTGGACAGTCAGATACTCTGGAGACAGATAATGTGTGTCTGTGAGAAATATCTGGCAGGAGAAACAAATATTGTATCTTTGGGTCTTATTGATTTCCAGAAAATATGGTCTGTAATTTGTGCTAAGTGATCACTTTTTTGACAGTTGCTGGCTATTAACAGGACACATGAATACAGTAAGTAGTTCTTAAAAATAAAATTCAGAAAATATTGCCTTTTTTCTTGAGTTCATTGTTCACAAATATTATCTGTCTAACCTTTTGTATTTAACTGGCTTTAAAAAAATCATGAGGCCTCATAATTTTGAGGCTGTTACAGGTAAAAATTGACCCAGCTTAATTAAAAAAGAAAAAATATTTTTTATTATAAAGATCAAATTCTATCTGAGCCAGCCACAAAGAAAAGGACAGTGCCGAGCCTGGGAGCGGCGCTGGGTGAGACACAGGTCTGACCGCTCCAGCAGAAGGTCTCCTGTGCTTCACACCACCCGTCCTGCACGAGCAGTTTTTATACAGTTTATTTTGCTTTGAGGCTGGGATTTCGGCGATCAGCCTTTTCTTTCCATTCAAAGTCCCACATATTCATAAAGTCTCTTTTCTCCGTGCCGGGTTGAACAATCCGAGGTCCGGGAAGCGATGCACATCGATGATGGAGTTACGGGAACTGAGATGCATCCTCCAGAGGTTCCAGCGATCCCAATCTTGGGGAGTTGTCGGGACGATCGTCGCTTGGGAATTCCTAGATTATCTCAAGAGACAGCCCATCTCCGAGCAAACCACATGTATTAACTTGTAAATGAAACCTTGTCTACAGTGGTTTCCACGTACATGAGGCAGCCCTCTTGCCCTGGCTGGCTTGCTTTGTGTCTGTATCTTAATCATATAAAAACTCCTACCTGTATTTCACTTTATAGGCGCGAATTATACCTATTACACCTAACAGAGGCTTTGTCAATTTTTATTTTGTGAGTGAAACAAAGTGCCATTACATGAATAAATAAGTGGAATTAGAGTAAACCCAGTTGCTTAAGTATGATCAAAGGAAGAGTTGCTTTTCTTGTGCACACACAGAAGGTGACAACAGCAGCACCTTTAGGCTCTTCCATAAGCAATGTGTGAGGGAAAGGTTTTTGTGGAAAAAGCTGTCAACAATACAGTTATTTTTGGATGGGCTTGAGGAACTAGTGCGTCTACTTGCTTGCATACCTCCCTTGTTCTACATACAGCAAATTGGGAGTTCACAGTCAATGTCTAAAACCAGGTTTCTTCTCAATTCAAGATGACTTTATGGGATCCACAGAGCAGAAAGTAAAGCTCAAAGTCTGAAATAAAAAAATACCTTTAGGGGCAAATATAAAAGGAGATGGTTATGCCTAACTCAGGTTTACTTCTAGATGGCTGGGAACCTTGTAGAAATTGATTTCACCAAGTTCAGTGTGAAATACATTGAATTTTTATATTTGACTGAAAATCTGGTAAATCAGCAGCAAAATAAATTATAACTTCAAAATATTGGTTAGAATCTTGGTTCAACTATAAGATGACAGCTTTCAATTTCAATGCATTTTTCAGAAGGAATGCATGTAACAAAAGATATAACAAGTAAATTTAGGAGTTCTATTTGTGGAAGCTGCAATAGAACACCAAACATAAAAGGTGTGATGGTGCTAACCCAGTAAGACTCACCTTTATGGTCAGAATAGAAAAAAAAATGTTGCTGAGATTTGATTCATCTCAGCTGAGAACGGATATTAAAAATAGATCAGATATTTAGATGAGATGAATCTCAACAAATAATAAAATTCCTTGTTATATATGCTCAAATGTATTTTGTTCTCAAATGGGCTTTCTATTGGTTGCACTTTTGACTTTGAGTTAACATGAATTTTTTTTCTATAATACCTTCTAAAAGTAGGAGCTGTTTCTTGAGGGTTAGCCAATTTAAGCATGGTAGTCCCTTGTCAGATTTGAAGATTTTTTTTTTTTTTTGTTATTAAGCTCATACAGTAAATTTTACATAATTAACTGTCAAATGCTTGATTATCACAAACAGTAAAATACACTTTACAATGTTGTTCATGTCAAATTTTAATAGGATTATAATATCCTTTATATCACTTTTGCCAATCTCACTTCTAGGGAGCTGAGTTATTGATTTTTGTGCTGGACAATTAAAAGCACATTGTTAGAATTTTATCCATTTTATTAGAAATTAAACAAAACACATGTAAATGGCCTCTTGATGCCCATTTGCAGGAAAGAATTTGCTTCAGCCTAATCATGCATTTGCAAGGAAAACCTATAATTTAGGGCTGTGGCCACATGTACTACAGAAGCTCAATTAGGTATTTGAAGCTTTGCATAAACCATAGTGTTTTATGAAGTGTTTTCAGTGATGTTATTTGAAAATACTTGTTGCCTTCTAGTCCAATTTGTTTAGGTATTAAGTGCATGTATAATTTTGATCAAACAGACCAAATGTGGTCATGGAGGTTTCGGAGCTTCAGTTCTCAGATCACTTGCAACTTTCATGTTAGCAGTCGAGGATAAGATAGAAGAGTTGGAAATTGTGCTGTTTATCAATTAGATTTTACAGAAGCTGCTCAAAAGTTGAGGTGAGTAATGTGGGTTGTCCTGCTTGGGGATAGTTGGAGTGGGGTTTTTTTTTGTTATTATTTGTTTTCTAGTTCATTGGTTGCCCCAAATCGTAAAAGTAGATCTGCCTTTTAAAGTTTGATTTATGCTTGAGGTCAGTTGAAATTTCGGTCTTTGTAAAAAAAGAGCCATGATACCCTGCTGTCTTCAGCTCCTTGAGGAGTCTTAGGCTTCTTTTATTAGTGTTCTGTTTGTTATGAACTCCTATTTCTCTACAAGTTGAAGGAAATGGTTAAAGTGGCCCTCTGGTTGCAGTGCAGCATGAATGCTGTGTTCTGCGTGTTGGTGTGGCAGGTTGTGCAGGATGGCTGTCAGAAAGATATTGTTGCTAATAATAGCTGTAGAGCCTTGGCTGAGATTGTTCAAATACTAAATGAGTTCTGTCAGGTAGTCGGCATTATGAAGGGTACAGTTATTTATTGTGTGCTGTGTATGTGCTTATTATCCCCATGAGCACCCCAATCACTTTTCAAGCAGCAACATCTTAGTGTTTAATTGAGTACAAGTACTTTGCTGGTATTTTCTACCTCAGTAACTTCACCTAAAAGGACTTTAGGTAAGTTCAGATGTTTGTTTCTTTGCTGTTTTATTGCAAGTCTGATTTTTTTTCTAAGTTTATTATGTAGAAGATGAAAAAAGAAATAGCAGGTGGAGATAAAATGTGTTTTTTTACATTTTAATAAGTCAAAATACATTTCATCCTAAACAAAAAGTTCTTGTCTAAATTGTTTTGTTTATATTTATTCACAAAAAAAGGTTTGTTTTTCTATAAAATGCTTAAGTAACAGGGAATTTGCATATTTTAAACATTAGGATTTTTTAAAAAAAACAACACAACCCAAAATTGCAGGACCACAGATTTAATTTTAATTTTGTCAGGGTTTGGTTTTGGTATGTTTTTTTTTGTTTGTTTGTTTGGTTTTTGTTTGTTTGATGGGGTATTTTTGTTTGGTTGGTTTGTTTTGGGTTATGTTTTGGTTTTGGGTTGGTGTTTTTGAGAATGCAATGTCTCTGCATTGTAGTATCCCTTTTTTAAAAGCACTTATTTTAAATACTATTAATATTCATACATAGTATTCTACTGTTCTTTTATTTACACTCAGAATAATTTTCACCATGCTTTCCTTTTCCTGAAAAGTCTGTTACCTCATGTGTTATTTCAGGAACTTTAGCAAAACTGAAAACAGCTCTGCAGGGTTTTGAGAAAGAGGCAGCCTCATTTTTTCCTTCCTTCTGGCTCTGGGCATGTCCATAAGCCAGCCATCCTTGATGCTGCTTTATGTAGAAGTTGGTCATTAATGTGTGGTTGCAGTTCAGTTTATTCTGAACTCAAGTGTAATTCTTTCTGTTAATTTCTGGGAATTTAGAACATAATGAATTAAAGCTCTGAGTATTTTTGAGTGCTTGTCTTTTGATCATCAGTGATTAAATTACAAGTACTGTAAAGCTGAACACCGAGAGAACTTTAAGGTCATAGGAGGCAGTTCTATTTTGAAAGGGATTTTTCAAGTGCAGAATAATTAAATCTTTTTATAAATTCAAGCTCTAGAGAAGAAGTGGCAACGGGACTATGCATGTTTTATTGGCTTTAAAAATGCCCAATAGCAATTTAAATGCTTGTAGACAAGTAACAGGCCTTTATCATATGATATATTTCATTTATAGTCTCTATACATAGCCTGGCTTTAATTTCTAGTCCTTATACATGGCTTACATTCATGTTATACATTCATGAATTTTTACCATGAGGTTTGTGTAAACATATAACTCCTAATCTGAATATACCTCTGTCAGGCAAGCTAAGGCAGAGGGGAGATTGTTTTGGAATTGAAAGGTAAACAAATAATTTTTCTTTTGCCTACGCTTTTCATCTAAGCTTTCTCAAGTTATTTTGATCAGAGAAGTTATCTGCACGTAACTCCGTCATATCTTTTGAAGAGTTTAGTGTAAATTTTTGAACTTTCCTTCTGAATTTCTTTATCTGTACTGGTGAGAACTGCAAATTATAAAAAAAAAATTAAATAAAAATGAGTAATAAGAATTTTATGCAGGATGAATATGCTGACTGTTTTAGTCAGAAACTAATGTACTTTTCATCCAAGCAGAAAGCTCAGATTTTACGTTAGACAGACAGGTTTAATGTCTGGAACTTTGTTCATATACAGTGCAAGAAAATTCAATGTGATTCTATTTTTCTCCTCTGGAAGTTAGAGAAAATGTTTGCAGACTATCTAAATAGCAGCATGAGAATGTGATTAATGAACTGAAACTTCATTTTCACTGATTAGTTGCCTATTTTTACAACGATTGTGCACAAAAGTAGATGAAACTATGTTTAAAAAACCATTTAGGATTACCTGCAGGTAATATACTCCCAAAGAGTTCTGGCAACAACCTGCTAAATGCTTTATCTGCTAAATCCATATTTCAGTGAAAGCAATTTCATTGTGTTACATGCTGAACTCATCTAGGGGAGGATAAGAACTAGTAAATACATCTCTTCCTCATCCTTGCAGTGTTAACTGAGAGATATTCCTCTTCCACAAGTACAAAACTAAAACACAGAGATGAAGACACTATATTGACTTCTTATATATGTGCTAAGCATAAAGAATATGAGCCTTTACAAATGCCTTCACATTTATCTGCTTAGGTGTCTGGCGAGTCTGAGGAATTAACACACACATCAAAGCTGGCTTATTTCAGGAGGTTATATGAATAAAGGAATTTGCTTACTAGGAGGAACTCTGTGGTAGAAACTCTTGGTCTGGTGTCCAGTTCTGTCCATGGATAGGTCTACTGCCTTACTATGACCAAAACCCCACAGCCACAGATTTTCTGTCCCATGGAATTAAGGATCCAGCAGCTGGTACTGCTGTTTTGCATATCCTGAAAGCTGGATTTATTCAGGAAGCTGAGCACTCCAGGTGTTTAGTTTGCATGATGGAATTGAATTCACAGCTGAATTAGTTTTTGAGAAGGAGAATAAAAAGGTTTTTTGAAAAATAGTGCAAATTGTGCAAAATACAAAAGTAAAACTTTATACATCAGAGGTGTCTTTAAAATCAGATACCTCATCAAGTGTTTTTCATTAAAAATTAAATTTGTAAACCATTTTAAAAATAAAACCAAACTTACATATTCATATTTCAGTTTCTTAATAATATATTATATTGCAGTATTGTTATGCTTAAATTCAAAGAATTTCACTCTAAGAAGCTGTTTACATTTTATATTGAAAGTCATTTTCTTTTAGTTTGATACAAGAGGAACATAGAATCGTGCGGAATCTGATGAACGAGTTATCTTTGGGGTATTCATCTGCAGGAAGTGAAATCTAAAAGACTAAGTAGATTTTTAATTTCTTGTAGCTCATTTTAAATAAATTTGTTTTACATTTTTTTTGGTAAATTTTTTCTTCCTTTTTTTTAGAGGGGCACATTATGCTTTCATGACTGGAATAAACTTTTTTTTAAAAGAAAAATTTTATTTTTTACTAGAACACACCCATGAGAAATAAGGAATTCAGTGATTGATGAAGAGTAAACCAGATGTATTTCTGACCATCTACTAATGTTTTCCAATAAAATTAGTCATCAGGGTCAGACAGGCTGTAATAAAATTATAAGCAGTTACTAGAATAAGTTGGATATACTGGTATGGTATATCAGTTATTCAAAAAAATTGCCTGGTACTTCTCAGAAGCTGTAATTGGTATGCTGCTGGTGGTAAGGGAAGGTGACACTTTTAAAACTGAACTTCTCAGATGCACTGAAAATGGTAAAAGTAAAACTCCCCCATTCCTTTGTGAGCTGGGTTTTGCAATATAACAAATTAATACTATGACAACTTTATCATCTGTTCAGTTTGAATGTCTTATTCTTTGGTGTCAAATGCAACAATGTGGAAGATAAATGTTGATGTGCTAACAGAGAAATTGCATCTTAAAGTGGTTTGCTAAGTTAAAAATCCTATAGGATGTGGTACAGGCATGATCAGCTAAGGATTGACAGCTCAAGTAGAACACAGAGGGTTGATAATCATTATTTTGAAAGATCTGTTTATTTTACGTGATCCTCCTGTACTGATGCTTTGAGCACAGGCAAAGGAATTTAACAAAATACTTATTCCTGAAATGAACTTTTCTAAGGTTTCTACAGCACTGCTTGACTGCCTCCATGGTATGGTCTGTTTAAGTTGCTTTCCCTGTTTAAGTGATTATATCCTGCCATGTAAGAGGAAAATAGGGAATTAAGTAGCTTTTTAAAGTGCAGCTTGGCAGACTCCACCCATTTTCTGAAAACCTCTGTCTACTATTGTTGTAGTGATATTTAATATTGCAATTGTTAGATGTGTTTAGATTATTGTGATAATATAGATATTCCATTGCTTGTATCCTTATTATGTCTACTACCATTACAAAATGCTGCTTGGCAATGTTTCAGATTTACCTTTATCACGAGTTACAACACTTTATGGTAGCAATTGTTTAATTTCCTCTAGTTGAAGTAAGATCTGTAGTATTGCAATTTTTTTAAATTCTTTTGCAAACTTGATTCAGAATGACATGTTTTGTTTGAATACTGGTGCTGTGTTTGTATGATGTTTTCTTGTTGTGAGAAGTATAATCTACCTGAGTAATGTTTGATCCCCAGACTATGATGTCCTGAAATGGTTAACTAACATTAAAGGTATTTAAAAACTAAATATTAACAGATTGAAATGAAGTGCTCACAGAATATTTATAAAATGTAGAACATCACCCACAATGTGTCTGTCACAGATGGAAGAAATGAATGTATTGACAGGTGTGCAATCGATAGAATAAGTTTATAGATCTAAAATTCTTTCCAAGATGCCAGAAATTAACAGTTGGTCTTCAGTATTGGATGTGAATTAGCTTGAACAGAAGCTGAAGTCCCATTAGGCAGCCAATGCTTTATTGCTGGTGTATTGGAAGAAAGTAATTTACTGTGTTTTTCTGAGAATGTGACTGTGAAATTTGTTTCTGAAACATTATCCAGACAGCATGGTGCAGTTCTAACTTGTGTGTTTGCTAGGGATAAATATATACCACGTTTTAATTTCTTTCCAGAATCAATCTGCTAGAAGTCATCATATATGATGTGATTTCAGAAGAGCTAGTGCTTTGTTTGCAGTCTGCTTCCAATCTCTTAAGTGTACTGGTTATTTCACGTCTTGATGATACTGTGCATGTTTAGACTGGCTGTTTTCATTAAGTCATAAGAAATAGCACAGACTAAAGTGATCTTCTGTGTGATCAAAGAGGTAGCCTAGATTTCACAGGGGGTGTAATCACAGCCTAGATTTCATAGGGAGTGGAATGGTTGGATCTGACAACAGGTTTTCATTCTTGTAGTAAATTGTAAAAGTCAGACAAGTACTGGCAACCAGCTAAACATTAGTGGTTTTCACATGTTGGCTGAGGGAAGAGCACACTCCTATTTTAAAACAGTATGGAAAGACAGTGATTCTGACTTGACTGTTGTCATCTCTTGTGGCCACAAATGTGTTGGCTACATCCCACAGGAAAATCTTCTTGTACTGGTAGCAAAAGTAGTGCTTCCTCCATCAACCTCTGAAACTTTTCTTATTTTACAGATAAAGTTATTGGTATAGTAGGCAAGACAAGATCAAGTCTGTCTTATGAATGTGAATCCTTGTACCAGATTCACACTTCACTGTTCTTACATGCAGTACAAATGTCATACTCCGGTAACAATGAATATAGGGCAAAATAAATTTTGGAAACCACCTCCACTGTTTTAGCCATGTGCATGTATACAAATTGTTCTGTTCACATAAATGAAGTTGGGAAATGATGATGCAGTATATAGTAACTTTCTTGTTTTTAACTTTCTTGTTTCTTAATGTAGTGGCTGAAGAGGTAGAAAGTACTTAAATACAGTAGACAGCATTTTTGCATAATGATTTATTTTTTGGGGCGTAGAATACAAATTGGGTAGATTTTAATGGCTAAAGTTGATTAAGTGTAAAATTAATTTTAATATGGCTTAAGTGCAACAGTAACTTTGATATACTAGACAAGCAATTTAGAGAAGCCACTGGTTACTTAGGTTTTTTGTTTCAACTTTATAATAACATTTTATTAAGGTTCATTTGTATTGCACCTCCTAAGAATGTCTCCCTAAATTGAAATGCTGATGTTAAGGGAAGGTATTTATTTTGGTGATGCTGCATTATGGAATTTAACTGGATAACTGCTGATGATTGTTAAGTACTCCGTGTGTGTGTGTATATATTTAAAAATGTACAACGTCTCTTTTAAACATCATGCAAGAACTACACAAAGGAGAACATTGTGAGTAATAAGTGTTTTGTCCTATCTACCTTTTGACAGGAGAATTAGATGACAGAGAACAGGCAAAGCTGGAAGTAAAAGTATGGGATCCAGATAGCCCCCTTACTGACCGTCAGATTGACCAGTTTTTAGTTGTAGCACGGTAAGATTAAAATCCTCTCATAAAAAGTCCTTTTCCTTTTCTAATGACTATTTATTCCCCTATATCGCGTTACTCATCCTGTTTGCCATTTTGTGAGCCCTTCTCTTTCCCACAGTTAGCTAAAAGAAAAAATCAGACCATGACCCTTTGTATGTTTATTGAAGCTACCAATACAGGAGACAGAAAAAGAAAGTGAGCTTTGGAATGATACACTCCCTGTATTTCAGGTTATAGTAGAATTTGATATTTTGAATATAGATATCAGTTTGCTTTCCCCTCAGAGTAAATTATTTCAGTGCTAATAATAATACAATCTTGTTTTACAGTACTTGGAATTTCATGGTGTAAAATAGAGGTTAAGACTAGAAATAAAGAAAATGTTAACAAATTAAATGGGTGCAGAACTTGCCACATACGCATGTAAGCTGAATTATTTTGGCTGAATATTGAAATAAGTTTTGAAGTCATGTATTTCATTTGTGAAAAAAATCAAGTCAGCTCAATTTTATAAATTAACATGATTATGCAGATTTATGAAGACAACATCAAAGTGCTTTGAATTAATAAATACTTTTAGAAATTATTTCTCTATTAAAAAAAAAAAACCTTCAAAAATTTGTAGGTTTTTATACTGAAGGGCAATTCTACATTCACAGGATACAGCAGGTTTTGCCTTTCCTCTAATTCAAACTTACAAAGGTACTGTTCTAATGAAAACAGAGAATACAGTTCACATATGGATTTTATCTTGAAAAAATCCATCTCCTGTATTTTCTGCAACCTGCTTGCAGAGTGTAATCTCAAATCTTCTTAGGCAAATAATCCTTTTACATGGGTTCTAGTTTTTGGGATTTTTTCCTTCTCCCTTTTGAAAAAAAAACATTTCTGGAAGGAAAAAAGAAAAAAAGTTGTTCTGCATTTTCCAGCTTATGTGTATAGTGGTATTATGGGATGCTGATTTACTCATTTACAGTTCATATGCTGATCCACTTGCTTTTTTTCCTTATTCTCACCATTGGAATGTTGTATCCTTTCTATAAAGTACTAAAAGTTTTTTTGTTTTCTTTTTTTTACCTGCTCTTGATGAATTTTCAAACAAGGCAGAGGGGTTTAGGTGTTAACAGGTGTTCAGAAAGTCACAGGGTCTGGTAGATGTTCCATAGAAACTGAGAATCTGAACTGCTTTTTCACCAGCAATATAATACCTGGAGATGTATGGCCAGATTATTATGCTGTGCCCTAAAGAAACACCTGCATGAAGACTCTGAATTTTGGAAGAGTTCTTTCATTGCTTTTCAATTCCTGTACTTGCTATTTCTCAGTCACTCTGGGGAGCTGAAGTAGTATTCTGTGGAGCCAAACATGTTCCCAGAGGAATGTAGCAGTAAGCAGCCTGCTGGGAAGTAACAGAGAATAATTAAATACATAAAGAAGAATATCTTTCTCTCCTCCTGTTATTTAAGACATCCTTTGCAATGCTATGCCCCGACTAAGACTGCATTTATTTTAAAGTCAATACATTTCTGTAAAGATGGTTTCTGTTATAGTGGATCATGGCTGATTAGTTGTTACTATCCAAGGTCTTGTGGTACTTGGATGGCCATCTGTAATCAGGTATTACTCAGGTGCAGCTTTGTGGGTGTTCTTGCACAGAACTCCATTCTTTAGAAGCTGCTTTTCAACTGACAGAAATGGTTTCCAAGCTCCTATATACTTGTTTTCACAGTATGCTCCAAGTGGCTTCTGAGGCAGATTTTTATGAATTTCTGGAGAAACAGTTCTGGGATGATTTGGTGGCAGCTTTCAATTCAGCATGTTGTGTGGTTACAGGATTTTAACTGGGCCATTATACGGGACCATTACAAGCTGCTTGAGAAACAATGGAGAGCTGGTATTATGATGTGGTCAATAGTGCTTACAGACAGCTCTGCTGCAGCCTAACTGTGGTTCACTAGGTGTTCGCTGTGCCTGCTGGATTTCCAGTTGGAATAATCTTTCTCTGGTTATGTTTAGTTCTGCAAATTTGAAAATATGACAAGAATAATTTTTTCTTAAATACCTTCCTGGTGTGATTTTCACTGAGTATGTGTATGCTATTGTGTTTCATATTTTAAAAGAATTTTCAAGTGATCCTTTTCAGATGCTGTGTTGAAGGAATTGAGTATTTATTATCTTTTTTTTTCCCAGTCTGATATGGTTGAACTAAGAGTTGCTTTTGACCTTAAATGCTTTAGCTTTTTTAATATCACAGACAGCTTTGTTGTTTTTTCAGAGGTTGTTTAAACACTCTTTTTATTTGTGTTGAACATTTACAAGTATATTTATATTTTTACCTTGTATATGTAGCTTTCCCTGTCTTACAGGGTTTATTTACTGCCTCAGGAATGAGAAGCCTTTTTCTCTAGGTTTATATGCCTGGTCAGTCTGGGCCTCTCACTGAGCCCTACTATTCAATAATTTCCTGTGTAGAAAGGAAGAAGAATATGCCTATCCTGTGCAGAAATTAGAGGTAACAGTACCAAAAAAAAAGGTGGATATTTGGGAAAAAGGATCCATAAACTTGGCCTCCCCAAGCGGTCTTGCCTGACGCACAAATCTTGAAAGTACCTTATTTCTGCTACTGAAGCATAATTTGGGTAAAGACTCTTGCTTGAACTAGCAAAAGCATCTGTTAGGAGAAGCTTGAGGCCTCAGACTAATGTATTCTGGGTTTTAGTTGTCTTTTGGGTAATGTTTGTGCTGTGATAATGAAAAGTCTGACAGCATTTTCTGCCACATTCAAATAAGATACAACTGCACCAGCCAGTTTTCCTTCTGTCTTATAAATTGGCCATGTTCTGTGTCTGCCAGCTTCAAAGGACAGGAGTTTGAGAAGCTGCAACAGCCATTTAGATCTGCCCACATTAGTAAAGAGTTCAGTATAGTAGAAATGGATTTGTAGGTTTGAAATGTTTGGTGCTGAGGGCCTAGTGTCCACACTGCACGTTTTGAGCAGTTTATTTTTTAGTCATAACTCTAATCAAGTCCTGTGGACTAAATATCTATGAGATGAGTGTGTGGAACTACTTCTAACAGGAACCCAGTTGGTATGCTATGAGATACTTTTTGGTTGTTGGTTAAAATGAAGTAGATAAAAATGCTGGGGACAGCATTACTCATTTGAACTGATTTAAATACACTGTGTTTTCTCCAGTCATCAGTCTCTTATAATTTCTAATATACAAGGAATACTTAATTTCATTGACAGATCTTATGTTCTTTTTCTAATTCTGTCCCAAGTTGCACAGAGTTAGGAAATTGAAGCATTCCTATTGTCTGTATAACATAATTGTCCTGTCTTTTTTTGGTATTCCAGAGTAAAAAAAATCATTCCCAGCCTCAAATGCAATAGGAGGTGTGGGCTCTTGTCTGGACAGATGCTGGGAGCTGAAGAAATGACCCTTTTTTTTTCTTTTTAAAAATTTTCTTTCAGTCTGCTAATTTGGTCTACAATTCATTGCATGATACATTTTTAGTACATTCCAGTTCCATTTATGTGCTTTATGATTCAGTGAAACCATTAAGAACGTAGTTCTTTTATTTTGCTTCATCTAACTAAATTATCAGCATAGTCTTCTGGAAGGAATATATTTCTAAATGAAGCTATTTTACAGACATTTGTGGTCCCAGCTTATTCCCAACTAAACCAGAGTTTTGAAATCTAATTAAAATAGCCTTGAAGCATTTCATCTCTACCTTAAACTTTTGTACTTTCATTTCTATGACATTAAAATGGCATTACATACCTCTGTCTGACATATTTCTCTTAATTTGAATGCCTGCTTATTTTTTGATGTAAAACCATAGAAGAATGGAAAATTACTTGTTAGTCATGTTAAATTAGAGCTCGATCCTTCCTGTGTTGTTCCCACTTTTCCACTTGCTCTAGGACATTGATTATATTCATTTTCTGTTGGCTACTATGTTATAAGTGCTCACAGTATGTTGGTGTATGTGGAGATGTTCTATGATTGTTATATTAATTTATCTTACAGTGGGGAAGGGAACACATTGCATCTTCAACTGGCAAGATGTCTTTCATTATACAAAGGAAAATAATGCATTCATTAACTGAGAACCATGAGTAAAAACATTTACAGGTGTGATCAAAAAGTAGTGCTTTCTTCTTGTGAAATAATTCATTGTAGTCAGTGGCAGTAGACCAAAATTCCCAAAGCTCATAAATGAAAATAAATACATAAAAGACATTAGTTTGCAGTCTTCAGTTTTACAATGCTTCTGGATTCTCTGGAGGTGCTGAGAAGTAAAAGGAATTGAAGTTCATTAAAGAGGTAATTAAATGTAATGGCAGAATTGCAACATAAAATTATGCAGCAAAAATGGTGAAAAATCTAAATGCCAATGCTGCGCTCACAAAACGGGATGTTTTCTAGTAAGGTGAATTACAGCATCTAATGGTAGGCAGATGGTTTGGAAGTAAAAAGGAAAAATATGTTCACATCAAGTTTACCAGGCATATCAAAAATTCTGTGTTTCTGCCTGTCAGTCATGCCTGGCTAGTATATGTTTATTCCTTTGTGCATTTTGTATTACTGTACTTCTTGACACAAATTCATTAAAAAAAAAAACTAATTCAGACTTGGAGCTGAATTTCTTTTTGTATTTTTTTAAATGACCCTTGATCTATTGCAGTATAAAGAATAAATTTCCATAGCAGAGTTTTCATGGACCTGCTTTTAGGGGGCTGTACATCTCCTCCCCTGTGACTGTGAAATTGCAGGATGGCATAGAGATGATGCCTTAAATAACATCCTGTGAATTAAACTACTTTTATCTATTGGATTCTGTTTCTGTTGAATAAGAAAGATTTCACATATGTTTCATTTCTATTCATATAGCAATGAAAGGGAAGGTTGATCATATCATACATTTATATATCATGCCACACTGTAACTTTGAGAGTCTTTCAGCAAAAGAATAGTGGCAGGTGACTTTTCATGTTTATCATGCCATCTCCCTTTGTGCTGTAAATACCTGAAGTGATAAAATGAAGCATAGCACTGTACAGGCAGTTGCTTAGAAATGCAAAGAAAACATATTTTTTAGCGGCATCATTTTACTTTGACTATATTCTGCAAGTCAGACTTTTACTACTCAGAACTGAGTAGTAAAAATCTCATGTGTATTTTCTGTTTTAAATTACTGTTTTGTTGCTTGCTTGTGTCTTCACTGAAGATGTTTTTTTCCTTCTTTCCAATATTTTAAGTATTATGGTATTCTCTTAAAGAGCAGTCCGATATTAATTTGCTGTTTTTTAAGTTGAGACCAGTCTAAAAGGTCATTTTTTTAGGATTGTTTCCAATTTAGTGTGAAGAGGAACATTGGAGTAAAGACAAGGAATACAAAAGGTTTCCTTTCTTAATATGTAGAAAACCACCAAAGATCACTTAATTGTTTTCCTCAAAAATATTACCTCAGAGGTGAGGCATAGGTCTCATTCATTAGTTTGCAAGTATCTGTGGAGAATTGTGGTTTTGCAGATTCATGTATGCACAGATGTGGCTCACTTCCAACAGCTTTGTCCAGAGTATACCCACTATTTGTGAAGCAGACAAGCAGTATAAAAAAAAGTGAACAGTTTTGAAATAAACATCCTCAGATATAGAAGGATATATGTCTCAGCTGGATTTTCAATACAAGGTAGAAGGAAATTGAGAGTTACTTGCCTGCATCCAGAACTTTCTGGATCTGATTTGATGCTGGACTGCTGTTGCTACTGGGAGAAGCAGAGGCTATTTTTATCCTGATGTGTAATTGCAGTGGTTCCAGATTTTCTTTGATAAAAAATAGCCCTTTTCAGCCCTAGTTCCTGATGAACCACCAAACCTTTTGAAGCTTGTTAGGACAGTCTCTTGTGTTTGCTGCTTCTTAATTTCTTTGACTACTACTATTTAATCTTACGCAAAAATTTGAATAATTTTTTCCTTTGATGTCTTAGACTTGAGCTATGAGTAATTTGGAGCAATGCATTTTCTATGTTCAAAATCTAATCTGAAATTTTGCCTAAATGTAGGGCACACAGACATAGCAAATGCAATGATCTCTCAAGTTTTTTGGACACAGACATTGTTGACTTTTGCTGAATTTGTGGATTTATTACATAATCTTAGATCCTAGCACTGGACTATATGCATTTGTTTTGTTTGTATGGTTGTCATCTGCAATCTGTTATAAAGCTTCTTGGTTCTGCTCTTTAAGATAATTAAACCAAGGAAAACCAAATTAAAGTAACACTGGATCATTTGGTCTAACCCTTAAAGCTCTTACAGCTGCTTGCTAATGCAGGCTGTGCAAAGAGTGATCTCCCTGTTGATAATACCAATTGTTTGTCTTGTCCATCTCTCTGCCACCTGTGTAATTCACTGTCTGTGTGACTTTTGGCTTTAGCTTATTTTGGAAAATGTGGGGAGTGTTGGTTTCTGTTTGAAGGCCAAGTATTTTAATTACACATTGAATAATTCATAAGTAGCTTGCTGAGCACATTTTTTTGGGTTGTCAGATTATTATAGTTATTACTGAATTAAATATAATTTCAGTTAACTATTTACAATTATTCTTTGAATTCTACAAGCTTAGCAAGATATGGATATTGAAAGTTTGTTAAGAAAACTGAGTGGTTATGTGTGACTCTTTAGCTTGTGTTGGCATAATACTGAGTTTTATTTTAGGTAGATGAAGACAATACTGTGTATTCTGGAAATGGCTTTGGTTAGTTATTTATTTTGTTCCTTTTCTAAAACAATTGAATAGTGGAATTAGAAAAAAATAATGCAAGGAAAAATGACAAAGGTAGATTTTGACCTTTGCCTCAATATATACCTCATATCTGTACTTTTAATTGAAAAACATAAAAATAAGGTATTTTAGTGATTTCCAAAATTAATATTGAATTTGGATGTGAATTGCATAGCTAGATTATATGAAACACTGTATGTCACTGTTTAATTTTGAACCCAGTTACTGTTTAACTAGAATTTCTACACTTGGAAATTCACTGTTTTTCACAAGTTTCTATGAAAAGGAGAACTAGAAGTTAGTTTGATTTCAAGGGAGCCACAGACATGAACACATCTCACACCTCCAGACCCCCCAGTTTGTGTCCTGAACCATCCCCACCCCCTGTCCTATCACCATTGACACCCCAAATGGTACCCTGCCTGCAATGTATTATATTTGTTTTGTTCTTATTTTTATTATCATATTTGTCTCATTATATTTGATGCCATCTTTATTATTATCTTTTTTCTATTGTTTTCACTATTTTATTTTGTCTTTGTGTGTTTTATTTATTATTGATTTGTTTTGCACTCATGTACTCCAAAATCCCACACAGCATTCTTCTGACGGTTGCAATCTTCTCCTACTCAGTGCAGCACTGGAAGCAATGTCCACTGGTGCATCAGTTCTTACCTCTCTATCACTTATTCAAAATTATAATTATTAATAATAATATAATAATTATTATGTTATTGTCTCTTAATTTTGACTTTACATTCTGAGCAATTAAATACTCTTGGGCTCCGAAGTCAGACTCAAAAGTTTGATCTGCCAGAGAGCAACTGTGAGAACGTTCTTTGTAGTGTTCATAGCATACTCAGACTTTATTTTAGAAATGTGGTGAAAACAAAATAATTTTAATTATGCAAAAGGAAGATAAGCTAGCAGGTAGCAGCAGAAGGCAAATGCAGTCATGCCACATTCACTGGTTTGAGGGACAGAAGGATCACAGGAAAGATTGCTTAGCTGCAGCCCTTATCAATGCCAACATGTTGAAAGGGGTTGACAGACTATCAGGAAATGTGTTCATAATAGAGCCTTATTCTTGGGAGCAATTTGTGGACAAATACTGTTTTATGTACTGCCAAGCTTTGGAGAAAAAAAAAAAAGAGAATATGTGTGTGTGTTTTCTCTATATTTGCCATCTCCACAAAGAGGGAGAAAATGTTGTGGAAAAACATTTGAATATGACTTATTTATTCCACAGCCTTTAGAAAGGCAGTTAATACCAGGGGTCTGAATCACTGCTGTTAAATCCTAACTTGTAAGACTGTGGCAGCAAGTACTGAAACATGCATTCAGTAATAAATTTTTTGAGATTCAAGATGAAATTGCAGTAGCATACTTTATTATCAGTTTCTCCATGGTCATTTATAACTTCACTGAGTTAAAGTTTTGGTGCACATTGTTTTACTGTTGAATATCAGATTTCTAGGATACAGCAAAGTGTGTACATTTGTCAGTGGCATTCACCATTGGTATAGTTCTGCACTTGTAAGTTGTGTGGGATGTAATTGCTTGAGTCCCTACACCAGAGGATTGCACTGCATTGCATCTGTAAATGGGTCTTTGCATTTAGAAGGGGTTATGTCATAACTGCAATAAACAGGTTTTTTTCTGAATGCACCTCAAGAGTCATTATACAAATCCAGGTACTGGAGCAACTTCTGATCTGTTTATTGATAATCTTTTGTGTCACTGCATCTTTGCTCATTTCTTATATGATATGCTGGGCCCAGTTAAATTCTCTTTACCTTCACTGTGCATGATACATAGAAGTACTTCCAAGAAATGTTTTACCGCTCTCCAAGAAATGTTTACAGTTTAGAACAGTCTGAGTATAATAGATGCCATGTAGAATTCATCAACAAAAGTGGAAAAGAAAGTAAAGCTTTGGCAAAATATGTCCATTTCAGTAACAGATTAATTAATAATGCTTTAAGTAAGTAGGTTGAGAGATCCATTTATTTCATTATTGCTTGAAACCTGTGTCAGCATCAGGAATTTTGGGGGTACCTTAGCTAATATGCTTTTTTTGGCTCACTAATGGAAATAGTATTCACGTACTACTGAAGTGAATGAAATGTTTTTAATTTCCTCATGGGGACATGGTGAACCCCCATTTTAATTTGAATTGTAATTTTTAAGCACTATTATAGCATTATAATTTTAGAAATAATAGTCCTGATTGTAAACCTCAAACTGTGGAGAACCTTTGACTTCATAATTAATTGAAAATCCTGTACATTAAGAGATTGGTACATGAGAATTCTCTGAGTATCTTTTGTTTCTGAGCTGTTGTTGTTATATGTGCATTGTTACTTTTGGGGGCAGAAGGTCAGAGTTTTTGCTGCAGTGTTTAGGGATTTGTCTTTATCCAGTTGTTCTTTGTTAGCAAAGATCTGAAAACTTAACAGTGATAGTATGTGACTCCCATGTGTAAAAGGACACTTATAGAGATATAGCACAGACTGATATTTGAGATTTCATCTTTCTGTGTATTTACTGTTGCTCCTGTTCCTCTCTTGCAGTGCGGTTGGCACATTTGCTCGAGCCTTGGACTGCAGTAGTTCTGTCAGGCAACCCAGTTTACACATGAGTGCAGCTGCTGCTTCCCGAGACATCACACTGGTAGGTGGTTTCTTAAACATACAACAATTTTTATATCTATGAATTCAACACTTTCTGGTACTCCAAAGTCCCCATTTTCTACCTGTTGTTTTTAGATACCTGCAAGCAAGGTGTGTGTGTGTGTGTTAGAAAATCCTGTTTGTTTTCTTTAAGCTTCTCAGTGCTGCCCCTGTAATCACATAGTGCAACACTTGGCTTTAGCTGTGGATCACCCACAGCAGAATGGATAATACACATCATATGGGGATTCATTCAGGGCAGTGTCATTTAAAGTATGTGGTAATAAAGCTGACTGAAAATTGTGTGGATAATACTTTGTCATATACTTACTGGATGTATATGTCATCCTATTTTCTAAAGGATAAGCAATCTGACTTTGTAAGCATATTTTTAAGAACATTTCAATTAGCATATTCCTACAGTCATTTCTTAGTGTACTGTTCACTGTTAATGTAAGCACCTGCATCTTTTAGAGAAAGTGAAAAATATATTGATTGCAGGTTTGTTTCTGTATTGTCATACTAGCTGAGATGAGAAGGTGTGCTACAGTAAATAAAGTATGCCAGGAACACTATGTGAGACCAAAAATAGTACTGTTTCAGAGAATCAAGTTGGACTTAGATTTCCAAAGAAATCAACTGTTGTTTTGTTATTTTAGATATTTTTGTACCTAAACACCATCACATAGTTTAGGCTAAAAAGGACCTGCTATTTACCAGTTACTGGAGTATTAGAATTAGAGGAAACTCAGTAAAACTAACAGATTAGTTCAAAATAGTTAAGGCACTGCTTATAAAGGGAATAGAAAGCCCCTAGAATTCAGTTGCACAAAATTTTGTGGGAATGGGCAGTACCAGCAGGTTAAAAAAAGGTTAGAAAAATTATGTAGCCATATAGGTCATAAATTAGTACTGAGGTGAATAGGGAAAGGTATACCTTCTAAATGTCCTCATTCTGAAGCTTTGTAGATGCTGGTCAATGAAATGGGAATTGACCTCAGACTGTGATTAGACTTACCTGAATGTTTTAGCTGATATTCCTTGGTGCTACTTTAAGAGACACAATACTTAGTTAAATGGGTGGTTGGTCTGATTCAGTGGGACAATTCTTGTATTTCAGATAAAATATTTTTTTTATTATGGTGAGAAAAATATTTAATTTATTTTTTAAGTATACTTTTGCAGTGTAGACTATTGAGCAGGAAACTGATTTAGTCTGAACTATGATAGCATCATAAAGGCAGGGGCAAAATGTAATGTTTTTGGTAATATTCAAAATGAATTTTCTGTTTCACGGTTGCTAATATGACTTACCAGCACAATTCTGTTCACATTAAATACTTTATTTTGTTCATCAAAATAGTTCTTTAACATTTTTCATTTTATTAATATTAAGTTGGATTAAGAATTTCTAATAAATTTCACATATTGCATATCCCTTCTTTATTTGCATCCTGTATTCAGTATTTAATAGAGTGGATTTATCCTTATGGCAATTTCTCATTTGAAAGTACATGTGCAATGCTGCTAATAAAGGGATACTTTGAGTGCCATGTTAATGTTTCTCTATTGCAAATGATCCATTAAGTTCCATTACACTTAATGAAAGGCATATCTTATAATAAGGCATCAAAGGAGCCACCCTAGGCTTAATTATTGTGTCTGTCTCTTCTCATTTTCCTACCGCCTCAGCTTTTTAAAACCCTACTTTTTTAGCTTTTTGGCAACGTACTTCCTTCTAAATTAAGAAAAGACATATTTGTCATTATAATAGTCACTTTTTCAGGCATTTCCATGTTAATTGGGAGAATATTTTCAGCAGCCGTTAAAGTTAGTAGAGACATTTGCAGAACTTGTGGTGTATTTCATATATACTTTGCATATAGGTGCTAAGAAAATTATACCATCTATCTTCTTAATGCAAAGCAGATAACCATTGCATCTGAGGTGATATTAATGGGATTTCTGTATGCCACACCTGTGGCTTTCCAGTATTCCTAATTAAGTTTTAATCCTGTTTAGTTTTAATCAGAGATAACTGTAAACAGACTGATATTAAAAAAAAAAAAAAAAAAGCCTAGATGATGAACATAGATAAATTCAGGGTTGATGTACACATTTCTTGCAGATGAATAACAACTGAGAGGCTGCTTTCAGGCTCCTTTATTTTGAAAACGTAGGGAAGGTAATGAGACAAGATAGGAAACTCCCTGTTTCAGAAAACCCTACAGAAGATGTGAAACAATGTGTGTTTACCTTCATAGATGATAATGTACTTCTCTTACAGTGGTAAAGAATTGTGACAACCAACTAAAACTTACATTTCTGGCCTTCTCAAAGGCAGTGTTTTATTTTATAATGAAAATTGATGTCTAAGAAGAGAAAGAGACTTGGAAGACCTTCTGTTTCAGATTCCTAAATACTTCATAGTGCTTATACTGACCATGAGAGCCATTTAAAGCAAAGCAGGCTGATGGCATAATTTGCTCCTTGTGGTGGGTTTGTTCAGAAGAGCTTATGTGACCTTACTGTAGGGACCTAAATCTGATATTGGATGTCTCTTCAAAATGAAAAGTATAAGCAGTCTTTTCCTTTTGAATGGTGTTTTTTTAATGATTTTTATTAGACTTCCTTATATGTGGCTCCTAAGGTAAACACACTTGAAGTATGATTGAATTGCTCAGTTTCCAGTTTGAGTTCTTTGTTGGAGGCAGCTCAGTCTGGTATGGGAGCTGTGTTGTGTGGCTGGTTGCAGGATGCTCTCTCATGCCCTTTCTTGCAGCTCCATGCAGCCCTTCCTTAGCTTTTGATGGAGAGTTTCTTCCTCTGCCTGCTTATATTTGGATGTCAAGTTGCCTCTTAGCTGCATGGCTAACACTTTTCCTCTGATGTGCCCCTGTGTCTGTGCTGAACAGCATGCTCTGGGCAGGAGTTCGTTGGGAAGGGTGGTTCTTTCGCTGTCCTTCAGGCTTCTGTTTGGGAGAGGCAATGCCAGGTCTCCCAGCCTCCTGCTTCTTCAGGTAAAGCAGAAAAAAAGAAGATATTTCAGGACTTTTTCTCTCAGCCTTTACTAATGCCTTCAGGCTTCTCATGCTTTTGCTACCACAATTTGCATTGCAGTGTGGAAATTTGATGCAGGTCAGGGCTGACAAACCTGTAGAAGGCAAAGTTGTTATCAAAGAGCTTGTCAGTGGTCTTCTGTCATAGGACAGCTCAGCGAAGGCAGCACTTATCCACAGAGTGCAGTAGAAGTCTTTTCTTTAGTAATATCAAGAAAAGCATTGTGGAGTCAGGTGTTTATTATAGATAAAAAATGGACATAAAGCAAGAGCAAGATTCTGATGTATTCACTTCTGTTATCATTTTTATGAAAGTTGGTGTCAATGAATAGATCTGGATTTAGCAGCTGCTTGGAAGACATCCTGTGTGTACTGTTTTTCTATGAGGGCTGCAATTTAAAGAAAGATTTAAATCTCAGTAACACATCTACTGTAAGAGTTCAGTCTTTAGACCTGGTTTACTCATTGCCTGAATGGTAAACAATACAATAGTGATTTCAGTGTACATTCTCTAATATGAAGCTGATGGATTTTAGGCAATATGTTGCATGCTTTCCTATTAGAATACTTGATTTTAACAATGGCTTTTCTCCAGGCTGGTGAATTTGATGGAACCATAAGTAAAATGATGCATTCCAGGATAATAGTGACATTGCTTCTTGCAGACAAAACACTTCCAAAATCTTGTGCTTGATAACACTCAAAGACTTATAGTAAACACTGGAGAAAGACAAGTCATTGATAGAAGATGGCAAAAAAAAAAAAAAAGAAAAGAAAAATCCATTGTTTGCAGTAGATTTGTATGCAGAAGCTCAGCTGGAACTGCTGTACTGACACATAATGCAGGAGTCCTCCTTCCTTGCAAGGTTTTCTCATAGCTGGGTTTGTGCCTTGTGAGAGTTTGCATGCTACACTTGGAGCTGAGCACTGTGGTGGGACACACTGGGAGGAGACTGATACAGAGTCACAGACATTATCACACTTATAACTCTGATATCTCCTTCAGCAGAATCAGTTGGATTGTGCTGATGGGGTCTTTTGGGACGCTGAGTCAGAAATGCTTCTTGTTTCCTGCTCATTTTCCCGACAGGTGGATTTGTTTACTTTTTATTTTCCCCAGCCTTGGTTAGCAATGGGAGCATTCAGTGTTACCTGCAGTGTGGAGATTGTTCTAATTTGTTTGTTTTTGCTTTTTTATAACAGAAAGGGAATCAACCAAAGAATGGTCTGTGATAACAGTGTTTAGCAAGGGACAAAAATCTTGCTACTCTTTCAGTATGATGATAATGAAATGTCTTCCTTCTCCAGCAATGAGACTATTGAGCTCATAGAGGTCTGAGCAACTGTTTAGTTATTTAGAGCTTCTGTTAATTGAAAATGGCCCTATGGTCAATATATGCCACTGTCTTTATTGGGTTTCTTGGAACCAATTTCTACCAACAAGAGTTTCTTTAGAAATGTTTGCTAGTAATTTTCAGGAACTAATAAACTAATGTAATTTTTGGTAAACATTTTATCAAGGTATTTCCTTTCCCAGATTAAGTAATAAACCATTTATTTTCCTTATATTCCACAGCTAAAACTATGATATCAAGATAGATTCTAAACTTAGCATTAATTGAGGCTCCTTGCTTGGTTTATAGAGCATAATATATTGACTTTGCATTAACTGAGATGGACTACTGTCTATTTAAACACGTCTTTATTCTCTCCTTGTCCCTGCCAGTTTCATGCAATGGACACACTGCATAAACACAACTATGATTTGAGCAGTGCCATCAGTGTCCTGGTGCCACTGGGAGGGCCTGTCTTGTGTAGAGATGAAATGGAGGAGTGGTCAGCATCAGAAGCTAGTTTATTTGAAGAGGCTTTGGAAAAGTATGGCAAGGACTTCAATGACATTCGACAAGACTTTGTAAGTATGAAAGTAGTGCCCTTTCCTGTAGTTATGTTTTGCTGTGGTTGAACATAGCTGCTTTCTGTAGGTTTGGAAGGTTTCATTAGGGGAGAAATCTGTGTAGCTGATCCGTGTGATTAACATATCTATACATTTTATCTGGCTGAAAGTCAATATGCTTTCTTGTTCAATGCTATTGTTTGGAAAAATGGTGACAGAAGATAATCTGTTTAGTGGTTTAATATCAGGTAGGATGTCTCATGCCGAGACACTCCAATAAGGATTTTTACAAGGATCTTACAAGCATCTGAAAAAGGTCCAGGAACTTTGCAGAGTATTTCCACAATTTCCAGTGAAATTCATTAGCAGTTACATGGCTGACTCCCCTGGGTGTTTTTGGAAAGCTGGGGTTTCCTGCTATGGTTAGCACAGAGAAATTTGTATTTAGATAGGTTTTAAAATGTACTACAGGGAGTTGTTTTGACATAGTAGATGTTTTGGCAGTTCTGAAAAGTAAATGAAATGTTTCCCAATATGTTCTAACTACAATAATTTTTGTACTGAAGTATCAGACTATAGGGCAGTAAACCTTTAATTTGCTAATTCTAATGCAAAGTAATGGAAATTAAATGGATTCTAACACTGATTGCTAGAATTGCTCATAATTTGCTGCATTTTTTTCACATTTTGTGGAGAGCCTTTTTTCTTTCAAGGAAAAA
Organism: Anomalospiza imberbis; assembly: GCF_031753505.1. Classification (NCBI taxonomy): domain Eukaryota; kingdom Metazoa; phylum Chordata; class Aves; order Passeriformes; family Viduidae; genus Anomalospiza; species Anomalospiza imberbis. Next base: position 94,401,071 of record NC_089683.1, read on the forward strand.
TATTTCCTCTGTTGTACCATGTTCAAGTTGGGCTTCAGGAAAAAGTTAAGACTTGAACCAAAGGAATTCCATTATTTAAGACTGAAGTTGATTGAAACATTTTCGCATTCATCTCATTCTGCATGACTCTGAGAACTCAGATTTTTAAATTTTCTTTGCAGAACTTATTAATAGTCTTTGTGAGGGGGGGAAAAAGGTACTGTATGGTAAATGTAGAAGTCCTTACAAGACAGACTGCAGGACAGTGGGAGGAGGCTTGGCAATGAGCTGTCTTTCCTTCATTTTCACAGATTTGAAATGGAACAGGTAATTGAATGAAGGTGGGAAGCAAAGGCTATTGTTTTTCTAAGGAACTGACATTTTAATGGGTGTATTATATCTGCATGCTTAATTTTGAGATTCCTAAGGGAGAAAATGTTAATTACATTGATGACATAAAGTTGAAAGTTGCATCATGGCTGAAACAGCTCTTTTAAGTTCATGAAAATATGATTGAAAAACAATATTTATAGATTTTTAGAACAGAAATCTGAAGGTAAAGTACATTCCTTATTGTTTCTTATACAGAGAAATGGTTCTCATTTGTAACTGTACAATAGTTCAGAAGCTATGTCTTCCAATTAAATGGTTCCTAATATATAATATTTGGCTTTTGAAAATGCCTTAAGCATATAACATGTTTTATTGGCTGTTTACAAGTTGTGTCCTAACACAGTTTGTGAGCAAGCATGCAGAAGGCTTGTCTCTGGTATTTATGTGGTATTTTTATTTTCTGTATAATTTCTCTGTTACCTACTACTGCATTAAAGTGAAGCAGTGTAGTAATGTATTGCAAGAATTGCTTCTGCATTTGTAATATTCAAATGCTAGATATTTGAATGACTTCACTAGAAGCTGTTTACAATATTAACATTTTGTCTTGGATACCCTGATAAAATTTTGTCCTGATACCCTCCCTCTTTGGCTAAGTCTTCCTTCCCAAATGCAGCTATTTTGCCCTGGTCTCCTCCCAAAGCAGGAGATAAACACAGATCTGGTGATAGCATTGCATAACCTACTGGGGGCACCTTAACCATGAGTCAGAGTGCAGCACAAATGGATGTGGGGCACTAATTAATTATAGCTTATTTTAGTTAGAACAGGGATATTATCTATTCTTAGTCACTTTTTGTTTTAATCTTTGGAAATGTGTCATTTTAAAACATCCTTAGAAGAGCATCTATTTTATATCTCAATTTATATGGTACTAAGAACAGTGCACAGTCTTTATTTAATTCTATGTAATTTGAAATCTTTCAGTTATGTTAGTCATTGTGTAGTCTTGGGATATCTTAATTTCCTTAGTGTAAAATGTATGTGTTCTCACTTCCTATGTAGCATTCTAAAAGTGCAGGGATTTGAAAACACACATTTGCTTTTTAAGTAATCATTGAAAATAGTCCTTTGAGATTTAGATCACGGATATGGGAAAAGTTTCTGCAAGGTGAAGTAGATATAAGTACGTAGCACGAAAGCAGTGATTTTCCATGATGATACTTTCATCTGTGATCATCCCTCTCTTCAGTGGCAGCCATTGATAAGTTTACTGCTGATAAGTATCTAAGTACTCTTAGATGTGTTGTAAGAGCAAGGGCAAAGAAGGTCATGAACTGATAGTGGACCTGTGAACATGTTTGGGTCTCCACTTAGGATCTAATGATAAAATCCTACTGAGATTAAACTCCAACCTCAGCAGTCACGCAGTGGTGCCACAGGACAGATACAGTACTTGCCTGAGTCATTACATCCCAGAGGAGTTGCCTTTTCTGTGTCGGCCCAGATTTGCGAAGCACAGCAGCTGCAATTGCAGCCCTTATATGACAGTTCTGTAAAATGCAGATTCATTTACTTTTCCACCAGTTACTGGGAGCTGCCGCTGTTTGATGTTCAATGTGCAGCTCAAGTATTAAGCTACAAAACACTAAATGTTAGTAAACAAGATTGTTATAAATTAAATGATGTAAAGGTCTCTACATTTTTCTCATCAATAGGAGACACTCATTTGTAATTGTTACCAATCTAGCTTTTGAATAATAATTTTCATCAATTGTTGTCTCATTGACTCTTGTAGGAGAGGTTCTTCTGTCTTTAAGACTCTGTGTGAATCCTAATCAAGCTAAACCTTATAAGCTAATTCAATTTACTTGATGTGCTTGAATTATTTCACATCCCAGAACAGTAGAATGGGAAAAGAATGGATATTTTATGTTCTCCAAATGTAACTATTTTCCTAACAGTAAGATCACGATGTTGCACTTGTTAATTCTGAGTTTTTCATTATCAACAGTTTTCACAAATTTATATTTATTACATCTCAGATATGGCAGGAAAGGCCTTGGTAATCAAGAGTAGGGACTGTTTAGAGAAAGCAGGAGCAACTGCTTTCCAGTTTTAGAGAATTGTAAAAGCGTGGCTTAAAATTACCATGTTCATTTTAGGATGCTTTATAATCCTAAATTTTTCTTGCCGATCTGATTTGATTTTTAACCTGGAGAAAATAAAGAAACTTAAAACTCCTGTCTCTCAATTTTTGTAGAGCTGATAGCTTTTGCTAATTTTCTCCTTCAAAAATGTTGTGCAGATGAGCATATTTACTTCTTTCAAGAACATGATTTGGTAATGTATTAATCTATGGCTGTTCACAGCTTCACTGGCAGTTCAGAGCTTTAAGTGCATAGGTAAATGGAATACAGGTTACCTGTGCTCAGTCTGTCAAACAGCTTTTCCAAGTTTTGAATCAAAGTATAAAAGGATTACAGTTATTTGGTCCAAACATATTAATTACTTTCCTTTAATTGTAGATACCTAGTGAGTAAATGAGCATACTGGTGTCACAGCCATAGTTAAAACAGATCAAAGTATTTTCTGGAGAAATGGCAAACATTTGTGGTGTGAACGTGCTAATAAATATTCAGGAAGGAAAATAAATATGGATGTGCTAAAATGTACTAATTGACAATGGCAGGTGGTTGGGGTGACAGCATTTCACCTGGATGCCAGGGGGAATGTGGACCTGAAGACTGTGAATCATTTGATCTGTAATCTCACACCAAACACATCTTCTTGTCACTGGCCTTTTCAAGGGAAGATTTCTCTCAAGGCATAATTTACCTGAGAAAGCAAAAGGATTTTAGGAACCTGAATTGTGTTACTACTTATTGAGACATCGGCATAAGCATTTCATACACTGCTACTTTTGGATCAAATGTAAATGTTCAGGGATTCACACGCTTCTGAATGCTTCTGACTCTGAACCTGAATCAAGCAGCTTGAAAAACTAGTGAGCTCCTGCATACAGTGAGAGGCAGAAGGTGTTCCTCTGGTGTTTTAGGAATTTAACTAAAAGTGCAGGAAACTCTTTTTGGCTTAAAACATGCAGAAAGCTGCCTAGTTGGGTCAGTAAGGCTGGAAAGATCAGTTTCCACACCTGTATTTTCTGGAACCTCCTAAACATCATCCTCATTTCTAGAAAGCAGATAATATTTGCATTAATGCATGCCTCTAGAAAATATAACACACAAATTAGTAATGTTTCCAACTTATGAAGAAAAATTGCATAAATTATGGATAAGACATCCTAATTTAAATTATAGAAAGACCATGAGTTAAATAGATTATTTGGTGAGAATTAAAAATGATTGCCTAATTCTCTCCCCTACACTTAGGTTAACACATTTTTATTTGACTGATGAATGTGGGCACTCAAAATAATTGTCATTATCAAAGGTACCTTGTTTGTACAGAGATTTTTGTGAAATATTTATTGTCAGTATCACTCGTGTTGCTCAGGGTAACATTTGTCCCTCGCATCCTTTTGTTTCTTGATAATAATTGAGAGCATGTGGGAGTTTATGCAAAACTAGTGGTAATATATGAGCAGCTGAGTTGTTATGGGACATGAAAAATCTGAACTATGTATGGTATCCTTTGTATTTTTTTAAGACTAAAATTATCATGAGACTTGAGCACAGTCTTGGGAAAATGATTTCTTTTAGTCCTAACATTTTTCTCCAATGGATACACTTTATAAAACAGATATTACCTTCTGTGTTTCATAATGGAAATCTGCATTCTGTTTTGATAATTTTGTTTAACTATATGGCCTAAAGAGAATAAATTACATTTAGATTTGGATGTGTTGATACCATAATTCTGCATGCTTGTTAACTGTAAGGAAAGGTTGTGTATTATTAATTACAATATTTGTTTGTTTGCATATGAATTCTAATGCAGTTATTTAACACATTCAGGTTTTAGTATTTGTCTCAACTATACTTGATTTTTAACATGTGCTTAATAAGAAGTGGACATTGCAATTTCTTGGAACCACTTTAATTTGTAAAAAATGTTTTTCAGCTCCCTTGGAAATCACTGACTAGCATCATTGAGTATTACTACATGTGGAAAACCACTGACAGATATGTGCAGCAGGTAATTCAATGACTATTTCAGAATGAACCAGTCTGAGACATTCTTTAAAAAAGTGATGTTGTTAAACCATAAAAATCTGTTTGTGTTCTTGAAAAGATATACGATGGGAGGCCTAAGGCAATGTTTTTGGGTATAGACCAGTGCTGTTGCAGGCTGTATTGTCAAATCCTCTGGTGCCTGCTGTACATCCCATAGCTGTGAAGAGCTTTTTAACCTATTTGCATTCTATGCTGGCTTGAAACAATGAGATTCCTGGTTCCTCCATCAGTAGGGGATCAGATGGAAATAGCCTGCAGAGCAAATGCTTTAGGCTGTGAAGCTCTGCCATGGGACTGAAGGAAGCATAAAATTATGTTGTGTTACAGTGGCTGCTGGTGTGATGAACCTTTTATTGGTACTTCTGCACAAAGCATTACCTTGGCATTACCAGCATTTCAAAACTGAGACCATTCTGCACACAGTGGGTTTGTTCATCCTTCTGATTGAATGTTTAACTGTTTGGGTTGCTCTGGAGCAAAAACATGTTAAGATTATGTTTGGTACCAATACTGGGATATTTTTAGCAGCTTTAGGCAAAATGTCAGTGTTAATGCTTTTTATATACTGTACTCTTTCTATATTTACTTCTTGGTTTGGACCATAAAATACTCTAAAATGCTTCATTTTAATTTCTGATTTAATGTTTAAGCTAGTAGCTCCTTTATTTGCTGCATAATTGATGGTGATGTTATGGACAGTGTATTGAAAATAATTTTTATGCTGTAATAAATACAGCTGTACTGTTAGATGGATTTTGGACTTGTGTCAAATTAAATGTATCAGAGGGATGGTTACTTCAGGTTGTTCTGGTTTATTTGAAATTATTTCTACATCATCTTGTTAGGGCATGGAAAGTAAGGGAAAGGTCTTTAACTGCATGGTAGAGTCATGGAGTATCACTAGGACATTTTAGTTCTATGGATAATACAAATAGTATATAATATGCTCCATATAAAGACATGTTTTTCTATATTTGTCACCATTCATTTCACTTTTAACCCTTTTTTCCACTGTTGATTTTTATCCTAGAAAGGGGCTGTCAACAGATTCGCTGTGAATCTTGTCAGCTCTTAATGGCTTGGCAGCAGATTATCTTTAAGAATCAGATAAAAATGTGACTTTTTCCCGAAATAATTGCTCTGGAGTAGTTGGTGAAAGACTGAGATTCCTTTTGTATTTCTCTAGAGCTCTGTTATGATTCTATTGCTACAATGATCAAGGTGTGTGCGTTATATTGAATATCCATTCGTAGGATTAGGGTTGTTACAGGAAAATTACATAGGCTTTATGGTTATCTGCAACTTGAATGCTCTGGTAAATGCCTGTGTTTTACTTGTAATAAATGAACTTCCAACATCCTACTCAGACCATGGCAATACACTCAAGATGGAATTCTTTAGATATGTTCTTTTAGGGTCACGTATGTGATTGTCAGTAATAAAACCAGTGTAGGCCAGATGCCTAATTTTTATCCTGGTTAACATTTCTATAATCCTTCCTAAGAAGGGATCAGGACTTCATCATGCCCTTGTTTAGATTTTTTGGAATGGTAAAAATAGATACAGTTCAGTCAAAACAGTATCTGTAGGGTTTTTTTTTTCCCAAAAGAACAGGCAATGATAATTGAATGTAGTCCATGGAGAAAATATATTCAGTAATAAAATGGAAATTTCAGAGTCATTCTTCTCTAAATCTCATGTTGAGGGGAAGGTGGACTGATGGGAATGGGAAGATGAAAAAGGTCAGTGCACATACTTGAATTTTAAAATACAATCTCTGAGTTCTAGATTGGTTTTAATATGATAAATTACTTTTAATTATCTTTATTTCTCTGTGTGAATTGGATGTGTTGTGTCAGGCATAAGAAAGGTTTCTTTTTCATAATCGTTACCTAATGTTATTCTTGCTAAGTTATAAATGTGGTGATTTAATGGCAGTGGAGGTGCTGCTACCACCTTGCTTTGACATCTTCCCTTCAAGTCAAAGTGAAGGGAAGATATGTTAAAGTTCTCTGAACTTTTCTAGCAAAACTAATTCAGCCTTGGGTAATCATTCCTGGTGATAGGGCACTTCTCATGACCACTGCATTGTATATAGTGTTTGAGGAAGGCCAGGTTTGATTGACTGATTGATTCTACTGAATGAAAATTTATTTGTGGTGTTCTCCTTGAAAGTCTGATTCAATGGGAAAAGACTTTATTGAGACTGTGTAAGAGGAAAAGAGTGAACACATTAAATGGTAGCAAAATTGCTCTACTGCAACAGTATATTACATTTGGCTTTCATTTATTTATTTCCACTGTTGAAAACAGTACTAATTTAAGGCAGTGGTAATTTCTTGGGATATTTGTGAGTTGATGGTCTTAACAAAATTTCTTAAAACCCACAAACATTAATTTTCAATGCTAATTCATTAAAAGCAGTAGACCCCAGGTGAAAAACTGTGTCAGTATAGTCTGACCTCCCCTGCAATGCAGTCTGTAAGACCTGTTTGAAATAATGTTTAGGATGTAAATTTTTTTTCCAGGTAAAGCATCAGCTCTCTTTGTTACATTGCTCCAGTAATTTATTACATTGCTCCAGGGATTTGTTGCAAACTGGTGCTTTGTTTCTTATCTAAATATTTGCAGTTTCAACCTCCAGCTTTTACCAGTTCTGTCTCTAGATTTCAAGAGATGGAGGTTTCATCTCAGAAACCTCTGCAACTATTGGTAGTTTTCTTTCTGCATCCTTTCCTTTCTCTTGGTACTTAGAAGTTGGTATGTCAGTGAGAATTCAAGCTGTGACATGTTCTGTTGCTTTTAGAGACCAATGTTAGCCATAGTTTTAATGTATAAAAATATAGCTTATACTGAAATGCCATTGCGTGATTTTTTTTTTAGAAGGCAGTATATAATTCCCTTTAGTAAATAAAAGAGAAAAGCAATTGTTAAATTGCATTCCTTACAACCCCCATGTCAGTACTAAAAGTATGCTAAAATTTAACCTATGTGTATATAGTCACTTCTCATTGACACTGCCATCAGGGCTTAATACAGCTTCCTACAAATGCCTTTACATTCTGACAGTGCTTCAGGGCTACTTTCATACTTTATTGTATTTTCTTTTTTGCTCATGGTATGTGTGCAGTGAGATTTATTCATTTTTGTAGAATGGACCAGTTTGTTAGGAAGCTCTGAGGAATGTGTGGCAACCCGTTGCCTGGCAGTTTCACATGCTTCTTTCAGGCTACAAACAAGTTCTGTATTGCTGGAAGTAATGTGAGAACAAACGAGAGACAATTGTGGAAAACCTGTGTCCTGCAGTTAAGCAGAGGGAGTTCACCATTGGGGGCTCCTCTGCTGGGACTCTGAAATGTTCTCAGATTAAAAACTACCAGTTTATGAGATTTGGAGCATGGTGCTGCTGCTGTTCTTTCTCCTTGATCTTGTAAAAAGTGACCCAAGCAGGCAGAGCAGACCGTGTTTGCATTTTTCTATGGGCCTGCTGAGGGTAGAGCAGTGTTGTCAAGCCTGGCACTGGGGAAAGATTGCAACTGTACCAGCAGTGTTAATGGGATTCACTTCTGTAGCTCCAAACAACTGGGCATCTGTGAACAGCAAAGAGCTGTAAGGGAAAAAAAAACAAACAACAAACAAACAAAAATTAAACAAAAAATAAAAAACAACAAACAAAAAAAAACCAAAAAAAGGTTTGGAGATAAATGGAAAAGAGCTCACACTACACAGGAATTAATTAATGGTGGCATGGACTGATTAGAAGTCTATTTGTTGCACATTACTTCTTAAAGATGCAATTTTATAAATGAACAACACAGAGGCAACTTAATGAAATGGAGAAGAACAGCAGTTTACGCCAGGAGGTTTAGTCAGACTGCTGGGCTAGTAAAGATGAGTAACCCTGTAACTCACCTCATGGCTCAGGCAAGGGATTCTCAGAGTGGTGTCATCTAATGATAGTTTTCTCAAGGCAGGAAATATTTTCCTGGATTATAAAACATTCAAAAGTTGGATATCAAAAAATAGGAGTACAGCAGAGAGGAGAAGTAGCTATTGCAGGTGAAATGAAGGACTGAATTTTAATCACTTGATAAAGACAGGTAGTACTGATTTATTATTGCTGGCTTTAAATGTGTTCCCTCCTCTTTTTTATCCTCTGTAATGAAATTGACCATGATTCAAATCCTTTTCTCTCTTGCTTTTTCTTTTTTTCTCTTAAGTGAACAGAAGTAATGTCTTGAAAAGTACAGGGAAATAATGTTTTTTCTTCATCTTTTACATACAAATGTTTTGGAAAACCCTGTAGACACCTGAACTTGTTATTTCTTGTGCCACTGATGAAAAAAACTGTTGTCTTAGTTACTTGTAAAATATATGGCAATAACTAAAACTTCTCAACATTATAGAAATGCAAAATGGTTTGAGTTTGTTGTAAGTATGAAGAAAGTAATGATTTAATAAATTCACAGACTATCTTGACAGTAGTATAGCTGTCCTGTTACTGTGATGTTCCTGAGCCACAGTTTTGATGGCATTTAATGCTAGTAAGTGTTTAGTTATTTCTAAGACTCAGTGGACTTTATTGTTCCTAGTACTGTGTTATAAAAGCTCAGCCTCAGTCTGGACAGAGCAGGCAAGAAGTTTTGTTACATGACTGCTGAGGAACACAATTTCATTCATTTCGTTTCTGCTTAATTCTCCAATGAGGGGGAGCCACAGTGTTGTACATGTTTATATAGATGTGACTTATGTAAACTGTCATTGTCCTTCTTACAGTTTTGTTGTCATACGTGAGGCCTGTGAGTTTTACTGGGAAGGACAGCATATAAGGATTTCAAACTAATACTAAAAATCGAGAGCTTGTTTTTCATTATTTTTTTTGTGTAGATATCTATGCTTGTTTTGGAAGCTCTTCTGAAATCACAAAGTAGTAATAATTTAAAGATGTATTGTGTACAGTTTTATGAAATGTCATACCTTAATGTAATAAAATATTTTAATGTTTTAATTTTTCAACTAGAAACGTCTGAAAGCAGCTGAAGCAGAAAGTAAATTGAAACAAGTATACATCCCCACCTAGTGAGTATAACAACAAAGTCATTTTTTTTGAGTAATATACAGGTAAAATTGAAACAGTAACATGCAGTTGCATGCATGGTATTTTCCTAGTCATCTCTCTAATGGTTACTTTCACAGGATTTGTTATATGCACAGATATAATTGGAAAATGCCAGAAACTCTTGTCTTAAGTGAAACCTTCTTTACCGATCTTTGTTTTTGACCTGCAATCTCTTTGTGTGGAATAAGAAGTCTTACAAAGCCTGATCAAGTACTACCTGTGGACAGTTCATATGCAAGAAGAGCCTATTAATTTAAAAAGCAGTTTTTTCAAAATAATACCTTCCAAATCTCTGTAGCACAACACTTCATATTTGCATCAATGCAATATTTCAAAGTAGAAGCAGTTGTTAATTTAGTTACATTAAAAAAAATCAGAAAATCAAAAAATCAAAATCAGATAATTTCCCATTATCTGGCTGATTAAAATCTGTTCTTCATGTAGAGACAAGAGATGTTCTGGTTCTAAATCAAAGGTAGCACACAGCCCCAGATCTTCTGTCTTTGACCACGTGCTATTAATGCAAACTTGTTTTCTTCTTGAGGAGTTTTTGATCTGTATTTCTTTTATATTTAAACTGGATGCTATATCTGCTTCTGTTAACATGTGGTTTGCAGAAAAAAAGATAAAATCCCTCCTTCATATTCATAATTTCCTCAATATTATGACAAGAGAAAGGTTTCCAAATCACTTTTTTCTAAGCTTTCTGTGGGTATATTCAGTTTACTTATATATGAACTTCCCATTGTTGTGAGTGTTTGTATAACAGAAGAACGTAATAACAAAGGAAGTACTTCACAAATATTTTTGATGGCTTGTGTAAATTACATACAATAGAGTTTTATTTCCATATTTCATACTGCCTTTTCTCTCTTAAACAGATGTAACAATGAAAGCAGCAGACTGTTAAATTAATTATTTTAATCTTATCTCAGAGCAAATGTTGTGAGTTTTGAAGCTCACATCTCTAATAAGTCACGCTGTTTAAAAAAAAAACCTAAAAACTCTACTATGAGTGTTCCCTAACCTTTTCAGATGAGTGGTTATGCTTTAGGAAAACCATAAGGTGCTCAGTCTTTACATTATGCTTTTTCAATTTAATTTCCTTGGTCCATGTGGACAGTTATGGATTTTCAATATGTTCACAGTAGGGACCAGCTGTGTTGGATGGCAAAATGTGTTTCAAAATATGTGATTTTTGCACTTTTATCTTACTGCCTGTCTTTTGCCTCCATTTTAAGACAAAATCCCTAGTCAACAGTAGGAGAATGGTAGGACTTATCAAGGATTTGATATCTGTGGTGGTCATGGGATTGCTAAATGCTCTGCTTCAAGACTCATTTATTGCATTTGAAATCTGAGTAGAATTGATGCTCAGAGCTGAGTACCTTTTTGAACTTGATCATTAGGTGTTTCCTGTAATTGCAAGGTTCTGTCCTTAATTCCAGAGAGTCCCTTTCGATTAATGGCATTTCTGAAAGGTAACTAAGCAACAGATCATAATGTAGAAGACTTAATTGTCTTTCAAGCTCTTCTCCTGTACCTTGAGCCCAGGGTAAAGAATATGTGGAAATTGTAAAATTGTCTCTTGCTGATACAGTGAAAAAGGAGAAGGCAGGAGACAGACTTGTTGGCATTTGAAATAGAGACTTGATACAGCAAAGGTTTCTTCAACTGTCATTTTAACTTTTCTTGCATATATTTTATGCTACCTAAAATGACAAATAATTATCTCAGGAATCAATGTATCCAGCCTTGCATTGTATTGAGAGTAATTTAGACTCATAAAGTTGAAACTCTGGAAATATTGCACTTAATCTAGTGAGGAATTATATTAATGCTTTCTGAATTAATTGAGCTATAAAGTCCTACTTCACTGAAGTATTAGAAGTTACAATAATTACGAGAAAGATACAGTATAATAATATTAAAAAGCTTAACATAAATATCCAAAAAACAGTTAGCCTTCTTAGAGAGGACGTAGTTTAGAAGAGAACTGAGACAGAACAACCTGATATATGGGTGAGTTTTGCCATAGATATAAGACATTTGTATTATGTGGGCACTTCTTTTTCAGACAGGAGGCTGTTTGACCTTTTCCTGGGATCAACAACCTTGTAGTATTACACGCAGTAGCTCCTCTTGTTATACTTCACCCAAAGTCCATCCTCGACTAATAAGCCGTATCTGTTGACTAGAACCACCTTCTAAAATTCCATGCAGTGTCAGACTGTTGTTAATGCTTTGACCCTGAGAGTTGGTCTTTTATGAGCTTACCAAGTAGCTTAGACCATGTGAGCACACTAAAAGCTGCAAATTGGAGCGTCAGAGCAACTCTTAACTTAGCAAGTGTCTGACAATGCTGAAAATAATAGAGGAGTACAAAAGTTACTCTTGCTGTTTAGAGAAGATTTTATAAATGTTGTCAGCACACATCAGAATTCCACAATTAGATTGTTTGTCTTCATGTTGACTAACCAGTTAATAAAACCAACTTTTTTTTTTTTTCAACTTCAAAAAAATTTATTTAAAGCAATAAACCAAATCCCAATCAAATATCCAGCAACAATGGGAAACCTGCTGCAGTCAACGGAACAATGGGAGCCTCTTACCAGGCACAAGCCACAGTAATAGGTCGGGCTTGTGAAAGCTGCTATAGTAAGTAAATATATTTTTTAATGACTCAAGAGTTTGGGTGAATCTTAGTATGTGCTGTTAGAAAAAAAGGTTTGCACTTTTGTTAGCCTATGACAGAGGATAATTTGCAATTGCTCTTACAGCAGAAATATCTTTAAAGTTAGAGCTGCTTTCAGTACATTAATTAAAATATTCAAATGTCTTTATGATTTATTTTTTAACAATTCATACAGCACAGAAAGTTTAAGTAGTATAATATGATGGCATTGATCTGTTATTCCTTTACCTTCATGAAGTTGGATTCAAATTTATTTTTGGCTTTTCTTTAAGGCTGCAGGGGTTTTGAGCTGTTTTTTTTTTTTTCTTTGCATGGTTTTGGGGTGTCTTTTCCCCCTCCACTGTTGTTGGGGAAAATGGAGAGGACTATTGTTTCTTTCTAGTATTTTGTGTGTTTCTGATAATTTTTGTTGGACTTCTTGAAATAGCAGGCCTCAACAGAGGTTATATGAGAGCAGATATAAAATCCAACTTAATTAGCCTGTCTTCCAGGGTGAGATTAGAAATATTGGGATTGCTGTTTTTTTCTGGTAGTCCTCTGGGAGAAAATCTCCGCAATACAAAATCCCTGGTTTGAAATTCATTATAAAAGCATTTCCAAAATTTCCATTTGGAGTTCACCTTTCTGGTGCTTTTGTAAAAATAAAAAGCAACAAACAATTAAAGTTCTTACTTTCCATGTCAAATATATAAAATCTTTATCCATACAATGCTGTGCTATTGCCATGTGTTATGTCCATTATATAGTCATCTATTACAGCATTTGGATTGATTGTAGTGAATATAGCACGCACCAGTTCACCTGTACTGCTTTCTCCTCCTTAGCTCCGCAGTCTCACCAATGGTATTCTTGGGGCCCTCCTAATATGCAATGTAGGTTGTGTGCCTCTTGCTGGATTTATTGGAAGAAATATGGTGGCCTGAAAATGCCCACACAGACAGATGAAGATAAGCTGTCTTCCAGCCAACCAACAGAGGTAGGATTGTGTAGATAAACTTTTCTAAAACAAAACATGGTGCTTTCAAAAGACTGCTGTGATTTGATTATTTAATGGAATTTTTTAATGTATATATTCAACTTTGGTATTACAAAACTCAGTTTATTAATCCTTTTTCTATGTTAAGTAGATCTGTACAGTGCTCAGGACTTGCCATATCTTTATTTGACTACTCGTTGTATAAACAAGCATGTGCTTCCAGCATTTTTTGTGTACAAATGTAATTTTGTCTGTCAAATGGTGAGTTATCTCTGAAATGTTAAATCTACTATACAATATCTCATTTAGGATGGCATTATATATCCATTCTCAATGTAGCTGTCTGCTCTGTGGCTTACAGCTTCCAGCACAGGCCTGTTTTTTGTAAGGTGCTTAGGCATGATATGAATGTATTCTTGTGGGTTTGTGCAGCTGGGGATGTTTGGGTGCTGTGACTTAGATGTGCCTTACGCTCTCTGGGATGTTTGGGTGCTGTGCCTCAGATGTGTGTGTTACACTCTCTGGGATGTTTGGGTGCTGTGGCTCAGATGTGTGTGTTACGCTCTCTGGGATGTTTGGGTGCTGTGGCTCAGATGGGTGTGTTACGCTCTCTGGGATGTTTGGGTGCTGTGCCTCAGATGGGTGTGTTACGCTCTCTGGGATGTTTGGGTGCTGTGACTCTGATGTGTGTGTTACACTCTCTGGGATGTTTGGGTGCTGTGGCTCAGATGGGTGTGTTACACTCTCTGGGATGTTTGGGTGCTGTGACTCTGATGTTTGTGTTACTCTCTCTGGGATGTTTGGGTGCTGTGCCTCAGATGTGTGTGTTACACTCTCTGGGAAGTTTGGGTGCTGTGGCTCAGATGTGTGTGTTACGCTCTCTGGGATGTTTGGGTGCTGTGGCTCAGATGGGTGTGTTACGCTCTCTGGGATGTTTGGGTGCTGTGCCTCAGATGGGTGTGTTACGCTCTCTGGGATGTTTGGGTGCTGTGGCTCAGATGTGTGTGTTACACTCTCTGGGAAGTTTGGGTGCTGTGGCTCAGATGTGTGTGTTACTCTCTCTGGGATGTTTGGGTGCTGTGGCTCAGATGTGTGTGTTACACTCTCTGGGCTGTTTGGGTGCTGTGGCTCAGATGTGTGTGTTACTCTCTCTGGGATGTTTGGGTGCTGTGGCTCAGATGTGTGTGTTACACTCTCTGGGATGTTTGGGTGCTGTGGCTCAGATGGGTGTGTTACGCTCTCTGGGATGTTTGGGTGCTGTGGCTCAGATGTGTGTGTTGCACTCTCTGGGAAGTTTGGGTGCTGTGGCTCAGATGGGTGTGTTACTCTCTCTGGGATGTTTGGGTGCTGTGGCTCATATGTGTTCGTTACGCTCTCTGGGATGTTTGGGTGCTGTGGCTCAGATGTGTGTGTTACACTCTCTGGGATGTTTGGGTGCTGTGGCTCAGATGTGTGTGTTACACTCTCTGGGATGTTTGGGTGCTGTGGCTCAGATGTGTGTGTTACACTCTCTGGGATGTTTGGGTGCTGTGGCTCAGATGGGTGTGTTACGCTCTCTGGGATGTTTGGGTGCTGTGGCTCAGATGTGTGTGTTGCACTCTCTGGGATGTTTGGGTGCTGTGGCTCAGATGTGTGTGTTACTCTCTCTGGGATGTTTGGGTGCTGTGGCTCAGATGTGTGTGTTACACTCTCTGGGAAGTTTGGGTGCTGTGGCTCAGATGTGTGTGTTACTCTCTCTGGGATGTTTGGGTGCTGTGGCTCAGATGTGTGTGTTACACTCTCTGGGATGTTTGGGTGCTGTGGCTCAGATGGGTGTGTTACGCTCTCTGGGATGTTTGGGTGCTGTGGCTCAGATGTGTGTGTTACGCTCTCTGGGATGTTTGGGTGCTGTGGCTCAGATGGGTGTGTTACGCTCTCTGGGATGTTTGGGTGCTGTGGCTCAGATGGGTGTGTTACGCTCTCTGGGATGTTTGGGTGCTGTGGCTCAGATGTGTGCAGTACGCTCTCTGGGCTGTTTGGGTGCTGTGGCTCAGATGTGTGTTACACGCTCTGTGTTCTCTCCCGCAGGAGTCGCATGTCCGAACTCACCTGTCCCGGCAGGCCACGCAGGGCACCCCGGTCCGTAACACGGGCAGTCCCAAGTCGGCAGTGAAAACACGGCAGGCTTTCTTTCTGCACACCACCTGTTGGACAAAACTGGCCCGTCAGGTCTGCAAAAATACCCTCCGGCTGCGGCAGGCAGCGCGACGTCCCTTTGTCCCTATTAACTGTGCTGCCATTAAGGCAGAATGTAAGATGTTTTTTTAATTCTTTGTTCTGCGTGCTGTGCTTCCCACCCATTTTTGTCTTTTAATTTTATTTTCTTTTTCAATAAACATTTCTTGTCTATACGCTTTTGCTTTTCATTTTTTTTTCCATTTGTCCAGCATATTATTGACACATTGGATAAAGTCTGGTTGCCTTGAACAGATCTTAGGCTGTGGGAACATTTCAAATTAATTAAAAAGGGGATAACTATTACCTCATTCACTTTCAAAAATTGACAGTAGCAAAAATGGGGAGCAGTTAGAGAAAATCAGTGCCACAACATAGATTCTTCCTACTAGGCAGAATGAAAGAAGTGTGCTTTTCTGTTGTTTTTTATTCTTTGCTGAGCAGAACCTATAGATCTGTACATGTTGTACTTTTTTCAGTGAGATTGGTCAAAGAATCAGGAGCTGGGGTTTCATAATAATTTAAATGTGGTGTGCAATACAGTCCTTTGTCACTGTGACAATCAGATGGTGGTGATAGCCACGTTTATTCATCATAGTTGCATCATTTTGTTTTTTTCTGTTCCAGTTTTAAATTTTAATTCCAAATAAAATTCTCCATTATACTTTTTTTTTTGTTTAATAGCCAAAATAGAAAGATCTGATGAATTTCTAGTTGTATGACAAAAGGCTATGAGTTTTTGTAGATAGCGATAGTAAGTCTCTTTACCTGCATATGTGTGTAAATTCTGCTGCAAAGTCACTGAATATTTCAACAGCTTTTGTATCTGCACTGGGCACATTGTTTTACTGTTCACCCTGTCTGGCTATGATTCCCAGTCTTCCATAGGTACTGTTCTTGGAGCAGATGCTTGGTATTCCAGGATGAGGCATGCTGGCTCATTGTACTGTCAATTGTATTAGAATTGAAGAGAACTTTTAAGATCATTAGATGTAGGGTTTATAAGCATGTTCATTAGATTAACACTAAATGTTTTCCCAGCATACTTATCTGGGATGCAGATGATGTCTGCTGTGTTTATAAGAAATTTACTCCACAGAGGCTTGAAATATGATTTTGAGTAATTATTTTCCCTTTATGTACTTCAAGACCAGCCATTGTGCATATGCAAACTCTTCAACTACTTCTGCAGTACTCCAGAACTGGCTGAATATTTCTGTTCATTGTCCTTGTCTAATTTTTTAGTTGTTCGTTCTTCTTTTAAATCTGTGCAAGTCAGGAAAAACTTTCAGATTTCAGGAAACTATGTGTCGACTGTGTGAATAAAATGAGCTGTTCTTCATGGAAGAAGTATATCTAAAGATGGATTAAGATTATCTTTTTTATCTTCAATCCAAAATAAAGGTTACTTTCTGATAGAAAGGTATTGTACCTTAAAATTTGTGTTTCTGCTGAATCATGGAGGAAAATTCAGAAGTTCACTTGAACCTTATATCTTTTTATCCATATTCATACTTTTTCTCACTCATTGCAGTAAAAAAAATTCAAAAGATGAAACTTTTGTTTAAGGAGAAGAAAAAAACAGAAGAAAAAATTTAATCCAACTGTTAATTGTTTATACTAGGATGTGTTCAGCCTTTAAAGAGAGGTGTGAAATGCTGAGCTTTTCAGTAGGAAATAGTAATTCTTGCTTCAACTGGCAGTGCTGTGAGTGTTTTCTCTTTGCTTCTTTGAGTGAAAGAGTTCTAAATCAGATTAACAGCAAGAGTAGAAAGACTTTTTTTCCCCTGTAGTGTCTCTCTTTCATGATTCTTTTTGCTTAAGCAAATTTTGGACCTTGTTGTTTTGTCTTTGAATTCTGATGCTTCCTGATTAGACCTAACATATGTTGAAGAAAAAAAAGTCATAATTGTTAATGATTTTTGAACACAGCATTAAAATAATGTTCTAACAGTGGAAACTTAATTATACCCCAACTAATTTAAGTCACATTTCTTCGTATACACACACATATCTACAATCCATGTTCTGTTTCTGGCAATCTGTCTTTCTGTGGAATCACTACGCTGCTTTTACCTGCATTGACATTGTCATGTTCTTGCTCTAGTAAAGGCAAAAAAGTAAAGAAAAAAATATTTTCTAGTTTTATTCCTGTACTATCATCTGGTGACCTGTTCTCAGTGCACTCTATAGATTTTAATGTTGTACCTAAACAGTCTCTCTTTTCCTGTGAATGTCCTGAATCCTTTTCTAAGGTTATCTTGAATTTTTGGATTTTTGGATTTTTCAACAAGATCCTTAATTAGCAGTAATGACTTCCTATGCTGGATCCACTGAGTAATTACAGTATTGAATGAATATCTGTGTTGGTGTTAGAAATGTTGCACTCATGCTTAGCCAATAACCTGGCCAGAGTACCAGGTCACTCATGATGTGATATGGCATGAGATGGTTACAAGGCCCAAGAACTGATTTGGAATTTGTTTTCCGTGTTGGTTTGCTGCAACTTGAATCTAATGGCTTCTTAGATGCTTTGTCAGACTCACCTGACTCTGTGTGTGCCAAACCAGTTCTTGAAAACGTAACTGCATTTCCCAACTATATTGCATTAGGCACCATAACAACACTCAGAAACCATAAAATCTGAAGACAGAAGGCATGGTGGGGCACTTATCCCAGCTGCCTACCAGGTTTTATGCCCACTTAATCTTGTGCAATTTGTTAAAGTGCCAGGTTGTAAATGAAACTGATTCTCAGATCTGAGAAAGACTGTCTGAACAAGTGTGTCACAACTCAGTCATAAAATAAATTGGTTTTTGCATTCCACCTGTGTACCTGAATGCATCTGCAGGTACTTCTCATGTCTTGGAGGAGGATGGAAGCTTCTGGGAATGATAACCTAAGGCCCAAGCATCTTTTAGATGAAAACCAGTGTTTGACAGAATATTTTCTCTTATTGAACATCCACTCACATCCTCTCCCTCAGCCCATTATATCCACAGGCAGAAAACAAGGTCCTATTATGTGTTCTTTATTCCTTCAGACAGTGCAGAGAATTAGACTTTCCTCATTAATGAAGCCTATAGCATGACCCCTGCTCAGATGCCAGCAGGAGGTAGTGGAGAGGATGCATTTACATCCCAGTTCAATCTCGGGATGGCCACCAGGAGCTTGAGAAGGCACAGCACCTCCTGCTAGGAGCACAAAGCATCATGGAAAGCTCAAACTTTGTTCTGTCTGAACTTTAATAGACTCACTGTGGTTGGTGACAATAAACTTGTCTGATGGTTCTTCAGGAATAATTAGAATTGGTGAACTGCTTTGGTAAGATGAAATTGTTGTGGTCTAAATCTCATGCACTCCCTCCTTTTTAGTTTGAATATATTGCATGGTGTCTTTAGAAAGTTAAGCAAGACCATCCTATCTGGGGAAGGTCTCTTAATTAGAGAAAGGCAAAGTGAGCATTCTTCTCTGCAGTCACTGACGAGACTGGATCTGTTTGCAGCTCACAGGCAGGTCGATAAATGCCTGGCAGTGAGCCATGCGTCTGTAAACATTATTGCTTCAGCACAGGGAGACTTTTGAGGGATTTTATTTTTTTCATTCCTTGGATATAGTTTTATCACTATAACTATATATATTAATTATAGTAATTTAGATCTGGATAACCACATGCTGCCTGTGTAGACATGATTGTCAAAATGTTTTCAGTGCATGGTAATATATTATCTGTATAATATATGTATTGTTATCTGGAAATGGGTGTACTGATTATGATGAAAATTTGTTATACATTTAAATCTTCAGATTTATTAACAAATATGGTACATAGTACTTGCTAGTGATCTAGTTTGATGAAACAAAGACAAGTGAAAACAGTAGAATATGCAAAATATTACTGATTTGTCTTTTTAAGCATAAAGTTTGTATTTTACTGACATAAAGCTACCTATTCATCTGAATTGAGTAACATTTATGGGTATTGGTTCACAAACTATGTTTTGCATCCTTAATTTTGACAGCTATGGAAGAGCTTTTAGCTGTATCTAAGATGAAAATATTTTCACTGTTGTTATCTTTGAAGGCAATTTGTGCCAGATTTTAATAGCCAGCAAAAAAAATTGACAGAGCATATTATTTTTTTTAAAGTTTCTAAGAATACAATTCAGGGAATACAGTACAGATGATCTGCTTTTTCACAGAGATATGATGGAATGTCAAAGAGAAATAACTTGTTAATGAGAGTCTCTCTAAGCTTAAGAGATCTACAAATCTAATTTTTTTAAAAAGTAAATAATTAGAAAATACTTTCATTTCTAAAAGCACAGCCTCATTTGTTATCATCTTCTTGGCATTACTGATTTTATTTACCTCTGTAATGCCTACATCAGTTATCATGCTTGGCAGCTTTAAAGCCTTGTAAAAAATGTGTTTCACACTCTGGTTTGTAATGTTATTTCCCAGAATTTTTGTAGTTGTGCTGTGTCCTCTTTAGGGTTATGGTGCCCCAAACTATGTGCACTTCAAGATACAGATTTCCCATAATTTAAAAAAGCTATGTTTTCTATTTTCCTGTCATCATGATTTCTAACATTCTGATTTTGATTTGTTTTTAGTATTGTCTAGATATTTTTAGAAAGCTGTTGATGCTGACTTCATGAATACGATTCAGCTTTGTGATAGTGTAGAAGCTATCATTATATCTATATATTACATTGATTTTACTTCTTCAGAATTCATTTACATGCAGTACTTGATGCTGCTCCTGTCCTTTGCGATCAGTTTTAGCTTTGATTATGCTCAGAAATTTCTTATCAGGAAGTTTTAACTCTCTAATCAACTCTTTTGCTGCCCTTTTATATGTTGAACAGCAGAGATAATTTGGGGATTACATAGGCAATTAATTTTAATGAGGTTTTAATTCCTGAAAAAGCCTCTTTTACCCTCTAACAGCTGAACAGCAGAGGTCTTTGGTGACATAGTTTGGTAAAAACTCTCTGAAATGCCAAATTGGATGCCAGATCAGCTGCATGGGAGCAGGTCATGGTCCCCTCAGAGGATCCTTGCAGGCCTATGGGACTGGCACTTAGTGGTTTATAGGACATGTAAGTAGGAAGGGACCCTGGAGGTCTCTAATCCCACCTCTTGCATAAGGTTCATGTACTCATGGGCCTTTAGACCAGATGAGCTTTTTGTATCTCCACAGATGGAGACTGCACGACTTCTCTGGGCACCTGCTCCAGTGTTTGATCAACCTCAGAGTAAACAATCTTATTCTTGTATCTAACAATCTCCTGTCTCCCAGCCTGGCTGCTGCCACAGACAGGAACAGTGTGTTGTCCTGTCCCTGTGTTCCTCTGGGCTCAGTGTCTCTGTGCTCTGCTGCTGGGAGGCTACAGGTGCCAACAAGGTGTCCCCTTGTCCTTCCCGTCTCAAGGCTGCCCAGACCCAGATTCCCTGGGCCCTGTATGTCCTGTGCTCAAACAACTAATCTGTCAGCTGGCCCTGCTCCTGTGTGCCTGTATCTCTTCTGTGGTGGGGACCCCAGAGCTGGACACGGGCTCTGGCCGTTGTTTGCCGTGGACTGAGGGGAGAGGTGACCTCCCTCCCTGGCTCTGCTGGGCGTGCCTGTGCTCACGAGGCCCAGCACGCCATCGTCCTTCCTGCTGCAAGGACACACCACCGAGTCACGAGAACACACTAAACTTGTTTTCCCTTCCAAGGTCCTTGTTGGCTCTCTTGACGTTTCCAAATTTAACTATGTGCCTCTATTAATAATGCAACCTTCTGGCACTCTGCAGACCTACTTACTGGAGAATGTTACCACATTTGCCCTGGTTTTGTTCTCTTGAACCAAGACCATTTAAGCATTCATTAAACACCAGCAACATGTCTGCTCAACAGTTTGGATGAATTCCACTTGGTCCTGGTAACTTGGTTCTACTGGTTAACCAGTTTGTTTTGAATTATTTCCTATGGACGCTTCAACAGTTCTCAGTGAAACAGTTCTCATACTTTCCTCGTGAAAGTATTTTGGAAGTGAGCTTCTTTAAGTGCTTTTGCAATGAACAGTGATACAAGGAATGCATTTGGCTTTTCTGCCATGCCTTTATCTTTCTTGTGTATTTTCCTCACACCTTGATAATCTATTGCTACAGACACCAGCACACTTTCTCCTTTTGCTATGTTTGAAAAATATACTAAAAAATATCAGATTCCTTCTGGTTATAAAAGTTTTTTTTTTCATAGTTTCCATTATTTTACTGATCTTACTAAGATTTTTATTGCTTGTATAAAAGATCATATTTGATTTTAGGACTTGCTTTAAATTTTGGGAATTTTGATAGCTTCCTGCCCAAATTTTATTCTCTGGTTTTACACTTGAGAATGATGCACAATACAACTTTTGTGTTTTTCTCTGTGGTCTGCATAAAGATCATAAACTTTATTATACTTTTTATGGGAGCACCTTATTGTGGATCAAAATTTGCTGCTGTTAAACATACTTTACTGTTTCAATAGATAGGTGTGCTTTGGAATACTCACCTTTGATGAACACGCTTTATCTCAAGCATGTAAATTGTGCTCTCCTTGCAGTATGTATTCCCAGTCAGCATATAAATACCATGACATGATTCAATACCCTTTTGTACAGCGAAGACACGTAGATGGAAAATTTTCTTGCTAATTACTTCTTAGGTGATGCTTTGCTGTTCTCAAAGTAGCTATAAAATACTGTATAGCCTCTGCTTATTTTACTGAGGGAGTCAGTGGAGACACATCATTCTGCTCCACCACTTAAAATATTTCAGGTGTTTTGCAGTATTAAAAATATTCCAGGCACCAGGGTTGTGCTTTTTGTGGTTTTTTTTTTTTTTTTTTCCTGAGCACGGTATGTTTTGTGATTAAGAAAAAAATAACAAAATAACAAAATACTTTGTGTACTCAGCACTGGGGCTCTGGAACCTCTGAAACCCATTGGTATTTCCAGAATTTTAGGTAGGTTCCTTAATCTATTAAAGTAAGTTGTGCTTTGTCTGCTGCACTGAAAACATCTTCTTGAACATCTGAAATACTTCTTACAGTCATTGCTGTGCATTCACAATCTTCATGATTTTTGCACAATCTAGATTAGAATCAATAAAGGGATTGTAAATTCCTCTACATGGTGTCTTATCCTCTTCCTGTTACTGTTTACTCTGTCTCATGTGCTGGAATGAAGCAAACAGGAAGAGTTTGGTGAAACACAGGAAGGAGTTGCAATTATAACCTATTTATAATGTGTCCCTTCTGTAAAACTTGTAGGTAGGTATTTGTGGGAAGTTATTCCATTTGAGAGAGCTCCTGATCTATATAATCACTGTATGAATGCAATTTTGTCCACAACAGAATACCTGTATTCTAGGGATACTGGAAGCTCTCTATAGGGGTTCTAATGTGCTCTTGGAAGACAGATAAGCCAATCATCCTGAATAATTAAAAAGAAAAAAAGACACGGTCTATTTCCAGTCGTCTTGAAATTATTTACTGAAACCTGGTGCCTTGTGAATTTTTGCCTTAAGTTGACTGACTTCATTGTCTAAGCATGAACCTCTTTATGTTAACACTTTGTGTTTGGGACATGTGGATGGAATCTCTGCTTGTGTGATCACAGTAGCAGCAGGAAATTTAAGGCAGTTGCTGCGCTGCTGGTTTTCACGTACTTAGCAGAAAGTTACAATCTTTTAGACCTTTGAGCTCTGTAATACTTGGTTACAACTGACCGTTTTGTTGAAAAGTTTACAGTGAAGAGTTGTATGACAAAAATCAGTAGTCCCAGCTTTAAATCCTTAACTCTGTTTTGCCCCATTTAGAGACAGAGAAGCTTGTGGAAAAAAAATAAAATTCAATGTATATAGTTTTTAATAGCCAAAACTGCATTTTTTAGTGTTCATATTTTCATCTGTGTTCCATTTGCCTGGCTATCTCCAGAAAGACTTTGTAAGCAAGAATTACAATCTGACTGGTGTTAAAACTTGTATTAACTTAAAAAAAAATATCACTTGCATGAAAGAGGACATGTCCTGCTTTTAAATATTCATTATTAGAAGTATTGATGATAAAAAGGAGACTCTAAAAGGTGGGCTAAAATTAAAAAAGAAAGTTGTGTTAAAAATGCAAGTCAGAAACTGGTTGGTGTATCCTAAATCTGTTTGTAATAGTAAAATATTTAAACTGAGCTTTATTCTTTAAAATTCTCAGATGCAGATCGACATTGTGAACTTGCTGGGAATCCTCTGAAGATAAAAAGCACCAGAAAACCACTGTCATGTATCATTGGGTATTTAGGTGCGTATCTGCCTCCAGAGAATAACAAACCAAATGAACATTCAGTATGTACTGAACCTTCATAATCTGGTATGCACAGAGAGATTTATGCTCTTAGTAACATGAAAAAATTCTGAAGTTAATAAATTAATAATAATGGTGGTCCACTATGAGTTTCAAAACTGCATGCTTGAACTTGCAGGATATAGGCAGAAGTCCTCCTGATACTGGTTTAAAGTGTCAGAGTGAAACCTGATGTAATTTAGAATGTGAAAAATAGTCCGGGTTTCTAAATAAAAATAATAACTGTTCAAAGGGGAGATTCTTAGTATGCTCAGGGCTGCTCTACTGTGCCCTTTGTATCCATTTTCAATACTACTTTTACTCAAAAGCAGGGGACCTCAGCCACACTAAGACGTATACCTTGTAATTTGATGACCTGAGTTTAAAAGGGGCATTGAAATGTGTACTGAGTTCGCAACCAAGGGGACAATGAACCTATAAGTAAATGGGGAGAGGAAATATTCTAGTAATAGCGATTCCTTGCAATGGGCCATCAGTGACTGTTAAATATTTGCACAGTCATATAAGAATTGTGGTAACCCAGAGGCTGTTAATCCTCAAAAGAATACAGAAATCCATCCGTTGATCAGAGAAGCAGTGAATAATTCTGCTGTGTATTAATCCTGTTCTACAGAAGTGAACTCTACAGCTGAGTGTAGAGCTTAGTCTAGATGTTTTGCTCATAATTTCAGTCACCAGGAGGTTTTTTTTTTGTACCAGATCAAAGTAAACAGTAAGTCTCTTGCCTTACTGAAATAGAAAACAGCTATTAATGTAGTTACGACTGTTCTTCCAGGACATCAGTTTTGTCAAAATATTAACTTCAAGAATGTGAGTAATGAGGAATTAATGCCATTCTCACTGAATTTTGATTCCTCCTGCCCTGGAGTTTAAGAAAAAAGCCAGGGATAATTCCCTGCAGACGTCCCAGCTGTGTGTGTTATGTTTGTTGAAAGGACTGCTTTGGTTGACTTGGTGGAGTTGTGGTTGTGAGGGGGGAAGCTGGACAGGGGATGGTGCATCCAGCTGACCTGTCTGCATCTAAAGAAGAAAGGGTAATGTGGAAACTGAGAAGACACCACATGTTTTTAGTGCCATGTTATATAGCCTTTGAGGAGTTGTCTTGACCCCTCTGGGAGTCTAAGTCTTTAGGTTTCATGTGAGTAAATGGATGAATAGTGTCAGGCAGCATTTTGTGAGCTTACATGAAGCTCTAGTAGAAGATTAACAGTGCTAAAATATGCCTGGTATCTGTAGTGTCTGCTTAGAATTTGACTGTCTGGGAAGCAACAGTGTCTCACTACAGCTGAGGAAAACAATGTGTGTTACAGGCATATGAAGTGAACCCAGTGCAGTTACCTGAATTTGCTTTATAGGGATGGCTAGAAAATGGCTTTTTGTTTGCCATGTAGGTTGGTGAAATTTTTTTTGTTTAGTTTGTGATATTTTTAGTTAATTTGGGATTTTTGCAGTTTCAGTAAAGTAAGTAAATATTGCATTATTTTTCTCATAAAATTATTATTATATATCGTGTCATAACTTCTATAGGAGGCACTTGTTTACTTTTTAAGATTCATGCTGTGCCATTCTCACAGAAATTTATTGGCATACGATTAACAGTGTGTCAGGGCACTACTGTTTTCAACCTTTTTGGTAAGGCAGGGAGGATTTCAGTGCCCTGCACATCCTGGGTCATCACTTCCCTTTACCCTTGTTCTGCATCTTGGCTGCAGGTTCCACAGGTGAGGTAGGACAAGCATTAAAATTACGCCTTGTCCTCTCGAGCTGGGGCTAATCCCCTGCAATCTCATCAGTCATCACTGTACTCCCTAAAACAAAACTGCTGTGGTGAACCCCTGGCTAATTAAATGTCCTATATTACCTCCTAGTTATGAGGAAACCAGGCTAACACCTCAGCTGGGATACATGTTGAGGAGATGAGGTGACAGAAAGGTGTAGCTGCCTAATCTCCTCTGGAATCCAGGATGTTTATTGAGGTGATTTGGTAGAAGACTTTAGCTTCTCTTTGTTTACATTGGGTTTTTTATTTTTTTACCCTACTGACATAGTGGAAAAGGGAGAAGTTTTTAATGTTGTTATTGTTATTTACTTGCTTGAGGCTGAAATCTGGTCCTATAAAATGGGTTCCTAATATGTTTTTGAAACGTTATCTCTTACTCCTATTTATTTTTATTTCAGAATGTGGCTGATTGGTTATTTGCTACTGGTCATGAGATAATTTGAATGCTATAGTCAGTTCTCTGAGAACAAGGTGCAGCTGGCTAGAAGATTTTCAGTGAAGTGCTAGGCAATAGAACAAGGATAAGAGCAGCAGGAATTAAAAGATTTTGATAACTATTATTCCATAATATGATTATATGAATGGGTAAGAGGCAAAACCCCTGAAATGCCTCATTACTCTGCTTGGGTGTGGTGAGGCAGCTGGTTATAAAGTGCTGATCTAAAGCATGAAAATATTTGAAGCAAGTCTGTATGTAGAGGAGGAGTGAAGTAAGATGTGAAGGTCTGCACAGGAAGGACTCAGTCTGTTGGGAAGTGGTCCTGGCTGTTTAACTGAGTTCCTTTCTAGAACTTAAATGTAGAGCTTGGTATTGCTACCTTCCTCTACTGCAGAAAGAGAAAAGACAGCCTTTGCGGTAAGCTAATGGAGGATTCATGACTTCTGAACTGAATACAAGTCAAAGGAAGTAAATGCTTCCTTCCTCAATTGTTTGCTCACCCTGAAAATCTAAAATTGCTTCTATAGGTTGCCGATGAAAGGAGATGGAGTTCTCATATGTTGGTGCAACTGCTGAGATTATTGTGGCTGCTACTGGAGCTCTTTGGCAAATAAAATAATATTTTAGTGTTGTTAGCCCTTGGAATCTACCATTTCCTTCAGAAAACTGGAAAAGCTTGCTAAATGAACATTTTAGAATGCAAATTCCAATTACCTTCAGCAAAAGGCGCAAGTGTATCTATTTCAGTTTAGAGTTTTGCCTTAGCAGTCAGTGGTGTTCATAACATTAAGCATGCCTGTGTTCCCATTTTAGTAATAAAACAAAATATGAGATGCTTGTTCCCCACAGCAAGAAAAATGGGACATGCCATGAAATCTTTTCTGTATGAAAAGCAGATGAATTCTGCAGTGAATGGCTGTAAAAAGCTCTTATCTAATTAAGTGGTGGGAAATTTGATGACGTCAGATCTACAGCTCTGCCCTGAAGTGGCTGGTTACCTGTGCCTTTCCTCTCTGCTGTTCTAATACTTGCCTGTGTATTTCTCTGCCCTACTGTTTCTCACCTGACCCTCTTGAAGGTTCTCGTGGGAGTGTGCTCATGCTTGGAGAGTGTGATTGCGAGCCCCAGCCAAAGCAGTGGTGAACAATTAAGCTAAGTTTTTTCCAGTGTGAAAATTGTTGGCATTGTCTCTTCCTGGCAGGCTGTTCCAGTACGGCCTGGCCAAGGCCATGAGGCTGAGAGCTCCAGGCAGGGCAGGCAAGCACTTGGGTATCAGACTTTGGGCATTCCTGAAGGAGGAAAAAACATGCTATTGCAGTGGGCTTTGACTTTATGCAGTGGTTTCTCTTTCTCCTGAATGATAGCCATGGACGGCAGAGGCTGGAGAGGCTCCTCCTTGGATACCTGGCCTCACTGTAGATTTTGTATCTTCCCAACTTCTGTGCTCCATTTGATAAACAGAAAAGCAGAAAGAAGCACTTTTCAGGAGGTGTAAACTTGGGCTGCAAGTACTTAATTTTTGCATTCTGATCTCACATGCCTTGGGCAGCTGACTCTGCTGATCTGACTCCCAGCCCTTCTGCCCTCACCTTCTCAGCCTCTTCTGCTGCCTGGGGTCATCAGAGGGCTGCTGTAATTGGGCTGCAGATGCCTCATAACCTGCACAGTGCTGGCAGCTGGTGCCCTGCAGCTGTGTCAGAGGGACAGGACCTGCCCTCGGGCAGCTGACTTCCTACACAAGTCTGGGTTCATCCAAGGCTGGCCACGGTGGTGGCATTTTGAACCCAAATATGTGATGGGAATTAGTTAATTGCTTCAGCAAATTCCTGGTGAGGGACCAGCAGACTTGGCCAAGGCTTCCTTTTGCCACTTTTATCTGGCAGATAACTGAGAAATTTCCATGCAGCTGTGTCAGCTCCTGGTAAACACAGCAGGTGCCACACTGCAATGTGCTGGCCAGATGTGCTGCGCGCTGCTTCTTACCCCCTTTATTCCTCTTTCTCCAAAATAATCTTGCTCCATTAAACAGATACTCTGGGATGTTTGAAGCTCCCCAATAAGGGGAACTATGGAAGTGTTCCCACTGCAGTTTTGGGGTAGTTTTTGCTGCAGAGCCCTACAGCATCTGGCTCCCTGACTCCTGCACCTTGTGACCCATGTGTGGGAAGATCCCCTAAAGCTTGTTATTGTGACAGAAAATACTGACTAGCTTGAGGTATTGAGATAGTTTCACTACAGTAAGATGCTTTTATGTGCATGCTAAAACCTGTGGTTGTGTAGCTTCAATACAAATCTCAAAAGGGTGTGAAAATATAAACACACCCATTTCAGACTGTTTTGTATTTATTAGATCTTCACCCTCAAATCCTTATGTATCTGCACTGTGGAATTGAACTTGCGTAACGTAAAGTGAAATAGATCTTTCTTGGAGGACTTGTGGGTAGTAGGACTTGTGTTGTTCAAGGTCTTGTAAACACACAAGTGCAGAAGGAACTTTCTTTTTGCTGAAAATCAAAAGTAAATTTCATATGTGGAACAGATTCTTTTATTTATCTTAAAATCAAGTAGATATCATTTCTCTCTCTCTTTTGTCTCAAACAGAGATACATCCTGCCGTGAAACCCAGTGTAATCAGGTCAACACCAAGCCTTCAAAGTCCAAGTGCAAAACGACTGCTTGCACCCTCCAACCACTCTTCATTAAGTATTTTGGGGAAAAGAAACTACAGCCATCATAATGGGCTTGATGGTATGTGAAAGAATATAAATGAAATATTCGTTAACTCTCTGAATTGAAAAACTTTCTGTGAACCTGAGGTAACTTTAAATGAGAGGGTACAGACTTAGAAAAATGTAAGATATGGACGGCATGTTTATAGCATCAGTGCAATGAATAGTGGTGCCTATTCATTGGATAAAGATATAGTAATACCATCTCTTACAAAAACTCCATTTACCATTTTTCCTACTGATCTTAATTTACCGAAAAAGGATGAGAAAATAATAAAACAAATTTGATGAAGGCAGCGATGCAGCATGTTTTATTTTGGCTTTTTGCATTGCACCTTAGAAAGCCACTGTCCTTGCAGAGGAGGAAGCAAAAGGTGTGTCACAGAGGTGCAGGAGAGGCTTTTTCTGTACACTGTGCAGTGCCAGAGGTGACTTTTAGGCCTGGTGTATCCAGCCACTTCATTACAACTCGGTGCAAACTGAGAGTACGAATGAATCTGCATGAAAAAAACCCAAAAAAACCCAGACAAAAAATAGGATGGAAATTTGTGGGTAAGACTAACTTTTCTCAAATAATCTTTATTCTTCATTCTGAAAAGTGACTGTACATTACTGATGATTTCTTTTTTCTTTACCAAACAAAGATTTTTTTCAACTCTAACTGCAGACAGTTTTACCTTATCCAAATAAGAGGAGAATCCAGCAGAATATGTTTATGCTAAAAGAAAATGCATGCATGCATTCCTGATATCTCTTTGTTAGATATAACTTCTGTAAACCATTAGCTTATTTGTTCTGTAATTGAATAAGGTTATTGAGGGTAGAAATCTGTCAGATGTTGGGCTCTCAAATAGACTGTTCAGGAGATGATGTTCACAAAAGAGGTGACTGTCTGCTTTCATGCTTCACAGAATAGGTTGAAGCAGAAAGGAGAGGAATTGTCTTTCAGACAAGCTCATAGAAATAGTATTCCAAATAAAGGGAGAAAAACTTGATTCATTACCCATCATCTTCCCCATAATAGTGTTTTTCTGGCACTGTAAACACTACTTGTATACTGCAGTGAAAACACCTACTGTACATTTAATAACACCTAGATGGGAATCATGACATCCTTTGACAAGAAGTGGTTACTGAGAATACACAGAAGAGAGGATTGCTTGCTCTTCTGCTCAGCATGCAGCTATTACACCACAGACAAACAACATTCATGGCAGCACAGGCTCTTCAGGGGACCAAGGTGACACCATGGGAGAAAATATTGCAGCTGGAAGAAAATATGATATCTGCATTAGTAGGCAGAGCCATAAATGCATAAATGCTGACTTTCCACTGCAACCTTTGAAGGTGGAGTTCTGCATGGATGGCTTAGTAGTTGCTGCATGAGAATGTGAACAAAGGCCTTCCCCTCCACCAATGCTGGCCCTTAGACTGGACTCTCCATGTAAGCTCTGAGTGATGAATTAGTTGCCCTTGGATGTAAAGATGATCACTGAATGCTTTCAGTTCGAAAATAACTCAAAGTTGAAGTCCAACCCTTAACTCAGCACTGCTAAGTGCTAAACCCAACATGCCCCAAGTGTTAAATGCCTCCAGGGATGGTGGTGACTTAATTGCTTCCCTGGGCAGCCCGTTACACTGCTGGACAATGCTTTCAGTGAAGTAGTTTTCCCTAATATGCAACCCAAACCTTCCCTGGCATCACTTGAAGCTGTTTCCTCTTGTCCTATAACTTCTCATCTGTGAGAAGAGACTGACCCCCATCTTGTTGTAACCTGCACATTTCTCCAGCAGAGAAGGCTGTAGCAGTAAGTTCGAGGTAATTATTATGATTAAGCCCCTCCTTATGTTTCTGTAAGGAGGCATGCTTGGAAGCCTGCAAAATTTTCTTTCTACTTAGTATGGATGTTCTCCTCAAAGTAAAGAGTGTGTAAAACCAGTCATTAGCTACACCAATTAGTGTGTATCAAACAGTCAGCTGTGTTAAGGCAATTTGCACAAAATAACATCTAATTTGAAAAAGTAGTATTGAGAACTGCAAGTTCTGCATTGCTTTAGGAGATATTTCTGCTTATCTGTTTCCTGTGAAAACAGCATACTGGAAAGCATATATCCTAAATAAGTGAAATCTGTACATTTTAGTGCAAAAATTACTATCTTAGTATTAAAAATGGCTATTTTGGTTATTATTCTTGCCACTTGCCACTCTCTTTAATTAAAATGTGGAGAAATGTAAATAAAACGCAATCAAAAAAAATAGCAAACCAGTAGTAATGATTGTCAACAGCATAGATTCCATTCCTTCTACTTAAAACTGATTACCTTCAATGCTCACCATTTACCTCCTCCTCAGGTTATTGGTAAATGTAATTTTTTTTGCTTGTGTTTTATCCAGTTTCTCTTCAATACCAGATCAGCTTGGGCAGTGGGGGTTTCTGTGTCATTTCCCTGACCACAGTGTACTATTTGTGCAGTGAAAGGTTTTGCCAGCCACAAGAGTTTTTGTGTTACTATAAATACACTAAAAAGCTTTTTTGATTCCAAAATACAATCAATTGCTGCAGGTTTGATTGTGTTGTATCAATTAACAGTATCCAGAAGGCCTGATATGGAGATGATGACAAATTCTGCCTTTTAGTGCATACTTTGGTGAAATGAGCAAACAAAAAGGAGCACGGGGAATTGATATAAAATCTCATTTGCCGTTTTCATAATGTTAATATTATTGATATGTAAATGTCTGCATTTTCAAGTTTACTTTTTTTCTAGTAGTATTAGATATTTGTTGTGAGAAAGCCACATAACTAAATTTATTTAAGATATACAATATTTCACAGCATTCAAATAAATGTTGCTTAGGCTTGTGCAAATATATATTTAGATTAGCATAATTTAAGTCAATCTTACTGCCTAGATGAGTGCCTTATTTTGGCACAATTTCTTTTTAAGCAAATTAATAATTACTTGCTTGGAATATAGCAGTACATTATGGAAATGCCACATGTTTATGCCTCTTTGGGGAAGTGGGGGAAGATTATGAGAAACATCATTAATATTTAGTTAAATGCTTTTAAGAGTAATAGACAAGAATATGACTAACATTTCTTATACAAGTCTTACATTGTCTTGAGTTCTGCTTTTAGCCAATGCAGCACAAGATTCCCTTTCAGTTTTCCATGGATGCACCTCCAGAAAAGTTTTGGTGCAATTGATAAATGAGCTCCCTCATTTATCTTTTCTTAATGGGGATGTTGTGCTCTTATATCTTGTTATTGTCAGTCATGGACATGAATGGAATTGCTTTGCTTAAGCACTGTGTATTGTACCTAGAGAGAGGATCTTTTTGGTTTCTGTGTCCTGTATTAGGAGGAAGAGTTTTGCTGGATGGTCTTAGAAAAGTGGTTTTTATTTTATTTTCAAACAGCAGCAAATCTTGCATTCTGTAAGATGGAATAAAAAATACCAGTGAACTGACATTTTGCTGTTCTGGAAAACTCACAGTACTTTGAGAAGTTTCTGTGTAATATACATGCTGGAGCTTT
Organism: Anomalospiza imberbis; assembly: GCF_031753505.1. Lineage (NCBI taxonomy): Eukaryota > Metazoa > Chordata > Aves > Passeriformes > Viduidae > Anomalospiza > Anomalospiza imberbis. The sequence continues at coordinate 94,433,464 of NC_089683.1, forward strand.
TAACTGCTCTGAGATGCAGCATTTAAATTGCTGCTGAAATCAAAGTCAGCAGCAAAGATATTTAAGTGGTTCTCTGCGATGAAGATAGCCTCTTTCAAGTAGGAAAATTCCATCTTCAGAAAATCACGATGTTGCAGAAGGTTACAAAATGTATCCAATTTTGTTACTGGAGTTGATGATGGGAAGATTTAGGTGTGACTGTAAAGTGCTTTAGATATTATGAATCTGGTCTTTAAATTACAGTGTCTGAAATTATACCAAGCAATTACTTTCTCCCACAAGCTGCTTAACTGTGAGCAACAGTGCATCCAAGTAGTCAAATTTTATGTCAGCCTATTGTTTTGGCAGGGTGAGTAATGATAATTTTGCTTATAGTATTTGGAAACATCAGGTAGAGGTATTTTACACAAGAATAATCTCTGTCATCTGGCACGCATTTCCTTACCTTTCATGCATGAGAACCAGAATACCCACAGCATGTCCAAGGCATCAGCGTCACTAATGAGGTACAGAAATCTGTCAGTGCCTGTTGATACCATTTTCATATTGTGGACAAAAATAAAAGAACCAGCTTTTCATAGCTGAAGAGACTTGAATCAACAGCTCTGATCCTCCTTTCTTCCCTGCCATACCTTTAGTGCTGTATTTCAGTCTGAGATGTCCTGCTGTCTTCAAGAGGATTCTTTCAACAGTCAAATTTCTGTTCTGGAATATACTGAAGTGTGCAGCAAATACATGATGTATCTAGGCAACAATTCTGGGGTCTGTTTTCCTAGGAACCCACACATCTCTGGCCTGGCAGGATGAGAAGGTGACATGAGAAATTGGCAAATGGAGAAAAACCTCAAAAAGATGTACCTTCTTTCTTAGATACTGTTTTGGTCAATCCTTCTCTCTATGCTTATGACTGATGCTATTGGCTAGACAGGAGATGAGCAAGGTAGAAAGGCTTAATTTTCACTCCTAGTTTTCCATGGGGCATTTATGACAAACAGATGAAAATATAACCACCCTGACTGACATGAATGGAGACTAAAACCTTTCCTGTCCCAAATTTTATTGAAACAGAGGAAATAATTTTAACATGTTGCATTATAATTAAGTTCACATAACATTATGTGAAAGTACATTAAAGGGAAGGAGGTTTCACTCTAGGGTGGGACTTTTCAGCAGTGAGTGAGTTGTTTTTTTCTCAAAGGTGTCTGTTAGCACGATACTATGTTTTACTAGAGGCTGAGATGCTCTGCTATGGTGGTAGAGGAGCAGCATGGACTGCACATCACAAAACATCTGGTGGTCTGTTACTTTAAAAAAGAAAACCCTAAATTTTCTCTTTCTCACATTAATAAACTGTAAACCTACCAAAATTGTTATAAGCTTCATTTAACATACCAGTGATTTCCAACTGAAAGTGGAGAAATGAGTTGTGGCAAACAAGCTGCTATGTGACAATTTGCCATTTCTTCCATGCTAAAACACAAGGTATGATTAATGCTGGATTGTGTATACTCACTCTTCCCAAAAGTGAGAGACAAAAGCTATATATTGCTCCGCAGTCAGTTTTCCCTCTGAAGTTTGCTTAGGACGTGTGTTCTAGCTTTGGTCTTTGGTATAGCCAGAAAACACTAAAATATTCAGCTACAGATTTCTCAGTCAAATGTGTGCACTGATACTGATGGAAATGTGCACATGGAAAATAGATCTCTCAGGAAAAATTGATGCTGTGTTTCTGTCATTTACTGAGGAAAGCAAAGGAATATGAAAAGGTGTTTATGGCTCTTAGTTACTTCCCGAAATATATTGCTTTTATGCTTATATCATTATAGGAAATACCTAAGAGCTTAGTCCTGCCTTTCTATACAGAGTCATTAAAACCATCTCTGACCCTCAAGAGATTGACCTAACAACCTTTTTACATTTAAATTTTACAACTTGCACAAGAGTAGCCAATTTCTCTCTATTTTCACTGTGCAATCATCAGAAGCAATCATTTTAAATATTTATTAGGAAACTAAAATGCTCTAAAGCTTACATTTCTGTGGTTAGTAAATTCACTTGTTTTTGCAGAAGTACAAATGATGATATTTAAGATGATGAGCTACTGACAACTTCCAGAGCCCAAATAATGTGCCTGGAAAGTGACACAGGCTTAATTACCTGAGGATGTTACTGCTGACATTGTCAATCATTTGTAGAACTAAGCTTCTGCATCTCATGTTTGCAAGTATCAAGTAATTTCTTTTCCCTATTTCAATCTTTGTGTTATAAAACAGTGAGTTGATGATTCCCCACTTCCCTCTTCAGTCTTCATTTCTCCAAACCCAGTGATGGAAATTATATTGACTTAACATGAAAAATAACCAAGTAGGAGGAAAATACTTTTGTCCAAAAAATTAGAAGAGAAATATCTTTCCCCCCTAGAATTTCTTAAAATGGAGAAAATTATTTATTATCTCACAATGATAAATGTGTACATTGAATTTACATTACAGTTATCTTCCAAGTATTTGAGCTCCTTTGATTATAAATAAAAGCACAGTCTTCCATTCTCTGTCTGATGACTGCTTAAGCTGCAGGGTATTTTTCAGTGAGAAAAGGTAAGCAGTGTAATTTGGCCACAGGAGTGCTTGGGAGGAAGAAAAGCATTTCTGCAAACCCAGGTTTCCTTGGATTTCCTCTGAGAAAGAGCTGTTCCGAAGCATGTTGTGTATTTTTTTAAATACAAATAGCAATTACTTTTGTTATGCCAAAGTCAAAATACAATTTCCATTCAACTGAAATGCTCAGTTTTACTGTATCTTGAGAAATGTGAATTATTTCCCAGGGTGAAAGTACATTAGAAATTGAATAAGGGACTATTATTGATTCCTTTGGCGTTTATTAGTTTCTTTCAAAAATCTGTCTTTGGTTTTGTAAGGCTTCTTTGCCTACAATTGATTCACAAGAAAAGCAAAAGTCTAGAGTCACATTCATGCTTTAAAGCACTACTTTTAGTGTGCCATAGATCACTTGGCTTTTGTTGTGCCAAGGAAATGAATGCTTATGAAAAATTGGTGTGTTGCATTCCTGAACTCACCAGTGCAGCACATGTTTCTGGTACCACTGGTGACAGCAGGGATCAGAAAGAGCAAGGCAAGTGGGATCCCAGGTGGAGGGAAGGGCACTTCATGGAAAAGTGCCCTATTTTTGCTGTTGAATCAGCGTTTCTTGTTTTAATATACAGGTAATGTGTAGATATGAAACTGCACTAACCTTGGCTTTTCTAATTGGCAGAATGAATCAGCTCTTCAAACAGGAAACAATACTGTAATTAAGTTAACATTTAAACCACAATGCAGATAGCCAGAGCTAAATTCCTAGAATCACTACTTTCCCCTAGTATTATTTCATAGAATTACAATTGCAGAAAGAGAATCCTGTTTGTTTGGTAACAGGATTAGCAGCATATTACCTCCTGAATTACGTGTTCTGGATTCAAGATCTGGAGTTCATACTTCATACTCAAAGTACTTCTGTGTATCATTACTATCAAGTAGGTTGATTACTTTTTGTAAGCTGTGATTGCAGAGCAATAGTTCTTAACAATTTTAGTACATAATGCAGTAGGGAAGGTACCTTTCCAAAGTGCTTAGGCAGTGGAACAGGAAAGATCCTGTGTCTGGTCTGTGATAATTTTGTGTGGTTTTTTGTGGTTTTCGGGTTTTTTTTGTTTGTTTTTTTTTTCTTTTTTCTTTGTTTTGGGGTTTTGTTTTGGGTATTTTTGTTTGTGTGGTTTTTTGGTTTTTTTTTTCCCATCTATATATTCTTTCTCCAGTGTTTAAAATTTCTGTTTTGGGAGAATAACAGTCTTCCTCAAAAATCATTCTTGCTATCAGACATACATATGTATTTATATAGTTTTAGTAATACTTTTAAATTAAAAGTGTTACTTGTTCAGTTGCTACAGACTGGGAGGAAAAAACCAATTATGTTTGGTTACTCAAAACATTCATAACCCAAATGGAGGAGAAATAACAAAGCAGTCTTCATTTCTCAGATTTTTTCATAAGGTGGTCCATCCTGAAATTTACCTTTAAAGTCTTATGCACCATCATAAGCTGAGATGTTGTTAGAATTAAATAGCTCTGCTATTACCAGTGTGCCTTTATTTTCTACCTGTCAAAATCACATTTCTTCAACCATATTTATTCTGTTTTAGAAGTAGGACATGTTTCACCTATTAGTATTGTCAATGATCCCGTTACATAAAAAAGAGAGATACCAGGTAACTGTTTTCTATCAGCAGAAATAAAGAATATCACATATAGAAATAACACATGAACAGCTGGAAAAAGGTTCTGATACGTAATAAAAAATAACATGCTGCTGGGAAATAATATGTAAACTTGAAGTAATTGTGTAGCTGACAGCATTCCTAAGCAGTGCACTTTTTCTGATTTAGCCACTGGTTTTACAGTGGGAAATTTTAGGGTGTCCTACTGCCTGGAAACAGGGAGAAATGCTTGATTGATCAATGTGGTTGGTAAAGCACATTCTAATGTGAGGAAATGTCTTCTACAGCTTACTCATTTTTATTTGAGTTCAAATAAATATGTAGTAAAAAGGGCACAGGAGCATCTTAGGCAGTCTCTGTTGTTGGTGCATCAATTTCTCCACAATAATAAACTTATAAACATCTTGTCAGCACTGAAGCTGCATTTACAGAAACTCCCCCCCCTCACAGCACTACAAACCCTTCTTAGTGTTGATGATGTCTGGTCACTTCTGCTTAAAATGGAGCAATCCACTTCCCTCGCACTTCACTGGCCCTAAGGGGAGAATCAGTCTCCATCCTGGAGTCCCCTTCCTACTGAAGGGGTGCAATTACAGATCACTGTCTCGCACAAAAACCTTTGTAAGAACTCACTTATAAACCAAGTGTCCACTGGTGCCAGTTTCACTAAAATTTGAGCCAGATTATATCAATTCCCTAAGGCATTGTAGAACTTGGCAGGTAAAAATGAAAATCCAAAGTTCTGTTTTCTGTTCTGTTTAACACCAAGAATTTTGTGGTTTTTAAATAATATCTGATGCCCTTAAGCTGCACTGGAGTTTTCATTGGTGTGCAGACCCTTTGTAAAGGTTTCTGATACTGTGTGACTGCCTTTTTAAGCAAGGGCTTTCTTCCTTAGTTGCCTTAGTTAAAGGTTTTCCACAAAATTGGCTGGTGTGTCCATGCATAAGTGTTTCTCAGAACCCGCCAAGTCAGGGTGTAATTATTTTCTGGAAGAAATCGGTGTCTCCTCATTTTTAAAATCTGAATATTTGTGCATTGGAGAATGTAAGGGTTTAAATTGTGTAACAATGGCACCTTAATTAGTAGTCTTTGCTAGATCTTAGAATCTTTTGACTACATCTACTTATTAAACAGTTATTTTCCTACCTTTGTATTTATGGATATACTCAGGTCTCTGATGTTTGGCAACTTAGATGATATTTCAGTATCTACAACAAGAAAAATACATGCAAAAAAAGAGAATGATTATATTGCATGATATAACAGGGATATTTAAAAATATAGCATATTTTTTCACTTCTTGTCTGGGTTTTATTATTAGATTATCAATATAGTAATATCCTGGAGTTAACAGTTGCTGGCACTGCATTAACAGTGTCTGTCAGGTTCTTTTCAAAAATACACTCTTTAACAATTTCCAGGAAAATTCAGTTGTTCCTCAGCTCATTTTAGGGAGATATTCTCAGTTTCACAGACAACTGAGTGAGAGTGCATCTGTGTATTTTGGGACAATCATGGCTAAGCATGGTTTTTATAGATTTGGCATATAGAGCTATGCCAAAAGCACAGCACCTCTGAGTAAGAGGGGAGGTTTCAAATATCTCAGTATAAAAAATGTGGATTTTTTTTTTGTAGGCTTTGATCATTTTGGGAGTGACTGAAAGCACTCTGTAATCCATCTCTTCTGTATTTCAAGAGACAAGAAGCCCCATTCTTTGTGTTTAACTTTGTGGATAATTCTGCCTACATTCGAAGTTCTTCAGGAAATATTGTGCTCTTGGAGATAATTTGGTTGGGGTTTTTTTCTGGTAATTTACTCTTATAAAAGGAATGAATCTTTGTCTCAATTATTATTATTTCATTAATGCAGTCTCTGTGTTTTCCCAGGAATTTTCCTGAAATGTTATTTTACTGGGGCGTCAAAAAAAAAAAGTTTTAAGAAATTACTGTGAAGATAAAAATTTAACAGATTACAGAGTTCTTCACTCTACTGTGATCTTCTCTTATTCTATAAGAATGCCAGATATGTTCAAGTATCAGGAAGCTATAGATTGTCATAATATTTAGTTCTTATACTAAGAGTTTAAAAATTGCCTGGAGGACTGGTGACCTAAATATATATTTATATATGATAACTTTTACATGAAAAAAGAGGGCTGGAAGAGGAGCTTACAACTAAGATATTGCTGGCTTTAGGTAGATATTCACATTACAGTACCTCTGTCAATGTGACCTTAGTGATATAAATATTTCTTATTTAAAACTGATTAAGTATGAAGACTTGTGCAAATGTAAATGTAAACTAGATACTGGAATTTCTGTTGAATGTTGGAGTTTTAAAATAGTTTGAGATGTTTAAAATGGCTTACCTTTTTTCTATCAGTGATTGAACCATACCTTTGGACTGGTTAAGGTGACTCCTGGTTGGAGAATGAAAGGGAAATGCCACTTTAAGAGTGTATTTACTTTTTTTTTTTGAGAGAGAGATATGCAGCTGTTCTCATGACACTTTAATCTCATTAATACAATTTTTAACAATAATAAAATCCCTCAAGAATTCTTTGTATAAGTGATATTAGTTGGAAACCCTGTAAGTTGCAATTTGGAACCGAGATAAGAATTAAAAAAAAGTAATTTTTTAGCATTTATCTTGCTTACAGAACTGAGACTCTGCTGATTCAATTCATTCAGAATCGTGTACATTTTATAAAAACATATAGTTTTGATAAATGTCCCTTCCTTAAGAACTCTCTATAGCCAACAAGGTGTCCTACCCAGATTTTTGAGCAAGTCTGTGAGACTGCTGAGTCTTGTAGACTTGGTAAGTGACTGACTATAAGATGCAAGACTGCCGAGTCTTGCATCTCATAGACCAGCAGTGAGTTTCCTTGCAGATTTTTTAACTCTTTATGTTTTGTTACTGAAGTTGCACTGCTTTGAAAAAGAACAAGTTCTCTAATATGTGAACTGTAACATTTTAAAGCCAAAAAGAGTGTGATTTCTATTCTTGGGGAAGGTAAAAAGCAAAAGTAATCTGAGTTAATCAACAAGGTGAAATCTGTGTTAATTATTGGCCTAGTAGTGAATGCTCTGCAATTTATGTAAATATAACCATGAGCTCAGTTGATTGACTCCTGATTTATCATATGGGAGAGAATAGTTAACATTTGTCATGTTGCATTTCTCAATAAATTTTGTCACTTTCAAACTGAGCATCCACTTCAAAATTCTCAGAAAAAAGGGTTGTCTAGTTTTATAGCACTTTTTTTAATGGGAAGAGTAATGGAATTATGTTGATACTATTTGTATTTTTGTCTGCAGAGCTAACCCTTTATGATGCCATATGTTGAAAGCAAAATGAAAAAACCCTCACTTCTTCAAACATGAATTATGAATTAGTTCCATTTTTAGATTTTCTTGCAGAAGAGATTAATTAAGTAAAGAGAACGAGTGCAGTTAACACCATATTATAGCATGCCATATATATTCAGGACCAATGATAGTCTCATGCTCGTTTCATGAGGAATCTTTCCAGTCTCTGCATTTTTGATGTGCTCATTGTTGTAGCTGAGCAGGAGCATCTTAGCCTTCAGGGTGAGCATCAGAACATGGGGCTTTTGTGGACAAAGAAAACATTCTAATATGCTGTGGTTCTTCTGTTTTCCAGAATCATCCAGCCATACAACAAGAACAATCATGGTAAGTATAGAGGAGATTATAGGTATTGATCTGCCTATAGCTATGATTTTTTCCTTTAAAACGAAGTAGATATAGTAGTATCCTAAGACAATGGCTTTTTTTTTTTTTTTTACAAAGTCCAATATTATTGTAGACATAAAATGAGTCTGTCTTTATTTCATGAGAAATCTTGGGGAAAAAAATCTGAGATTAAAGAGCTTAAGAGGTAAGAGTGCTGTTTGAATAGCTGAAAAATTAAACTACAATTCTATGTTCAATATTTAAGTGATTTTTGATTATGTCAAATTTATGTCAATAAAATTTCTTGCATTCTATCTATATCACATGGGGCAGAGCACATTTAAATTTCAGAACAATAGCTGAGTAATTTTTTGCATAACATTCCTCAGGGGCCAGTTTCTGTCTTTACCTTGAGTTTGATAATTTGGGTTCCAGAAATAGGGAAATGTTTAAGTGGATAGATACACCTTTAAAAATGAGATAAAAAAGTTTTATGTAAAAAAAAGTCACACACTTAGTGTCTATCTTGAATTTTTATAGGGTGAGAAATGTTGGTCTCTTTCTTTTTCAAACTCATAATAAAGTTAGGTAGGGGCTGAACAGCAATTCACATAGAGAAAACCTTTCTCTGGCAGGGAATGATTGATTCCTGTCCTGTGGGTGTTTGAGAAGAGGGCTTTCTGCTTTTGGAAAATACCAGTTTTTGAGGAGAGTGTCAAAATTTTAGAGTAAGCCCCAGCAAATCATGACATGACCTTATTTCCATTCCTACAGTTTTTAGGGTGTCCCTTCAAGTTTATTTACCTCTTCTTTATGTATGGCATTTATGGGACATGTAAATTCCCCCATGGATTTCTTCATTCTGCAGGGGTTAAAGGGTTAATATAGTTCATTGCCTTTATTATCAATAGCCATTAATAATCCAGTGCAAATGAATTATAAATAGGTAAGGAATCATAACATTTCAGAATAGTAGAGATGTCTGGAAAAGGGATGTTTCTGTTTCCTACTAGATGTGATGTAATCCTTCTTGGTCATGAATTTGTTTTAAATACACCCATTTCAAAAGAAGATGCTTAGTTATTCATGTGTATTCCTCTGCTATAAAATTTTGGAAGGGATTGAAAAACTTTTCAATGTTTTTTCCATGCTGCATTGGTTTTGGGAAAAGAGCGGGGCAATTGTGTTGAAGCTGGTGAACCCTTCATTGTGCTTTACCTTTACTCTTTTTTGTCCTGTTAATTGTACTCTGAAGATACCCAGTCTCTCTTTTCCATTAATGTATCAGAACAGTTCTAAAAACTGAGCCAAAAGAGTGAGGATTTTTCCATATATTTTTTTTCTCACACCAAAACATATCCTAACTTTTAAAGAGAGAAGGAAAATGTTTTTAAATAACTTGAGTTCATGAGGTCCCTGTGTTTTGAACCTCTCCAGACCTCTCTGCTGACAGCTCAAATGGCTCAAACCTCAAATGAATATTCTGCAGTGTGTGCAGTAATTGTTCATTGAACTTAAATAAATAAAGGTAGAAATAAAAGTAAGTATTCTGCTTAGTGAGAAATTGTTATAGCAATGTCTGCTCTACTCTGCAACTAAAGCAAAACTGAATGTGTAAAGGAAAATTTCTTACTCCCCAATGAGTAAGTAGAAACTGTCAGTAAAACCAGGAAATATGGTATTCCTTGCATTAGAAACAGTATGAGATGATACATTCAATACAGATGTAGTAAAGCAATGCTGCTGAGAGCCAATGTAAAATGCTACTCCAATAAATACTTTGAAATTAAGTCCCCTTTTTCTGACTCATTACGCTTATATTGTAACATAAAAAGTTAAAGCATGACCTATGGTCATCAGAATGTGAGACATACCACAGCAAATTTTTATTACTGCCTTGGCTGCTTTGATGTAAAAGAACTTTTGTCTTACCAAGGTGAAGTTTTTGAACTTCTTTAAAGTTGCATTTATAGGTGTTGAAATAATGTAAGGCATTAAATCTGATCTTGTCTCTGAAGATTCAGATTTATGCTGCAGTCAAAGCCGGCAAGGTATTGAGTGTTCTGCTAAAAAATCAAAGTCCAGTTTTTCTGAGGACATTACAAGAATTTTTATTCTGCATTTAAATGCAATGATAGCTGCCTATTTTTTGCTTTAGATTCTTGTTCATAAAAATAAAAACCCAGGAAATATTTTAAGCATCTGTTTGATGGGGGGAGAGGGAGAGCCTGCTCTGTTTTGACTATAAAATAATTTTTTTTTTATTCTGTGCTTAGTTGCCTAGCTTAATCTTTCATTACTAATTTACTGATTTCCATAAATAACTATTTACTTCAAAATGATACCTTGTAAGACATGATTTATTTAGAGGTTATATGGTTTATTTGCCGTATATGACAAAGAGGGACTATAAACATTACAGTATTTTATCCCAGATGCTTTGGCAAGTCAGCGGTCATCTTTTAGGAGGGTAGTTTCTTTTGGGGTTTTTTAGTGGGTTTGTTTCCCTTGCACAGAAAAGTGATTGACTTAGAATTTCAGCATTGCAACTATTGTAGGTGTTTGTGAAAGGTTGATAGCAAATCCATGGCTTCCACAGTTACACTTGTGTTGTGTACTTGGTTATTTTCTTATATATGGTCTGTTGTTTGAAAATAATTCATTTTTAATAGCCTTTGGGTTTTTAAATGAAATTCTATACCCAAAGTGGTTGTGTGCCTGCATACTGTTATCAACATTTGCAACTTCATGCTGTGTAGAGATTTTGGGTATTAATTTTTGCATTCATCTCAGATTTCTATGAATAAGTAAACCAGCCCCAAGCCTTGATGCTTATTACAGGTATAATGCTAATCCCTTTGGAAATAGGAATACTTCAGGTGTGGCAAAAGAGAATCAATACCTGATTTAAACTTAAGGTAATTCTAAACTCATTTTAAATGATGTATTGTATAATTAGGTCAATGCAAAATATATGGAACCAATTAATATGGGTTATTGCCAGTCATCTGAGCATAGCTGATTTCTTCTAGTGATTTTTTTCTCCTTGTAGAGGGCTTCTTTTGCTCTGCTTGCTTTCAATTGATTTTTTTTTTAAGATGCAAGAAAAAAAAGTGAAATGTTAAGGCAATAGGAATGTTTTCCTTTTAGAAACAATGGAGGAAAACATAAGAAATCATAAATTGAAATCTGCTTAGGAATGTATGGTAGTCCAGTTAAACATTCCTTCAGCCATATTACAAATGTTCACTGTTAATTTTTACACTTGGAATTACTGTGAGTGTTATGTACTTTATTTCAAAGCTGAATGTCTTCAGACCTGAGTGTCTTTTCAGAAATTTTACTGGCTGTCAGTGAATAAATGTTCAACCACTTATATAGCACTACAAACTAGTCAACTAATAGGCAGGAACCTTGGCTGGAATTTAGGATCTGGGTCCCATTTCTGAATTTGTACAGGATTCCTCTCTTGACTTACCATCATGCATCTCAGTGTCCTTGTGCTTCTCTGAGAGCCAGTGAGAACAGGAGATGTATTCTCAATAATAAAAATGCTATATTAAGTTGCCACTTTAATTTAAGGTGCTTTTGGGACGGTATTCAGACTTCATTGGACTCATAGCTGCCACTAGCACAGATATCACGTGTTTAGTGATCCTATACAGTCATTTCCTTGGTTTCCTTGCCACAGCAAAGCCTTATGCCAGGTGCATCTTGTGTTGAAAGACCTGATTTACAAATCTGCTGCTCCCAGAAGATTTGACAGGGACAAAGAGATGTAGCTTCTTTGTGAAAGGATCACTTGTGTTCCTTGGAAGTTGGAGGTGTCTCAGTTGCCCACTGTGAAATGAATGCAGATGGGAAATTCATGCCCTGGCCAGGTGAGTTTTGATGAGCAGCACTTGCAAGCACCAGAGAAATGGATCAGCAGGGGGCAGGTGAAGCTGCACAACAGCCAGTCTTTATGTAAAGTCCTCCTTGCTGAAGACCTTGAAAAGATTGCCTTTGGTCTCTGAGGGTGCATTCACTCTGCAGATTGGACACCGCCTGTTTGACAGGTGAGACTCTTCCCAGAGATAACCCCATGATGACTTAAATATTTGTGTTCTTAAAGGGATATAAGTTTGCCTGAATCAGAGCTCCCTTTGTCTTGAGAAGTTTTTCTTTCAAGTGCACTCAAAGTTTTTTCTCCTGATGTCTTTTGAGCATGGAACAGTTTTGTCCCAGAGGAACAAAAGATCTCAATGAATGTGCTCAGACTGAGATGAAGAACTTGAGAGAAAGGAGTCACTCATCACAAAGGAAGATTTAGCCAAAAAGCAAACTCCTGATGCTCAGGTGCTGCTCTGATGTGCCCCTGGCATGCAGACCCTTAACACCAGTGACTCTCTTGCAAACTCAGAGCACAGCTCACTAGTAATATACACAGTCCAAATCAAAGCAGCAGCAGGTGATTGCACACAGTGGAGTTGTGAGGAAATTGCTGAAGCTTTTTGCAAGCAGGGTTTTAAATGAGAAGGACTTCTGTGGTAGCACAAGGAGAGTGTTCTTGATGCTTTCATAACCTTTCTGGTAAAACTGTGTGCTAGGAGGGAAAATTTGAGTTCATTATCATCATAAAATAAAAGCATTTAACGAGTACTTTGTATAAAAGTTCATTTTGCTCTTGGTGTTGATATTAGTGTGACAGCGGCATTGAATGCTCATTTTCATATGCATTGGTGAATATATTTTTTGAGAGGGACTAATGAACTGATTTCTTGGTCAAGAGCTTCAATTGTTTTTATTAACTTGAAATTAATGTGGTCCCTAGCACAGACTGGAGAACAATGGTCTTATTTTCTCTTGTCCTTCTGTGAAATGTAATTAATTTCTTCAAATAGCTTGAAAGGGCCGGGGTAGAAGGGAAATAAAAGAGAAAATTCTAACCAATTTGATGCAAAAGAAATGAGATTGTATTGTAAGCCTTGTGTCATTTTCTATAATGTTATCTCTTGCCTGGAATGGGGATTAGGGGCTAATAAAAGTAGGAAAAACAGAAGTTCAGAATTAGTTGCAGTATCTGGCTCTGCCAGGGGAAAAAGTGTCATGAAAAGACAAGTACTTTTTCCATCAGGCTTCACTGTTTTTCAGAGTTTATGCCACAGGAAAGACACTTTTTGTGCCTTGTACATTTTCTGAACATTTTTTGCCTGCACTTCTTATCTTGACTAAAGGAAACATTCAGTGGTGTATTAGAAAGGAGCCTGGAAAAGATCTGAATCATTATATGAAATACCTTAAACCCATTATTGAGTAGGGAAACACAACAAAAATATACCATTGGAGCCCTTGAATGTTCCTCTTTAGTGTATGACACAGGAAATTGCCAGATACAAATATTGAATGGGAAATCTGATGTGTGGCAATGTTTTCCGTGCATGACTCCTTACTCTCTTTTTGAGCACCACCCACTGTGTACAAAAAGAGATCAGCAGTTGAAAACCTTAATGAATTTCTAATTTCACAGCACCTATGTACATTATCCTTAATTTATTCTAAACAACAGCTGAATTACTTCTAGTAGCATGTCTTTTAGGTCTTTTTCCCCACCAAAGCCAATATGAAAAAATATGTGAAAGCCAAACTGCAGTCTAGACACTGATTGAAAAAAATGGAAAAAAAAAAAAGTAAATATTTTAAAGGGGTACAAAGATAGATTAATGGCCCTATATGCAGCAATGATTAAATTCACCCTAAATCTTCTTTGTTTTTAAAACAAAGGAAAATAGTTTAGCTCTAAGAAAGATTTATATATGACTCATTCAAATATGATGTCTTGTTTCTCCTCTTCTTGTTTGGCTTTGTTACATGACATCTAAGGAATCACACAGGAGATGGCTTGGTTACTCACAGTAGCATAATGAATAGATGGAAATATTCTGTCCAATGCACAAAATTTGTTCTACTGGAGAGAACAAATGGTGTGGATCGGGGTGTGGTGAAAGTTTTGTTATGACTTGAATATAATGCTTTGAATGTGAGTGTAGGAATTGTTCAGAAAAAAATTATGCCCTTGTTTATCTTTTCTGGCTTTTATGTTTTTATTACAAGATTTAAGAGATCAGTTCTGTGCTCTGTTCTGCTGTTTTTTTGGGTGCTGCCATCCCCTTCCTTACTCAGTGACTGTGATGTTGGTCCCCAAATTAGGGGCTACTCCCAGGAATGTGCAGCACTGGATGCATTTGAGGAATGTTACAAAAATGCTATCAGTAATGTGGAATACTGATGTTATTTCACCAAGAAAATAGTACTTCTTCCTAAGAAAAAATAATGTTGAATCCATGTGAGATAAAGTAAGCAAATTTTAGTGTTTGTGTAATGTCTTCTGTTGTAACTGGTTTTGCCCAATTGTTGTTAGTTAGTCCTGCTGCTAATTGATTATGTGGGAAACAAGATTAAGATTTCCAAGATTAATATTTTTGTCATGGTGTATTCTTCCAAAACATTACCTACAGATGATATAGAAAACATTTTCACTCTCTCCTCATGTGTAAGAAGGCAGCTTCTCTTGTTAAATCTGAGTACTTACTCTCATTGCACAATTACTCCAGGTAAAGGTTTAGTGGAAAATCAATACATCATTTTCAGTTTGATGTTATCAGCTATGAAATGAATGCAGATGTATTGCAGGTAGCTCTAACTAGATAAAGACCAGTGAGTAAACCTAAGAATCATGGCACCAGCATGGTTAAAACATGACAACATGAACATGATAACATGAACATGACAACAGCATGATATAAACCTTTGTTTTCCTGCTTCTGTTCAGGTTAGCAGCAGAACCAAACTGCTTGTTTTATTCAGTGACTTCTATTTAAAAACAAAGACAGGCAGAGTAAGGACCTGCAAAGTGAGAAGTATGCATTTTTTGAAATTAGTTTAGTGCCATACTTGGATGAAAAAAATAGCTCTTGTGTCTCAGTACTTGGGATGTTAGTTTTTTTGCTCAGAAAATGTTAATTCTCTCCTAAAATCAATGGATTTCTGTTTCTGGATTGCTTAGTTCATAGCATTGACTCATGCCTCAATACCTTTTTGTATAAAATGGCATTAGCAATAGTTAATTTAGCTTTTAAAGAGCTTTAAAACCTATGCATAAAACACGTCAATGGGTACAGGTTGGTTGTTATCTTACCCCCAGGTACTGATTGAGGCAGATGAGCCAGGTTTTGAGATGTGTGTAGGCTGCCCTTTACAGCAGAATTCGTTGATGGAATTATGCTTATTCTCAGACAAACATCTTTACCTTTTATTATGATTTCAGCATGCTGCTCCCCACATCCATATGACTAATGGTAAGGCCTTGCAGGCCAGTGCAAGTGCCATTAAGACAAGCACCATTCCAGTGATCAAGAGACAGAGACAAAATTGGCTTGATGCTTCAGATGATGGTTTCTTTATAGCTACAGAAGAGACCAGGTAAGAAAAAATGAAATCTTAGCAGGGAATGAGGCTTACTGCATACATGTTACTGATCCACTATTTCAATAACAGTTTTTGACATTATTATCTGAGGTTGCATTACAGCAAAGAGCCATGTTTGGCACATGCCAAACTTTGCATCTTCTATCTACTAATAATATAAACATTTCATTAATAAGACTTAGTGCTACTTCTATGTGGCAAAGATTAGAACTTTTAAATGTCACTTATTTTAGTTTGTGCACAATGAGGTTTAGGGCACCTCTGATCATCCAGCAAAATACAAATGCATCTACAGTGTAGGTTATCCTCTAAAATTTTCAGAACTTGAAAAATAGTGTACAGCAGAGAAATATGGAGCTGATGGCATCTTTTCCAGGCTAGAAATTGATTTCCTTTAAAAGCAACTGAGATGATAATCTCCTTCAACCTTTCATTTACAGATTAATTGGTAAAATTTAATGAGCTTTTGCTTTCCCCAAAAGTGCTTGATATCATGGAAGAGTCACAATTTTTCTGGAGGTTCCTCTATTCTGTTCTTGTCTTCCCCTCTCTGGCCCTTCCTTGATTTAATTCAGACTAAGACAAGAAGCTACAGTCTGGTGTTTTTTTTTTTTTTTTAAAGAGCCTTTTTTTAAAAAATCTTTAATATCTTGCTTAATTACAACAAGTAACATCAGACTGTTCCTCACTTCTGTGATTATTTCACAAGCCTAGAAAATCTGGTAGTTGAAGAAATATGTATATAAGAAAAAGAGGGAAGAGAAAGAATGTATGCAAATACAGAGATAAGCATGGAAAATGTGCACATTTAATCCCATTAATGGCAGATTCAGGTAGGAAAGTTAACATACTAGCACATGATAATCTGGTGGTTTTGTCGACATAATTTATTATGGCACTTTTTGTTTCTTCTTTTAATGAGGAATGCAACAATTCAGAGAGAGTGGTAAGAGGCTGCTGAGCTGATGAGCTCTTAGGCTTCTGATTCCAGCCCAGATTGATGGCATTTTGAGAGTTGTTTGATGCAAAGACTTTAGTAATATCAGACTAATCCCTAGCAATTGGATACTGAATGTGAGACTGATTACCTTTTGAAGTTTTAGAATTTTCAATTTAATTTTTCCCAATGTTATAAAGAAGTGCCTGTCAAAGGATGAGAAGTCTTACACAGGCAGTGATCTCTCCACTGATCTGGAAGGCAGCCCAGACAACTTACCTGGACAAGATGTTTAAATTGCAGGTGGCTGAAGTGTAGTGGGATGAGTCCTAGCTTTGCAAATCACTCATGTATGATAGCTCTGCTTGTTCTCGTCCTAGGAAATCCCCCTCCCCACTCCCAGGGTTGCTCAGAGCTGTTTCTGGCTCTGCAGCCAGGGTGGGGCACAAACAAGGGTCTTAGTGCTCAGGGGTCTGTGTCTGCTCCTTTTCTCCAAATAATGAACAGTTTAAAGTAACATTAGAAACCTCCTGGTATGGGGAACACAGGGAAGCTGGACCTCACTGACACTCCTCAAACAAGGAGGTGTCTGAACATGTGCTGTTGCATCACTCTGGCAGGTGCTGGAGCAGCACAGCAGGGAATGCTTTTTATCCTTTGAAACTCTATTTCACATGAGATCTGTTCTTTGTCTTTCACAGAGGTTTTCCATGTTTTCTTTTTTTTTGGTACTTTCCTGTCTTCATACCATCCCCTTTGACTCCTTCCCTCACATGTGCCATCTCCTTTCTAATTTTTTCCTTTGATTCCTTTCACCTTTACTCTGAGATTATTTAGAGCTGGGGTAGCTTGTTCTCCTCTGGATTCTGAAAGTCTCCAGCCTTTGGAGCTCCAAGTGGAAAGCACTGCCTGGTTCTGCTGCTAGGAATGCCCTAATGTCCAAGACAACAATTAAATGCTTTGTTCTTTGAGAGCAGCTGGAGACAGACAGCTGTCCCTGACAGGCAGCCTGTCCTGTGATAGGAGAGCATGCAGCTCAGCACTGCCAGGACAAAGTTGAAAAGCAAAGTTGAATGCAGTATAATTACAATAGGAAGAGATGACTAGGGAGGAGATGTTTGAAAAAGCAGCACACAATTTACCCAGTCCTGACACAGAATGAAAAAAAAAATCAAAAAATAAGAATGAGATGCTGAGGAGCAGCCATTAGGTTCTGAACATGTTCTGAACACTCAGCTCAGTAATAATCACCCCATCTAAGGTCCCAGTTTGTTCTTTATGCAACTTTTTTGTGCTCCATCAGGATCCAATCTATTTTATCATGTGCATTTGTTCATTAAAAATACATATGAGAGAGAGACATGCTAATTCTAGCAAAAGGAAAAATATTTTTCAGTGTAACTGAAGCTTGCAAAAAAGGAAATATTTTTCAGTATCATTTGCAACGGCCCACAACAATTTTCATTTCTCTGCCCTAAAATATATTTTTGTCTAGTGAATTAAGATGCTTATTTCTATAAAACATCAAGTAGGGAGTCTAGAGAATAAATTTTCACAGAAATTTAGCTTAAAAAGCCTATACTGTCATAGATAGTTGATATTTGTGGAGAAAAAAAAAGAGTAATAATATTGCTCCCAGACTAAAAGCAGTACCAGTATATGTCATGCTAATCAAACCTGAGATGCACATGAGCATTCTCAATCTTATTATTCATCAATAAATAAGGTGAATATATGTATTTACTACTCAATTTTAGAAGAAATTTTAGTAATATTAATTTTTAATAATCACCCTTTCCTCTCTGAATTTAAGCAGCAGTATTATTTCTGTAAAGTTAACTCTTCTGTATCTAATTGCTCACGTATTTGAGATATTTGTAGCAATGGATGCGAAATATTAATAGCAGTGAAAATAACTATGCCACTTATATATCATCTGAGCTTTCCACGGTAACCCTTGGAGTTACCCTAGAGTTTTAGGGCAGTGCCTTTCTCTCTACACTCAGGCCACAGTTCAGCAATGCCTGCAGATATTCAAATTTAGTGTGAGCTTTTGTATCATGGAAACACAAGGACTGGAGTTTACATCTGAAGATGAACACATTTTTAGGTGCTAATCTGCCCTTCTGAGTAGAACAGGAATGTATTTTGTATCAGTTGTAATGCACATCCTCATACATTTCAGGTTTGTTTTTGTTTTAAGCTGTAGCTATTTGAAAACCATTTCCTCCCCCGTTTTTTATCAGTATCTGCACATCTGGGGAAAAATGGCAGCGGGACTCCCATTTGTGTTTCCCTCTTTCCCAGCCCGATTTCCTCTGCAGAGCAGGCTGTACGTTAACACGGTGCTGAGCCCCAGTCATTACAGCCCACGGCCTCTTCTTAGGGAAGAGACAGAGTTTTTCCATCTGTCTGCATGTTAGTGCCTTGAAGGGATCACCCTCAGGAATTTTGACGTGTGTAGACGTGGATGTCCTTCTGAATACTGTCAGCATGCTCAGTGAATGTTGCCAATGAATACAGAGGTCCCCAGTTCTGCTGTTTCATCTCTAGTGACAACCTGCACTCTTCATTCCAAACCCTCCCTGATGCCTGTGTGAGAGCAGCTCTCATGGGATTTTCCTGCCTCTGATCAGTCACAGGCTCACAGCAGGGATTAATCTAGGCAGTAAACCACATGGCAGTTCAAAAACACTTACCTTTTGACATTACATCGTAATTTTATTGACCTTTACTGGATTTAATATTTTTGTATTTTTCTTTATTTGTATCCTCTTCAAATGAAAAAGAAATTCTCTTTCCCTACTGTGAAATAACTTGCTCAAGATTTTATTCTGAAGTGCAAATCTGTTTACAGAATTCATTGAAAAAAATCACTCTTTAAAGAGCCTCACATTTATCACTGCTCACTAGAAGAGTGTCCTTACCTTTTTTTAATACCCTTAGATATTAGTTGCTGGGATTTTCCTAGAACTACATGCATGCTTTAGGATAAGCCAGAAGTCTCCTAATTATAAAAGCATTTTATTCATTTCTTTGTACTAAATCAGCTTTGCTATAAGGAAGTATATTTGGGTCATGTGGATTCTATTGTAGGCCCAATAGAGGTCAACAGAGAAAATTACCTTATGAGGAACTAAATTCTTTATACAGAATTGATATTCTGGGAATTAATAATTTAAAAAATCGAACAGTTCATTATGGTCTTCAGAACCTTAGTAAAATGTAAGAAAATGGTTTAATATATCTTGAGTTATGTAAGATATAAACATAACCTTTGAGTAAAATTAATAATATTACTGTTGAACCATTCGATGTCAAGGGGAATATATCTGTTGATAAAAAACTTTTCTCACCAATTCTAGGTATGCAGTGTGCCTCTATTTCCTATACACACGCTCTGTCCCTAACAGAGTGCATGTGCATGCCAATTATCAGACTTGTGTAGGGACAGCTAAAACACTGGTTGGTAAATGAATTTTTTTTTTTCAGCATTTGCAATATAAGAAATGTGTGGAAATGTTTGGCTGACTGCACTATAGCAGTGGATTCTAAGTGCTTTCCCTTCATGGGCCAAAAAGCATATTTGCATATAGATCTGCAGTTGAATGACTCAATGCTTGTTTCCTTTCAGTGCTGAAGCAGTTAGAAACCTTCTCACGGTAAGTGCAACTCCATTGGGAATGAGTTAACTGCAACTGCTAAAATTAGAACGTGATCTTTAGCTGTTACCAGCAGACATGGCTTCCTTTTTTGCTGATAAAATGATTTGAGGGGCATCCCTGTGGCAGCATTATATAGGCAATTTTCTTATCCCTCACTTCATGTTCCGTCTCCAAAAGGCAAAATCTTCCCTTGATTTGTTGAGGTGCTACATAAGGATATCACAATTGCTGTGATAATTACCTGGTAACACTCATTTTTATTTATGCATGTCTCATAGCACACACAAAAAAAGCTTAAAATCCAAAGTTGCATGTTGAGAAAGTAGAGAATGTGAGGCTGACAACCAGCTTCTGCAGAATGTTGAGTCTTGCTGTGCTGTCAGTGGTCTGCTTCTCAGGCAGAAGTGGGGGAGAGCCATGCTAGTGCTCATCACCCTTCGTGCTCCTGCACGTGCTGCTGGGCCTCTCTGCAGTGCAGCTTTATCCGTGGAAAGCCCAACCTGTACCTGGAAACAC
Source organism: Anomalospiza imberbis (assembly GCF_031753505.1). Taxonomy (NCBI): domain Eukaryota; kingdom Metazoa; phylum Chordata; class Aves; order Passeriformes; family Viduidae; genus Anomalospiza; species Anomalospiza imberbis. The sequence goes on from NC_089683.1 coordinate 94,454,024, forward strand.
AAAGTGAAAACCTGCAGGAACCAAAGCCCAAGTTAACAGATGTGGGTGACCTTCCCCTGCCCCCTCTCTCTCCCACGTGTGTTTTAATCTAGGCTTAGGCAGGGTCATGCGCAGTGCCTGAGTTGCAGCATGTTGCCAGGAGAAAAGGGAAAACTGGAGGAGTAAGGCTTTGGTGCCTGGGGTCTGATACACAGTGCAGAGCTGCAGGTCTGCATCTGAGCCGGAGTTCCAGTGCTAACTGCTCTGCTCCTTCTTCCTCTTCACACTAGCAATTCCTATCACACAAATGTCCATGGGTACGTTTACTCTTTCTTTTCCAGTTAGCCCCAACTATGCAAAAAAAATTGTGTGCCAAAACAAAAAAAGGTATTTTTGACCTCTGCTTTTTGTAAAGATAAGGCACTTTGATTTGAATTGGGATCCTGGTTTTGAACTACACCACACTTGGATCTGGGAATAATGTGTTTTCATTTCTTACTTGCATGGCACCATGGCCTTTAGACCCCAGTCCTGTAACCAGCTGCAAGAAGATGCCTGGCTGCACTCTTGGAGCATCAGCTGCAAGCCTGACTATGTGATGCACCAGCTCTCTAACAAAAAAACATATCAGCCTCTAAGGATGTAATTTTCCAGCTCCTTTACTTCTGTTGTATTATATAGTTGTCATACATCTTGAAAAGCAGGGATTACAGAATATATCCCTTAGAATTCTGTTTAATCCCTGCTGATAGGACTGCAAATATCTTATTGATTGGTGACATCTGAGTCCAGGTGAACTGCCAGCTCTCTCCAGTCACCATGACAATACTGTGTGTGAAGAATTCGGGGAGGAATTGTCCATGCTACAGTTTAGGAGCCATCCTACTTGGTTAACTTCCATTCAAAGCTGTTATATGCTCATTAGAGAGCATAATAGTTTCTGTGAGATGTTATTTTGACCTTATTTCATGTGGTCTATTCATGAATGCTGTGCATATCTTATAAACCATACTTTTCTGAGCCCTAGCTGAGGTACTGTGATACAGAATCACAGGCAGCAGTATAGAAACTAGATCATAATCTCTTACCATTCATTTCTCATTGAGCAGCTTTCATTGGTCTAAAGATATTTTTTTCTTTCAATATTTACCTACATGATTTTTTCCTGTTGGACCCTTTATAGTACCTACTAAATCAAAGTAGCACTATTGTGATAATGCAAATGTTTGTTTTTAAAAGCAGGCTCATTCCATGGAACTAAAACAACTCATTTGAAGAGTGTGAATGTTTTTTTAACTTAGGGAATCATGGCTATATACAAGGAAAACATGTTCACAAAAACCCTTCAGAGCTCAGTGTAAACTGTGCCATTGGATAGAGCTGGGAGGTTTGAAAAACACATACTGTTATGGGGTTTGCTTTATCAGTCTTCAGAGCAAATAGAATACAATCATGCTGGTTTGCAACTATGGATTAATCTTCTCACAGTTTAAAATGGAGTTTCAGTGGCACTGCAGTGAGCTACTCGGCCTGTTTAAAGCCACATGGCAGTGGAAGGATGTTGCAGTGTTTGGAGCACTTGCCTAGGACCTGGAAAACCACGATCCAGTTCCCTACTTCCTCCCAGACCTCCCATGACATGTCAAGCAGGTCTTTTAACTCTGTATCTCCAAGAATTTATGTACCTAACTCCTCAGACACAAAACTAAGAGGGTGCTGAAGTGCTTGCTTGAAGATTTGGAGGTCTAAAGAATCAGATTAAGCCTTCTCGTTCTTCCAGAGCGCTGCTCCACAAGGAGCAGTTGAGAAGCCTTAGAGGGGATCTTTCATAGAAAACTCTTTACCTTTATTGATAGTGAAGTCTCATGGAAATGCTACCTACAGGAGTCCAGAAGCTGTTGACTGAAACTGGATGATTTGTTAGTTTCAGAGCTGTTTCCACTGATTTGCAGGTGAAAATTAATTAGCACACAGCTTTGGTGATGACTGCAGGGAGGCTGAGACTAGGAACAGATGGCTGTAAATGACCTAGTTACTGCTGCCTGAAAAGTCACACCTTTGGCTCTTGTGAAATGATCCTGCCCTGTTGTGAGCAGAAATTCAAATATGCTGCCTCTCCAGGGGGACTTAGATACCAAAGTTTGCTTTGTAATTGCATCTTAGGTCAGAGCTTGAATGTGGTTAATTCACATGGCTCAGCTAAAAAACAAAGGCACGTTTACAAGGGTCACTCAGCCACTTGCAATCTTCTCCACTGCCGTTGACAAATGTTCTCTCATATGCAGACAGCAGGTGCAGAAATAGCTAGAAAATTTTATATTTGGGAAGGGAAATAGAATTTCCAAAATGAGCCTTTTTGTAAAATGTTGCTGTCTTGGGAAACTTGGGAGGGAAAGAAAACCTCAACAACTTATGTGAAATACAGGGATGATAAATGCATTATCTTAAACATAGATGTTGGTAGAGAAGCTCCTATATGGGCACTTGACTTTTCCAAAACCCTTGTTTTCTTTGCTGGACTTTCCAGACCCAATTCAGCAAAGCCCTTAAATCCATTCCTGAGCTCAATCCCCAAGACACCCTATATGTCTGAGGTTAGATTGTGATGCCATGTACTTCTTTTAACCTGTTTTCTTATGGTTCTTGACAAATTTAGAGTTTTCTGCAGTATGGTTGGCCATTTCAAAAGTTGGTTTTTTTAAGAAGCTATTTTTTGTGTTTGCACAGAGGATTTGATGTAGCTGAACCCAATCCTGTTTATCAAATGTTTTAACTGAAAGTCTTAGGGCTCAGCTTTTTGTTAGCTTGCTGCTTAGCTTTTTCTTAAATCCACATACCCAGTGGGAACGTGTCGTCTTGTAATATTTGGCTGTCTTCTGTTGTGGGAGTTAAAACCAATTTGGTTTTGGACAAGAAGAAATTTTTCTATAAATAAGCATCTTTGTATGGGAAGCCAATTTCTCTGTCAAAGCCCTGGGAAACAATCAAACAAAAAAAAAAAAATGCAAGCTTGTCAGACCAACATATTTAATATCAAAGAAAAGATAGAGACAACATTAATTACACAACTGTTACCTATAGTGAGGCTAGGGTAACATCAGCTTAGGGCTAAAATTAGTCCACTCTCACCATTCCTATGCATAAACCATGGTAGTTTCTCACATTAGATCTTAGATATTGATGATTGTAATCCTCAAATACTGTTCAATATCACTGTTCAGAGATATTTTTCACTTTTTATGATTTCTGTGATATGTAAGTAATAACTCATAGAAGTTGGACACAGAGTTAAGAATTATTTCATCTGAAGGCAGAGAAATACACAGCAATAATGTACATGTGGGCAGGGAAACTATGTAAGTCCTGTGGTGAAAACACTGTTGCTAAATAGCAGGAAAAAAAAAGAAAAAAAAAAAAAGTACTGTGGTGAATATGTTCAAAAAGATGGTGTCAGTGATCCTTACAGTCTTAAAATTCACACAGAACTGCCCACTAAATTTAATTTCTAAGTTGTCCTCTATCAGAGTCTTCATTTCAAATTACAGATGGAGGATTTAATTCTGAATTAATCCATATTTCATGGTATGTATTTAATCATTCATTCTCAATACTTTCCCTGATAATTTGGTGTTTTTTTAAACTCATGACCCTCTGCCATAAATGTAGGTAAGGCTGTGGAAAAACAAGTGTTAGTTGGTCTCTTTTTGTGAAAAAAGCTTGCATAAGTAACTACATAGGCATTTTAAATATAAAATACCACGGAGACCATATTGACTGTGACTGTGAAAGTCAATCACAGAGATAACTAACAGCTCTTGTCAAACATCTAAGGAGACTTGACTGGCTGTTTTTGTAACTTGTGCTATGAGTAGAGGCTAAAACATTTACTTGACAAAATACTATTCAAGTGTTTTTCATGTGAAGAAAATACAGATCCAGACTTTAAAATTCCGAGGTTGCCTCTTGTTTGATGTGAGACACCGGACAAGTAATTTAATTCAGCCTTCCTCCAGCTCCACCATTTTGTCTATAAACTTGAGTGGTATTGGTGTACACCTATTCTTTAGGATGCTCTGCAGTTTTTAATTAGCCCGTCCAACAAGAACTATGAGATACTGATGTGAATAGTGCTGGCCATAAATGTAGAGGGCAGGATGAACAGCAGAAAATGAACCTGAATAAACCTTTGGTTACATAATATTTTTAAAAAAAAATTAAAAATCTTCAACCTTTGACATGAAAATTATTTTAGAAATTAGCATCAAATCATTCTGTGGCAAAGCTTTCCTCTGTCGATGCCACACTACAGGGCTCTAATCCATATTCTGCACTGGAGCTTCTGTATGTAGAGAAATGCTGATTATGCAAGAGGCTGATGGTGTAAAGCAATGCCCCAGGGGATGGGCTTGTGAGGGAACTTTGCCTCTCCAACTGTTTCTGGTAAGACCGAATAATTTTTATTTTTCAGCCCTTGCTTAATAGCAAGTATCCAGGATGCCAAGAACCTCCTCCAAATATACCCTATTGATACATATGTTCTTCCAAGAAAAGTATTTGCATAATTGATAAAAATGAAGCATATTGTCAACCTTTTTGAGCCTCAGGTAATATTATAAGCTGTAATATTGTAAAACACAGTGTTCAGACCAAAAACTTAATGAAATAAGCAAGGTAAGAAAAGAAAGACAGAAAATACTATAATACTAATACTAATAATATTGTTGAAGTATAGTATCTCTTTTTTTTTCCCTATGAAAAATATAATAGGGAGTTTTCAGTTATCTTGGACTTAAATAAGCATATTTAGTTGACACAATATTTTTGAAAGTTTTTAATGCAGTATTTAAAGTTGCTGGAGAAATGGCACTTAATGCTTGTAGCTCAAGGCCAGAAACAGAAGTTGTATGTTCTGTACCTTTTTGTCACCTTAGAGTCTGGGATAATGCTGGAATTGTCAATTAATATGCAAGGTGTTTGGGCAGTAGTTGAAAACAACATTGTGTTCCAGCTCGCTCTGATGCACCTTCTTTAGTTTCTTGCTTGTCTCAAGAAAAATTATATGCTTCCATGTGGGTAATTTTTTTAATCTCATAGCAGGTGATGTTTAATCAATATACAGAATGGCCATCCTGCTACAGAATAAATAGATGGTTTTGGAAATTCCTCTTGGTAGAGTAGGAATTCATCTTCACCCTGCTGATATAGTTAGGAAGAATAAAGGAGTTGCTTTGAAATCTGCTGATGTTTGTGCCTGTGAGCTGTGGAAGGATTTCTGGCTCCCTGGAATTCCAGAGTGCTGGTGTATTGGCACATCTGCAGTGATCTTGTGTGTCCCTTCCCAGGGAGGAGAGGTTAAGCAACCCTTTATTGGATAAAGCAGACTTCCTGCCTTGCAGCCTCTGCAGGGTAAGGTAACTAAGGAGAGGCTAATGAATTTCAGATAAAATGCAGAGAAGCTGTCCTGTAGCTCAGGTTACAAGTCTGTTGAAGCCTGAGCCATTGTTTTGTTTGAAGGAGTATGAATAATTTACTTTTTTACCCATTCCATCAAGCTTCCTTTCTTAGGACTTAATAGTTCTATTCCACTCTACAAAGTTGGATACTGGTGAAATTCCATGAATTCAAAGACCGGCTTTTCTCCCTTCCTTGAGGAAAGGACTGTTTGAGAAACACAGCTCTGTGCATGGCTCTGCCATCATCACTGCTGTGTGTAATGTGCTGTCCCTGCTGAGCTCACAAAGCTCCACCCAAAACACAGGGCAAGTCCATCATTCCTACCAACTAGATCAAGGAGTTTTCTAACTTCTTCTACCCCTGGTAGGGCCTCTGTACTTCTGGCTTTTGTGAGAAGTCAGCCTTGCACCCAAACTGATGTGTCACCTTTGTTGTCTCAGCAGTAGGTAAACTTAGCCTCCTGGTGCTAAATACCAAGCTCACAGATGAAGTGTGAGGACAATCTCACTGCTGATTTTTGGGGTCTAGATTTATTCATTGTGTGATGGCCAGTGTATGACAGCATCTCTTTATCATGTTTCTTAGGAGTTAGAAGTTTTTTCAGTTCCAGCATTCAACTGAAAAATGAGTAGTGGTGCTGAGAGCAGGACTTTGTTTCTTTAATTCCTTCTCTACTAAACCACTTTAGAATATTAATGAAATATTTTCAGGAGAAATGAAAATATTGAAAAATCTATTGAAATAGTTGATTATTCCAAAAACCATGACAGTTGTTTGCAATTAAACTGTATAGAAATTATTTCAATAGTAGATCAACCTGTTGTTCTAGGCACTCTAGAAATGCACATAAAGAGATAGTTTCTGCTCCAAGGTGATTTGGGTTTAAATCAGCAGCAGGTAGAAAGAGACAGGGGTGGTTTTTGCCCTACAATAGCTCAGGCATAACACAGTCATAGAAGTCTGTGCTTTAAACCTTTGACCTGGGATTTTTCCTCCCAATAAAGAAAATGCTTTAACCCTATTATTAATGTCCTTGTATATATGCATACTAGCTACAACCTGTTTCTTTAAAACACAAAACATTAGAGAAGCCCTCAAGGTGATGCAGTACTTGAAAAAATATGTTATCTTAAGCTGCTTAGGAAGATCTGATGCTGTAATTGGTAACTGATGTGTCTAAAAGTTATTGTTCATAGAGAACAGTTTTGCTCCATAAATATTGATAAAATATTGGAAGATAAACACTAGCAAAGGAAAACATTTCCTTGCTAGGAGGAGAAAAATAAGATAAGCTCTTAAAACATTTAAATAATGTTGGCATGCCTACAGCAGCACCTCTTTAATCTCATAAAGGTTATATCACTCTATCTGCCATCTGTATGGGTTTTATAATGCAGCTATGTGGCTCATGGCAACAGCTTTCCAATAGTCCCATGCTTATTAAAGTCTACCATTTTGTTTTTATGAATTAACATTTCCTAAGGCCCGTATTTTTAAAAGGTGTATCAGTGTCAACCCACTTCTGCCTTCCAAAACTATTTTTAACTAGTTTCTGTCATGTTGAGGTTAGATTAAAATTTTAATGCAATATGGGAAAGCTTAATCTTGAAAGTGTTGAGGGGGAAAAAAAAGTCTAAAGCAGCAAGCCAAAGAGTTAAATAAAATACTTCTCATTTACACACAGGTAGAAATGTAGGAGGTACTGTGAGTCCTTCAGTCAGTAACATATCAGGTTTCTAAGGATCTGTGCCTACAGCTTCATCGCATTTAAATTCTCTTTCAGCAAACAGCACACATTTTGGCCTTTCACTCTGTTTAAAACCTGTTGAAATTAATAAAAAGCCTACCAGCTTTCTAAGATAGTATCCCCTCCTGTAATTTAATCCACTGAATAGTTAAAATATGCCTCTGGATAAACGAAGCCCTCAGAGAAATAAGTGATTATTTAATCTAATAACCACCAAGAAATTATGGTCATTCTTTAAATAGATGTTTTTTCTAAGTGGCCTTGAATTTGCACTGAAAATTTACATTGCACAAAATTTATTGCCCTGGAGCAGCAGCAACTTCACAAACATTTCTCTAGAATACATTTTTTTCTTATTTTTTAGCCTTGTTTTCTTTCTGAATGGCTCTGTGGTTAGACTGATTGCAAGTTTCACACATAATTTGTGCCAGAACACAAAATTCTGCCAATATTGGCAGTATTTATGCATCTAGCACATTTATGTTGCTATTTACACTTGGAAAGTCATAGCAGAATACTTCACCCCAATGGAGACATATGGATTTTCAATGATTGTGCAGGAAATCAGCTTTCTTATGCCTGCTGCTGACCTGGGGGTGTTCCTTGTGCTACCAGCAATTGGATAACAATACATTTCCACAGCACCAGTTCTTACATATGAGGATGTTGTCCAATGGCATCAGTCTAAAAAAGACTCAGGCAAAAATATCAAACTATAATTTAGGGAGAGTGAGGAAAACAAAACTGTGTCCTTGAGCTTCAAACTCTGCAGCCAGGTTTGTATTAGGTCATTAGCATATTTTTAGTGGAAACAGAGCACCAAGAGCAATTCTGGACCTTGGTATTTAGGAAGAGTTATGGACATTTCACAAGTGCATATATGTTGAAGGCAATTCCTCTTCCTAGGAAAAGGTTTCTTTCAAAACAAGATTTATCATCTGCTGAAATATTAGCAGGCTTTTGCATGCAATTAATTTCTTTCACTGTAGAATCTTTTTGCATAACTTGTATTTCTTTAATATAGCTTCTTAAGTACTGTTGGTACAGCTGATAAGACCAAAGTCAGTGTAGTCATCACAACTCTGAGTCCAGCGCAGAGGAGGCAACATGGATGCACGGCAGTTTATATATAGCACAGTAACACTCTATATCAACAAACCTAAAGCAGGCCTCCCAGTCCTACTAGAAAAGGCTTGACCTCACATTCTTGACTAACGCCAGTTGGAGGTCTCTCTTTATTCTATTCAAGTTTAAAAATTGATGCTGTTTTAGTGTGTGGCAGAATTATAGAAGGGAACTTTGAGTCAGCTTTTGCAAATGTGAAATTTTGCTCCCAGTTATCCTATTCCTGGGAAATCTGGACAGAATAGATTATATAGGATTGTGCTTCACTTCAGCAGATGGTGAGTTACGTGGAACACACTTGGATCCTGAAAAAGGGTTGGTTAATTATAATGACTCGCCCGATTAAATTTAAGCATGGCATGAATGCCCTGTACAGCCTATTATTTCTACCCATGAGGTTCCAGTCTGTGTATGAAACTTGAACAGAGACATTAGGTCTTCATCTAGACCTTTAGTAAGACTTATGTACTTTTCCATATTTCCCTTACTATGTGCCAAGGGTCTTGTGTACCTTTATCTGCAGTTACTAATTGAAGTGTCATGCAAACATGAAGAATGTGTATTATTCTTACATTACACCAGTGCATCACATTTAACTAAAAAATGAGCACAGTGGGCTTTATATACTGATGCCCTATTAAATATTTAGTTCATTCTCATATCTGTGGTCTCAAGAAGGCTGGAAATTCAAAGCAGAGGCTTTAAAATACTTTTGAATTTTCATTTCAAGCCTATAATGCATCATGCTTCAAGAACTAGTACAAAAGTCAAAGAAAAAAAAAAACAGGGAAAATGGCAATTAATCTGTCCTAACAACTGCAAAGGATGTTACCAATGATACAGATATTAAAGCCATTTATTGCCACTGCCAGATAAAAGCTTGATGTAATTAAAACATATGGCTGGTATTAACTGAAAGAGGGACAGGAAATTGAGCATTAAAATTGACTCTGCCCTTAGTTCAGTGTATCTTTGGGGGAGGGCAAAGTGCTATGAGTGAAAGGGTGACAACAATTTTATCTTTGAATATCCTGTCTTTTGTCAGCTATTATTGCAACCTGCATGTTTAAGTGTTAAAAAGGCTCTGAAGAATTATGAAACCTGATGAATGCCTCTCAAAAAGCTAGACTGTATTTAGATGCTAAAGCCTTCAGTGTAAAGAAGCCAGTCCCTCCACCTTCTATAATTTTGCAGTAAAAAGAACAATTTTGGCTTTTAGACAAATGATTGTTTAAATATAACATGTAATGTAGTCAGTGGAAATTTCCATTTTTCCAGTCTTACTTCTGAAAGGCTGTATCCCAGAAAGCTAATTTCTGGAAGCATTTTCTCAATCCTCTTTTAGCAGAAGTGCTGGATTGCCTTTTAAGAGTGCCTACCAGATTAGTTTTTTTCTGATGGAGTATATAGAGCTAGTTTCATTTATACACAGTGGAGAATTGACTCCATGGCTTGCTTGATATAATAATGTGATGACCTTTTTGTTCTGCCTTTCTTTGTGTTGGTTTTGAACCAATGTTTAATAGATATAACTGTATCTTTTACTTTACTGTCCATACAAAATAATGATAAATTATAATCTCAAATCCTTTACTGTCTTTACATGTAGTGTCACCTGCAAATTGCTTTCATAAGCAGGAACCTCTAGGCATTTATAAAGTTGCCTTATTAAAAATTCAGAAGGGTAAATAAACAATGATCTGATATTATTTGAACTTTGGGCTTCTCAAATGATTAATGACCACATTCCTTCTGTAAATCAATAGAAAGTTTTGCAAACAAATACATGAAAAAGGATCCAGTTCTGTAAGGTTTTGTGGACATGATCCCCATTGGTCATTGGTGTGGGCGATAGCTATTGTCTATTCTCATGAATTTATAAAGCCTGGCTGTCCCATTATTTTAGATAGACATATTTCTGCCAGTCTGAGATTACATTTCTATGGTTTTACCATTCTGGAAGGTATGCAATATCTTTGAATCAATTTAATATCTTTTTTGGCCTAATTTAAGATGGCCATATAAAGTGAATACTCAAGCAGTAAGTTTTTTTTTTTTTTCTCAGTGGGATTGTGTGAAAAGCTGAAACCAAACTCTCTGATTATTCCTTTTCTTTTCTTCTGTTGTGCTTATTGCTGAATGGGGCTAAAACCAAATTTGGTATTCCAGGACATGAAGACACCCTTCTTTCAAAAGGGAATATATCTCTGAACCTTTAAAATGTATTAACCACAACAGATGTATTTTTCAGGCTCCCTTTATCCTCTAATAGCAGAGTATAGTCTTCTGCTATTTGCATGTTTGTTTGTTTTTTTTTTTTTCCTTTATGTACTCTTCTGTGGCCCAGTTATTTAACATGGAAGCTTACATCCCTGGGTAGCACTCAATCTGTAACTAACTAGTAACAAACTAGTGTTTGAAATTTAATATGCAAGTTGCTATTTTAGAATTCAGTAGAATTTATTTACAGCTGATTATGTATTTTCAATGTCACGTGCCACCATTTTTCAGTTTCAGAGGTAACAGCCCACTTAGATGAAAGGGAAAAACCACTCCTTGAGTTAGCATCTCAGATCCTTGATGCAGGTAGGCACCTCATCACCCTGCAGTTTGTAGGTCACATTTTCAAGTCAAAAAGTCTGAATTAGAAAGCCTGGTCTCATTAAGTATTAGAGGCCCCAGTTTGCTTTAATTTATTTCCATAAGCTCAAAATCCCTATAATTTATAAAACTACCTAAGTGAAGGCTGGGATTCTTGAGTAACTTCAGAAAATAGGTCATTTTCTAGCAGCATCTAATGTTCAGGTCTCTGCCAATGAAGATGGTTCTTGGCATACTCTGTGTGTACCTTTTCTGTGTTTTCTGATACCATACCCTGGTATACCATACCTCAACATTGTGGTTATTGATTTATAATAGTAAAGAGACAGAACAGTTGAAACATAGCAAGTATTTATGCTTCAAAATTAACTATCCTTGGATATTTAGGATTACAATATAAACAACATGGCCACCTGGAGTTAATATTATTGTTTCATTTATCAGCAGAAAGTCAAAAATGAAAGTGAATTTACTGCACCTGAATGGCCCTAGTAAAAATGCCCGGAGCTCTGGGTCATGTGTTGTCTGCGCAAGTGGTACAGTGTAAATAACAACAATTGCTTCCACTTTTACAGAGGTAGCATGTTCATTGGGTGCTAACACAGTCCTTTCTTCTGTGATCCTTCATTCCAGTATTGATATCACATGTGAGGATTCACTACTTGGGCCTTCTGGCCCAAGATTTCATGTAATTAAGTATTATTATTTAAGTCTTATCTAACAACAATTCACTTTTTGATGAGCCATTATCAGACAACTCTGAATCATCAGTTGATGGACAGGGCTGACTCTTGTTGACTGCAAGTCTCTTTTCCATGAACTAGACTTCCTGCTCTGGTAAGAGTATTTGTTATGTTTGTTATTGGCTCTTGTGCAGTCTTCTGTTAAAGACTGAGATTTATCTCTTCTGTTGTCTCTCTCTTTCTTTCTTCCCTCATTTCCTCCTTCCCTCCTTACAGAAAAATCCGTAAGAAGTTCACCAGGTCACAGCTGAAAAGAGCTTCCAGAACACCTTGTTCTCCGATCATTGCAAAGACAAAGTCTCTCATGAACAATAGGCAGGCCCGAACAGAGCCAGGATCCATCATACACTGAAGATATAACAGCATCAGCACCATAATAATGTCAAAATCATGTTTAATTGTGAATGCAGATGTAACAGGACTTCCCACATCTCTGAGACAGAAACGTTGTGTGGACATATTGTGGCTGGGTTCTGTGTTCTGTGCAGGATCCAACAGCAGCCCTTGTTTTCCCTCATCTCTGCAAGGGCTACTTCTGGTTCACTGCACAGGCCTATCCCGGATTCCCTCCATTGCCAGACAACAGTGTTGGCTGGTCAGGGAAGGGCTGTTTGCACTTCCCACTGAATTGATGCAGAGTCCACCCATCACATTTGTCTATGCCTTCTAGTGGCTCAACAAAAATATGCAGCTTTCAAAACTATTGCAGTGTCTTTAAAATGGGATTTAGCCTTGAGGTGTTGCATTTTCAAACAGACCTGCAAACTTGGAGTGTTCATATTTTTCAGTATTGGCTTGAGTCACCTTGGATTTGATTTTCTATACTGAATGTCCACAAGGACAAGGTATTGTTCAGCAGTTCTGAAACTTAGACTGAATTAGGAAATACCCATAATTAGTGTCCAATTTTGAAAATGTTTGCCATATTAGTTTTGTTTAAAATACTGGAAAATATTATGTGTGACAGTAAATATCCAGCTGGACTAGTTGCATGTGTAGGAACTGGTCCCATTGTCTCTGTATTTGAAAGCATCTGCCTATTTTTTTGGGTATTTTTTGCATTTCTTGAAGCCTATTCTGAATAGGTGAAAACCAGCAGAACACCATTCCCAGAAGACATGAAGAAACAGATTATTTCCTATTATTAATAGTAATGTCTCTCCACAAAATAATTTCTACATTTTTATATGTCGGGATAAAGAGGTCTTGTAGAATGCTTTGAATTCGTAAGTGTAAGGCTACAGGTGGATATTTACCATGGAGAGATGATGTGCCTTTTGAAACTACTTGTAGGAAACTGTTAGTCTCCCTGAAGGTGGGAATGGCAACAGAGGCAGGTCTTTTTTTCTACTCAGGTACTTACAGGTGAACAATCTCTGCCCTACTTTGAAATCCAGAGAAATCCAGTGTGGAGCACTGCTGTGTGAACCTAGTTGGGATATATCAATCATCTGAGGCAAGTTGTCCTTCAATAGGTTTGGATTCCATATGGCTTTTAAAGATGTGGTCAGACACTGAACACGTCATAGCAAACTGAGATGAGCTTCAAGACCTTTTTTTTCTCTCCCTTTACTAAGTAGCTCTAGTGGCAAGGTACAGATGTGAGGTTTTCATCCAGTTGTGGTTAGAAAGACAAGGATGTTAGTGGCATCTCATACTTCCGGGTGATCCCCCCAAAATGATTTCCCCCTGTGCATTTTATTGTTTCAGTCTGAAAGAGCACCTGTGATCTCAGCCTAAAACTAGCCATACTCTCCACGTAGAATTTTGAGCTCCTAAGACACTAAGACAGTGACCTAGATGCTTCTTCAAAGAAGAAAGCACTCTGACCTCTTGAAGGGACTTGCTGATGATTTTCCATAATGATGGATCCAGGTCTTGTCCACTGTCCTTCACCAGCAAGAAAAGGGTGGATAAGAAGAGAGGTTGATGACATGAAGTGCTTGCTCCTAGTGTCCTGAACATTGTAGTGAATGTCATTGATTCACACTCAGTTGGAGAAGACCTGGAATTCATCTACCTACAGTACTTTGCAGTAGCCACTGAAATGTGCAGCTCTAGGAGTCTTCTGGGCACCTGATCTGCATTTTCCTCTAAACATGAGGGCTTTTTATCCGATAGCTGAGTGGAGACAACCTACTCTTATTAGTAAAAATTGCCTTTATTAACTACCACATATGGAAACACCTTCTGTATAATAGCTTCCTCACCCATTAGAATAAAGAAAACATGATTATTCAGCAATCTGTTTGACTGAAAGTATGAAAAACATGAACATAATGAACTTTATCTCCCTCAGACATCAGTGAAATCACACACAGCAGACTCAGTTTCAATGTGTTGTTAGCAGTAAGGTGGTAGATTTTTTTACCCTGCCTTATTAAGCTTGTACTGAAATGATTTCTTTTAGTCAGTGTGCTCCAGTGTCTAGACAGTATTTTGTAAAATCTCAGTGTGTTCCTGCTTTTGACAAAAATATTAGTATCTATAATAGTCTGATGTGAAGTCATTTTTTCTTCTTTCCCTCTGAGGAGAGAGAGACTGGTAACACAGCTCCCTGTCAGCAGCCAGCTGCCTGATACCGTTATCTTTTGCATCAAATAGCCAAGATAAGAAAGAATCCCTTCCAGCTCCAAGCTGAGGTGCTTCCCTTGGATACACTGGAAATAATATTCCAGCTCTGCCCAGCAGAGCCATTCCCCAGGTTGCAACAGCCCTGCCTTGGGGTGGGTAAGGCATGGAGGAGACTGATTGCTGGAACAACTTCAGCTCTGTCCTTCAACTGTCCTGCATGCAGCTGCAGGGAGACATCCTCTCTCCTATGCTGCACACAGTGCACAGAGAGACTGCACACCGTGCGTTGCACCTTAGTTTTTACCTGCTCTCTATTCATCTTCATTTGTTCCTCAAGATGTTCTCCAGAGATGGATGCAGGATTTACCTGTGAATTTTGACTGAGAGCGTGGATGGAAGATTTGCTCAAGTTGTGTTCCTCCTGTTGGGTTTGGGCATAACGATTTAAATTTTTGTAGGAATTGTGAAACTCCTCATCACAATATCATACAATTCCACACTTTCTGTTGAGTTAAAGTATTTTTCACTGGCTGTGAGCAAAGATGACACATTCCTCTGTAAACTGAAACAGTATATCCACAACAAATCAGAGCTCTGTGCTTTTTTATCAATCTTCCCGTTACTTACTTTAAAACCAGCCAACATAAATCAGTCATCAATGACACTGAGTATAAGCATGAGCCTTGTAAGCAAGGACAGGAAGTTTGGTACTTACCATGATATGAGAGAATCAAGGCAGAAACAGCACTGCATTTACAATGTGATTTATTTTGTGTTAGCTAAATAACAAATCTTTCTGAAAATTTGCCTCTCCACTTATAAATATGGGGCTTAAAAACCATGCAAAATGCACAATCTCTTTGTGTCCAGAGGCCTCATGCAGAAAGTAGAAAGATTGTTTTAATGTTTAAAATGTCTGTGTTGCCATTTTCAACTATATAGCTGCTCTGCTCTCTTGAAATATTGTGTATACTGTTTTCAGATTATTTTTTAAAGGCCCCAACTTAGTGGTGGAGGTTTTGATTCTGCAGGATGGTAAAGAATGTTTTGAAATACTTGAGATTGCCTGAAATGTGTTGGTCATATGAAAACATCTTTAAAACCAGTGTTTTTATTAAAGGCAAATATAGCCTTTGTTTCTGCAGTCCAAATCTTGCAGCATATTATGAAAAACTGGGAATTGAAACTGAAATGTAGAACCAACAAGGAGTAGAAATGGTGAAATGGAGCCTGCACTTACAGAATGTGCACTTTTTTAGTAATCTAAAGTAAGATTTATTTTTGTTAATAAATATAATTCCAACAGAGATACTTTCCTAATTAAGAAGGCTTAAATAAAATGGAATGGCTGCACAGTAGTTTCTGATATAGTCACAGTATAACATGCCACAGACTTTTGCAGAGAACAATTATAGTCCTTCAGAAATATTATATTACTGGACACAGTGTCTTTATGTATATGTACTGCTATGGTAATGGGATTGTTAGAATCCTTTGGAAATTGCAGCAAAATAATATTAATTTTTCATTTTATTTTGAAGCTTCTTTATATAAACCTGTGTCTTCATAAGCCAGAGGGGTTGTCAAAAGATCTGAGTTTATATAACTGCATAATGGATTTTTTTGGAGTAAGTTCAGGACTTTTTTATTCAAATGTTGCATGTTGAGGAAGGAAACCTAATTTTGGAATACATGGGTTTTGGATAAGAGTTTTGAGGTTGTACTATATAGTGATCACCAAATTTGCAGAATATGCTCCTGTTGCTCATAAAGATTTAACAGTTGGTATTGAAATATTGTATTGATTAAATTAAAAGAAAGGAAAAATTAAAGAGTTGTCTTTTAAAATTTCTGATGTTTAGACTAACAGTGAATTTCTCAATGGAATGGTAAAACTGGGAAGCTCAGTGTTGAGTGTTTGAGAATGTGGAGCACCTTAGAATGAAACAGTACTATTTGATTTGCATTAAAGTGTCTTTGTGTACAAACTCTGTGACTCTTGGCCCTTTTTGCAGGAAACTAAATCTCTACATTGGTACTGTCACCCTGTTTTACAGTAGGCTATTGAATAGTCAAAAGACTGAAGATTGGGGAACTACATGAGAGTTTAAAATGCAAGTAGATAACAAGGGGATGAGAAGACTCAGAAGTTGGGGAAAGTGAGACATAAAGTATTGCTTAGGATTGAACTGAAATTAGGGAAGGGGACTCATAGTCCACAAAAGCAATACTAGAATCTACAGTGTATTGCAGGCTCCAGTGAACTGGCCCATCTAAACTTCTCAGGTTGGTATTAGTATCAAAAACTTTGTTTCTTCATTTGGTAGCACCTGGAACTGGTGGCTTCTATGTAAATATGAAACATTATCTGAATACTCTTCTTTAATGACATCTAAGCTAATTTCTGCAAATTAATTGGACTTTTTTCAGCGGAGAATCATATAAAGGTCTTCTGAACAGAAGTAAGGACTGCTGCTTCACAGGTTTGTTCAAGGCAACAGTTTCCATCCCCTAATTCCCCAGTCTGTCTTGGGGAAAGCAGGATGCTTGGTCCACAGGCTAAATATTGTTTCAAATGTTTGTTTTAGAATCTTTTTCTCCTTCCCTTCCCTCTACCTCATCCCCCAAAGATGCCTGTGTAGATCCAAGTAGAAGAGCTCGAGTTCTTCTGTGGTGTTTGGATTTAATTGGCAAGATGAGTTGTATTTACTAGTCCTTCTGTGTGTGAAGCATTGGGATCATGGAGGGGATTATCTCTGGAAGCAGTCCTTTGCTGGCAGAACTGAGGAACTGGGAATCTCTGCAACCAGGCTTGGACAGGCTTACAAGGAATCTTGGTAAAAAAAGGAGGAGGTCCAAGGGACCCATTGCTTTCAAAGAATGACTGTAAAGCCTTTCCCATGTCTAGTTGAAATAGGTACCTAAGGGATAACTTTAGTCTCTCTCTTTGGTTCACTGTAAAGGTATAGATCACACATACAAGGCCTCAGCAATGAAAGGACATAAAACATTTATTCTTTCCTTTGCACTAGCAGTCAGAAAAAAAGAATTAAAATATATATATTAAAAAATACCACCACAATAAAAAACCAATCAAACCAAACCCAAAAAACCAACACTCAACCAGACAAAAATTCCATGGCTCTGCTGTCTACTTGAAAGCAGAAATTATTGGAGAGGACATTTTGCTGAGTTTTGTTTTGATCTGTGGTATATGCAGAACTTTCATAAACCACTGTAAATACAGAAAGCTTTTCTGTGAGGCTGGTCTGCCATCGTGACACTTTTCCATGAAGTCAGATGCATGATGGTTGCTTTATAAAACAGGTAAGTAGTTGATGCATAAGTGTTACCTAAGTAGCATAAAAATCCTAAGTGAGCTTTAGGGCCCTGTTATATTACAGCCACTCGTTACCACTGTGGCAAGACCAAAGGTTCTTCAAATATACATTATTTGTGTACACACTAAAGTGTGCTCCTTATAAGCTAAGCAGAGAGATCTTTATGGAAATTAAAACTCATTATTACTTATTTAAATGATGATGAAACCTAGATGCCAGGCCAAAGAACTGTCTGTGGCCAATAATATTTAAGATACACACTCAAATCAAAGTCCACTTTGTATAGTTGGGATGCTCCTTTAGCATTAAAATTGGCACTGATGTTCAAAGAGCATTTGTTTTTAAATGGCTTAATGGAGTTTTTTAAAGAAGAGAATCACCTTCATGAAATAAATCTTGATCTCTACTGCTTTGGGTAATATAATGGGAAGAAAAGGTTTAGAGCCAGGTTTTGATGCTGATTCTCTTCCTTACCAAGTTGTCAGTTCATGACTGCAGAATTTCCTCACCAAAACTAAGTCCCAGCGAGTCTGGGGGAACATGGCAACTCTCTAATTTATTTGTAGGGATTTTTTCCCATGCTGGCTAGCTATATTATTAAGTAGGATTTTTTCTCCTCAGTAATCTGGATCAATAGTTTTATTGATGTGGAGGAGTTTTATTTATGGGTTTATTAACCCATATCACCTTTGGGTTAAAAGTGGCTCTTTCCCTAGTTTATTTTGCTTAGGCACATAAAAATCCATTTTGTATAATAATAGCAAAAAAAAAAAAATTCACAGGCATTTGTGGGAAGCTAAGAAGTAGGTAAAGATTATACAACATTAAACTAGCAGAATATAGCAAACTAGGACACTGAATGTGATTTTCTTCTGTTACATGGGTACAACTGTTCATGACTGAAGGATCAGTCTTTCAAAGTGTCTTTTCTGTTACTGTTCTGTGGACACTGCACTTGCTTTTCCTGTATTCATCAAACTCCTCTATTGTGCTGTCTGCTCTGCCCAGTCATCACTCTGGCAATATTAACTTCTCATACTTTAACTTTTCAATAAAATAAGTTACTGGGGCAGATGCAATGAAAATTTAAAGACTATAATATTGTTGCGTTGCTCTATATTTGTTTACTTTCCTTCAGTCTTGATTTCCATTGGAATTTTAATCTTTTTATCAGGCAGTGAATCTAAGTTACAGT
The DNA here is from genome assembly GCF_031753505.1 of Anomalospiza imberbis. NCBI lineage: Eukaryota > Metazoa > Chordata > Aves > Passeriformes > Viduidae > Anomalospiza > Anomalospiza imberbis. The sequence goes on from NC_089683.1 coordinate 94,472,783, forward strand.
GAATGCCTGTGATCCTTAGGATATGCATTTACTCTCTAGTAAGATAGTTATGTTGCACAGTCTACCTGCAGGTGCCTGACTCAATCCCAGCTGTTGGATTATCCTGATGCATTGTTTATTTTCTGTATTAGTGACAGTAAGTCCAGCATTGATTGGCTTTTCCAAGCAGACCAGGCTCCATCCTGCCATTTGTACATGCACAGTTCAGGCATGGTTAAGTATTTTCTCCTTTTTTAATGGTCTCTGCTTGCTTTCCTGCTTCTTGTATGTGTTCAGAAGAAAGGAAAGCTTGTTGATTCTCCCCTTCCCAGGGTGTGTGGGTTTGGCTCAGTTGGTGCTGAGTGCCTGGGAGAAGGAAAGTTTGGATCACTGCTGGGTGTCCCTTTGCACAGACTGTCCTGGGCACTACAGACCACTCTGATTCTTCTTCCTCTGGAGTTGTAAGTGTGGACAGCCTGGCAGGCTGGTCCTGCTGTCACACATAGGAGGAGAGTGTCTTACTCTGTGGCTAAAGAAAGCTCCATGGCACTGCTGCTTTTTGGAGCATATAACAAATGGTTCAGAGTGGCTGAGCCCTCTGGAGATGCTCCCATTCCACTGCTGCAAAACTGGAATACACTGCCAGCCCTCTTATTAAATGGTATATTTGGATCCCAATAGTATATTTGGATCCACTCCCCTGAAGTTGCTCCCCCTCCACTCCTCATGAAGTTGCTTCATCGATGCTCAGGCACCCTAAGCCTCCCATATTATGTTTTCTTTGCTTTGTTGAACCCTAATCTCTGTGGATTTTAACTCATGTTTCAGATGATGTCAAGGAAGATTATAATCAAGATGCTATAAACATCTAGAAATTTTTGCTCCCTCACCCCTTCATTTTTCAATTTAAGGCCATTTTTTTCATTATGCTTTCCTTTTCACTTTTCTTTCTGTTGGTCTTTCATTTGCTGATAAAGAATCATCCGACCTTATTTGAAATTACAGTCTTCAAAATAAAATATTTTTACCTATTGGGGTGAGGGCAGCAAACATCTGATGTGGGTTTATAGCTCAATAAACCCAGACTGTGTACTGGCCAAATTGTCAGAACTCAAATACAGATAAATATTTTAAACCTGCTCAGTTTCTTGGCTAGTTGGATCTAGTGGTTTTGTATCTTCTCCTTCCAAAAATGGGGGCTTGCTTCAGACTTGCAGTCTCAAGATGTCTGTTTTTTTTTTTTCTTTTTAGAGTTCTGCTGTAGGGTTTGGCTCAACTGCACCTATTGCACATTCCTTGGCAGCCTGTAATTAGACTGACTGCTTAAATGCTGAGTAGCTTTCTTCTGTTTACTGCTCATATGGATTAAATGTGCAAGATTTCAATAGAAGAATATAAATGAAGTGACTGCCTAGCTCTGGATTTTCTCCATCTTCCCTTGATGCACTAAGGAGAATCAATTGCAGTTGCTTATTATTTTTAAATAGCAGTTAATTAGAGAAAATCTGATTCATTATCTCTTTTCATTTTGCTGATTTGATTTCAGCCTTCTGCCCATCTGGGCCAACCTACGTGTACTGTTCAAAATCCAGTGCCTAAACTCATTGGTGCACATGACCAAAGTCAGACACTCAGCCTAACAACCCAGGAAAGCACTGTCTGCAACAGTGTACTCCAACCCTCTGTTTCCTTATTGCTAAAATCCTCAGTGAGAGAAGGGGCTTTACTTTGCAATTAATTCTCCGTTGTGCCTGAAAGAGAATCAGAGTCACTATAGAAAAAAAAAATCCTCCTCCTTATCCATTCAGTTCTCTGTGTGTTCACATGTGGTGATAGTACCTCAGACTGTGGAGTTGCATAGTCACAGAAATGGTTTCCTGAGCAGATGAGTTTATTCTGCCTGGGGATGCTCTGGTGCAGCCCCACGTTCACCATAGGAACTGTAGAATTAATCTCTGTGAAGTCATGTGGACTTCTAGAAATGGTCTTCTGGTCAAACTGCTGTATCTGCGCAAATCCCCTTGACAGCAATAAAGAATCCTGAAGAAGGATTGTAGGCTAAGCTGTAAGCTCTTTAGGTTAAGTCTAATATCCTCCTGTAATTATTTAAAAATGCTTTTTAGATTTATAGCCTCATGGCAATGTCTGAGGTGAAAAAAAAAGACTATTCAGGAGCTGGTAGTGTATCCAGGGTCTGTATTTAGATGGATGTCACTGGTTTCTACAGAGGATGTGTGTTGTTATCTGATGTGAGGAAGAAAAAGATGTATTCTTTTTCCATGAATAAAGGGCTGGGTGAGGGTTTCTAATTCCATATGGTCTTCCCACATTTAAATCCATGGTGATTTCTGTTCATAATTTGTTAAATGCTTTTCATTTCATGGCAAAAAAGATGGAATAATACACTGTAAATTCAGGGTGGTTGTATGTGATGAAACATTGCTTTTTTCATTATATACACACAGGGAAGTTGAAATGTTATTTGTAGAGGATAAAGGTGAACTTTGCTCATGATTTTATGAACTTCTTTATTGCACAGTCCTCTTTGTGCAAACAGCACTTGACACTCTCTTACCTTTTGTTATTTTCAGCAGATTGGAGTCATTTGTTTTTTAATGTTGATCTGTGACAGCACAGCAGGTGTTGGATAAAATGAATCAAGATCACTTTTGGGTTTTGTGATCAAATATTTAGGGGGATTTGAGAAGTATTGTAAAAATTCAATTAGTTTTGCTTCCTATGTCCTTTTCTCCTGGACCATTGATTTGCAATTCTGGAATAATTTGTCATGATTTTTCCAAAAGTAGAGCTGGCATCTGGTCTGGGCTAAGCCTTTTAGCCCAGTTGGTGTTGCTGGGCTTGGTGTTCACTTTGCAAACTGCCATTCTGGCTGAAGATGTCACCCTGAAACAGCTGCTTCTTACTAATTCACTGCTGAACGTTTCTGCCCTCTCTCAGCAGAGAGAATAGATGGACTGCTGTTTGCTTCAAAGTTAGATTGAAAATTATGCTTAACTCTGTGGTTCTGAAATGAGAGAAGAAGGATTCAAGTAAATCCACTACCAGTGAGAGAGGGGAGTTGGGAAGAACCTCTGATGGCCATGGAAGAAAAATAGCTTAGGTCAGAAGCATCTGCAGCTGCACAGCCAGATCTGCAAGTGGCCATCTGTCTGCAGCCCAAGTCAGCCTCTGGGTTTGCCCAAGGAATTATCAACCCTGCAGAAATAAACAACATTCCATGAAGAGCTATTACGGTATTGAAAAAGTAGAAAATATCTCAAATTAATCAATGCAATGTCATCAGCCAGATTCAAGCATTTGTATATTTCTGACTAATTTGTTTTCTGCATGCCTGGAACAAGTTCAGCATTGCTGTCAGAGTCTGCTCCTCGCCAGTTTTGTGTCCTCACCTGTGTCTGTGATCATTTTTGTTCCATCATTGCCACTTCAGGAGGCTGGACACCTATTGAACAGTGTCAGACTCTGAATTGCTGAGTCCTTTCTCTCATCAGTACTTGAAAAAAGCCTGATTTTCTCAAAACTCAGACTGTAGTTAGGATAAAGGTCAGTGACTTGGTACACTTGGTATACTTGGTACAGTTTACTTGAAATGTCAATAAATATGATAACTTTTCCACAAACTAATAGGTTAATCCAATGATCACTGAGAAAGAAATAATTCTGTTTTCAAATGTTTCCACAAACTCAGTATTGTCATGAACACACATACTGAATTTCTGATGGCTGGTGAAATGCATTTCCATGGAGTTTGGAGCTGTGTACACATATTCAGGTAATTCATTCCACTCTCACTAATGCAGGATGCTATAAGTTACAGCAAAAGTTTCATAAATATGCAACTAAAAATCGGGAGTGACTGTGAACAGAGTCAGCGAAAATACAGTTTTAGTAAAATGATCAGCAGTCAGGAAGAGGCTCAGGTGAGTAGTCAGTTTTCCCTGATTTCTGGATATAAGTATGGTAATGTATTTTGCTAAGCTCATGAAAAAACTATCGGAGTTGCCATTTATTTTTTAACTTGAGCACCATCTAGTGTGCATGATAAAAATAATTTAAAAAGTAAATTTAAGGCCAGATCATTATGGCACTTAGGAGTGGAAGTGGTGGCATATTTTCAATGTCAAAAGGAAAAAAAAAAGCACATCACAGCTTACATCCTGCTAACTTTCAGTAAACCAAGCTTCAAGTTACATTTTTGGGAGCCCACTCCTCCATTTAATTTGTGCTTCACTTAAGCACTTGCTTGCACTTAAAATAAATGCAAGAAATGGAATGCACAAAAATAAGTTTATTTATTGGCAAGCAGGTTAAAAATAAAAAACCCCAGACAACTGTTTTTTTTTTTCTAAATACAAACACATATTTGTGTAGTCATGTAAATATAAATGCAGAGTCCTGCACACTGCTGAAAGCTGATACTGTCTGCTCCACCAAACCCCTGGCTTTCAGCTAAATAGATCTTGGCAGATATTCTCTAGATCTATCAGGCTATGATAGCAGTCAGAGATGAGTCTTTCCTGCATGCCTGGATAAGAGTGAGTGCATTTATGAAAAGTTCAGTGTGCTTTAATTTTTCCTGCTAGCATTGCTTGGTGCAGCCTGTGCCTATGGCATGTTCTGGGAGCAGCCCAGCTGTCACTGCCTTTGTTAAGGGAGTTCATACTCCCTTCATACTGCTTTTTGCAATACATTTGGTTTGCACCCATAGTGGGAAATCCCTCTGACAGTAACTTCTGCTCTTTTTCTAATCACCTCACATTCCCCCATATAACAAGATTAAGAGCTGCTGCTGGAGGAGCATTACTCATCCATCAGTCATTACTCCATCACCAGTCACAGCTCTGCCCCTTGCTACAGGAGTTCCTGTGATAAGGGAAAGATCTCTGGCTCCCATGAGTGCTTCTGGCTTCTGAGTAGTTTGAAAATCAAAGGAGATCAAAACCTACTGTTAGGTTTTTCTTAAAAAAGCTTATGATTTGTGCATCAAGTGAGAGATTTTTTGGGAAGTGGGAGGCAAAGGAAGGGGGCGTTACCAAGATTTTTAAAACTTTCAGCTTGAGCATCTACTGATTTTTTGCTGCCATTATTTTGTGGGAAAAAAAAAAAAAAGTGGCTGCTTAGGCATACAAACTAGTATTGTTTTAATTTTAGAAATGAAAGCCAAAGCTGGTAGAACTATACCCAGAGAATCAAATTTTCTTGTTAAGACTAAGACAAGGGAAAAAAACTCATTTGAGGCATTTCTCTTTCTCAGTTGAAACAAGTCTCTGGGAATAGACCTTCCTGGCTAGTTGCGCTATGGCAAACTTAAGAGCTCCTTGCTCCTATAACATTTCTATAAGACCTGCCTCTAAACTGAAAGAATTCAGATCAATAGCTGCAATTTTTAAAGCTTAATAGCTATATCTAGATGAAGCTTTTGAACTTGACCTATCATTTGCTGACTTGCAACCCAGACACAGGGTCTCTAGTGCAGCACAAACTGCAAATTTTCACGAAAGCCACACATCAAATGAATTCTCAGAATAAATTGTTCATACAACAAGTGATAGCAGCTGCATTGTGGTGAGTCACCCCATTGCACAATGAGGGTTGAAAACTGCTCATCACCTTGTGTATGAGAGCCTTGTGAGCCCTACGATCTAGGGAACACATTAATAAACTCTGGTTTTAGGGGGATCTTCTGGTGGGATTGCCTTCTCCACCCAGAACGATTTTTCTTTGGATTATGCTAAGACTCTGCAGTTTGGGGCAACCTCTTTAGGCAGAGGGAGTTTTCCCTTTCTAGCCATTTGTTGCATTCCAAGAGTGAAATGCCAAATGGGAAATAGGCTAGGCTAGAAAGAAAGGAGTGCCTCAGTGTATATTCAAGAGATATGGCAGAAAATTGAGAATGCCAAACACTCATGAAAATAATGATAATTTTTTTTTAAAAGTTAGATCCCCTACTGTTATTAATGTTTGCTGTTGGGTAGTTTTATGACATTTATTTCTGCTCAGATTGTAATATCAATATTGTTGAATGATTCATAATAGACTAATTCAGTTTTTCTTTTGGAAAGGGAAATCTTGCCACAAACCAGATGTGTCTGATCTGAATTTTTAAATTGATTACAAAAGCACACACAAATGTGTACTTTGTCAGTACAGGAACAAGAACTGCTTATTTTCCCTTAAGTGGAACAGTGTTAAAGAGAGCTGCAGTAAAGTGATTTATAAGGACAGTGAAAGTATAAGTCTTCAACCTTCCTCTCCCCTCCTGCCCCCCAACAAATCAAAAGACTTGCAGTCTCCTCTATCACTAAGTCATGATTCCCATTCCAATCACTGTTCAGGTGGAGTTGTTGCTCTTTGGTATGCAGCATAGAAAATAACACCAAGCTAAGAATTAAGCATGTGGTTCTAGCACTACTGGCATGGGTTTGCTCACCTGAACCACACAACACAGAGAATTTGGTGGTGCTGTCTCTTACAAAGCTCTGCTTCAGTGGTTCTCCATTTCTTTGTGTAATTTCTGGAAATTTTAGTTTAGGTGTTTTAATGCTCCTTGTACAGCCACCTGTCAAAGCTTTTAGCATGGAAAAGAACTGCTTCCCATTCATGCTTTACTGTCCATGCAGGATTGTCGCCCTGATTTCTTAGGATTTTCTAAAGCCTTCTGAGTTTACATTCTTGTAGAAAACTTTCTCACACAACTTTCTGTAAACAACCTATTGTTTTGCATTCTTTCATAGAGGTGGAGAAATTTGATGTACTGGTAATTTGTCCAGTGTCACTGGAGAGGTGGCACGTTCACCCTCCAATCCACTGGCACCTTTTGAGAACTATAAATGATTGGAGTCAGAGGAAATAGTCTCTTCGTCGTGACCATAGCTGTGGTTCATCGTTTTTCCTTGTGTCCTCTGGTGATACAGGATTTCACAATCTCACAGAGGATTTGGCTTTATCATTTAGACATAGTTTAAGAGATTTGCCATTTTGCCTTTTCATCAAAATTGTAATTTTGGATAGGATTGTTCAATGGAGTATTTGCAGGCAGAGATGCCTATTTTTTTTTTCTTAAACAACAGGGTTTTTAAACCACTTTGAATTTGACTTTAGTCCTTTCTTCTTCAACAGTAGTTTTGTAATACTTGAAGGCTGATAAGTTTGCTACAAACCTGCTTTGAGCCTCATTCCCTCCAGGAGCTGTTTTAAAAAATGTAATGTAATGGATGGGTGAAGCAGCTTGGGCAGTCATATCACATGGGATGAGAAAGGGGCATCTGAGGAGCCAGCATGAATTGTAGTCTGAGGCCAGCTAGAGTTAACACCACAGAGCTCACAGTTTAAAAGGGGCTGTGTTTGTCACAGTCTTGATGTTGAAGAATTAAATGTTCACATTTTAAGACACGAATGAAGAGGAGAGCTGCTGGTCTGATGCCAGTGATGTCTGAACACCAGCACTCCAAGTTCCTACGAGAACTGAAAAGGCTTTGGAAGAGGTATCCTGAGAGGTACAGTATAATTCTCTCAAAATGTTGCTATTTTCCTGTCATTTCATTCTGTGGAAAAAGTAGCAACTGGTCCTATTCCCTGACCCAGTCACCTGCCTATGTGCTAGTGGAACACCACTTGTGAAGGTAATGAGTAGGATGAGCTCACTGAATTCCCATCTTACCAGATGTTCATTATTTGTTGGCATCTGGTGAAAGAAGATGGAATGTCTGACTGAACAAGTAGATTATCTGCATTTTTGGGTGGTGTTTTGTTTTATTTATTATTTCCTTTGCAAAACCAGGGATCTCAAATCTTCAACTGTTTCTTTTTGTTCATAAGTGAATACTTTTTTTCTGAGTGTGAAGGCCACACACCTGCATGTTCCCATTTTCTCACTCTATAACTAACTCCTGGAAACAGCTCCTAGGAATACTTAAAATCTTGTTGATCTTATAAAAATGAAACAGCCAGTTTTAGGAGAATAGCTTAGTTTAACAGACAGAGTTTATAAAATTACTCCAAACAGGAAAATTAGGACCAAAAGAGAAATAGACTATTATTTGGTTGTGCTTATGTTGAAGAGCATCCTTTATGGAAAATTTTAACTGCTATTTTTTTCCATAGGGATCTATTGTATATTGTGCTTTCAAGAGCAATTGGATTAGATTTTGTTAAACATATCCCTCTTTAGGTCTGGATAGTAATGTGGCCTATACATTTTATTGGTCTGTATGTGTTATTCCTGTGGGTAATGACTTTACATATCAGTGAGATAACAGAAAATAGAAATAGACAACCAAATATCTTTAAATATATGTATTGCTTATTTTTCTCTTTAGAGGCTTTGCCATCAGCTATTCTGTAACTCAGTGGAATTGTGCCTTATAGCAACTTCCCTGTCAGCAAGCTTATCAGGACATTTCAGACTAGTGCAACCTTATCTAGAGATCTTCAGTGTATGCTTTAAGATCTTTCTCCTTTATCAGACACAACTGTAGCCCGGGATGGCCTAAGTAGTTTGTTTCAGAGAGCATGTTTACTGTCTGAATACTTCTGCTGAAACACCACAATTTAAAAGCCAGCATATGAAAATAATTTTACTGTAGTACCCATTCTTCTAAATATTTTGGACTAAAAGTGGTGATTCAGTATCTGCTGCATCAACAGTTGAGTTATTCCTGCAGCAGAAGCCACTGTGATGCAGTGACTGTTTTACTTGAACTTTGCATTACTTCAGTTGGCAGCAGGGGAACTAGAAATTGTCCTTATGCCAGGACACGTTTTCCTCATGTGATCTTTTATCTATTTATTCGATGGAACCCTTACAATAGCATGCCTCAGGCATTTAGGGTGGTTTCTGGTCTGGATGCTAAAAACAGAAGAGAGTTGCTGGAGATAATCACGTGACAGAGAAAGACATGCAAGAACACTCCCACACAGTCACCTGCTTTGGTCTGCTTGTCTTTGGAGTTTGAAGGGTCATTTAATTCATGTATAAAAGTCTCCCCCAAACTGTCTCCAGCCTACATAGCTCATAACCCTTGATCAAAGAAAAACTCCCAGAGATTCTTTCCATGTATCCATAAGGCACGTGTCAATGACAAGTAGATTGGAAGGACTCATCTAATGTGACTCTTAGGGATGGTCCTGTGCAGGGCCAGGAGCTGAATTTGATGATCCTGATGGAGCCCTTCCAACTCAATATATTCTCTAATTTTGTGACTCACTCTGGGCTATAACCTAGGAATGGGGCTTCTCTAGAATCCACAGTAAGGTATCCATACTTATGATATTCTACTAAGAATATGTCTCCTTAAAAGGATACTTCTATAAACAAAATTAAAAAAAAAAAGAGGCAGGACTAAATGGCTACCATGTTTCAGTAGATAATGTCCTCGTCCAGTTTAAATGATCCAAGCCTTAGGTCTTTTGTCATGGACTAGGTACAATCAATCTGTGTTTTTCTACTTAAAACTACTCCTGTCTCTGTAGATTTGTCACCACTGAGCTCTGACTCAATTTTACACCATCAGACTTGTCTATCATGTCAGATCCACAGCTGACTCTCAGCAGCTGTTAATCAATACATCTTTTTTTGATTTCAGTATTGTTTCCTATTCATCAGCTGATGATCAGACCAAGGATTCATTAACAGACTTTCCCATCTGGGTTGTGATCTGTATTTCTAGTTAATGATAGTGATGGCAATTTTCTCCTGGGTTTAAATTTTGCTCTAGGTTATTTGCTTTATTAGAACTGCATTTTATTGCACTCCTATTCTAGCAAGTTACTTTGAAGTAGCTTATTTAATTTAGAAAAAGTATATTTTTAAATGATAAAAAAAGTGGAATCTCCATTATAAAATGTCCTGTCTTCAGAATCATTGCCTGTAAGTTGGTGACACCTTTCTGGGTTTTTTTTTTTTTTTTTTTTCATCTGTCATTTCCAGACCATAGCAGACATGAGGCTGTTTAACTTTGTGTCTTAGGATTATATATATTTATTATATAACTCATTAAATGTAATATTTAAATGGACATTTTTCTATGACATCTCAGTAGCAAAAAAAAGACATTAGGGTGAGTATAAAAAGTTGGATAATTATGCTCAAGACTGTGTGCTACATTTGTCACTGCCACTGAATTTGCTGCAAGTTATTTGGATTGCTATTTTAAAATTAAATTTGGAGTTTATTTTTTTTTTAGAAAATCATACAACAAAAGTCTTGAGAAGAAAGAAACAAAGATGTTAATAGGCTATGTACAACCCACATCAGAAAAAAACCCCAAACTTTTGTCAGCATCTGAGGTAGTACAGAAATTAATTAATTCGTAGGCTTACTGGAAATCACCTTCAGCAAGAAACTATCCTTGTGTAACTTCAAGGGTACAACACATGGTGATTGTCAAGCTGCTTGGCATCTCCTTCTCCACTTCCTTCACCTTGAAAGGGAAAATTGGAAGGAAAGAGTAGGCATTAGGCTAAGCTTTCCTAGAGGTATTCAGCCATTTTCCCTGTTATGTGCAACCAACCCCAATTACTTCTTGATTTCAGAAGACTTCTCTGTCACAAATATGAAAGAATCAGCTTCCAAAACAAAACCCAGTCACAGGGAGGAAAGAAAGGAATTGACTGAAACTTTGGGAAATGGCAAAAATCTTTTTCAAAATTCAAACTAAAAAATTTTTAATGTGAGTAATTTGCACCAAACACTAAGATTTTGTTACTAAAAGTATAACTTTAGATATTTTTATGGCACAATTTTTTTTTTTAGGAGATGACAAGCTTGATCTCAAGAAGTGCCTTAGAAATATACTTGTCACAATATGCAGAATCTCATAATCTCTTATTGCTCTTTTGCCTCAAAACATGAAAGCAGACAAAAACTAATGAGTGAAAAATATTAAATTAAATAATTCTATAAAATTTTCTGCATTTCTAAAGTTTTAATCCAGTGATCTTATTTGGTCATAAGCTTAGTCCATGAAAATGCCACACATCTCAAAGTGGATGGAAGCACCTAATTTAATACGCTTAGATTCTTATACTTGAATATATAATCCCCATCTTTAGATATAAAAGGAATATAATTAAGTTGGTTTATTAAGACTACAAGGTCCTTGAGGCAAAGCTTTTTTGCAAAAAAGGCTTTTTAAAGCCTTCTTTAAAGACCCGTGGTAATATTAAATGCATATAAGAACAACAATCCACACATTTTCTTGCAGAATTTTTATTAAGTAACAATTATGTGAATATCTTTGTGCTAGGGTAACAAACTCCTTGTTTCCTCTATTATTTGCTGCAGTAAAATGTTAAGCACTTTTAAGAAACAGTTTAAATCCCAGAAAACAAATATTCATTAATTACCTTGAAGGTAAAATATTTCAAGCCTTGCTGATAATGTTTATTATTAACGTAAGTACCAATAAATATTTCAATTTTAACCACTGGAAACAGTCTTCCACCAATAAGGTAGATGCATGAGTAACTGCTGCTACTCTGAGGCAACTCTCTTCTCTGCTGGAGATCTTCTCCTCCCACACTATGTCTTTGTATCTGTCCAAATCAATTATTTCATGTAGTGACAGTGAAGGCATGGGAATGGTTCTGCCACAGTTGGACTATTTACCCCTTTGAAAATTAATGCCTTCTGTTTGCCATGTCTGTAGACAATGGGAGGAAGACCATTTGTAATTGGATAGCATAGCATTATCTCTTTGCTGAATTCCAGGAGCCTTATTTTAAGACGACTTTTCTTCAACAGAGTTAATTGGCCAAGCAAGGAATGGCTTGTCCAAGCAGTGCTGGCTTGCACACACAGGCTTCTCTCCCAGTGTGGTGCATCACTTTTTGTAAGCTTCTTTACATGTCTCCTACCTTATTTCAAGTAAACAAAAATTTTAGAGACACAGACTAGGAAAAATAAAACTTTTTTTTGGTATTCACTACAGTTGCAAACAAAAATTCAAATCCCTGAGCAGGTCATTATATTTTTGTCTGAAGCGCTTTTCAACCTGAATTATCCTGTGATCTCTCTAAAATTTTAAATTATTCAAAGTCATATATATAAAAGTAGAATAAAGCCCCCTTCCACTCGAAGTTTACTTTATTGTGAGATATACTTACAGCTGTTTTATTGCTGAAATGCTGTTGATTTTCAGAAGTATATGCTGCCCTGGCTCCTGGATGTAGCCTTGAAGCTTGAATAACCTGGTCCAGTGAAAGATGTCCTGCCCAGGGGAGGCAGGGCTGGAATTAAATGATCTTTAGGGACCCTTCCAACCCAAATCATTCAGTGTTTTTATGATCTGCAGACATTTATGCAAATCAGTTCCTGTGTCCTGAAATAACCAACCATAGCTTCAGGTAAGCAATCTAAAGGTATTGATCATGGAAAAATTGAAAGCATCTATTGCTGGAAGAAATGCAGGGTTTGGTAAGAGCTGGGCCTTGCTGAACTCTTCATGTGCTGAGGAACCTGGGAGCACTCAGAGCTGATAAGCTGGGTCCAGGCTGCCATGTCCACTGGAACTTGTTGGGTGTGCCAGTTCACCAAAATGGAAAGGGACGGCAACAGGAAATGTGGATTCTCACGACTCTGTCAGGCCCTGGCTTCCAACTGGGAGTAGCTGTGAGAGGAGGGAGCCCTGAGCCGCCTCCAGGAGCTGCTGTGGAGGAGCAGACCTCAGGTGGGTCACTCAGGCTGGCGGCTGTGGCTCCTGCAGCTGCTGGCTCTAACACTGCCCAGGGAGAAGCAGGGGAGCCAGGGCTGCAGCAGCCCCCCGGAGCTGGTGGGGGATGGACGACTCCTGGGTGTACTGCAGTAGACATGATTTACAGTGGGGTTTTCAATACTCAGGTAGCCCCTCCTGGCCTTCTGCTTCCTAAAGCCTTTAAAAAGCTGATGCACTTTCCATCACTTGAAGAGTTCTGTCCTGGCTGTTCCTGCCCAAGGTAGCTCTCACAGACCCAGTGGGCTGCTAATGGAAGTGGGCAGCACTTTATGCCTGCCCTGCGTCCTGGCCCACGACGAATCACCCTCCAAAGTGCATTACAAAGCAGTCAAGGAGAGGCTGTTGCTTCAGCAGAATGTTCTGTAATGCAGAGAATTTCATTCTTTTGTCTGGAATGGAAAAAGTGCCTTTCCAGGACATAATGCCATGAGAGCTGGACTCTGAACTGCATTAGAGACCCACTCTAAATAGCTGACTGCTTTTTTGCAAGGAACTGCTAATCAAACTCCTGTAATAAAAAAACTGTCGGAATGGACTTATACTTCTAAAAAGCCCTCCAGGGTCAGTAAAAATCATTAATTCTTTTTCAAAAAGCATTCAGCTCTCTGAAACATGAGGAAATGTGCAAGGCTTATTCTCAAGCTTCTCCACCCTCTCCATTTATCTCAAAAAGTTTGTTAAATTTTTAATATAATCTCAGGACTCTGGGAACTTGGGCATCAAAAATTTACTCATTGTAGTACTCAAGATATGAGAATTGACACTGAACAGATATTTTCTTCTTGGATAGGAATGCCATAGTTTTGAATCAACTATGGACAATACAGTTAAGAGAAATGAGGTGAGGAAGTCTCGTAAAGGAAGCAAGGAAAACTATTTTTTTCTAGTTAATTTTTCTCCCTACTACTCTGCAAAATGCATTATTTATGGAACATGTTGTTTTCTGTCGCTGACTCATGAAAAAGCTTTGAATCAATAATTTAGTAAACTCATTACAAAAGGATCATTTTATAACTAGTTAGAAAAAAGCTGTTCAGACACATTTCAAATACAATGAACATTCAGAAGAAACAATAATAATTATGGCAGATGGCAAGCAGAGACATAACTTGCTTCAAATGCAAAACTGCAGTTCAGAGAGCTATTTTGTTTTTTTTTTTCAACTCATAGGTTGTCTGCCAGAGGTTCTTGAAAACCAGATGTACACAGTAAATCCCACAGAAATCAATGAAATTGCATGTGGAAGTGTGAGACGAAAAGTTATTTCTCAAGAAGGTAACTTCCATTTAATAAAGTTCTCTGCTTTATCTTGGTTCTATATTTCAAAGGCTTCTAAGCAATATTTACATTAAAATTCACTGTTTGTGTCATTCACTCTGCCTGCACAGTGTCAGAGGAAGCTGTAGCCCAGCTTTTCTCTGCCACTGTGCTGCTGGGGCAATATGCTGCCACGAAATCCAGCCTTGACAAAACAAATAGAATAGTTGAAGACCTCAAAGGAAAAGTTAAATATGTAAATAATTTCCCTAACCAATGTAGCTATTTGTATTTACTTCCATTTGCTCAAAATAGTCTGAGTGTGGGGTTTTTTATGGTCAATATTGGTATTTTGTAGAAATAATATTGAGTTTTGACAAAATTGTTTTCACAAGTATCTCACTTGGATTAATTATTTTCCTTCGAAAATAGAAATGGTTGAATAGGCCAGTATTTGACTGATAATAAGACATTTAATTAAAAAGTTCTGCTACAGTGCATAATGGGAATCATGGTTGTCTTTTCTTAGATGATAAGACTGAGATTTCAAGCTCCATTGAATTGCTCTTGATGTGTTCTGACCAGAGAATTCCATGATATACCTGGCTTCTCCATGATGCAAAAGATTATGTTGCAACAGTGACACAGTGCACAATCTAAAAGATAAATCTGCAAGAGAGATATGTAATAAGAAATATTAGAAGGATACTTCCTCTTGGTCTCCCATTTGGCAATGTTTCTGAAGTGAAATATTTTGTTCTGAAGCAATTTTTCACTTTTAAAAAAAATTTTTATAGTTTTCCTGGCAAAAGTATTTTCTACCAGTTTCTTTATTCAGATATTTAGCATTGGTTACTAAAAATGAAGCTGTGTGGCAGGCTATATTGTGAATGTACATTACTGGTTTTTACTTGACAAATGAAGCTTTAAAAATGCCTTACACTTGAAATAAAAAAAAAAAAATTGTATCTCCATATGTATCTAAACCATGGACCCAGAATTAATTTTTGTTCATATTTGTTCATATTCTTATTAACAAAATGTCAAACATATGGATGTTTTAAAAAGGAAACAAAAAAGGGCGGTAAAACATTAAATCATATTTCTAATTAGAAGCTAATTGAATATCTTTGGTGATGTTAATGCTCTCACACTGTTGCATTGGCAAATCTTGGCAAGTATTTATTTTTCTAATGGTAACTAGCCTATGGTCATTCCAGTTCCAGTGGACTTGGAAATTGCTTTTAATGCTGGTAAAGAGGATATGACTCTGAATTGGAGTTGTGAACATGAACTTCAGCTTCAGATGAGTATGCTGAACATTTTCCTTGGTCCTTTCTTCCATAGGTGAAAGAAACCTAGTAATAAGAGCTGGAAGGGTGCTGTGGTTTTGCTCACCAAGCTGAATGCCCTATGAAAAATGTTGGGGTTTGCTGAGTAAGGTGTGTGAATTAGATCATGTGGAAGCTTCACAGCTGCAAAAAGCACAAACAGTGAATGCTTAGTGAAATCATATGACAAGTAAGCAGGGAATCTCTGGTCTGATTTATGTTCCTAGAAATAATTTTTTCATATCTCAAAAACGCAGCAAGTTAATAGTTAATAGAGAATCTGCACATAGATCATTTGCATGAAGGGAAAATTGTTAAGTGCTTCAATCAATGTAACATCTCACTGGTATTGATGAGGAGTACCAGCAGTCAGATGAAAGGCAGTCTGTTGAAATTATTAGGTACTGGTTTCTTATCCCAGCAGGATTTCCAGCTCTGACTTGATGGTCTTTTTAGGTCGTGCTGGTTTTATCCTGGCTAATCCTTGAGGAGAACAATTTTTTTTCTGTCTGGTACAGTTCATGAGAACTGTAGATAATAACAAATGTGTGAGCTACACGCTGTAAGTAGCTCTTGTGGCTCATATTCCCCTGTAAAGGACATGTTACCATAGCATATGGAAGGAGAAAGCTGGAAATATGTACCAGTGGAAAAGAAAAAACTCCAAAACCTAAAGCTGAACAATAAGGACCCTCTGCAGAATAGCAATACCATGATTTAGCAACACATGGAACAGCACAATTTCCAGATTAAAGAGTAAAAGTTATTTGTTGGGTGTCAGGATGATGAATAGATTGTTTTTGCATTGTGTCAACCCTGCTTTTATTTTCAGTATGTTGCAGCATTGAATCAACATGTTACAGTTGCTGAATGCAACCCCAAAGATAAAAAGGGTTGTTAGGCCAGTAGCAAGAACAGTAAGTCATTATCAGTGACACCTTCAATTATTACAATGAATAGGTGCCCTGAAAACATATTTTCCAAAAGCTTGTTTCTACCCTGTACTTTGAAGAGATGTTGAAAACTCTCTTGATGACTGTTCCAGCTGTGGATTTGTCTGTCTTGGTACATGCAAATTGCCTTGGGTCTGCTTCAGGGTTTCAGTACTGAAAGAATATAATCAGCAAAGTCAACAGCAAACAGCTTGTGTAGAAGAGAGATCACGTCAGAGGATCATAGCAAAACAGTTTGGAAAGGACCTTATAAAATGGAAAGGACCTCTGGAGGACAGATGGTCAAATCCCCACTCAAAGCAGGGACAAATTAGAAAAGTTTCTTGGGACACTGTCTGGTGGGGTTCATACAGGAACTTGCTTTAGAAACAGGTAGATCATCTACTTTTTGATTGTTTGCACAGGCATTCTGAGTGTGGATGTTTAAGGTGCATCTGGACAAGACAAATTGACTTGTGTCTGGAGCCTGCTGCAGGAACATCTTTGTTCCGATTTTCTGGTTTGCTTCTATGAATGATTCTGCCATGCAGAAGAGGGACTGTTAAAGGGAAGATCAAGAGGAAAAAGGGGCAAAGCTGGTTGTCACTCTGCCTTCATGACCGTCCTTAGTTTCACAGCTGAGTATAGCGAGTAATAGCTGACAAGAAAGTGCAAAGAGGAACAGAGCGTATTGAGCCTTGGCACAGGTCATGGATCAACATGTTATACGAGTGCATTATTTGAAACTTCTGGGAAGATGGACAGGGATGTTGCTGGGTACTGACTGGCAGCCTGTGCCAAATAGTGGCTATAAAACCCTCAGGTGAGATCAAGGGAAGCATTGCTATGCAGACATCCAGCACTGGATGAGGAATGGATGAGAAGGAGGAGGACACAGAGTGAAACTGTCGGTTCTGAGCCACCAAACAGAGCCTGACTCTGGGTCTGGATGCAGTGGGGTGTTGTGCTGCTTTCAGGCAAGACTGAGCCAACCTGCTTAGGTGGTAACTGGGGTGAGTCTTGGTTTGTGTGTGCATGAGTGAAGGACTTTTTCAGCCAAAGCTCATCCCTTTGCTCAGTTCCCTCAATAAGTTGAGCTTAGCACTGTTGCATTGCCTGGTGTTCCCTTTCCCTGCAACTCAAATATATATCTGAATCTCAGGATGACAAGGAGTCCAGATGCCACTGGCTCACATGCAGTCAGGCTCAGGCTAGAAAGTGCTATTTGGCTCTAAATCTATCATCTCAGATGCTGAGACTGTTTCTCTCTGGAGGTTTGCCTTTGCTGCAAATACTGGTCCCTCTTAACAGTTTAAAACACCGGAAATATCAGAGGATTCCACGTCTTCAGTTGTTCTTTGGTTAACTTCATGTATCTCTGTAGCACAGAAAATAACAGCAAATAAAAACAGTGCTTGATTCTTTCTGTTCAGTATCTGGCTACCAAAAACACCATGAGAGGGAATTTCATATTACAGTGCTACTGCTTTATACAGAAAGGAAGGGGCCCATTCCACATAAAAATGAAGGCCTTAAGGAGCTCAGGTGTGGCTCTGAACAAGTGCAGGGAATGAAATTCACCATAAAACCCTAAGGTGCTTTAATCATGATATTTTAAAAGCTTCTCCCTTTAAAGCATTGGGCTTGACTCTGACACCAGCCTAACACAGATTTTATTCAGTAGAAGGAAGAACAGATTAGCCTTTTGTTGCAATATGACATATCCTTTCCTTCTGGAATTCTTAAATTAAAATTGGAGCTGTATGATAATTCTGAATATATCCACAATAAGGCTCTCTCATAACAATTACTGGTGATCTGCTATCACTTTTTGAAGCCTATCAAGGTACTTATTTTACAGCAGCCCCTTCAGGCAGAAATCATTATTTAAAAAAGAAAAAAGAAATAAAAAAGCAGAGTTAAATTATTTTTCCATGACTGTTTGAAGAAGAGCACATTGAAATTTGAAGCTCTTCTTACCATTCCCAGCCATTAAGAGCATTTATAGAGATCCGGAATAAGCAGGTGAAGTTAATTATTTTTTCCCTATTGCTGGTGGGTTTTGTGGTAGTGCTTTCAGCTGCACGATTATTGCCTGCTCTATGACAGCTTAGAAATTTTACATTACTCTTAACCTTGGCCAAATTCGTAACTGATATAATATGACATTGCTCCGCTGAATTTGCAATGTTGACTGTCACTAAAGCAAGAGATGACACATGATTTCTAATGTTTAAGAAAGCAAGAAGAGTTCAGCCATACGAAAAATTTAGATGATGTGATCTTTAAATGAAGCGTATGAGAATTTTCATTTAATGACAGGTAAATACCGAGTTAATACAGGTAAATCAATGCTAATGGAACTGAAATGCTGCTCTAGGAAAATCCTGTGAAACCCAAACTGCTAGTAATACCAATAAAAATGATCTGCTAGTAATACCAATAAAAAGATCTGCTAGTAATACCAATAAAAATGTACTCCCACATTTTTTCTGCATGATTTAAAAATGAGAACACACAGTGGGATATATGCTTCCTTAGAGAAACTGGTCTTGCTATTTAGCTGTTTTCTAGAGATTAGGTAATAATGGAAGCAATGGAATCAGATCTGACTTCTCACAATCTCTTATTCAACAAGCAGTTTGTGCACTGTTCATTCTACACTGGATATAAAGTGTGGCATATTTGGATTAAGAAGTTTGACTTGATTCTAGATTGTGATAAGCAAGTTGTGGAAACCTGATTTTTTTTTTTCTGGTTACCAAGGCAAAATAAGAAGGCAGTTTCTGATCTTAGTATTTGAGTGTCAGTCTGGAGTGATCCCTTGACTTCAAATCACTCCTCCTTTTTTTTCTGCCAGTGCTCATCTGTTCACATTTTCTCTCACTTTATCATTCTGTCTTGTGCTTCATACCTCAGTGGCTCTTTTAGTACGTGTTCTCTGCTTCGACCTCCCTTTCATTTTCTTTGTCAAGCACAGAGCCATAGAATGGTTTGGTTTGCAGGGATCTCAAAGACCATCCAGTTCCAACCCTCTGCCATGGGCAGGGGCACAGTCCACTAGACCAGGTTGCTTAAAGCCCTGTTCAACACTGCCTCTTTATTGAAAGTGCTGCTCAAAACCTATTTATTATGCCTTGGTTTTCATCTCATACTTTGGTTTTCTAAATGAAATTCTGAATCAATTGATGATAATTGCAGCACTTCTATTGGCTTTCTGAGACAGATTTAGTTTTCCGCATCTGGATTTGTCAAAGAAAGATTGAAGAGTGTTTGGGACAGTGACAATTGGATGGACTTCCTGTACTTACAGTGGTGCACTGGCCAGATTTTTATTTTTTTCTAGTGCTTCACTCTTCTAAAAAGATTTTCCCACTCCTGTTAAATGAAATCTGACTCCCTCTGAGATTGAGATTTCAGAGTCAATGACATTTACACTCCTATTCACCCTACCTACCATCAGCAATTTAGCTGAGGTCTCTGTGTCAGGAATTGAGTCATGCTAGACCTCCTCTGCAATCATTAGGTGGAGAGAAGCAGTCTAAGGAGACAGGTCCACTTCTCTGTGGTATCTATCACCCTCTGGATGTGCTGCTGGCTCTCTTTAGTGACCACAGTATTGTTAGTACTCACTAGACTCCAAGTTTGGGCAACTTAGGTTTTAACTGAGACATTAATGTCACAGAAAATCAAGCAAAGCATTAGCTGAACATATATCAAATTAAGTGGAGCCAATTCAACATTCTGACACCACTTGACTTGCCCAAAGTTTCATCTGCTGGGAAAGGACTATAAATGCTAAGCAAGGATTCCTTCATCCTCCTTTTTTTCTGAGCTGGGCCATGATGTCGTATTGTACACGAATGACACATGTATCCATGATGCCATATTATATCCAAAACCCCAAAGTACCTTTTAAATTTAGTAAATTAAAACTCAGGAATAATTTTTCATCAAGGATGCAAGCACAATTCTGAAATGGTTCTACTGCCATAATATTAATACTTTGAGAGACTACAGTCTTCGTTCTACATTTCTTGCTGAACCCACATTTTCATCTTTTACAGGGAGCTCTCTAAATAGGTGTAGCTTTATTTTCCTTTTTTTTTTTTTTTTTTTTTGTGTCCATTTATGAACCCTTTAAAAGTAATGCATAATGTTCAGGCACATTATGTAGATATGTAAAGGCAATTGAAGCATGGAAGAAAGGACTACAATACCAGGTATTTGTAATGCTTCCTCCAGTGCCAGACAGAAAGAAAAGAAGAGGAAGCAGGCGCTGTGTGTAATAATGAACAAAGAAAATGCCTGTTAATACTTTATATTTCTTTGGATTGCGTTCCTTTCAGCAAGCAGCTTCAGTTTGAAGGTGATACAGAAAATACCAAAGAAAACGTCTTCTTAAAAGCAGAAAAGAACCCCAGAACAATGTTTTATGCCATATATCATCTTACTGGCTAGGTATGTAATTTTGACAAGATTTATAATAATGAAAAGCTTTCATGGCAGTGACATGAAGGTTCAGAGTATTGATAATTCATTCAACTGCTGGTGCAGATGAACCACTATAAATGACCAATGTAATGTGATGAAAGCAGGAAAAGCGAAACTCCCAGTTCTGTCCAGAGGCAATGGGAACAGATTAGAACTACAGAGAAGTTCTTTGGAAATCCAAAGTTCTCTTTCCTGGTTGTACTGCACATGAAATGACAGACTAATCATCAGCAAGAAATCAGCAGCAATTCTGCTGAAGAGGTGTATGGTGCTTGATCTCTAGCTGTTCCTATAAAAGCACAAGAGATGTGCAAAGCAACCCCACTGCCAAGCACAAAGTCAAGAATTATCAAAACTCCATAAAGTCCACTTGTTTATTCAATTGTTGCTGCCGTTCTGGAGATTTCCCTGGATTCATCATCATTGTCTTTGCTGTTAGTCCCAATCAATTGGTAAATTCAGCTGTTTTCTAGCCAAGAGACTGTGAAGTGAGCTGTAGAGGAAGTGCAGTGAAGTTTCAAGATGTGATATGTTTACATGCAAATTATGAGTCACAGTGAGTATGACAGACTTCTTAAAACTGTTAAGAGAAGTGACTAATGATTAATTAGTTCAATAAAGCATTGCCACAGAATGTGAAACCTGGCTGTACTGTTTTTAGGTCTGCAACAAAACCACAGGTGCAATAAGACAATGAATCTTGTTCTTAGTTTCATTCAGCCTCATCCAGTGAGAACTGGCCCAACATCAAGTGGTTCCCTTTATTTGAGGTATTACATCTATAGCTCAGTGTTTGTTGTCAATGAGTAGAGGGTAGTCCTTCAAGAGTCCAGGAGAGCCATTTGGCAAAGCATTTAGGCATATGGCTTGCTTTGGAATACACTAAACCCCACAGATTTCTGTTCTGTTCTTTCTACAAGTAGCACCAACAGCTGCATCAGAGGGAGGAATTCTGTAGCTAAGAAGCCAGGTAAGAGAGAGACTCTTTGCACTCCCTCACAGGGTGTACCAGGCCATTCCTTGAGACAAAATGTTTAGTGTTGCAACATATTTTAAAATTTTTGCTGATTAAACTTATTTTTTTCCCCATTTAAATATTTGCTTCCCTGGGAACCTTTCTAAACTGCTCACTTTATTCTTTGTTTCTCACAGTAGCAGACACCTTTTGCATGGATATGTTCTTATCTGCAAGTGGTTCAATGTAACTATGGACAGGGACATGAACTGAAGTTCTAGAGGAAGTCTAGCTATGTCTAGAAACTGAAGCTGTCTAGGAGAAATGAATCTTACAGGCATGTCTGACCCTTGTAAAATAATGTGTTCTTGTGCATTAATTTCAAGTATGTTGTCTCCTGGAATATCCCTTTTTTCTTCAGTTGCAGAAAAAATAAGAAAAAACATTCTTCATTTTCAAAGTACTTATCACAGTATTTCTCTTAATTTCACCTGTGATGTGAAGAACTCTGTTTTTTATGATTATATATCACAACTATTGGAAAGCCAGAAGAAATTCTTGAATAGAAACAGATGACTTGGAAATAGAAAATAAATGTTGACATGTTAATTTTTGTCGTATAATGTGAATTAAGACCTCTGTTTTGAAGAAGGGAGTAAGAAAATGATGATTTCACCTTTACAAAATTTTTCTGTGGTTCTCTAGGTTTGGAACCTCCAAATCTGTTAGCTTTATAGTTTAACAGCTGTGAAAGGCAAGGGTCAGAGGTTTCTGGGCTTCTGCACCATGGGAAGTACTCTATGATCTTTGTTGTGCAATGCTATGTGTGCAGGGCCCGTGCTGTGCCCTTAAGCTAGTTGGAGCTCAGTGTTCCTGTATGGATTTAATTCTTGAGACGTTTTTGAGATTCAGCAAAAGGAAATTGCAGTAAGTTGGAGCTAACAACAGTGTATTTGACATAACAGTAACAGAAGAATTAGACTGGATGGTTTCTCAGCATAGTCCATGTCCAAAATCTAGAGCAGCATTTGCCTTTCACAGCAACTTTCAGAACTGTTGCAGAAGTTGTTTGCCAATCATCCAGCTTTGGATCATCCTGCAAAGGTTTATAAAGTTTAAGAGGACGGTTTCATCTGCACCAGTTCTGACTTTCTTTGAACTGTTTTTGTCTCATTATATTTTAGGTACAGCAATAATTACCATAGCACTTTATAAATTCCATGCATGCAGGAAAGTTACAGCTTACATAAGATTTCTTAAACGTGTAAAAAAAAAAAAAACAACACCTTTTCCAATTTATTCACAGCTCTCTTTGGATAACATCAGGCTAGATTAAGCACATTTACAATCCAACTGAAACATGTGATTGGCAAGCCAAGGTCCTGGATGTAAAAATGCAACAGAAACTTCAGAATTGGGCTCAGAGTATTTAGTAGCATTGTTGCCCTAAGATATTCTTAATATTCTTTTTCTTCTTCCAATATTGCTGACGTAGAAGGAGTGGTGAAGAAGTATATTACCCTGGAGTGTTGGGAAGAGCAAGTGTTAAGCCATGTAAAAAAAGCTGATTTTTGTAAAAGACAGACCCTAATCAACACAGGAAGTTACAAAATGGTCCACGTGGCACCATCAATGAGATTAATTTTGTGCACATAAATCCCAGTGAAAGTTCTTGAATGTCAAATTGTATTCTTAATTGAAATGTGTTTGGCTGTGAGAGACAGAGATGGGGTGATGCTGACCCAAGTGGCTTCTCTTAAATTTTAACATGTGTTGAAAACTTGTAACGCATACAGGGATTAAACAGTAAAAATATAAATATCATAGAAAGCACATGATAATCCAGTGAGTTTGGGCTCTTTCTTAGTCTTTCTTTTCTTCATCTCAGTATGCCTGGATGTGGGGGAAGACAGAGAGACAATCTTTTCTTTCCTATTCTGAGAACCCTCTGAAGCGAGAAGCACCACTCCTGGTCTGCAGCAAGGCCCTAGGGAAGCTGTCCTGCCTTCCTGGGCTCTGGAAAGGCTGCCACTGCCAAGCACTATGAAATTCATCCTGATTTTCTCCAAAAACTGCCTGCAGGATTGCCAGTGGAGGTACTGGGGAGACAGTTTCATGAGCCTGCTTGTCTGCTAAATGAAAAAAGAATTTAAGCTCCAATTCCATGTATGTTTTTATGAAAGATACTGTAACTGGCTTTGATTGTTTGTTTTTGTTTGGTTTTGTTCTTAATTAAAGGACCTAATGAACTGGGGCAGAAGCCATAGTGAGATGTAATAATAATACTTATGTCTTCCACTTTTATGGTATGGCTGATTTCTGATCATGTTTTCTATTGAATATTTTATTTGGAGCAACATACAAATTGAGTAGTGCTGTTCCCAGTTGTGTGAGCTTTATGATTTGATACACACTTTTTTTAATTACATTTTTTTTCCTTTGATCATGCCAGCATAAACCCATGTGAACTTAACTCCAAACCACACTGGGGAGTGTGAACACAAAGAATATTGTCTCTTTTTTAATTTTGCATTTTAATTACTTCCTTGCCTTGAATTAATTTGTTCAGCTGATGAATTGGAAAGATAAAGGGTTTTTTTGATAACTAGACTTTGCAACCAAGAGCTAATATTTATATTTTTGGGAAAAAAAAACCTAACAAAAACCTCCAAACATGTTATGGATTGCTTGAAATTGTCACAGATTTTTCTTGTGATCACCTTCTTCTGCTGGACAACACAATATGGTAGATGTCTGATGCATTTAGCTGGTTAGCTGGGTTTTGTCCTGGGTTTTGTGAGGATGAGTAAAGTTAGGTTAGGTCTCAAATAATTTGTTTGCATGTATTTTATGGAGATGGCAGAGAGGAGCTTATGTTTTCCTTGGAGCTTTAGGGATTGGAGCGTTTTGCATCCCAAGTTCTTTAGCCTGTGACACAGTTTCCTCTGTGACATTTACGCCTCCTCTTACGTCCTGTTTCAGAGCTTTAGTTGCAGGAGACCACAAAGGAAGAGCTTATTGCAGGAAGAACTTTCTCAGCTGAATATCTCTAGAGAAGGAGAGAAATTCAGGAATGTGAATGAATGTGGAGAGGCATTGCCTGCCTCTTCTGTTTTAGGACCTGCCAGAAGAGGTTGGGCCTTTGCTGCAGTTTGGGATATCTGTACCTGGTGCCAAAATGCACCGAATAGTCGTGGCAGCGAGATACCACGAGAGCATAGGACACACAGCTGTATTAAGCTGCATTTCAACAGCAAATTGCCTCAGAGTGAGAGGTGGCTTTTTGGCCACATGTATGATTTAAGACTGTACATGTGTTGGGAGCCTGTTGGACCCTCTCACAGCCTCTGCTCCAAATGCAGAGACTGACCACCTGCACGTCCTGTTTCACTTTGCTACATCCTCAGCTCTTCCTTTCCAAGCAGACTGTTGTTTTTTTTAGGCTTTTTCTTGAGAAAGGAAACAGGATTATTGGACTGTGCATTGGCTGCATAGAACCATTTTTCAGTTTTTGTTCCATTATTACAACTGTTTACATTAATTGAAGTTTTATAAAAGCCCAAGCAATTCATACAGCAGGTGCTCTCTGAGGCTAGGCACAGTCTGAGATCATCACAGTTTTCACAGGCAATTCTGCAGCTTTTTTATTTTTTCCCTGCTGCTCTATTTTACTTTGTTTTCTACAGGTGCTCAGAGAAAAATAATTGTGTGTTTTCTTTCTCGTTTACCTTGTTGGTGAAGGGACAGTACCCCCTTCTGATCATTCCAGCACTTCTGTTGTCAGTCCCTCCTCAGACCACTGTGGTGAGAGTAGTGTAATGTGCTTTTCTAACTGCTGGCTCACTGATTGCTTGTTGCAGTCTACATTCTCTTTCCTGCTATTCATTCCACCCATAATTCTATCCATTTTTCCATCTCCCCTATATAAATTAGATGTTGACTGATGCAGATTTCTCAAAACTTTTTTTCTTCTGCCCTGTGAGACTTTGAGCACTAGTCAGTGTAAGATATTTGACAGGTGTTTTCTTTTTAAGTGTTCCTTCCTACCAGAGTATCACCCAATAGCCATTAGACAAAGTGTCCTATTCCCTTTTCCCCCTTTTTAGGGGAGGGAGAAACAAAAGTGAGGCATGGGCAGGTATCTGGAATTCTCAGAAAACAGACTGGTCCCTAGGGCTCAAGACCTTTGCCAGCACTTGGCCACAGGGTTTTGAATCCTACTGAGGCCTACATTTCTTTCTTCCTCTGCACAAAGGCTTCCTGAGAATCTCTGAAGGATCTGGATCTGTGTGTGAGATTCCTGGCCCCGTATATTGCAGCCAATTATAGGGTGTTCCCGAGTCTCCATTCCTATCACTTATCAGATACTTTTTAGTTACCCCTACATCAGTCTCAGAAAGCTCAGTGCCACCATTTCAGTGTCCTTAATTACTTATTTATGTATTTAGCTGTGCTACCTCGTCCCTGGGGATGTCAGCAGACTCAGAGGATGTGCTTCAGCACTGAAGCTGCCAAATACTGAGAGACGGTAGGCAGGCACAGTCTTGTAACAGTCCTGATATTGACAGCATATGAAATAATACGACTTAATGAAAATAATTCTCCTCCTTTAATAGTATCTTCATACAGCAGTGAGACCTGTAGATGGCTTTCTCAAAGATCAGGGTGACTTTTAGGACCAAAATCTTCGTTCATGTGCATTTACTTCCATTAATTTTCTAAAACAAAAAAAAGTGAAATAAACACTAATGAGACTTTATAAGTCCCATATACCAAAGGTTTTGTCTGCACACAGTTTTTCGCCTGGCACGAAAGGTTTTCCTGGGTATGATTTTTAAGTCTTCTCCTCTAACTCAGTTATTCCTGGTGAAACATTATTTGAATGAAATTGCACTGGTATAATTCAATTTGCTTCTTATCATGTAATTAGTCTACAATAGAGCTGTGATTGCATCAATACTCAGAGGTGTGAATAAAACAATTTTTCTACACAGGCAGGCTCTAAAACATATATTTCCCCTAACATTTAATATCACTGAAGACCCTGTTAGTGCTTTGAGAATATTAAAGGAAGCTAGATTAATTATTTTGCCTTTAACATAGTCCTACTCTCTTTCCTTGTATGCCATGAAAAAGGGCAGCTGATGTTAATGAAATCCTTCTATCTCAGCTTTTAAATTACTTTTTTTTTTCTTTTTCACTTCAAGTCCTGAATATGTGAAAAACTTTTAGGTCCTCCAAATCAAATTCTAGTTAATGCCACTCTAAAGGAACTGAGCTTCTTCAGTGCTATAAAATAAAAAAATACCATTGTAGTGGTAAAAGTGAGTAATCTCATTTTTAATAAAAAGTGAGATTACTCACTTCATAAAAGTAGTATAAAAATACTATTGTAAGTGGTAAAAGTAAAATAATGTGAATTTTACAAATATACCCTGAACTCTCTATTTTCTGGTGAAAAATGGGGTTTTTTTGATCATGTTTTTGCTTAGTGGATTGTATGCAGGCAGAAGGGCTCATGAGAAATGCATTTTCTGCACATCAAGGTTATGCCTGAATGATGTATTTTGCATCCAGGGAGTATTAGAAAGCTGAGGTTATCTGAATTATGACCTTGGTGCAATACTTTGAGAGCAGCAGTTTTTTTTAACAAAACTGACCATGGACTTAATTTATTCTTTTTTAAAGAATAATTGAGACTCTTTTTGAACAAGATAATTTGCATTCCTATTTCTTCCCCCTGGATTTATACGCCATGAAACTTTTGCTTAATAGATATCCAATATTGTCTTCACAGTGTAAGCTTCAGCATGTTTGCATGCAATACTGGAGATTTGAATATTTGTATTATGTATAACCATCCTTGTAGCAAATCTGTGCAGTTTTGAAACAAAAGAAATACATTCTGATATACAACAGAGTAAGCTAGTGGATATATTGTGTGGTTTCATGCAGACTCTTTCAAATGTTTTTTAAGGTGATTTTTAATGATATGGGGGCTTTATTTCCTTTTCTTCTGATTTCTGATTGATACTGGTATGGTTTCACCTGCTGCTTGAGGCAGCATATAGATCTGTAGGTCTTTGCTCTCTGTAGGCTAAAGCTGCAGCTTTGCTTTCCATTTCTGTCGAATAAAACACTTTAAGAGCCCCAAGCTTCAGAGAAAGATTGCACAGCTGCAGTGTAGGCAAGCTTTTGTTTGTTTGTTTGTTTGTTCTTTGTTAAATGGTTTTGTTTTTGTTTTTCAAACACAGTTTTTGGTCGTGTGCCCAATCTGTGTCCTCATGCTGTACCTTGGGAGCTGATAACTCACCCCTGCACCAGTTCCTCTCCCACACACCTTTGCACTTCAGCTCCTCCATTGCTCCATCTGGCAATGTTCCCTGCAATAAAAATGGATAACTATCTAGCACAAAGGAGAAGGGAATATTGTATTTCAGTGAAGGTGGATTATTGACTATATCGTGGTGTCATGAACTTTCAGTCTCTGATGCTGGATTTTTGGAGCATATGGGAAAAGCAGCATAGCAACATAGCTGCTACTCCTAATTATATAGTATAAATGTCAAGCTTGTTCAAAATTCAAGGATTACACACTGCCAGAAGAAACTCTTTTCTGTAGACTGAAGCTTTTTGGCAAGAGGGTCTGAAGGAAGAAGCACTAACTGTGATCTCATCAGCCTATTTCTCAAACAGCAGGGAGGTGGACAGAAAAAGGCATTTTTACAATGTCTCTGCCAAGGGACGAGAGCTTTCAGCTCTGAAAAACTTCCATGATGCACAATATTTCAACTATGTTCAAATTTAAATATTAAGTTTAGAAAAGTTAATGAATACTGATTGCATGTTTAAGCATTAAAAATGTTATAAAGCATATTCAGATTCACAGATGGATGTAACCAGATGACATTTTGGTTGCTGTAATGTAAAAAAAAGACATAAATTATTCTCTGAGCATGTAGCAAACAGTTATAAATTACTGCTGGAAATATCTAATATTTATTATTCTTTTAATTTTACTATCATTCCTAAGCAAACAACAAAATACAATACCTATAGTAAAAAGCTATCCAAGTAAAAAGCTATCTAACACAAACTCATGTGTTAGAAAGGAAACAGTCTCACCTCTATTGCACAGCAAGGAATTGAAAGTGATGTCTATGCCAGTAATTTGGTAAATATTTGGCAAAGCTGATCACCTGTTAAGTGAGGTCTCAACCTCGCTTCTTGTAGAATAGATAATAAATGAAAAGACAGGTGTTTGTGTTGATCCATATTGATTCTGAACAGCTTTTTGGTTATTCATAATGAGCTTAGTAATTTCCAAAGTGATTGTTTTATAGTGACAAATCATATGGATGTACTAAGAAACCTGTTTGTTTTTTTTAAATTTAAATACTTCAGATCACAGCATTATAAGATATTTTAGAAGATGCTTTCATGCAGTTGTACCTAAAAAAAATTACCTACAAAAACATTTTGCAGAAAACCCTCCAGATTTTTAAGGGACCTAAATAATATTTTTCATTATATATAAATGCTTAAGGAAATTCCTACAGGACCTTTTAAATTGATTACCTAATGTGGCTTGATTTAAAACCAGCAAAGCATATAAGTCAAATTTCTGAATTGGCCAAGTGGCAGAGAACACACATATGATGTATGTAGAATTGGCAAAGGCTCATCTTGATGAAGAGTGCTGTAAATTACTTTTGATTAAAAAAAAATCAGCAGAGGAAGTGAAAAATCATTACTAGCAGAACAAGAACAATAAAACATTAATGCTCTGTGTAAAGATTGATGGATAGTTGAGAACTTGATTTGTAAAAGTCACTGGCACCACAGGGCATGAGTTTATTAAGAGTATGAAAGAGGCAGAGTAAAAAATGAGATCATACTTTAATTAACAGAAATGAAAAATAAACAGTTCAATACTGGCAGGGTTTTAAAATGAAATTTTAGTTTGAGGGTAATTTTGTGTGAAAAAATCCTAAGAATTTGACCACTTGAAAACCAACCTTCCCACCCTGATTTGTCTGAGGAATTGAAGACACTTAATAATGGGTGGATATTTATGATAATTTAAATGTATTTCTGCTGGGTTTGATGGGGATAGAGTTAGTTTTGCTCATAGTGGCCAGTATGGAGCTGTGTTTTGGATTTGTGCCAAAGGCAGTCTTGATAACACAGGGATTTTTCCATTACTCAGAGAGCCACAGCCTTTTCTGCTCCTCACCCTATCAACAAGGAGGTTGGGATGGCACAAGGAGCTGGGAGGGGACACAGCCAGGACAGCTGACCCCAACTGACCCAAGGGATATTCCATGAGACATCATGCTCAGCATATGAAGCTGGGGGAAGAAGAAGGAAAGGAGAGATGTTCAGAGTAGTGGCATTTTGTCTCCCTAGTAACCACTGTACTGATGGAGCCTTGCTTTCCTGGAGATGGCTGAACAGCTGCCTACCCAAGGGGAAGTGGTGAATTCATTCCTCATTTTGCTTTGCTTGCACATGGTGCTTTTGCTTTACCTATTAAACTGTCTTTATTTCTTTTACCTAATGAATTGTCTCTATCTCAACCTGTAATTTCCTCACCTTTACTAATCTCTTCCTCATTTCACCAGGGGGCAGTGAGCAAACAACTGTGCTTAATTGCTGAATGGTGGTAAACCATGGCAATAAGGAAATGGATAGAAAATCAATGCATTTTCTTGCAAGCATTGTTTTCCTCTATGATTTGTCATTTTCATATACTGATGTGTATTACATGTAGCACCTTACAGAAATAAATAGTCAGCTCCAGAGGGAGGAGCTATGACTTGTGCAAAGATAGAGAAGAAAATTAGGGCCCCACATT
The DNA here is from genome assembly GCF_031753505.1 of Anomalospiza imberbis. Lineage (NCBI taxonomy): Eukaryota > Metazoa > Chordata > Aves > Passeriformes > Viduidae > Anomalospiza > Anomalospiza imberbis. Next base: position 94,503,322 of record NC_089683.1, read on the forward strand.
TGGAAACTGTTGGTTGCTACAGTCATGCCTTCACATCTATTTCTTCATAGGTACCCTATAAATTGTGCTACCTCATTGAGGGTCCTGACCACCCCTGTGTTACACAAACTGACAATAGCTTTATCTGCTCAGGAAAGGTGTAAAAGGCCCACCAATTCCAGTGAAAAAAATTGGCTAAAAGTTAGTGATCAGTTGAGTGGACCTGCATGGTCTCAGAAACAGCCATCATATGTTTGACACTAATTGTATTTGACATCCAAGTTGAAAATTCAGAGTAGAAAGTCCAAGGATCTCAGAGGCATAAAATATCTTCTATTTTAAGAGATGAGTCACACAGATAAGAAAGTACAGAGATGCTGGAGACTACATGTATTTCTGTGTACTGTTTCCACTGTTGATCTAGGATAGGAAACTTTCTTGATAAAAGTTCATGTACAAAATTATACCCTTGGAAGCTGCCAAACTGACAGTCTTCATTCCACTGGCAGAGGTAACATGCATTTCTTATTCTATCTAGCCAATATGCCTATATTTAACTGTTCTAAAAGCACTGAAATGCAGTATAAGGAAGATATTTTATCCTCTTGCTCATTTATGGTTTACTGCAAGATCCTGAGCTTTTCTGGGAGTTGAAGGGAGTCTTTAACTCCCACTAATTTTGCTCAAAATTTGGTGTAAATAGTTCATAAGAATGCCTGCCATTCTGTGTGTCGACAAAATGACTCCTTTGCTTCTCCTCATATTTCATGAAATAATTCAGGATTATAAAATAACTTGAGGTATCTATCAAACAGAGATTTCCAGGTATCTAACTGTTCAGTTAACTTCCCTCTCAGAAGGCTTATTTTGTTTTTGTGAGATTGGATTTCATCAAGAAATAGGGCTACACCTAAAAAAGACTTTCAGTGCCTGGTAGGGGAAAAAATAAATCCCTTTTACTTGGAAACACATCATATTCAGAAGCCAGTTCCCTCTTTGGCCTAAGGAGTAGAAATTATTTCTCTTTTCTAAGAACACATGACAAGACTGTCTCTGCCTGTCATATATGTAATAATTATGTTTGACTAATTCAGTTCATACTTCAATATAATTTACAGTTCTTATTATTTGAGGAGGTGGGGGGGATGTATGTGTTTATACTGAGAGGTATTCATTATTGTAATTTATCTCCCAAAAGTCTTTATGTTCAGTATATAACAAGATTTTACAGCTTGTGGATTACAGGCTTCTCTTTCTAAAAAGCTAAGTCTATAAAAAATGTAAGGGTGTGATAAATGTCTTTCATGTTTAGCAGTCAGTAAACCAAACAAAATGAGACTTGGGGGAGACAGATACAGAGTTTTCCTAGAGAAGGAGTACTCTTGTTTCTCAGTGGTATAAATATAAGAAACAAATTTGTGGTGCTAACTCTCTATAAATTAGCTTTCTCTGTGTGTTGTAAATGAAACTTTGGTATAGTACTGAAAACAGCAACTACATGGGTATAAAGTTTTCAAACCCTTTAATCAGTAGCAAAAAAGCAGAAAAAGTTAATCTGGGTCAATACAGCACTCTTGCATAGTAAAAATGTTAATACAGAACTCTTTTTTTTTTTTTTTTTTTTTTTTTTTTTGCTTACAACAGTAGTTGTAAGCATGTAACATTGTAAACATGATTCTCTGAAGATCCAGGGCAGAAAAAGCTTGTAGGGAAGGTGTTTTTTGACCTCTCTTCTTGGACCTGTACATCAGATGGACAGGTAAAAAAAGTGCTCAAAAATGCTGTTTTGATTATACACTGGTATTTTACCAGATTAAATGAAATAATGTGAATTCAATATGGGATTAATAATTTTTTTCTTGACAGGCTTTCTCACCAGATTTCCAGTTGCAGCACAATGAGAACTTGTGGAACTTGTTTGATGGTTCCTCATTCTTCAGCTCCCACCATGCCTGGGCTCACAATTTTTACTGGGTATTTTGTTTCCAATTTACAAAATCAGTCAAAAAAAGAGTTTAAATGCTCTTCTCAAGGAAGGAGCTAAGTAAAACTGTTTTTCCGACTTGTAACATTTTTTTTCCTAAGTAATCCCACACCTTTAATGCTTTGCTCGTCCTTCACTGTTTATCACTTAGAATCATGGAATCATTTAGTTTTGAAAAGATTGAGTCCAACAATTAACCCAACGCTGCCAACTTCACCACTAAAGGATGTCTCTAAGTTCCTCATCTACCTAGCTTTTAAATACCCCAACAGATGTTGACTCAACCACTTCCCTGGGCAGCCAGTTCTAGTGCTGTCAATCCTTACAGAGAAGAAATTTCTCATAATAACCAACCTAAACCTTCCCTGGCACAATTTGAGGTCATATCCCCATCTCTTATTGTTTATTGCTTGTGCCTTTGTATCCCACTCTTAGCAGAGATCTGACTAAATTTTTATACCTCTTTTATTCAGGTAGGAGGGGTAGATAAGAAAGAAAAAGAGATTATAGTATAGCATCTGTTCTTTTAAGCAAATGGTGTCACCTTGATGTTACTAACAGGTGTAAGTTTCTGTTTCCTTACAGGACTGGTGGATATCATTGCAAAAATAGATGACAAAGGGTCTAACTCTGTTGTCATGTAACACAGCTTCCTAACCTGGTTGCTGGTTCTCTGCTTGTACATGCTTGTGGATATGTTAATTCACTCCCCAGCTCTCTTCTGGGGGGAACTAATTAGTTCCCTTGGGCTCTGTCTGCCTTTGTAATTTAGCACACAAGAGTGGAAGAGTCGGTCAAAACAGATGGTGCTGAGGATCCTCCTCTCTCTGTCATTTGTGTGGTGTCAGTGTTGTGAAGGATATCACAGGCTGCTTCCCTCCTGTGATCAGCTAGTTGGGGTTTCCTCTGACAGGAAAGCTTGCCTCTGTGTTCTCTTGCAAGGGGATCTGTTATGCTCTGCCATCAGGAGCAATGGAATGCCACCATGGCCCCCACTGTGGCTCCCAACAGAATCATTCTGGGTCACAGGCTTACAGCATGGACACCAGGTAGGAGCTGTGCCTGGCACACCTGGGAGTTTGTGTGCGCCACTAATCAAGGAGAATGGGGACATAAGGAACTGAGAGAAGGATGCTATATTTAGTCTGAAGACAGGAAGTCACTACCTTGAGTTGAGACTTTCAAGAGTGCGCAGAGTTTATCTGTATTGCTCTAATAAAAGATATGATCTCTCCCTATAAACTTCTCATTGAAAGGACGAACATATTTTATGGGATACTGTAAAACTCATGCATTATAGGTGAGTCTGAAGGTTAATTTTAAAAATCCTATTCTCAAGGTCGGTCCCTGGGTTTTTCTGATATATCTCCCTTTTTTGCAGCCAGTCTTTTGCAAGTTTGGAAATCTTATTTGTAGAGTAATCTTATTTCCTCTTAGCTGGTTTTGCTCTCTTAGGAGGGAACTCTTTGCCCATTCAGGAAGGAGAGTGTGTCTTTAAAAAGCAGTATAGGCAATCCCCTGCAGCATGTCGTATGGCAAGGTAAAGCTGCTTGATAGTAGGTCTTGCTGAAGCAACAGCTTCTGTGTGCTTGGAATCCAGAACAGTAACTTCCACCACCTACAAATATGCCCCCCAAACTAAGACAATTTGTAGTCTATGATTATGGGAGTGGAAGGAGTGTGGTGGTAAAAGTATTAATATTTAAAATTGAGAGGGCTGGCTACGAAGCAACTTTGACTTAAAAAACACTAATTTCAATTAAAAGCTAACAGTGTATGTTGGTTTGCAGCTCCTCGCTTCTGAGCCAAGCTCATACTGGGTGTGCCACTCCTAGGGGCTCCATCGAGAGACATCTCTCCACATGCTCATTTCATTTACTGTTTGAGTCCTCAGAAACATGACAGTTAGCAAATGAATTACAGAGTTCATCCCTCCCAGGGGTAGATACCTGGCATTCCTAACACTGAAGTATTTGCTTTTTCTCACCTCTTTTATTTTTTCTTTTTTTTTCTTTCTTTTTTTTTTTTTTTTTTTTTTGAAAGAGTATGCTGGTGCATCCCCCTCCCCACTCCCCACCAGGCCACATTATGATATGAGAGTTCTTTAAACAAACTGAAAACAACCATTTGTGACCAACAGTACATAGGTTGGGTCTCTACAAAAACTTGGGAGAGAGCTGGGGAGCAGAGAAATATGCTATGCCAGACTTCATAGTTAATTAAGCTTCTGTCATACCTGCCCTAAATTGTACATGCATATTACACCTTTGGAGTCCCCATAATCTCCAGTGGAAGTTAAATGTCACTTTCTGAGGCAGCAAAACTTGAGCTGGTTGAGATACAGGGTTGAGGCTATGCCCACATTTATGCAGTACATGCTAAAAAATGCTGCAAACACGCAGCTCTTTCAGGCAAAAGCATTTTCAGAAATGATGTGGTAAGATACTCACAACCTTAATTTAATTTCTTTCCAGACATAAGCAGGAAGAAAAAGGCTGGAAGGATCTCAGGGAAGGCACTTGTAGAGCAGATAGAGATTCTTTCAGGACCATGCTATTTTTCAAGGAGACACTTGGATGCCCACAAGTCCAGCATACCTGCTATGCCCTGAACATTAGCAATAATGAATGCCTTGCCATGAAAGCCAAAGAAAGCAGAGACAGGTAGGATAATAGTACAAAATGTGAGCCCATCTGTCTGTGTGATTAATGGAATGAGCCCCTTCCAAAGAATGAATGGAGGCAAGGAGCCATTTCCAGAGTTTGTGCTCAGTTTGGCATTGCACAGAGGTACAGAAAGGCTAAGAATTCATGTAGCTGTTGATGTTACCTGGGAAATACCAAAAGAATGTGCTGAGTGATTGAACAGGAGATCACTGTACCTTTTTCCATGAACTGAACTAAGAGGCAAAGGATCAACCAAGTCCAGCCATGTCAAACTCTTTGAAGGGGAATGGGGGGGGGGAAATATTAGCAGCAAACAATATGATAAAATTTTCTGCAGAAAGTATGAGTCACTCAGTTTTCAGTTAACCAATTTAATTACAGAGAGTAAAATAAAACCATAATTTGCCTGGTCATCCATGAGGAGGCAGATGAGTAATTTTTGCAACTGGCTTATATCTCAAATTATATTTATAAATTAATTGCATCCTGAAGCCAGAAGAGCCAGACCCACAAACTGGCCAGACTGTTCAATAATGTTTTACCCTAAAACCTACTCCCACTTACAAATACAGGAAAATTCTCATTCATTTTAATATGATCTTTTTTCAGTAATACTTAGATACTTTCCCCAAAGACCTAAATGGGAATAAAGTACCCAGCTTTTTCTGGCCCTTTTCAAAAATGCTTTTAATTTGTTTATTGTGATAGAGACTACCAGCAAGATGAAATCAGTGAGTTGTGTCCAGTGACAAAATTGATAGACCTTGTATCTGAGGCTCTCTTTCACCACGTAGCACTCATACTCTAGGGACAAAACACATCCCAGTGCCTTCAAGGCTGAGTCACAAGCTCTCTTGCTTTACCATTCCTTGCTTAACACAAAAAACATTATCAAAAACAAAGTTTTCCAACAACCAAATCTGTGATCCTGAGTCACAGGTGAAATTCTGAATTTATTAGCATGTTTCTCTGGCACATGTTGTTGAACAACTATTTCTATGGCTTTAAGGAGACTCTTTAGTCTTCAACTATTTTAAGACAGTCTATCTTTTTTAAAAATAAGATACTTTTGGCTTCATTTTGGTATCATGTTGTCATCTGTCTCTGAAACTTCCCTAGAAGCCTGTACAGGAAATGTGTTCTCCATGGTGCTGTTAATTTGGGTACATGCTGAAGATGGTTTCCAGAATAGCACAGACACTTACCTGCTGGGATGGCAATGGGGCCTCCCACGCTGCTGTCTGGGGCTTGGAAACTTGCATCTCTCTTAAACATCTAGCTGCACTTTTTCAGTTCCTGAGGAGGGAACATCTATTCATAGTTATGGCAGTATGACATTCTCCCATATTTACCAGTAATAATTGCTCTCTTCAAAGTTATGCCTTTCAGCCCTGTAGGACCCAATAGCAAAGTCTCTTTTTATGTAAATGTAGTTGTCTGCAGTGTGTTTTTTTTCCCTCTTTCTTCATCACTTTTACCTTTTTCAATTCCCTCCTCCACACATTATTTTCAGTCTGTGCTTTTGTTTTCCTTCTGCCCAGCCTTGAATATCATGAACTGTTTCCACTGAAAATATTTCTGGTCTCCTCTCACAAATAAGTGACAAACAGGACTGTTGGGTGCACTTCATTATCTTCTGTAGTCCCCTGAAAGGCAACCCTTGCCTCCCAATGACTTCAGTGATCTCTTCTGCCTGAGACTGAAGAGTGTGTGTGTGTGTGTGTGTGTGTGTCTTGAAGAAGCACATCTGCTGAGAGAACACAGAGTTATTGTATTTAATTGGGAAGAGGCAGGGTGTGGATGACAGAAATGGGAGAGTTTTACCTAAATTTAGAGGTGTTTTCAATTTCTTTCTTCATTACAAATTTCCTATTTTCTTCCTTCCAGAGACTGCAGTGTTTTCTGGCCTGAAAACAAAAGCTAATTTGTGAAAGATGGGAGTAAAGCTGGCTTGGAAAGCCTAACTCATCAGTAGCAGAAAAATTGCTTTAAGATCGGGGCAACAGGCAGGGCTAGATATCTGTTGTTTCTCTGATCGTTCATCATGACAGTACAGGAAAATTTTGATCCAGCCTTGAAGCATGCCTAGTCACTATTAAGCTGTCTTTTATCTCTGTAGTAAGAAAAATATAGTTAATTTTCTTTTTTTTTAAAGGAGAGAGAGGAAAAAATGTCCCTCTAGAAATCCTGCAGAAGGTGTATGTAATTTAAATGTCTTTTAAGCTTTGGTTTGAAAACTTCTGGAGTTCTGCACAGTAATTACTTCCATTGAGGAAGTGCACACATTCTGCTACTCATGCTAATTACTGATAAGGAAAAGGCAGGAGGGCTAAATGATAAAATGTTTCAGGCACTTGCCTTACTAAGCCAATTCCTGCAAAGCTGGCAGCAGCTAGAAAGAGTGCCTTCTGTAATTATCCCTCCTCAGTGCAATTTTAAAGTGTCTTCTCTTTCCATCAAAAAAACCAAGGTAGCAGCTCATGTTGTGTCAAAATGGGCTTCACATGCTTCGTGCACTGAGCAGCAGGCAGTTCAGCAAGAGGTCGTGCAGATGAGTGGAAGAAAGGAAAATCACCTCATTTCTTCATCCTTGCTACTCAATATGAGGGAATAAATGCTGTTAAGAACATGGGGAAATGGAAGGAGAAACAGCTTAGCTAAATAATGGATTTGAACACTCAAATCCAGTTTGTCGTTTTAATTCTGATTGTTAGGATTGCCAGTTCCTCTTCAGTCATGTAATACTTGGCTGCTAGGCAGGGAGGAAGGGATTAATATATTCCATCATATTTTCTGCTTCCAACATGTCTCTATCTCTTGTGATAACTCTGTAAATTTTGTAAATGGGATGGACTAAACTTTAGAGTAGATGAGTAAAATTGGAATTCAGTATTAATTTTTTCAAAATAGAATTTTTAAATCAGTTTTGTCATTAGGATTTTTTGTATCTGAAAGTAGCAATATTGTTTGTTAAGGGTCAAACTCAAGTTTTTGTAGAAGGCAACGGGTTCCATCTGAGATTTTAGCCACTGTATCAGATAAAACAAAATCTTGTAAATGTGTCCTTTGTTTAGGAAATGTATTCTTCTACAACTTCCTGCTATTGAAATTAGTTCGATTTCCCTAACTTTACCTGACATTATTTAGATTTAATTAACAAAAAGCTGGGCCAAATAGTCAGGCCGAAAATAGACAATTTACATCTAGCTGTATGTTAAATTGACATGCTTAAAAATATTTTACAATTTAGGCACTCTTAATATTTGCAGAGCAGTGGCCAAATGTGGAGAGTCTTGTGTAGAATATTACAAGGTTTTAGAATTAATTTAAAAAGAAGGCCAAATGTCCCTCTGTGAATTGAATGTAATTTATGTCCTCTTGAGCTGCAGTACCAGAGGTACAAAACATTTACAGAGATTTTATTAGAATTCAGCATTAACACTGATAGTACTTTGGATACTTAGAGGTAATTTTAATTTATGATTCTTGACTTTTGCTTGGAAATGCAGCTCTCTTCTTTTCTGTTATGACTTCCTCAGTAACTGTATCAGGGGATGAGTAGGTCAAACCTTTCTAATTTGAAATCTCATTTGGAGAATGACAAAAAGAATAAGCACCAGATACAGAGAGACTGCTTTATTTATCACAAACGTTCAGATTTTAACAGCTGTGTTTAAGATCAATGTTCATGTTTAACATTTAGCCCATGATTAATTTTTTTCTCCCAAAACTGACTGACAAGTTTATAAAATCTAAAAATGAAATTTTAAGTTTAAACAGAGAAGCATAAGACATAGTGGGGATCTTTGAGAGGTGCTTTGCTTTATATGAAGACTCACAGATTCTGAATCAGAATCTCTTCCATCTTTGGAAAAAAGTATTCAGATGTTGCATTTTAATAAAACAACCTGTACTGGCAGGGTGTTGTTTGGCTAGAGTGAGGAGCTGGAACTGTGTATTGCCTCCTTCCCTCCTCAGATGTGGTACATACAGCTGGAAGCTGTATTTACCTGCAGCCTTGTGAATCTCCCATGGCCTGAGAGGAATTCCTTCAGGATTTTGTTTGTGCATCTCTGTACAGTCTGTTCTTTCCTTTCTAATGTGCTGGGGATCCATTTTTATCTTGTGATCTACAATAACCTCCAAGTGTTCTCTGGTAGAACATTTGCAGAGCAAGTCGTTGCCGATGTATTTATGCAGTGGATTTGTTTGTGCTTAAGTGTGTTCCTTGTTGTCCAGTTTCCCCCACTGACTTTCACTCTAGTGTTTAGATCTTTCTACAAACTAAAAAAGTATTGAACTTTAAGCCTGACTTCTAGAATACTGTAATTTGACCTGCTTTGGCAGTGTGTGTGTTTAGCATTTCTTAAAAGAGGGAGATGAGGGGAGAGAAGTACTCTTGCCCTTGTCATTGTTGGAAAAAAAAAAAATGAAATGTATCCTGACATGAGAGCAAGGCCTGAGAACTCAGGATAGTAAAATGAAACTAAGAAATTTTCATAAAATGCAAGATGGTGCTTGACCTGCTAATCTCTGAGTGTATAGGGAGTTATAACATTGAAATGTACTGTGAAACCTAAACATACCCTGCTAGGTTAGCAGTGCAAAGAAAGGCCAGATCATGGAAAGCCATATAGCAAACAGATGATATGTATAGAATGATTAAAAGAAGGAAATGTGGTATTGATCTTTAAAAGCATTGTCCAATAAATCTAACTCAATCTCTCCGAAAGTAAAGGAATAAATATTAAGAACAGTAAAAGTCTTTTGTATAATTGTAACAGACCAAGAAGCAATAAGCATCATGAGCTGATGATGGAGGAAAAATCATGTCAAATAAACTTGATTAATATTTTGCAGATTGAATTACAGATGGTTGCAGTGGAACAGATGTAATTTGTATGGCTGTCAGATCCTGCTCTTATTTTTACAGATGAAAATTGTGACTGACTGTTGACATCCATCAAGACTGAACTCGGAGAACAGGGAATAACACATCCCTCGTGTTCCCTGAAGCAATATTTTCTTTGTAAATATGCATTCAAACACTGCTATGCATATTTGCACAGTGAGGTAAATTTATACACCATAGAAAGTGGATAAATATATAGATTTGTTGTTCTGGGGGAAGTAGGAAATGAGCTGTGGATAATATTGCAAGCTTGTTTTGAATTGAAAACAGATGGTCTGAATGGGAAGTTCCAAAAAGATGGTGTTTTCCTGAGAGGACACTGCACTTGAGGAGTTTGTACCACATGTTTTATGGTCTGAAATGTGGTGTGAGGAGAATGCCAGGAGTGGTGAAGAATGTAATCCATGGTGGGTAACGCCAGAGGATTGCAAAGGCTGGAGGGAGAAAAAACTTCATTCATCCTGCAAGAACTGGTCCTTAGGGATGATCTTCCCTTAAAGTACTCCCTAACCCTAATTTTGAAGTACAATAGCCGGAACACCTCAGGACAGAGCTGCGGGATGAGACTGGAAACTGCTCTCATTGTCACATCGAGCACTTGCCTGTTCAGCAGCAGAGACACATCGGAATCATAGAGTAATCCAAGACAATTTACTGAATGGACTTCTGCCACGCTCACAGTTTTAAAGTGTGAGTAGTTTCCTCTTTGCAGTGGGGATTAAGATCGTTAGACAATGTCTAAACTGCTGAAGAATATGAAGAATAATGTGCCAAGTAGCAACAGGAGAGTAATATTGCAGAAACAGATCTGATTAAAGTAGAAGTATGGGCACAAAACAAAATTGTTTTTTCTAAAAGTGATTTTTTTAAATGCTAAGAAATACCAGGATTATTTTGAACTTGGTTTGGATAATGCTGAATTTCAATTGCAGATTCCAGCGGAATATGGGAGAGCCATCAGTGTATAAATGCAGGCCTTGAAGTATCATTTTGGCTTGCTGACTCTCCATGTTGCTGCTGCCAGCCCTGGCAAAGGGTTCTCTCTACAAAATGGAAACAGAAATTCTGATAAGCATCAAAGTTCTGATGTTAGTACAAAGGGATAGAATAATTGGAATTTAATAGAGTCTACAGCAATAGGGGTAGTTTTATGTATACTCAATGTGCAGTATGACAAATATTGAGGAAAATGTAGTAGGACAGGAAAGCACACAGTTGTTGCCATATAGCTGGAAGGAGTTGCTGGATTGCTATATTACTGCTTGCCCTGAGAATATTGCTGATTTGATGTTTACGCACCAAGAGGTAATATTTTGGTACAAATGCAATTAAGTGGCAGGACTCTTTTTCTTAGTCATCTCTGTTCTAGTCTAGATGTCTTTTTCTCAGTCAGGCACCTGAATTTTCACATCATAGTCATTAGAAAAGCCAAGTTTTAACACAATAACTTTAACTCAGAGGACTATGCAGCCTTTGTTTCTCACTGCTGGATACTAAGGATAAGTACTGAGCATACAGACCCGCAGAAGTGCTGCTAGGAGGCGAAACAAACATAAGCTGTGGGTGAAGGAAATGGAAGGCTAATGAGGCTTTTGTCAGATCCCTCTCCTGCTTGTTGTGCAGCTCCCTTTCTCTAGCTTGTTGTTTAGCCCACAAGCCTCAGGGAACCAGATTATCACAATCCAAGTTTTTACAGTGTCTTGCTGATCATGAGAGCCTTACATTACAGAGTATTTGCTTTACTGATGACTCAAATATAGTGGGATTTGCCCTCTGTGCAGCTTTTCTCTCCTGGTCTCCAGCACAAGACTAAAAAGAGAAAGGGTTAGGTTTTACCCAGAGAACGGGGGATCCTAAAGAAAACTCCTCTGAGGATGCAGCAGTAGCACTGTCCATCGAAGCCACAAGGGACCCCTCTATGTCTCATCCTTGTGCCATGTGGCAGTGAATGTAGTAAAAACCCTACACAGAGCATTTTAAGGAACTCGGTATTTTCACCGCTGCTTAGGAAAAGCACTCATTGAACTCAGCTGGATCAAAGACAAGGAGAATGTGCCATTCTTCACTGCCCAGGTTGAGAGGCAGTGACAGAGAAGGGGACAGTGAGAATAAATATCCATTCCCCAATCAATTCTGGCAGTGGAGTTGTTTTCATGCCCAGTCCCTGCTTGCAGGACACTGGCTGATCAGTGGGTATAGGAATTTGTGCATTAATTCTGCTTTTGTTCTTCTCTAGCTCAGCTCATCCCTTTCTTCTCCCCATTTGGAGGGCACCACTAGCAAAAGTTTTGCTGCCTATTGCTGTAATCCCAAGACAGTTTAATTTAAGTCCCTTTAAATCTTGCCATCTGCATTTCACCCAAGAAAGTAAGAGTTAAAATATTTTTCAGTGCTAAAAATAGGCAGAGTAGAATTGTAAAGGGAGTTCTTGTGGAGCATGATTCTAAGTGGCTTTTTCCAGCTGACGTAGCTGCGGAGAGTCTGACTCACTTGACACAAGTCTGACTCTTCCTTGATACATCTTTCCACCACTATTATGTCTTTCATGAATGAGTCCTTAAATGTCCTTTAAAACGAACAATACAGTTTTGTCATTGTTTCGCCAGTCAGAAGATAAAAAGATGTGATGCTGTATCTCAGGGAACATTTATCTCCAGGCATTTTTATTGTAAGAAATTGCCTCCGTGAGCATAGCTTCGAATAATAGCCCTTATAGGGAAAAAAAAAGACATCTGTTCAGGCCTTGCACAAAGTGACATTAATATCAACTTAATGGACAAAACTTCCAACAGGAGACTATTAGCTTTCCTGATAAATTAATGTTATGCAGTTTTAATGGAGATCTGAAATAGATGAGAATTAAAGAGAATATAAAAACTGGGTGTTCTGTGGAGTTTTACTTGAGTTAATATAAAATCCTCTCCTTCAGATGATCACATAAAGCATAGTTTTCAAGCTGTCTTTAGTACTTTATGTCAACTTCACTGTACTGAAGAAGGAGACCTTTTAAATTATGACCTTAAGTGATGAATAAAAGTATCTACCATCATCTCTGTGAAATGTATACATTCAGCTGGATCAAGCAATCACCATGAAGGCCACAGCTGAGAAGATTTAGTTGGGACCAAGTGGTTTTAGGACGTGTTCCCTATTAGCCCCATCCTATTATAAATTAACCTTGGATTGCATCTGTGCTTTCTGATTGTGATCTCTAATGGGTCTGTAGGTTGGGATTGGATTCAGGTGCTTAATTCCTGTTCCTGATTTGTGCCTGGTAAAATCAAGACTGCATCTGGAGGGCAGGGAAACAGGTATATAGGCTGCTCCAGTTCTATGTTTTCTAAGGTAGGTGTTGCTTGTTTTTTTTCTTCTTCAGTTTGGAGCAATGCTTATTAATTTAGGTTCTTTTTTCTGCTGTATCACACCAAAGCTTCAATTTGTTGTCACAGCTTTATTATACTGGTGAGTACTTTAAAATCTTTTAGTGACCGTCTGGTGCTTGTCATCTCTTTGGAATTTCTTTGCAAATGAATCTCAATAGATTTGGAAAAGTTCTGCAAAATCTGGTTTTGTGTCTCTTTGGGGTGACACTGTATGATTGCCATATACACTTTTTATGGACTACCTAATATATTGCACACTATGTAATTTAAGGAAGTAATTATTTCAGCTTTGTGTATATGTACATTATTGCATCTTGTAAAAAATTTGAGACAAAACATAAGTATTTTCTTAGGGTTGTTTTGATTTTTTTTTTGTGTTTGGTTAATTGAGGAAAGCTGGTTCTCATACAGGAAAAGAGAAGTTACTTGGCTCTGAATAAAAGATCTCTGTTTAAGTGGTTTATGTGGTATTATTACTGTAGCTAATCATGTCCCTGGGCTTTCAGTTTCAAAAATGAGCACTTATATCTCTGTAAGTAGTTGCTATGGAAATCCTCACAGCATGAACCTCTTCAGTGAACACCTTATGGCAGATAAATTATGTCTTTTGTTTCCATAAACACATCAGAAACTAGAGTGAAAGGGGTTTGTGTGTCTTCAAAGCACAGGCACAAGGACTGATACTTGTTTGTTCTAGCATATGTTTCCTAACCTCACTTCAAATCAGATAAATCAATGTCAGATTCTAAGTGTTTTGTGTTATTTGAGAAAGCAATACAGTGAATTGAAGAAATCTCTTTTCAGCTCCTAGTTCCTGTAAAGATTTTCAGATTTTTTTTTTTTTTAATACAAAGACTTTTAGGAATACAAATACAGGAGATATTCCTGGCATTCAAATGCTTTTCTTTTCTCTGCTGTAGAGTCGTCTTTGAGCAGGTGTGATCTTTGTGAGAACAGGGTGAAATAATAGACAATATGAACAAACAGCTATTGTCGTTCGCGTTTTTTGGCTTTTTGATGATTAACAAGCTAATTTTTAGTTGAATTTCAAAATAATGGAATGAAAAAGAAGTTTGTTCACTGACCTTTATTTTATTTTTTTTTTTTTGGGATGTTCTCATTGTTTTCCACTGCTGTCTTCTCCGTGTATATAGATGTTGAACATCAACATTGGAAACCTGTTCCTTTATATTAGAATGTGGCCAACAATTTCTGGGGTTTTAACATTTCTCTAAAGACTAACTCGGCTGTAATAAGGGTGCTTAAACCCCCCAGAATTTTTTTCTATCATCTTGAACAAGACACATGATTAGAGTGAAGTTATGACCTGCAGGTTAGCAGTGCCGTATTGGAGTGTACTGTGTGTTAAGCAACCTTCATGTGCTGATGCAGTCCCACCATTGTGTCACTCTTTAGCCTGAATTCCTGTGCACACAGAGAGCCAAAGAAGTGTCCTCTGTTACAGTGCTGTGAGATTGGGGTAATTCCATCAGCTACATATTTACCCACGTACTGCTGAGAATAAGATTTGTCCCAGTATAGACATATAAGGAAATTAATAAAATGGGTTCACTGTAAAATGTTAAGATATAAAAATTGAAAATAACATTTTAATGACAAAATGCGCAGGCTGTATAGTATCATTAGTAACACGGGTTTAAAAAAATGTTTTCTACTGTTTCTACTGCTTTTTTGCCTTGTTTTTAAGCAAGGTGAATATTAGTATCTTTCACAGAGAGTATTTTTATTAGTCCTGCAGGACAAGGAACTTGTAGACAACTGCTCATGTGTTCAATACAAGCTGTATTTATATCTGTCCAGTTCCCATCACACTGATGTTGATGCCCTGCAAGTAGCATCTGTGACTAGTTTGGTGCCAGCTGCAGCAAAAACCTATCTCAGATATGGATGGACATGGTACCCGTGGTGGGTTAAAGCACACAGCTGAGCAAGAACTGAAAAGAAGTTTGTTTTGCCACAGAACAGCTCCCCCCTAGTAGATAAAAGGAGTACTTAATTCTCTTGAGCTTTCAGTCTGTCTCTCCATTCACCATGTTCCATTTTAAAATTGAGTCTGTTTAGCTTCCCCTGCCAGACACTCTGGCACAGTTCCTCAGGCACTTAAATATCATTGCGGATTTGGGCTTCTGAGCCTACATCTTATCCCCCTCTGAGGGGGAAGAAGCTTTGCAAGTAGAGTTAATTGTGCTATAGAGGAAATAAATGCCATGAACCCTTTCTATTAGATTAAAACTGATAATAAAGAGCAGCCTTTGTCCCTCCATGAAGAACGTCTGTGAGCTGCACAGCCCCACTGCCTGGGATGCTGTGAAAAGCCTGGGTTATGTGGAGCATTTAGTGAGATTGGCTTCCAGTGAAGCCCAGGATAGCGCTTCCCTCTTGTCTGATCTGCTTTTTCTGTCCTCCAGAAGCATGTATGGAGTGGATCCAACCCACAGAGAGCACAGATGTAGCTGCTTCATAAAAGCTTCTGAAACATCCCGTGTCTGACATAAACAAAAATGACCTTTAGCATCACTCTCTCTGACTGCCAGTAATGGGCTAGTCTACAAACCTCCAAGCACACACGGTGTGCTTGGCACTAACTTCACCCGTATGGGTAAGATACAAGTAATTAGGACATATATGTATCTGTCTTCTGAGTATTTTAATGTGTATATGCTGTATATAAACTATGCAACTATGCAATGGCATTTAGGGCAATGCAATACACAGCAAAGCAACATTTGCATTATTGTAGTGTAGCTGCCTGATTCTGTTAACACACTGGCATAAATCGGGGCAGCTGCATCTATAATGGCAAAGAAGGAAGTAGTGACAAATTACTTTCAGTGAAGAACTGGGTGTAAATTGCCTCTTTTATATCCAAAAAATGGAAGAAACGGCTTTAGACAGCTGAACATTGTCATCCATATTGGAAACAGAAGCCAGAGTTGGTTCATTTTCATTTTAAACTCAAATTCAGATGGCACATGGCAATCTCATTCCAGTGCTCAAATACATTTTTCTGTCTTGGTTTAAAAGTAAGCTAAATGAGTATGTTTTGGTAGATAAATAATTAAGCCAAGTCTCATCCTTTTTTGTGAAGATTTTACTTGGTTTCATTCAGTATTTGCCATTTTCCTCTTGGAGAGAATAATGAGCCCTTGTCTGATGAGTGGATCTGCCCATTGAATGTTGATTTGCCACTCAATAATAAAGCATATGAGATCTGAATCATATGGCTTGTTAGTCACCAGTATCAGGAAACAATTAGGAACTGTTAACATTTTTCTCAGGTTGTGATAAATAAAGCTGATCTATTTGTGTTTCAACAATTTGGTGATGATTTTTTCTCTAGTCAAAACGTGGTGTGCACATTCTCTTTGTAATGTATGCCAAGATGCTGTAGACAGCTCAGGTTACAAATATGTTCAGGCAAATAACTGCTGCTGGAACAATGCTTTGTAATATGTTCTTTCTGTCAGTACTCCTGTTTTATAGAGTAATATCATCTGTAACTGCATTTGGGGAGTAGGAATTATCTTCTGGCTCACCAACAACACTGTGGTGCTTCCTGTATGGCTCAGTTGAGCTGTATCAAGTGGGGATGGAAATGCCTCTAACAGCAGACCCTGTGACTGCAGTGTTCCTACAGGACAGCAAAGATTTGGGTTTGACTTCCTCCTCCTGTGCAGAGGTGGGAGCTGTTCCTGGGGCTTCCGCTGCTTGTGGTAATGTGCTTTTGGGTCAACAAGGTTATACGTCTCCAGCAGTGATTTGCATGAAGAGGATGAGCTTTGCTTGGCTCTTGGAAAAAGAGCCCTGTGGCTCCTCAGTGAAGGTGGCTTTTTGAGCACCCTGAGAGCAGAATGTGTCAGAGTGGCATATAAATAACCCCCCAGGAATGTCCTTGTGGTTCACCGGTAGACAGCTGCATTGTCAGTGCAGCTCAGCCCAGCAGTTAATGTGGAGCCATTTGATGGTGCCCAAGTTTCCTTTCTGCATGGAATCCAGGTGCTGCCCTGGGTTCTCCTTGGAGGAAGAGACAGTTAACAAAAAGCTAGGTAAGGTGCAATGGCTGCGTTTCCATGTCAAACCCCTGTGGTATTTGGGAAATGCATACTGAAACCTTCAAGTTTCAGTTCTACAAATTGGCATGTGTTTAGTTGCTTTACACAATTAAATTGTCAAATTTATTTTCAAAATGTAAAGTGTACCGTTGGAACATATGGGCAACTTATTGTCTAGAAAAGTTTGTCTGTGCTGACAGTTTTTAAAGTAGAAACTTTATGAACTCCATCATCTGTGTTGCTTTGGTTTTGCATTCTAAGCAAGCTAGGGGGTTTTCCTCTTCAAGAGGGAAACATTAAAACATGTTAAAATGATATTTTTGCTGTAGTGGTACAGCACTTCAGAAGTCCTATTTTCCCTGATGTACTAAAGATGTACTGAAATTTCCTCACTGAATCTTCAAATGTGCTTATGCTTAGTTTACTTTGTCACAGTCATGACATCTTTCTCTGGGGCTTATGAGATTGCATAATGAAGTGTTTTTAGAACCCAAATAGTTTTCCTTCAATTTCAGTGTAATTTATCTCCAAAACCATGGACAGAATTGTTTATTTAGCACTGTAATGGCCATGCATATATGCCTATTTAGAAACTCTAAACATACAAAGCAGTGTTCAAATCTTTCAGTATGTGGTTCTCATGCAATTTCTACTGAATTACCAGGCCAAAGATCTTGGAGATATATTTAACCTAGAGCTAGAACAATTTAAAAAGAATTGTTTTATCATTTGCAGACCTCAAAAAGGGGAGATGATTTCTATAATGATATCGCAATTTAAGAGCTTATTTTTGGAATTCAAACTGTCCGACTCTGTGTCTGTATGTGCAAACATCACCCTAGATGTCAAGCTTCCATCAAAATTCCAGTGACATTAAAAGGAAGGTTTTTATTCACTTCCACTATTGGAATGACTGAAAATATTGACTGGATCCAGCATAAGATCTTTCTGCACCTGACAGTACTAAGACCTGTAGATCAGGTAATTACTTTGAGCTGAGGGGGTGGATATTAAATTTTTCTTCTTCATTATTACTTTAAAAATCAATAGTTTTACTTTGGGTCAAATCAGTTATTATTCTGCATCCTTTGATGCTGAAGAGTAGCTCTACAATACTTGTGTATTGAAAAAGAAACACAACAAGGAGGTGATGACCTTTATGAGTCTGAAGTGTTCATTTAGGTGCATCTGGGTTATTAACTGAAAATAAACTAAATAAAGCCACTTCAAAGCCTTGAAATGTCTCCAATATGAATACAAGCTGGTTATGTAGGAATTTGTTAAATAGCTTAAGTATTTTTTTTCCTTTACTTATATACAATGATGGTGGGAGTGTTGCTTTCTCTACATCTGTTCTATTAAATGTGACTGGAGAGCTGAAATCAGTACAATTAATGTTTTTAACAACAGAATGAAAGTATTTATCTTCATATTAGTAAGATAAGATTGATTTACAGGTGTATGTAAATACTGTGTGGGTGTTACTACAACACTCCTGATTTTCCTGATCCACCTAGTCAGTTTTATGCCTCTGGTAGGGTTTGCTGCTTCAAATAAACAAGCAAGATCTAAAAGTAGAGCAAGCACAGAGGAAGAAGGGCTCCTCTATTGACTTTTATAAGCTGTCAGTTTATCTATTGCAAGCTCAAACATAGCTAGCATTAGATCATTATCTTAACTCTTCTGTGGGTTTTCTTTTTGGTTTTGTGTTTTTTGAATTGGACAACCTTGTGCTCTTCTGTTGATCTCGGATATGTTTACTACGTGATCTGTGTAGGTCACTCTTGTTTCTTGTAGTTCTCTCATAACCATAACCATAAACATACATGTTTTTCATGAACTTGCTTTTTGTAGGTTTTTTTCCAAGATTATAGAAAGGCCTGGTGAAGGCTGAAGCTTTATTTGGTGTACCGGGATTATTTAATTTTTAAGTTACTTCAAGCAATACTATTGATTTTGAATGGGTAATGATGATAATCATGTATCATTAATCATGTAACCTTGCTAATCAACTATTTTTAAGTGTTGGAATATGAACTCATAGTTAGGAGGAATGCAGTAAGACATACCAATTTATTTCCATCATTCATACAAGTTAGCATAGCTCAAAATAAGAATGTAAGTACCCCCTGAGGTCAAGCCTGCCTAGCCTAGGAGTAATAGGAAACATTAATTACTTCAAATGTTTCAATCTATATTGCTAATTTGCATGGAAGACTGACTTCCTTGCTCAATATGAAGCATTATAATAATGTTTATATCACTCTTTGTATTATTTAAATGCTATAAATAGAAATCAAAATACATCTATAGCTAAAAACAAGTGGTTTAGCTTTCTCTTTACAAAGCTTACCTGTGATCTCATTAGGATTAAACACTCTAAAGGCACTGAAATAGCCCAGGGAAAGCCTTGCTGCTTTAATCAACAGCTGGCAGGATTAGGCTGCATCACCTTTTCCCATATGAAGTGAAAAGGAAAACTCCTGCTTGCCTCTAGGATAGGTGAGAGTCTGCCTTGGAATGCTTGTAGGTGGACTCATTTCTTTGTGTGTATTTCTAAGCTTTCAAATCAGCTCCAGCTTGTGATTCTGGACAATGCTGCATGTGTTTAAAAGTAATAATTTACCAAGAATGGTGCATAGGTATGGGTTTGTATCTGTGTAGGTTTTATTGTAATACTGCTTAGAATATTTATTTGTATAAAGGTTTTAATTTGAGTCTTGCAGAAGCATCAAACAGCAGATGGTCTGTCTGTGCAATACTGTGCTAATAAGATTAGCACAATCCTGTCAAAATGTACCAAGGTTGCCAAGTATCAGGTCTCCCAATATCTGTCTGATGCAGATAGAAAACGAGCATCCAAATCAGCGTGCAGGTGTACCAGGTATAAAAAGAGCTGTAAAGAAAGGCAGTCGTGTGTATGTCAATCATATGAAGTGTGTTGTGTCTAAGGCACATGAGGAGTGCCTGGGGGTGTTTAGCCCGGAGAAAAGAAGGTCTCAGGGAGACTTTATTGTGCTCTACCATTGCCTGAAAGGAGGGTCTAGCGAGGTGGGGGTCGGTCTGTTCTCCCAGGCAATCAGTATGAGAGGAAATGGCCTCGGTGTTCTAGGAGAGAATCAGGTTGGACATAAGGAAGAATTTCTTCACAGAAAGCCTTGTTAAGCATTGGAATGGACTGTCAAGTGAGGTGGTGGAGTCACCATCCCTAGGGGTGTTCAAGAAATGACTGGATGTGGCACTTAGTGCCAGTTGACAAGCTGGTGTTCCATCAACGGTTGGATCTGATGACCTTGGAGGCCTTCTTGAACCTCAATGATTCTGTAGGACATGGTTTTGCCGGGCGAGTTTCACAGACACGCATGAACAAGCACAATGTCAAGAGTGATGCGTTAGGCTACTCTGCAAACAACATGCCTAACTAAGCCTTTGCCACTGACCTTAGCCTGAATTCCTTCTTTGAGGCAAGACTAGCATTGAAGTCTCCAAACCATGACCCCAACATCTTTGGTGCTGAAGTATCTGCTGAGCTGACTGCACATACACAAAAAGAACAGCTAAGAGGCACCAGATTTGCATGTGGCCAACTTCCTTGTGAGCAGAGTAGCATGGGTGCATCTAATTATAAATGTACCATTGTTGGGGCAGTTTAGAACAGATATTATATGGAGGAAGAGTAAAGCACTTGAAAAAGATTCACTGCCTGCCCAGAAGCCCTCTGGAAGTATTTGGAAACCTGGGAAAAGGGAAGTTGCAGGCTTCTGAATCACAGTGGTTAAGCACCTTGGAAGGAGTAAATGAAAAGTACTCTCTGTGCTCTCATTTGTGCTCTGGCCATAAATAACTAGTGAATTGAAAGAGAGGAAGTGGGAGGGGAAGGAAATTGAACACCAAAACCACAGAAATAATTCTCAAAAGAGAATATATCTATAAAACAAAATTCTTTTGGTACCTGCTATTTCACTGTTTTCATAAATCCTCTCCTGCTGTTTTGATCCTGATTTTTTTTTTCCATACTTATGGGCCTTAACACCTCTTACCTAGTTCTTAGAAGACAGAAGCTCCTCAGTAGAAATTAGTTGATGACCTACTAAATCCTGGTTTCTGACTGTGGGCTGTGGAAAAACTGAGGATGATGGAGCTCTGGTTTAGCGCTCCTGGTCTGGCACCTAGTATGTGACTTGGATAGAATTTAGGTGTTCAAGCACAGCTTGTTGTAAAAGGCATCACAAGTATAATTTGAGAGGGTATCATGGGTATCTAATGTGGAGATGCCTTAATTTTGACTCTGAAAGTTCCATGGTTTCCAGTGTCTCTGGGTGGATGAAGAGCTGCTGGTTATTCTGGATGCTGTTCTACATGTTGCTGTGTTTTACTCACTTATCATTCAGTGTGAAATATGGAAATATTTCTGTGATTACCCTGTAACTGCTGGACTAAAAATATAACACTTTGTTACCCCAGATCCCTCAGTCATAGATGTTCACTCGAGTAGTCAATTCTGCAGACACATAAACACACCAGTACCAATGGTAATCAGAAAAAATTACTCCCTTATTCCCTTTTTGTGTATGGCAGCTCACACTTATAACACCCTTAAGGACTGGGTTCAGTTTTGCAAATTAGGCCCCCTGTTATTAGAAGGACATAACCGAGTTTTGCTGAATGCTTTGCTAGAGAAGCTGCTGATGTTAAGTATAAATTACAGATTAAAGCCAAGGCATCTGTGTCTATCTCATGAGAAAAATGAACACTTCAGTGAAACACATATGACATCTCAGTTTATTGAGCTTTGTAGGTGATAGATGAAAAAAATATTTTTCTGAACTTAATTAGAATTAAAAAAAAAGATCAGGAATCAGTAACTTTTGCTTTCTCAAATATTGAATTGATAATACCTGCAGGTATCTAAGCAACCTGTTTTCTGATGACAATGTGAAGAACAATTAAATAAAACCAAAACCCAAAAAAAAACTCTTCTGCAGAGTTCTTAGAATAAAAGCAGCAAAATAGAATTTGACATTTATCATTTCTGCAAGAAACTTCATTGTTCAAAAAGAAGCATCAGTTAACATAAACTGATTATAATAATTTTTCTGCTCTCTTATCCCCTAACATATCTCTAAAGGCGAATTTGACTTGAGAATTCTGCACAGGAGCACACCCATGACCCAGGTGATCCTGTTTAGTCCTATTGCAGTGTTGTGTTCAGTGTAGCATGCACGCAGTGTCCAGCCTGCTACCTTAGCAGTGTAACAGAATCTGTACCATCTCCTTTTCTACATCTTGTGGCAGAGACTTGCATTTCAAAATACTCTAGTTTAATCTAGATAGTATCATGTATTATTAGATAAATAATCCTTCCACTTGGATATGTTGTCGTTTCCTTTCAGATATAATCAAACAAAACACTAGATCTTAAAAATACTGATTATAAATTTTGCTAAAACTTTAAGCACTTGGGGAAAAAGTTTTAGTTGGCACAGCATTTGACTCCCCTTAATCATTGTGTTAGAGTATTCAATTTTCTAGGCATTCTGATTAAAAGATAATTAAGACAGGTAGGTTAAAACTTGGTTATCCTCAAAGCCAACTGACAGAGGAGTTATTTATAAGGCTGCTTGCGTTTTGGATCCTGAGCAATGCAGACAGCAACACATTCTTCTGCTCTTTTCCAGCAGTACCTGGAAGAATTGAAAGAGAGATGATGCAATGTGTATAGAGGGAAATCACACACTCAAACCAACAAATGAAACATGGATGGTATTAAAAAGGGGGAGTGGGCACTTTATCAGCTTTAGCCATGCTCTATCTCTTCCTTTCCATTCTCTCTGGAAGCTATTTTCCTTTATGTGTATCACATGTGTCGAGGTTATGAAACAGCTGTATGCATCCTACTCCAGGAAGAGAGCTGTGTTCTTAGCTTGAACCTCAAATCTTTCTGCACTGATGTGATTAAGCCTGGTCTGATGCTTTGAGCATCTGCTGTGAGTGTCAGTGCATAGTTTCAGGCCATATATCTTTACACATGGTTTTTTGTATGCTGCATTTTCCTGGTGGTGCTTTTTTTTTTTTCTTTTTTTTTTTTCCTATTTTCTTTTTTTTTTCTTTTTACTTTTTTCCTTTCTCTTTTCCTTCCTTCCTTTCTCTTTTCTGTCCTTCCTTCCTTCCGTCCTTTCTCTTTTCCTTCCTATCTTTTTTCTTTTATTTTTTATTTATTTATTCTTAATTATTTTTATTTTTTCCAGCCTTTATCATAAGAGGTGAACTAAAATGAATGTCTGGCTTTTCCTCCTGAAAACATTTTTGCCCCGAGAAATAACAGAAGCTATTGCAAATCCTGCATTCACAGATGCTGTGTTTCTGCACCAGTGATGCCCAACATGGTGTGCATTGAATACACAGAATTTATGTTGCTGAAAGCTGGGGAATCACGCGCTGAACCCTTGTTCATCTCTACTCACACAGACTGGGCACGGACAAGCAGGCTGTCACCAGATGAGAGAGTCAGGGTTTTACCATCCATGACAACAGTCGATGTGCCCTCCTGAAAGGAAAGAAGTTTGTTTTATTTTCTATGTCCTGTCCCTAGCAGAAAGAAAATGCTGCATGTACAGAAATCATTCCTATTGAAATAACAACTCAAACCTGTTCTGTTTCATGAGGTCTAGCTAAATATTCAGTTGATCTTGTCTATTTAACACTATTAGCATCAATAAAAATGTTTCATTGTTTCCTATCATAAAGCAGCAACCCATTGCCTGATTCTTGGGGTACACTGCCACCAATCTAACCTAGCAGCCTATAAGTTGGTACAGCTCCAGAAATTACAGAGAGAATCTTCTGGAGTAGTTTAAGATCCTCTTCTACTTTTCTGATTCCTTCTAGCTCTTTAAGTCTTGAAGAGCAGTTCACAAGTCAGCAGGGGGCTGACTGAAATCGCTGAATCCTTCCATATTGGAATGCGCTAGTTATTATCTTGTCAAGCAGGGGAGCCAGGTTCTTGCCAGCCGCAAGGTCTTGATTCCACAGGCTGACATAAGCTGCAGTGTAAACAAATGTCTTTCAAGATTGACTTCTTTAATTAGTATTTGATAGTGTCTGTGAATTTCAACAGAAGAAGAACTAATAGAAATATCTGCCTCCCAAGCTAGGCTGACTTGTGTAAGCAAAAATTAGCTTTTCTTTTTCTTTGGGTTGCAAATGCATTCTAGAAGCAAGCTGAATGAAGGACATCTGAATCACCTGCAATTCGGAGTTAATATAAACAAGTTTTCAGGCTTTTTTATTAGCCTTGATTCCAGTTTGCCTTCAGGTTGAGGGCAAATGTTTCAAGGCAGAACTAAGAGGTGATGTTTCTTTATTGCTTGATCTGATATATTTACAGGATATAGCCTAGGTAGGGTGCATTAAATTTCCCAACAGGGATGGATGCCAGTATCTCTATCATAATCATACATGATGAGGAAAAATAGGCTATTTTTATTGTGGCAGCACTTTAAAGTTTTTTTCATTACATTTTAAAGCTGAAAGGTGATGCCTATTGGTGATCTTTTCTATGAAAAGGAAGGGAATCATTCCAGTTTCTGTTGCTAGAAGGCTTTACTACTGTTCAGTCTGAACTTAAACATGAACTCATCTGTTGACAAGTGTGAATTGCCACATACCAGCTGCCATATCCAGATATCTGAATTCTTTTTACTTTTCTCTGTTGTTCCTGGTCCATAAGCTACAGCCTAAAAAAAAAAGTAATGGTTTCATCCAAGTGACCAAAGTGTCCATATTCATCTCTCAACAACATTTAAAACATTCTATTTTTAAAGGATAATATTCATAGAAGATGACATTATTTTTACAGACATTAAAATTCACACTATGTTTGGTTTTCTCATATTGATTCCTACTGATAAAAAGGGAGCTGGTCACACCTGCCACTCCTTATGCTCCTCTGCATCCTTGCTTATCTAGTCCTTCTGCCTCCTCCCACTCTCAGTTTTGCATCTATATGCTTCCTGCTTCTGTTCCTGGAACAGGCACTTCCTCCTCATGAACTCTGGGCCCTGTCAAGAGCCTGTTGAAGTAGAAAAGTTCCTTCCATTAACATTAAAAATGCTGCAGACAGGACTTCATCTTTCTCATTTTCAGCCCCCTCTGTGTGCTTCCTGATATTCCTGTGACACTCTGTCACTTTGCTGTCAACTGTATTGGATTCTTTGGAGTGTGACTCCAAGTAATTTTGGGGAAGAATATGTTTTGTAAACATCACACATACAGCACAGATATCAAATGTTGACAGCTTCATTTACACCCAAACTAGACTGTATTTGACTAAACTGTGAAGTGGAATGTTTTAGGGCAGCCCAGGCTCTCTGGTTGCTGTCCAGTTTTCCTTGTTTCCACTTTATGTCGATGGAAGGAGAGAAAAAAAAAAAAAAGTGTGTTGACACACCCAGATTAGACTTGGACCACAAATGCTGCTCAAACACATAAAGAAACTTGAGTAGTATTTGCATCACACCGGTGCTTCTGATTTGGGAAATATGGGGAGAGGGACAGGGGAATGAATAAACTATTTTAATCCCAAAGGAAATGAACAGAAATAAAGTTCATGTTGATTCTGGACATGGAAGTAATGAGCTAGAAAGGCCCTAAGCTAGTCAAATCAATGGACCAAAGACTGGTACTTCTGTCAGGGTGCATAACTTTGTCTGCTGACAATGTATTGATCCCAGGCCTGGATTCACTCATTCTGAACAGTAGGCACCAATTATCCACACCTTTAAAAATATCTCTTTGTTTTTAGAGAGATTATACCCCCTTACCTCTGTTTCAAAGTTATCTCCAAACATACTCAAGGATTTTTTCTCTTTGATTTCACCACGATGATCATTTAACCAGCTCAAGAAGGAAAATGGCTCCATAACAGAAGTGGAATTCAGTGGGAAAGGTGCTTCTTTCAGGAGTTCATCTGTAAGCAAGGCAGAGGGTTTTCAGTGCTACTTGCTTCCCTTGGTCTTTGCAAACATTTTAATTGAAGGATCAATTTACAGACACTATTTAGTCAAAAGCCAGTTGCAACAGTAAGCAGTGCTATGGTCATTATCAGGACTTTTTGAGATTGCAAGATGCAAATGTTATTTGTGTGTCTTTATGGAGTGACTTCAAAGATGTTGTCAGAACCATGCATTCAAACAGTATGCAACACACTACCCAGTTCTTTCTGACACAGTCCTCATTCTCTTTCAGACCACCTTTTGCACTGGTAAAATATGATGTTTTATCTCTGAGCCTTTGCTCATATCATATGCCTCTAAAAGAGAATTTGGGCCTATAATAAGCCTATTCTACATTTCTCACATAGTTGGTACTGGCTTTTATGTTTCTTCTCCTCTATGTTTCTCCTTCCCCATGTATCCCCTGTTTTCAAATACATTAGCCACAGTGAATCAAATGGATTAGCACAACCTAAAATTTAATACAATGTATTTTTGGTGGTATTCTTAGAGCGTGTAGTGGTTTTTTGTTTTGGTAGCTGGATTGAATTTCCAGTAATTCTCCTTCCTAAATAATTTAATTTAAAATAGCGGGAGGACTAATTGCAGTATAGCTGGCAAAATTCATGCTGCATGTTGCTGGTATATGAAATGAGCTGTAGTTATTTACCAGCTCACAGTGAAGTGCAGAGACAGAGCAATTACCTTGGTGATTCCATGTAGTTTGTTCTGAGATGCCATGGGGGAACACCCATTGAGTAATTTCAAGCAGTAATGCCAACCAGATGCTGGAAAAACTCCCTGGACAATTTGCTCCCAAATGTATTGTGGTAATAAACCTGCAGCCAAATCCTAGTCTTGGTGCTAGTAATAGAACAGCTCTTTTTAAAGTATTAGTGTATTCATTATGCAATATTCTTTTGGTTCTGTTCTAATGCTGAATTTGACTGCTCTGCAGTGCTTTGAATGTACCATTCCAGTTTTTCATTAAAGACTATTTGTACACAGTCTTTGAACAATGTGTGAGAGGGTCAGTGCATGCAGGGGAGAGCAGTGTACTGAAGATGCTGTTGCTGTTCATGAGATCCCAGTAAGCACTGAGTACATCCATGTCCAGGTAATCTGGGTGGGGTCCTACTCCTTCTGTTGTGGAAACGAAATTTTGCTTTTCAAATTTCTTCTCAATTATTTTGGGAGGTTCAACCTGCTTAACCCACTGTGGTCCCTTACCTCACCCATGCTGTGCTTTTGTGATAGTAAAATAATGATATTTTTAAAAATAATTTCTCTTGACAATGCCTCTTCCAGGAAATTCTGAAAGCAACTTGAAGAGATCTGTAGCAAAAGAAAACATTTTTGTTTGAAATCTTTCTTCTCCCTACTTTTAAATTATTTAACTCAAATATTTAAAACAACTTTTACTGAAGAGCAAACTCATGCAGAGAAACTAAGCAGCACCAAAGGAAAAAAGAAAGTCTTTACATTAGGTTTATTTTTTTCTGAACTTGTAAGCATTAGCAAGATTTAATCTTGAACATTCTATATTTTGTTGTCTGATAACACTAAAATGCAATGTTAAGGTATTTGGTGATTTAGTTTTGGTGCTTCATTTTTCTCACTGCAATATGACTGCTTGGGGTGTTTTCCCTTAATTTTCACAGGTTCATCAAACATCCTTTGGAGGTAATTAGGAACACATACACACTTTGTCCTTAAATTATAGATATGAGCAAATGAGGCTGCAGCAGAAAATTGCTTTTTTGACTAGGGACTGATGTCCCTAGTCAAAAAACAAAGGTCTAAAATATTATGTTTTCACACACAGCAGAGGAGGAAAAGAAAATTCATCAGAAATTTTATGAGAAGGTACTCAGTGCAACTGGTGTTCCAAAAGACATTAAAATATGTTGTTCTATTAATAGCTGAAATATTTACCAGCTGTTTTTGTTTTATTTTGTTTTCAGATTAAAACTCACCATTTGAATTCAGAAATGTTTCTTGTAGTTTAGGAATACAAGAAAGTTACCCATTGGTAGAACTTTCTACTAAAATGCATGTCCTAGGTGAGAGAGGTATAAGGATTTTTGGTGGTGGGTTGTTTGTTTGTTTGCTTTAAAAAAATATGGAAGTTGGTAGGATATGAGACAAATACTGAGATATCAAAAAATACTGAGATGCTGTGAGTATCCTGCTCAACTTGGGGAATATTTCTTCTCCACGGTTTAAGAATTCCAGCATCAAGTTGACCAGTAAGTTCAGATTTTATATGCTGGAGAATGAATAGCAAAAAGCTGAGTCTCATGGATGGGCATTGTGGTGCTTTATGCAAGGAGAACTGGGAATGTTCCCCATAAGTTGCAAGGAACTTGGAGTAAAAAAGAAAGCCAGAGTACTTGTTTACATTTTGACCAAGAAGCAACACAAATCTAACAACAAGAAGTCTAAGTTTGTAGTCCAACTTCTGTCTGATATTCTCCATAAACATAATTTTGCCATTTTCTCTTTCTGCTGGTCTCTGACTTCAGTTGCCCTGATCAGCTGGGACAACACACAGGGGAAAACAGCAGAGAGTGGCCTGTGCCTACTCGGGGCCAATGTAAAGTGGAATACATCCTGGACTTACCATGGAGCGCTGTCTTCTTTTGCTTGTGATAAATGGCCACCATCTAGCAGTTTAATTTACTTTCAAGTAAAGATGGACTTTTCTTTATTTAGATTTCAAGTTCCTCAGTTTAAGAGCTTTTTTTTTTTTTTTTTACACTTGTCTTATCAGCAGGCCCTAGCCTGTGATGGGGTTTTGGCTTAATACTACCTTTGATGTTAATGGCACTTGCTCAGTGACAACATAATGGCCTTTGAAAACTGTGCTTGCAGGGAATTAACCTTTTAGTGTGGCCTGGTATGAAGATTTGATTATCTGTTACTGTAGAACAAATGAGAGAGTGCTGTGGTATGAGGTACGTGACAGATGTGTGACATTATCAATAGACTACTTGACTGAGTCCTTATTTAACCCTAATGCTGATCCCTTGCATGATGCCCAAAGCTGTAGGTGTCCTAATGCTTGTGAACTTGAGCTAACAAGCTACAGTGAAAAGGATCCAATCTCTTACAGTTCCACACATATTGGAGTTGAAGCCTGGTGCTTCTAAAGGGACTGAGTATTTCTAATCAGGCTAATGGCTTATATTTAGATATTGTTGCATATATTTCTGTTTAGCCTGTACGTTTGCTTTCAACAGTATCTGAGGAAATGCAAGCCTGTGTTTCTGGAGTTCTGTTCTAACAATACTGTGAGACAAGGAGACAACATGTTTAATGATGGTAAAGGTAAATATATGCCAGTAAAATGCAAGAAAATGGCACTTTTAAGTTAGACAGCTAATAGCCATGTGTAGGTTTTTCCAAGTAATATAACACTATGTGGAACATCAAATCTAATATTTTCTTACATTTTCAGACATCTATTTAAAGGTTCAATACTAAAGTCCATTTCTGCAGATCATTACTATTAAAAATTTATATCACAGCAATGTGTTCTTTATGGGATTATATCTTTTTTCAGGTTTTAATTACAATGTGATGATATCATGTTAAGCTGAAAAATGTCATGTTTACCGAATGAGTTTGTAAATATTTAAAAAAGGAAATTACAGGTTTTAGAGGAACTTGACTTCAGTTAAACAATACTGAACTGTACTGAGACTGGGAATATTAAATTGGGCAAAGAAGGAGAGAACAGCTTGCAAGAAAAGAACAAGGTGAATGTACAAGTAGTTAAGCCTCAACAGAGACTCTCTAAAGAAGAGTTTGAGCTTGCTGGGACTACTGTGTTTCTGATGCAATAAAGAGAACAGGTAAAGAAAATTGACACTGACTTACCAGGTGTATGTGGCTGATTTGCTTAACCCACATGTAACATGGGAGGCCGCCCTTCCCTTCCCTGGTGATGCCCCTAAGCTTTCTTGTCAAGAAATCAAACTGTCTCATTCTCTTGAGCCCTACTATCCCCAAGCTCTTCCTATGGCTTTTGTTTCTTCAAGATTTGTTCAAAGGAAAAGAGCACTTGAAATATATCAAAATAAGGTCAACTGATTGCATGTTGGCTTTATGAAAAACTGTATCTTTCAGTGATGTGTCACCCTTCACGTGTAGCCAGGGCGTTCTAGATGGAACAAGGTTCAAATCGTTAAATCCCCATATATTCTTACTAATTATCTCACCATCCTGAGGCACTGTGCTGCCTTAGTCTGTCCCTACATGCTGTGCCCCATCTCCATGCAAGGATGTGACACAGTCCATTACAAATGGTGTCTCCCTCTATAGCAGCAGAAGACATCATTCAAAGTGGAGTGATTGAATCCTCTGTTTTTTCATCCTTTAACTGAGTGTAAAATGGTCTAGACTACAGATAAAGAGCTAAAGAATTATTTTAAAATTATGATCTTATTTGTTTTTGTACACTTTCTAACCATCATTTCCATGTCTTCAATATTATATCATAATGAATAATTCCAATAATAGAGTTTTGAAGCATTTAACATTTAATTGCCAATGCCAGGAATAATACATTCCTTAGGATGTTTTTCCCATATGTGCCTACCTAATTTCTATTAAAAAGTCTGTTTTATTCTCCAAGTTAATAGAAATGTCAATAAGACTAATAGGACTTTAATACCTCTGCAAATAAAACCAGTGAAATGAGGGACATAATTTCAGACATCTGGGTTTTTAGCCCAGTCCATATAAAAATCCAGAGTGAAAGCACTCAGAGTGACTGATTACTTTGAGGGTTGTTGGTTCATTTCCCTGTTGTGGAATATAGATGTGGAAGCATTTAGTTGAAAATAGAGCACTCACTTCGTGCAACCATACATTTCCCTGTGTAACTGTATTTTTTTTTTTTTTGTAGCTTGCCCTGAGAATTGTTATGACTGCTAATTTATGACTTGTCCATGTAATTATTTCTAGAAAGATTTTTCTTTGTGTCATTAAATCTATGCTGGAAACTGAACAACCTTTTTTTTTTTTTTTTCCTAATTGAAACTAACAAGTTTGAGCAAAGCTTTGAAAAATATTTCTGTAAAAAAGAAATATAGCTTTTTCAAATGGAGATATCATCGGCCGGAAGGAAAGGAATAAATTAAACAAAAAGAAGTCACTCTTAAGGTCATAATTATTTTTAAAGGTTTTTCATTATCTAGCTAGGTTATTGTAATTGAGAATGACAAATTGTATTAAGAAATGCTGTCCACTTAACCAATCCTAACATAAAGAGTCTTAATTCTGTTTCTGAATCTGCATTTTATAAATCAGGGCATTTCATTAATCCTCTTTGTATGTAACTTCAGTTTGCATAGAATAGGACTAGGATACTTCATTATAGCAAGAGTTGAGAGCTCACTCTCTTGGTGAGACAAGGATTTTTACAGCATGTGTGAGCTGTGACCACTAAACAGCCTTAGAAACACTAGTGAAAATGTCAGACAAAGTCCATTAGTGAGTTTTCTGTTTCAGATGTTGCTGTCTGGGGAGCATTTAAGAACATAAGGAAGAAAGAAGCTACTTTATTAGAGAGGACATACCTGCTGTGAAACTGCTGAGCTTTATAGCTTTTAAATATTTCTTATTTGTTTCACAAAAGTCTGAACAGAAAGGAAAACAACTCTATAGGGCATTTCTTACTATCGCCCTGATAGGTTTATTATGTACATTATGCACTATAGGTATATATGAGTCAGTAGTGCCTTGGTCACATGGTGAAGCACTAGGAGAGCTCCCAGAGCCTACAGTTCATGTTCTGCCCCTCTATGAGGAGGCTCACTTCAGAATATTGTGGGAGAAGCAGATTTCTTCCTGAAGACTTTCCTGGGGTTTTTTTTTTTTTTTGGTGTTGTCTTTAGCTGCCCTGGGCTCTGGGAGTGTAATGAACCTTTTGGCTCCAGAGAATATGCAGCCTGCAGTCCTGGGTCTTGGATGATACACTGTAGCTTGGAACTAAAAAACCTCAGTAGAAACCTCATATGGAAAATTATAGCAGCCCTACTCCAGATGTTGTAATCATACTTTATTTCTGCATTAAATAGTGCTGACTCAGGTTGTTGTGTCTGAGTAGTTCATTTTCATTGTGAGCTCTGTGCTCATTAGGGACTGGTGTCCTCATTCAAATATGAGAGGAGAGGAACTAGATGAAACCAGAGAGAGGTAACATGCTTATAAGAATTGAAGAGTTGTATTATATGGCTCTATCCCCTTCTTCCACAAACATACCCTTTGCAGTCTAGGTGCAGCTTCAGGAGAGATACAAACACGACTTGGAAGTTACTTAAAGGATCTGTATATGACAGGCTAAAGATGAATAGTGTGTTTATATGGTCATCTTTGCCAAAAGAGAGCAACGAGGATGATACAGAAAAGGGGAAGATTCACATTGTTGATAAAGGTTACAGAGATGGTGTTGTGGGGAACTGTACAATTTTGATGAGTCTAGACAGTTTAAATTATTAAGTCTCTGTATTGGTTAGTCCTTAATAGGATAGTCCTTACTATCTAAATGCTCATATACTGTTTTTTTAAATACAAGTACTCAGAGCAGAGAGAAGTACCATGTTCTAGAAGAGAAGGAGTGATCCATTTAGGTGTGTTGGAACTCCTTTAAGATGAGAGTAAAGAGAATCAATTTTCTAAACAGATACATAGCAAATAATATTTATGTTCAAAATTAGCATTCTTCTTTGAAAGAAACCCCACAGAGACACCATCTTTAGAATTATTTCAATGTACATAAAACAGAAAGGCACAAATATTTATAGTTATTTGCAGTTCAAAAACATGGCCCTGTATTTGCCCTAGTGCAAATGCAGACAGAATTTCTTCCTGCATGATTTTAGTTTTCTGAAGTAGTTATAATTGAATTAACATTGCCCACTAGCCATTTAACTGAAAACAAGAAAAAATAGAAAAATAAAAATCTGCTTGTTTTTATATATCAGTGAAACAAGACTGAGCAGCAAATACTGTCTATGGAAGTTTACTGGATTAGCTACAGAGGATGACCATACAGAAGCCAATTTTTATAGTGCTGAGCTTACCCTTATAATAGCACTGCTGAGACCACAAAACATTTACAGAGCATGCCCTAGGCTCTATGGTAACCCCTGCTCCACTGACTGAAGAAAATACCTAATTTTTCATGTTCATTCAATTCCTTAGGTTTTGTTTGCTCTGAATCACAAATATAAAACCGCCCTGTGTTCTAACTGTACTAACTAGATTCTTAGTCTAAAGTGAAAATCACCCTAGATACACCAAAAATCAATGACAGTTGTTCTAGTGAAGTCATCACGGGACTGGTTTTTCTATTATATATGTGTATGTTCACTCACAATAAAGCTTGCTTGGGAAATAAAATTTCATGGATAATTAGAAGTAGATTAGTTTGGATAAACAAATTCCTGATAGTCTACCTATACCATTAATGTTCATGAGGTTCATTTTCAAACACACTTAACTGTATAAAAAAATTTATTGCAGTTTTTCCCCCCTCAAATTACTCCTAAAAGAAGTCTGGATTATTTCAGGCATGGCAGGTAAATCATTTGAGCTTCTGGATACTTCTGCAAAGAATATTTAGCCATCACTCTTTATTGGAACCAAGGTTTCTCTGTCTGAACCATCTTTTGTCCTCTTGACTAGAAAAGTGGGATGAAATAGTTACATTGGGATAATCTTGCTCTCAGGCTGATTCAACTGACAGTAGCAAGACTTCTTTTGATAACTATGATTCCTCATGTCAAAAAATATGAAAAGTAACCCAAACCAGCCTATCTTGAGAGTTCCCTCTATAGCCTGTATCCTAAAAATATTCACCCTTTTTGATTAAAAAAGGGGAGAGTATTGTCAGGCGTTATTTCTGCACATGGAAACAGAAGAGTCTAGCAATGAAATACAAAACAGTTTCAGGGAGGATGCCTCAAGTAAGGATTGCATGCAATATATATTTCTGATTATATTTTTCCTAATGGCATTTGAGTCCTTCTTCTTCTGTCTTTCTATTTTGATTGCCCTGCTTTCAGAGGGACTTTCCCTGCTATTGGCTAAGCCAGAAACCATAAATAAATCAAGAAAAGTTTTTTTCAAAAGCCATTGGAGCTTGATTGATTCCATTTACAGCTTTCCTCTGAGTGAACTGCAATCCAGGATTTCTTTGAAGATGTTTTTCCTCAATTTTATTCCATTTCTCTCTAAGAAGGTGAGGCACTAGTTCAGACTTATGTGGAGAGGAACCTAAGAGTGCTTCAGCTGGCACTTTTAAATTGAAGTAATTCTGGATTTTCAGAACTGAAAAAAAAGGCTGAAATGCCATCCTCTGCATAAGCCAGCTCAAACGATGTTGACATATGTATTGAGTGAAACATCATGGCAACTGGTAGCTTGTTATATGTTACAAATGTCATGCTAGTTGCTGAGCTCTACTTCTTAAAAGAAAAAAAAAAAAAAAAAAAAAGGAGAGCTGTTGAGGAAATAAATCCAAAGGATTATTTTTATATCAGCTGGGTATGCCTTCAGAGTGAACATATTACCATCTTACTTCTATCTCAGTCAAACTTTTCTTTTTTTTTTAAACATCATCAGTCTCACTGAGACTTACAGGAGCAATAAACTAAAACTTTTGTAACTCAAAATCTGGGGTGTTTTCCTCATGCACAAGATATCACTGAGATGTTGGGTTACTTATTGTCCAAAAACCCTGAAAATTGGAAAAAGAAAGCTGTACCCCAGGCTGAAAACCTGCCAGGTAAATTACAAGGAAAGAGCTTCTGTACTAAATTTATCAATAACAATTTCTCAGAATTACTTGTTTAAAACAAAGGTCTCAGGATATATTGTAGCTTCTGACTGATTGTCAGGTTTGTTCTTTAGCCCTAATTTTCTGCACAAATATTAACAATATAAACTTTAATGTTATTTTGTTTCTGCCCTGAT
This sequence comes from Anomalospiza imberbis, assembly GCF_031753505.1. Lineage (NCBI taxonomy): Eukaryota > Metazoa > Chordata > Aves > Passeriformes > Viduidae > Anomalospiza > Anomalospiza imberbis. Next base: position 94,538,297 of record NC_089683.1, read on the forward strand.
ATTATTAATTTGTTACTGATATTTAAACTCAGCCTGGTGAGGGATGCTTATTGCAAATCACTGTATTGAACAAGGATATTATATGTGATATGGTATTTTTTTTATTAGAGCAGCATCTAGAGGCTTCCTCTGAAATTATATCTCCTCTACTAAACACTGTATGAATACACAGTGTGGCAGTACCTGTACTACCTAGCTCTCACACATTCCATGCAAAGAAAACACCAAACAAGCCAACACCCAAACGCTGGTGACATTCTCAGACTAAAACAGATTTTGACAGTGCATAGAAATAAAAGTAAGATCTTGGAGAAAACCCCATTTTATTTATAAGAAACATGGAGCCTTTCCCTGAGAATCACATTTCCCAGTCAAAGAACCAATGCCTAAAGCTGGTTCAGCAAAGTTTTCAGGCAGGGTTTCTGACTGCTTTACCATTTTCTGACTGCAAGGGCTTTAAGGTTGCTATCCCATACAGAAAACTCTTCTCTTAACTTCATGTTGGCGACAATGTTTTAGTAAACTATTTTTAAGAACTTTGATATTCAGGCAAAAAACAGCTTAACCCAATTTTAGAATTTCAGTAACAGCTTTGTTCTGTTATTGATTGAGATGACAGACAGTGACTTTTTGTTTTATTCTGACTATCAAGCTGAGAAACAGGATAGATGTAGAAATAATGTTTCACTGAAGCTTTTGTCTCTCTTAGAGTAATTCATAACAATCATAAGATATATAGGAATTGATGTGGAGATTAAGGACATCTGATCCAAAAACCTTTTAGAGAGGGGAAACTAAAAATTCTCTTGTTGCAAGAGCTATGGAATTCGAGTTTTGAGTGTGACTGGAAGATGACATTCAAGTTGGTCATGAGGTCAAGAGTAGCATAGCTGGGTGCAGTGTACCTGAGCTATACATACATTTCTTGGTTGGTGCAGGATGTCCCTCAGTTGCCAGCATAGATGAGACAGCAGAGATTTGAAAGAACAAACCTAGCTGAGCAGTGGGATTGACTGAGCTGGTTAGCATTTGGCTAACTGGTGTAGGAACCCTGCAGGAAGGAATCTCAGTCTCTCCTGGAGATTACCCTGGCAGCTTCTGCTGTTCTTATGATGATTTTCCATGTGTCAGTTAAGAACCTGGTAATGTCACGGAGACTTTCTAGGTAGCTCTTGCAGTAGAACTGACCAGGTTGCACCAGGCTAAAGCACTTCCAAATAATCTATAGAGCCTGTTCCTGCAGGTACAGAAATGATTGCATAGTGTGGTCTTTTGTACATAATTAAGATGTAAGGGTGGTATTTTGGGCATAGTTTATGTTAATCAATAGCAATGGATCATGTACATGCTGGGTGCTCATTTAAAGCTGTGGGCCAGCAGGATTGTAAGATTTCAGCAAAACAAATTTCTCACTGAAAGTGCTGTTGCAGTATCCTTGCAATTGAGGCTTTTATTGCCATGCAGAAAAGTACCATCATGTTTGAGAGATCTGACTCCTAAAGCCAAAACTAATAACCTTGCTTTCTAGAAGTCACTTTCTCTGTTCTATGTCTCTTTCCAACAGATTTAAGTGGAGTTACAACTGGAGTATTTTTTCCAGTGTGGAATTTGCAATCAATATCCACAACACAGACAAAATAAAAAATGTGGCATGACAGCATGGAAATAAAATGCTAAACAGATCAGACCCTATAGGAATTAAAATAATCTGGTTTTCTCTAGGTTTCCCAAGAGTAGATTGCAGTTATAGGTAAAGGAGTACAAGTAGGTATAAAGTGTATTAATTCTACTTGTAAAAATCTCTTTATGGGCTGTCAGAAGTGAAATTTTGTTAGTATAAGACTTGACAGGCATGGAAGGATAGAGATAGTAGCATTTCACATTAGTATAGTTATCTGATAGGTGGTTATGATGGCATCACATGACCAAGCAAGATGCTGTTGTTAATCATTTATATGGAATTTCCTTGTGGTTGGGGTAATGAAAGGAATTACTTTCCAAAATAACTTTAATTTACACAACCAGAAAGAAAAACAGATACTTATTTTATGTGGTGAGAATCATTGCTCTTCTATCAGCAATTGTTCTAATTTGGAAATTAATTTGTATTACCTGGGTTTGGTTTTCCAGTTTTATATTGCCTTGAATTGAAAAACCTGGAATAATGAACATTTAAACAGAAGTAAAAAAGTTGTTCTGTAGGTTAACAAAGACTAGGCAGTAATACTGGCCAGTAAGTTTTGTGCTGATAATGGAAATGCCAAATCCTCAGCTACTATCACATATATGCAAGATTATATCCATTTTACTGACAGAGGATTTGTCTGGAAGTCCTACAAGATTAATGTCACTAAACATTTCCTTTGTTCACCTTTAATAACCATTTAACAAACTGATTAGTTAATGACATTCACATGTTTCCTAGAAGTAGCTCTCTACCAAATTTGCCAGTCCTGATCATACATAAATAATATCAATTAAAAGTATTTAGATTAAAGCAAGAGTGAAAGAAGCCTTAAAGAAGTTCAGTGATTTACCTTGATAACCTAGCATTAATCAGTGTTAATTTTTCACTCAATTATTTTTGCATTTAGAAGCAGTGTGCTATGAAGTTTACTGCTTCAAAAAAGTGTGTTCCAGAAGGATGTGTGAAATACTTGATTTCTCTTTTTTAAAAAAAAAATCTGATTTGATGAATTTGGGGCATACAAGACATGATTAAAAATTTATAGAGCAGCAATTAACTTTTAACAAGTCTATGTAAAATGCAGCATAAATAGAAAATTAATGACATAAGCCACAGACTGACAAAAATCTACAATATAATTTAATTTTTTTAAATTTATAAAGGAAAAAGCTTACTCTTGAATTATTGGTGCAAGCTGAGTGCCGAGATCTTCACAGTGAAACCATTTTTCAAAGAGCACATTAGTTGATTCTCCAACATAGTATCTGATAAAGTAAACACATTAGTCAATCGTTTTATTAACAAACTGATCAGGCAGTTTCAGTCTTTTGAAGAAAATAGCTACTCAATGTTGCATAAGAGCAACTTCTGGTCAAGCCTGGTGTACTTCATTCTGAGGAACGGTTATTTAAGAAAGTTTCAGTTTCCTTGGTTAGGTGACTTGGTGGGGTGCTCAAACTTCTGTGGAGTACCTTGTAGTTCTATGGATCAATCATAAGTCACCAAATTCCTTCAGCAATCTTTCCCGATTTCATCCTGGAAATGATTGCTGCCATAATCTCTTGGGACCAATAACTATCACCTTGGATGTAGTTACTGCAAAAAAAACCCCAAAAAACCTGGACCCAAATACCATTTCCAGCAATTTCTTCCATGCAGCTATGACATAAATTTGATAGTGTCAGCTTGCTTAATGCCCATGCATGGGCTGATAAGAAAACAAGGTGGCTTATGGTTAGTGAAAAATAGATGGTTTTCAGCTACACAGATTTGGGATGTGTTTGAATCACCCCTCTGAAGAGGAATTCTGTGCTTCATGTGCCATAATTTCTTGTCTTAAGAAATAAATAAATTTTGGTGAGGTCAACAAGTCAAGGTTGCTGTATAGAATCAATCTATGGAATGGCAAATACAGAATTTACACTCAGATTTTTAAAAGACTGCAAGGAATGGTGCTCCAGTCCTGTCACTCATATTGTCAATGCTTTTAAAAAGGTCCAGTGTGTCTTTTAGGGTAAAGTTACTGGAATGTGTGTCTGAATAGAAAACAAAACTTATGTAATTATCCTGTGCATGTCTGTATGTTCATGTCTGTCTTATGTATCTATACACATATTGTCCAGAAATTTTCTAAGAGCTTCCTGGCTCCTCAAGTTTTGCAAAAAGAGTATACACTGAAGAGAATAACAGTATCTATACCTCCAATTTAGAAAAAGCTGTGCTGCCAGCACAAATTCTGAACACAGACAATCTACAGAGAAGGGAGATGCTAAATATGTCTTGTTTGGTACAAATAAAGTATCCAACAGTATGACTAACATCAAACTTGGTTTTGTGCTTATTTGCCACAGAATTAAGATTAGCTACATCATTTTTCTCATAGCACAAGACATGTAATCATTACTTAGGCTGGAACACTGGGGCAGGCTACTTATTCTTCACTTGTGCAGTAATCAGCACGCTGGGGGCTCTGATTTATGACTATGGTCTGTAGACATGATAAATAATGGAACAGTAACACAGTATTATACTTTGAGTCAGCATACTTCAAAGTGCATTATGATTTCCTCTTGTGCAGTCTTTGCTGCAGGTGGCTGGTATTGAAAAAAGTATGAAAACATTAGGGGTTCTGGTTGTAAATTCCCCTCTCTCCCAGGAGCACACAGAGGGAATGTATGTTCAAAAGCGTGATAAGATTGTTCACTTCCAAAACATTAAATGTTTTCATTCACCACATTGTGTGAAAACAAGGGCACTAAAAACCTCTGATTTATTTTCAGGCATCTGATTAGATATTTTGAATTGAGAATGTGTTACTTTCCACCTGCAAGGTAGAAACCATAAGGTAGCTTTTAATTTAGCTTCTCCACATAAACATGCTTACATTGGAGTGAAAATCTCTAGATCAGCTAGATCAGCCTGGATCCCTAAAAAGGCATTCAGCATTTCTCTCTTATACCATTCACAGACTTCACATGGTAGGTTGTTTTACTTTAAGTAAAGTTTACTTTACTATTTAAGTTAATTTTTTGCTATTTAGTTCTTTTTACCTTAATAATAAACTTTTTAATCTAAATGACTGGCCATTTTTTTTTCTAGCCGAAAGTATTCTTTAAATAATGTAAGTCCACACAATCTACAGGTATTCAATGAAAGGAAAAAAATGCATAGGTAAACAATACTTTAAATGAACTGTACTTGTTTTTAGATTGGAATTGAATCATGTGGGTTTCTGTTCTTGAATGGTCCCTTTCTTAGTTTCTGTAGCCTTGTTTCTTTGAATGAAAAAGTATCTTTCTAGCTCTGCATACTTACAATCTTCCTGCTGTGACACTACCCATGCAACAATCAAAATTGTAGGTGAAAGGATAGAAACATCACTTTATAGATATCACTGCAGTTTTAAATCTGTATGGATTATATGGACAGCTATAAATTCTGCTTTGTCTGATGTCTCTGGTTAATACCAAGACAGTTTTCTAGACTGGTTAATGTTATGCTGTTGTGGCTTTTCTCTCTTAGACTTGTGAATTCTGTATGGACACAAGACAAAGCTTAGTCCTTCTCCTTCTAGAATACAAAGTAAACCACTCACTTACATGAAGATAAAACCTAGGCAGAGGTGTGTACAATGTAGAGGGACTAGTGGTGAGAAAAATGACTTTTGTTTCTAGCTTCCCACACACTTGACAAGAAAGCTGTTCTTCACCTTTAAGCTTTCAGTGCTTACAAAGGAATAAATATTTTGCTTGCCAGAACTGATAAAAAAATCTTTTTTTTTTGGTTGTTAGAGAGCTCTGAGATCTTTTGTAAAACCTAAGGCAATAGCAGTACGTAGCACATAAGTAGATTGCTATAACCACAACATGTATTTCAGAAATTTCAATAGGGTTCTTGTTTAACTAAAGCAAATGCTAAATGAGATCTCTGTTTATGTGTGTATAGATAAATAGATTTGTGGATAGAATTAGTACAAAATTGCCAGGATGAATCTGACAAATTTTCAGGAAATTAAAACACAGCATTGTATTGATATGAGAAATTAGTTTATATTATGAATTCTAACAGATTAGTCAATAGTTTATACTTCACCTTAGCCCATCCATTTCTGTTTTTAATCTTTCCCTCTCAATCACAAGACCCACAGTGTTTTTGTATCTCTGAGGAGAATGAGGTATCCTGGCAGGCAGAAGGAACATCTGTTAAAAGAAATCAGAAGGTATCAGTGTCAGGAAGTCTTTGTTTTTTGTATTGTCCTTTTCCTGCCCCTCAACCTGCAAAGTCTTCTGCTCCTTTCTGCACTTTTCCCCTACTTTTTGTTGATCCCGTGTTGCTCCTTTGCAGCTGCATCCACTGTGATACTCACAGCCCTGCAAACACTGTTTCTTGCCTTTCTCTCTGAATGATGACACAGTGACAGCAGTCAGCACTGCCTTGATGGTAGGCAAGTTCTCTCCTCCTGGTTTGATCACCATTTCTAGACACAATTGAAATTAAAATTCAATCAATTACTCATCTGAAATTTATAAACTTACTGCAATTTCTGAGTAATTGAAATGGAAATAAAAAAGCAGATTTTTTTATCTGCTCAATAAAACGTCTAAACTAATCAGCCACATGTATCCTCCCAACAGAGTGAGCACCTTTGCACGATGAGGAGTGCTATTTTCTCTGGAAATAAATAACAAATATGAGGGGCTATTTACTCATGCAAGTGACAAAATGAATAGGCAACATGTGATTAAGAGAAGTCTGTTTTTGAAGCTTGAGAATACACCCTTTCCTAGCTGCTAGCTGGTATGCCTGTATTCTTCACCAGTGCAGGTGTTTTTGCTAAGGCTGGGCAGTCATTAGAGTCTCTGTCTACAAAACAGAGCTAATGATGGCGCCTCAGCAGTACTAGCGTCAGTCTTTCCACCAAGCACGGTGTGCTCCTTTTCATTAGTGCTTCTCTTACATGCTGAGATCTCAGCTGGGTGTGCTCCTGCAGTGTGAAGTGTAATACCAGAACCTCGTAGTTTAAAAACGTGGCTCTGTTTCGACACTGAAAAAGTTGTAATGCTTTTAATGGCATTAAGCTATTGGGTTTAACATGCCTTCCATTTCAAAGGCTGTCTCCACTAGACCTAATAATCCTTTCAAAGACTTGAGTGCAGTCCAAGCTTGTGTCAATAACCACGAGTGGCAGTTGTAGTACATCTAACTCATAGTAACAGCCAGTGTCTATTCATGCTTTCGGTAAAAGCACTGCAATCTGTGCTTTAGCAAGTGTACTACTATAAGGAAAAATTGGATACATTTTATTCGTAAATGGCTCTTTTAAAGCTGTCCTACTGTGATGGCTGGAAAGGCGAGCTGTGAGGACTAAAGAAGGCTGAAAATGTATGAATCACTTAAATTCCTCAGTTTAGGCAGTTTGTTTAATGGTGTGGGTGGGTGAGCAGTGTGTACCTGGCAAGGTGTAAATAAAAGACTCATCCAACTGAATTTACATGGCAGATCCCATGAAATGCAGGGGAATAAGAACTTCTCCTAGTATGTTCTTGACTATCTGAATAGATATCCCAGATGTTCAGAGGGATTTTTATCTGTTATTGCAACAGACAAATGTTGAACCCAGTTTATTGTAGTTTCCTATTATTTACTTAAAATTTTCTATACTCCATTCAAGCTTTTGATTTTTTTTAAATAAATCCTGATGCCATCTCTTGCACAGCAGGGATAAATTTGTTTCTAAATAACACATAAAACATTCATGTGACATACTTATGTACAACTATAACAGAAAACCAATCCTGTTTTACCTCCCCTTCTCGGATGACAATGTCTTTGTGTTTCCCATTTTCAATTATCTTCAAACACATATCTCCTTTAACTTGGTAAAAAAGCTGAAGAAATAAGAATATAGCATTAAGGCAGCTACTCCAAAACATTCTGTACTTTATATTCTCTATACAAAGAATATGTGTATAAATACATTCAATTTGCAGTTACAAGTATTTGCACATTTTTTATAACAAAAACCGGCTTCTAAAATCTGTTGATTTTAAAAAAGTTACAGAATATGTATTATTTCTGTTATCTTACTAAGAATTAACAATCTATCCAAGAAGTCTGTAAGTTCATATAGAGCTGTCCTCTGGACCTGGTGAAATTCCACTGTCCTGGTTTTACCCTTGGAATTACTTTTTGGAGGGCTAAACATTACAGCTCAAGCATCCATTAATTACACAATCTAGAAAGCTTAATTTTAGATGTTGCAGGGCCTTTAATCAATCAAATTATATGTAAATTCGCCAAATAAAGTCCAAATATGCACATACAGGTTTTTTTTGTTTACTTATTCAATTTTTTAATGGCGTTTTCTCATTTGGGAAGAATTGCCCATTTGGAAGCTGTTGTGCTTTACTCTTGTGGATACTCTCAAATCCAGCAATAGCTGCTGCTCTTCCCACTGTGTATATGTAAAAGGGTTACATTAGAAGTGTGTATAAGGACAGAACCACTGAACTCAAAATTCTGTCTTTGGTGACCTTTCCATGGCTGTTTTCAGACCAAAACCAGCTCTGCTGTTTGTGGGGCTCTGAGGTGCTCAGGTTCTGACAGAACTGGGTTACGATCTGTAAGCAGGTATGTATCTTTGACCTCAAATAATGGGCACATTCTCCCTCATTTTTATGTAGTGCAGAACAATAATATTTCCAGAAGTCGCTTCTGCCATGCTTTCCATGTTCTCTTTACCACATCTAGAAACCAGAGTGCTAGTGCAGCTGAAGTAGTCTGAAACATGATTCAAAGTTAGAACTATAATTGAAAAAATCCCTTATTTATAGCAAGTCACTACAATTTCATCAAAATGAAAAAAATAGGGGAAAGAAGAAACCACTGAAGCATGAAAACCCCTTGAACTGAATTCTTTCAAACATTAGAAAAGCTTAATCAATTTTTTAATCAGTATTATATCTGAAAGAGTTTTGAAATATTAATACATGCCCCTGGAATTGAAGATACACTCTCTGTGAACATGAGAAAGAATGAATATGCTGCCAAGGGAACGAAACCATAGGGAGAACTGAAGATACATTGGAAAAAAAGCTCATGCTGAGAGCTTTTACATGAGTGAAAAGTTCACCTTGAGACAGGGACATCACTACAAATTATAACTCTTATCTAGAAGGCCACAGGGCCACGCTACTGATCCTCACTGCAGTCCATTTCCCTGGGTTCTTTCGCTCTGGCTTTCTTTGGCATTGCTGGAGGGCAGCACCCAAAGCTACACCAGCCCTCCTTCCACTGGGCAGGGCCAGCAGTTCCCTGCATGACAGCGAGCGGTCTGGGTGGGGAAATGACCTCTCCTTCAGTTCATAGAAGATTAATCTAAGACTCTATGATCCAGATGGATTGTCACACCAGCTGTGGATCATATGGCACTGATAATGCTGAAACCTAAAATATCATTTTGGAAGTCTTGAGCTTTGGAGTGTTATTTCCTCTGCAGCTACTGGGGCAGTTATTACTGAACACATGCACAGGACACATAGAGGAGGGAAAGGACAACAGAGGTAGACTTTATCCTGCTTCTGACATGAATCATGCAGCTGAGAAACCTTACTAGAAATGAAAAACTTGAGAGTGGATGTCAGCTATCCAGTTCAGAGGCAAAGCACCACAGTCATAAGGAAGTGTTCTACACAGTAAGTTATGAATTAAAAGAACTGTTTTGCAGTGGGAGAGGAGGAATGACATGGGCTACACATTGTCAATGAGAGTGTTTTTCTGACTGAATTTAAATAGTACCTTTCACTGTTAATTATTGTTCAAACCTTTTTTTCTTTTAAATTGCCTGAGTGCTTCAGTCATCCATAAATCATCTGATGTAACTGTGATTAATACAAGCGGCAGCAATTAGTAAATCTACTGCTTTGCTTATAATATAACCTGAACTTTTTATCAAGGAACTTGTCAGCTATATAATATCTCAGTGAGTTATAGTCCACACCCATTTCAGAGGCCAGATTGCAACGCAGTACTGTCTTTTTGTTGGAAACTGCTTTTTTCTAAATACTGACTGACTTTAGCCTTTTGAGCAAATCTTATCTTTTCCTAAGTCTCTCTTGGAAAAAAAAAATCAAAAAGTTAGAAGATTTAGGTGTATATTTATGCATATACACAAATATATGCACCTATCCTCCTATAGGATAGTAAGCCAATAGAGTTCATACTAGAAAACATAAGCTTTCCCAGCTGTACTGTTCTTACTGGAATAATTTAGTATCCATTTTCCCCAGCATTACTAAAAACTGAGGAAATATGCATTATTTCTGCTCTATCAATATCTTATTAATGACAAGGCCTCTTGTTACAGGAAATGTATATAATTCTTCTTGTAGAAAAGCCCAGATTTTTATATTGTTACTGCATAATAGTTCACAATTGTGCATGAATTTTGTCTTTCTGGGTGAAGAACGTGTCTCAAGGAAGAAAAAGGTTGTTCACCATTCTTTTTATCCTTTGTTACTAAATCTGCTTATTTATTTATTTATTACTGTATCTTCTTCTTTTCCAGACTTCAGCATTTTGTTTAGTTTTCTGCTTACTATGTGGTATCGTTTCCATATGATTACACCAAAAACACCTCCTTTATTAATGCTCACCTTACCTCTAGAATTTATGAAGCACCTAGGAATGCTTCTTTGCCCAAAGCATAACATTATTTCATAACATTGCTCAATATGATCATTAAAACTGAAGCTATACCTATGAAACTCAAATGAAACCACCCTAAGACTGAGAGGGTTTTATAAAATTAATTTAATTTTCCTTAAATTTTCTTTGCTGTAGGACAAAGTAGTCTGCTTAGTAGTCCTTAGTCTGCTTCATCCTTTTTGATCATGCTTCAAAACTGATACTATTATGCCTGCAGGGGAAGGTAGTGTGGCAGGTGCTGAATCACTCTCAAGTCTGTACAGGGATATTCCATTCAATTATGAATACTCATAGAGTAAATTATTCTGGCATTTCTGGAGGCAAGAAGAGAAGGTGCACAGAGGTAGCAATTCACTGTTGCCATCAGTGGAAGTATTGCTGAAGCTGCTTGTCTTGACAAAAATTTCAACAGGGTAGTAGAACAAGTGGATGCTACCTTAAAAGAAGCACTAACATCTTCGCTGTATTAGTGTGGTGAGAATTGCTCTTTCAAGAAGCATCTAGTAGTGGAAAAATACAGGATTTGTAATTGGTCTGAATTGACTAACTAAAAAACCCACAAGTCTATTTTTTTTCATGTACAGCAGTGTATGTAATTTAATTTGAATTAATTTGATATCAAACTCTGCCTAGACACAGGACCCCAGAGCTTCATGAGGGCTTTGGTAGCTGACAGCTTACTTACAGACCACTAAAGAGACCTGCAATTAGCAGGATACTTTGAGTTCTGACTGCATCTAAAAATGGAATTTGGGATTGCTCAACCACTTCTGGGATTAGGCTCTGGCTTGGTCTATCCTGACTTGTGCTGCTTGTCATATGGCTAAGCATTAAATTAATTTGCAGAGCAAATCAAATTCTGATGTGGGAGTAGAGCCTGGGTGTTCTCCAGACTTCAGTGGTGACTGATCTATTTGAGTAGAGAAAAGCAATTTTCTCCCTTTCTCATCACAAGGGTTTTTCAGCCATCAGAAGTGTACAAGACAAATAGATGAGGAAGGTAGAGAAAAGTATGTTGAGGGCTTTTGGTGTGGTTTGTTTTTTTATTTTCCTCTGTTTATTTACATGTCACCTGTGAGACCTGAATACTAGCCAAAACTCATACCAACAATCTTATGCAGCAAAATTATTTCTGAAGACATGAACTCCTTCTGATGCAAAAGAATCATCATTCTTATTACATTTTAATAAGAGCTTTGTTTCTTATTAAAATATTCCAAGAGTCTTTACCAGATAAATGTGGTGTTTTTTAAATGTAAAGAAGCAAAAGTATTTCTTTTGCTTTGTTGTGATTCAGGTTCTCAGATTTATTTGGGATATAAGCACCACAAAACAACCTATGGGAATGCTCACCTAGTCCCACTTTCCCCTTGTTTTCAGACATTTATTATCCTTGTAAAATGCAAAGGGCAAATTGATCTGATAGGGGAGAGTTTCTCAAAAGCATGCTGACTGGAGAGCAGCATACATTAGAAGGGGTCAGGCTGCATTTAGGAAGATAATCTGTCAGAAACTGGAGCCAAGTCATATTTATGGTGTCTGTGGGAGAGAAAGACAAATCAAAACTCAGGTCAAGAAAACTCAGATGAGTTGTGGCAGATGTGACCTCAAACCTGTATCATGTTTCAAAGCATGAAGTTGTATCTCAGTCAGACCATGTGAATGTGCTAGAAGAAGCTGAAGAGATTAACAAAGATGATCAAAGGAGGAGGGACTCCTTCTCTTAGAGTTCTCTTTAGGACTGCAGTATGAGGGCTTTGGTCTGTGCGGCTGTGCCAATAATTAGTTGGCTCTATCCATAGGAAACAACCTAGATGCTGAGCAGCAGAAACTTAGGATAAAATACTGCATAGTGAGAAGTGGGACTTCTAATCCAAGTGGGGTTTGTGCCAATGCAAATGTGTTGCAGGTGGTGGATGTATGGCTGATTTGAATTTCTCTGCATGGAACTGCGCTGTTTTGCAGAGACTCAACATCAGAATGTAAATTGTTAAAAAATCAAAGTCAGTTGAGATTCATAATGTGTAAGTGGTGGACTGGGGTGGGTAAAGAGATAGCAGCCTAACTACTTTTGTGAGTTAAATCTGCTAACAGATTTAGCTGTTAGCATATCTCACTTTACTCCAAAGCAGCCCACACAATGCAGTAAATAAATTCTGAAATTCTTGTACTAGAGCTAAGCTTTGTTATGATTGTGGGGTTTCTCTGTCATTAACTTTCTCCAAAATATATGGTCCCCTTGAGTTTTCACTTATTTCTTTGGAAGAAGGTTGTTTTTTTTCTACCCTCAGGCTTTACAAGTAAGTAAAAATGCAATAAATACACCATGAAGCCTGTAGGCTATGTTAACACTGAAACTCTTCTTGTCACAAATGCTATGGTATGATGAAAAATTCAAGAAAAAGATATGCTGAGGACTGTTCCCTGGTACCTGCTACCCCATAGCTGTGAGGGGTTGAGTACAAGAGGACATAGCCTTAAGCTGTGCCAGGGGAGGCTTGGGGTGGACAGCAGAAAGAATTTCTTCATAGAAAGGGTTGTCAGGCATTGAAATGGCTGCCCAGGGAGGTGGTGGAGTCATCATTCCCGGAGGTGTTCAGAAACAACTGGACATGACACTCAGTGCCATGGTCTAGATGAGAAGGTGGTTTCAGTCAAAAGTTGGACGCAATGATCTTGGCAGTGTTTTCCAACCTCAGTGATTCTGTGACTCTGTGATCATGTCAGACCTGCCACAGAAACATTCAGTGGCCTCATCAAGTTGACTACACAAGAATTGTAGTCCCTAGTCCATGGAACCCAAAACTCTCTTGACAAATGAGGCACATAAAAATAATGATTCATTTGAAACCCTCAGAACTCATTATGTAGCACAAACACTTCCTAGAAAGTTCTGTCAGTATTAGATATATAAGTCCATCCTCACAGGACTTTTTTGCCATGTTCTATCAGAAGATGCATTTCCCAAAGCATTTAATTTTGAATGAGTCTGATTTAGAGGCAGAGAATGTCTGAGTAGATGTTTGCTGATTACCTCTATTCTGATGGAGAAGGGAGCAAAAGGGAACTTTACAAATAAGAATGAATATGACTTCCTGGTAAATTCCAGCCAAAGACTGAATGGTTTAACCCCTGTAAGGTGCAGCTTCATATTTCTCTTTAAAAAACCTCCCAAATGTAACACAGTCTCAGGTATGAGACTCTTTTTGTGCAGAATGGTGGCAAAGAAGTAGTGCACAGAAGTTTAAGAAGTCAGTGAAGAGCTACAGAGAAAACTAAGAAAATAAGTGTTATTTAGGAAATGTCTGCTTGTTGAGAGGAGGAAAGAAATTGTGCTAGACTAGCTTGTCATTTTAGCCTAAATGGCTGTTCAGGAGACAATTCTAAAAGGCTTTGAAGAGACTTCAAATCAAGCCTCTGTTTTTTTTTCCTCCTAATTAGCCAGTCAGACCTAATCTTCCTGATACACCTGCACGTTAATGGCACCAGCAGAGAGCAGCTTGGGAGCAGGAGGATGCTCCTCAGCCCTTATCTCTGCATGCCAACCCTTTGCTACTGTGAACTGCAGGCTTTCAAGCGCAAGTTCTGTCACAGGACATTCCATAAATGGTGTGATAACAGGCACAAGATAGCGAGTGGACAGATATAAACAATCCTAAATTTAACTTTCTCTCCAAACCAACCCTTCTTTGCTATGGGAATACCAACAGTAGAACAGCATCAGCTAAATTTGCCTGAAGGATTTGTGGGTTTTCGCATTCGTGATTTGGCCTGCTGACAGTATGTCTATATAGTCTGCCTTCAAATTATCACCCAGAACTATAAATTACCCTTTTCCTGCAAAATAATAAGCTGAACATGGCTTTGAATGTTTTTTTTTAATCCCAAGTCTAATTTAGAAATATGCCCTTTTGCCAGGATACTCTCTACCTCACAATTCTTCTCTAATGAAAAATATGGTTCTGAGATCACAGGAAGGTGTAAATGTGTCTGATAAAAAGCTGTGGTAAAATGCAATGAATAACTATAATGCAATGAATAACTTTTGTAAAACTGAACAAAATTGGCCCATATGTTAAACTGGTACATAACTGATAATGCTTCTGATGTGTGTATTGCCAATTTTCCGATGTGACAGGGTTGTTATGTTTCCATTTTTGGTTTCTGAGTAATTGTGGGAAGCTTACTATGTAAATGAGCATGTACTGATACCCAAAAAGCCTTGTTTCCACTTGAGTTAGCAATAACATCAGTATGCAACAGTAAATTATAAACTATGCCTTTATCAATATGGCTAACTTTTTATATTGTTGAGAAGTCATATAAAGAGTTTATAAAAGGGTAGGCCAAGTTATTTACAAATACAGGAACATCTTGTAGCATGAAAAAAAAAAAAAAAAAGTTAAATTAAATCAGCCTAACTTTCATTTTAAGGAATCCCAAGCAGCGTGATGGCCTGGTCCCAGGTGCTGCCAGAGCTCTCCCTGCACAGCCCATAAGAAGAGACACGGTGGACTGTGTCGGTAACCTGCCATGTGATGGATGTGCCTGTGGCTGGGAGATGGTAGTGACAATCCAACACAGGTGGGAGTCACCCAGGGATAACGCAGCATCTGCTCTTCCCGAGCTGTGCGTCTGTAAGGACTACACACACCTGCACAGCACAGTTAGAACATGAAATCAATGAAGGCTCTTGTGAAATGCTGGGGTGGGTTTGAGGAGAAATGATTCAATGATAAGTAAATTAATTTTTCTTTCTCTTCAAAAGGATTTATAGAAACTTGACCCATTTCTGCCTTAAACTATGTAGATGCTTAGGCTCGAGTTTCCAAGATACTTAAAATTAGGTTGTCAAATGTCATTGGAATGACACGAAGTTAAATTATTCCGTTGGGAAGCAAGGCATATTGTCTCCATCCTGATACCCTTACTTCCAGGCCTCTAGTAATCACTTCCCCTTAGGATTCTTTCAGAGCCAGCGGTGGAGAAGTCCCTAGGCTGAGCAAGCAATTCCAAGAAAAAGGCAGTAAACAAAGAAGGTGTAAATTGTTACAATTTTGTTAAGTTTCTACTCTTTCTTCCTCCATGATGCATTTTGTGCAATGGCTACTCACCACTCAAGGTTGGAATGACTTTGAGCCACCAGTGGAATGGCTTTGAGCATAGGGGAATGATGTGAAAAATATTTAAAGACTATTCTTTCCAAACTCAAATGAAAGCTGAAAAGCTGATAATTCTCACAAAGGCCACAAAAAAATGTAATTTCTAGTGAATTAAAGTATTTTTGATTTTTGAATGCCAAAGTTGCTTTTGAAATACAGACCAATCTTCTGCAATAAAATATTGTTTTAAAAATATAATTACCTGATACAAAATATCAGATAATAAAATATATCAGGATATAAAATATCCTGAATGAAAATAAAATATCAGGATATAAAATATCCTTATCAAATATCATTAAACTTCTGTTCCAAAATGTTGAAATGAGACACTTGGATGTGTCAGAACACTTTCTCTAGTTTCCTGTTGGAAATTAATTACAGCAAAACAGATCTGATCTCCTGTGCTTGTTTCAAAAAAAATGTGCAGATGATGTATGGTTCTGGTAAATGATTCTGTTTAAGCCTATGAATATATCGAATAAATACAACAGAACTGAGCCTGGCATTGCTAATCTGTAGCTTCAAAAGTAGCTACATTTAATCATTATAGATAAATCAGAGTAATATAAACAACCTGTAGGTTACCTCTTCTCCTTCTTCAATATGATAATCCTTCCTTTCATTTGGCCCTCCAACAAACATCACATTTAATTGATAGCGATGCCTAGAAGAGAAAGTGACATTTTGAAGCTACTTCTGTTCATTATGTTCTTAATTTCATTTATTTTTTAAAATTCTTTTAGGACAGTGAGTCAATGCAACAATGTTGAGTGGAAAGCAACAGACAGTACAAGAACTCATAGACCTTGGATGCATCTCTCTGCTCTGGCACTGTCCTGTTGGGTGACCTGAGGCCAACTACCTCCCTCCTGGTGTTTCAATGCCTCCAGATATGAAAAGAGGACAACAATAGCTGCCAGCTGTGAAAAGAGCTTTGAATTGAAAAGATAAAGACTGTTACCTAAGAGACAGGAACTAGAAAAGAGGCTTTTCAACCTGAGCTGATTATGTAAAGGTGAAACTCTTAAAAGTTAAGAAAGGTAAAAACATACTTTCCCCCCCACCCCCCCCCCCACATTGGTGGAATTACCAGCAATACTGATGGTAAGAATTGCCAGGTAATTTCTGTTCTGCTTATACTGGTTTTGCTAAGCTGGAATAACATTACAATGGTTTCATTGTGGATGTGGCTATTTCAGAAAAGGAGATTCCAGGCCATTTCTTAACTCTGCCCCTCTTAAGAGCCCCAGTGAGCACTCCCCTCAGCTATCTCAAGGAGTGCCTATCACACCAATTACCTATCAGTCCATTCACATTAATAAAAAGGTAAGGTAGTAGTTTTTCCTTTGCTAAACAAACCCCTCAAAATCAGGGCCTGGTAGCTGTGAATCAAAATTTGTTTGCCTGCTGTTTGACAAGTGAACTGAGATGTATTAACCTCTGCTTTGCAATGAGGAGGTTCTGGGCATTAACATGGAACCAGCAGGGCCATGATCCCCTGAAACACAGGGAACAACAACGTGTCCCTGTGTCAGTACCTTGTAAGCCTTGAGAGAGGCTGCTCTGAGTAGTGGCACATACATATTCAATGTATCACTTATCACTTATTCTGTGCAGAGTATTTAAATGATAATGACCAACACAGTGGGGACTAGAAATGCAGACATAACAAGTAACAGTGACAAATTAGTTGGTCAAATAAAACCAAAGAATTAGAATTGACTGTTCTCTGCATAGGAAGCTGTATATTTTATAGCACTGGCCTTCATATCTGTATCATAAAATAAGGAACTGAAATCTGAATTGTTTGTACCACACCAATTTAATATTCATTTTCAACAGCACACTGTACTGCTTCTGCATTAATGAACACTTTAACTAAAGAAGGGCAGGATGACCCAAACAGCAGCAATACAGATAATAATTAATGAAATAAATGAAAATCAACACTAAAGAATAAATACGAGAAAGGCAATCTGTGAATACCTTGTAGTCTACTGTTAAGATGGATTAGTTTTTTTTAACAGATATTCAGTTTTGTTATTAGTTCACTAGGTAAGAGTGAAAATATTGCTATAAAACAATTACTGCTTGACTTCTTAATTTGGCAAATCTACGTTTGTTTACCCCATAGATTTACCTGGGCTTTATATAATAAACAGGCTATGGGTTAATCATTCAATGATTAACAAATGTATACTGACACCATCAGAAGATTCCAGCTATTAAATATGAGCAGGAACTCCAATAGGTAAGTTTGCCCACCTTGCTAAATAAAGTTATCTGGTTAATATAGTTGCTTTAAATATTGTTATATTTAACAATTATTTATTATTATGAAATATCATAACAAAGAAAAGTTTCAGTTAAGACTGCCAAAATGTAGTTAAGAGTACTGCAAAGGTTTCAGGGATGAGAAAATTACTTGACTGTACTATTATTAGAATGAGGACCTAATTAATGGACTATTAAGTTTTCCATAATCTTACATTTCTCATCTCATCCTCATAAAGAAAATGGTGCCAGAAGCTAACCCTTCAAAAACATTATAAAACTACAAAGAATCAGTGGGTCCATGACCACACTTAGTAGTCCTTTTGGTAAGCATCATATTTTGAACTCAGAAGAAGAGCTTTAGAAGTACCTGTAAAAATCAGCTGCGTCAAGGAGTTTGATTTTGCACTAATTGCTCATTGTTGAGGTTAAAAAGCATTTAAACTTACAAGACAGTGTCATTAAAATGAGCTGCAATTTAATTAGCTGTATCGTTTTCTTGACTTTGGTAAAACTCTGAATAGGCAGTAATTCAGGAATTGAGGTTTTGTGTTGCAATCCCAAATAGGTATTTAGAAATTGTGATCCTCTCAAATATATGGAACACAATGTCATAAAAGCCTGAAAGCTATAATAATTTTAGATACCAAAAGCCCTACTGATTTGCTGTGAGACCTAGTTTTAACTGTTAAGTCTCCCTTGAACCAAAGTAAGTTAAATTTTGAGGTGGTTGCCTTCCAATGAGGCTGTAAGACACAGTAAAAGATTACATTATACATCTCTACTCAGCACATAAAGGATCATGCCTTTGGAAAAATGTTGAAAATCTATTAGTTGCTTCCTGAAAAATCACCTAAAACCTTTTGGAATATCCTGAAAGCATTTATGTACCACCAGGTGCAGGTGGTGGTAGACTCAGAACCCATGCAGTAGATGGTTTTACTCTCCTACACAGGCTAAAGCCATGTTGGAAAAATAGATTTTATTTTAATCTGTGCAATTTTTGTCACAAAAAATATTTCTCATTTCACTGTAACTTCTTAAAATGTTTATGGGTAAAGGTTTGTGATAGATTCCACATTCCCGATTTACTCAAGGTTTACAGAGAACTACTAGTAAGCAGTACAGAACAGTGCAGTAAACACAAAGAAGTTTATCATACTAATAGGGAAGGACACACATGAATATTCCATATATATAAAATACTAAAATTTTTCCTGTTAACATTGGTAAGCTTCAGAAATGAATATGCTTCATAAAATGCTTCCTAAATCCATTTTGAAAATGAAAGAAATGGGGACACTTGTAGTGATTCAACTTTCAGAATTTTTCAGTTCTACACACAGCTGTAGTTTCAACATAGACACGGCAGTAAGGATGTACTCTTTGCCTTTTCTTTGTCTTGTAACTATTGCTTTGAAAAGTAACCCTTGCCCCTGTGAATCGAAATTAATATCACTGATACATTACTGCCCATTCAGCTTTTCCTTAGGGATAGCACTTAAAGGAAGAGCAAGAGGCATATTTTTGATATTTTTTTTTAATGACTAAAATTATAAAGATGGTTTTTTTAAATTAAAATAAAGAAAATGTTTTTTCATTTCTATATAAAACCTGGGTCTATGTCACTCCTTAGACAGAATACTTTCTAATGAAAGCTTTCTGCATACAGAGTTTTAGACAAAATATTTTCTCCTCAGCTTCACTGACAAAGAAATCCTCACTAATATTTTGAGACACATTGGAATTTGTTCACAAGCTTTGACACAGAGCATATGCATGGCGTACATACAGCTGCATAATGCCCACACTTTTTTTCCTTATACTGGCTGTCTCATTCAAAATACTGTACATGGAGCCTTCAGGCCCCCTACCCTCCTCCCTTGACAGATCTGGAAATGCACTGGAAATCTGATCCTCTGGTACTGCTGCCCTTCCTTTTTCCTTGTTTTTCAGTGATATATCCTTCTGATTTTGATTGTTCCTGCAGCTTTGGCTCCTCTGTGATGTTGGAATGATTCTCAGCAGCTTTAGCCACTTCAGGTTGTAATTTGGTTTTGGATGTGATACCATCTCCTCTGATTTCTAGAGGAGTTTGTTGTCACAGAGCCTGACACAAATTCTCTTAACTCAGTCTCCCTGCCTACAAGTGACTTTGAGTTGAGACAAGTATCTTGTATTCAAGTTGATCTTTGCAGATTCTGCTGAGTTATTGCAAATCAGATTTCACTCGCTTTCTGTTCTTTGGAACAGCACTCTGGCTGCAGCCTGAGAGGAACTATGATTCCTTATTAATCTTTACTATGTATGCATTGTTGCAGCTTCCTCTTATAGCTAGGAATGTTTGTGTATATAATAACTTGGTAAAAAAAAAATAAAAAAATCTTCATTTACTTACATAAGCTTATTGCAAACAGGTGGCAAAAAGGCAGTTTTGTTTTCTTCTATCCATTTTCTTACATTCACAAGAAGCTCCATGGTCCACCACCTATGAAACTTTTGCCCGAGATATCAGAATTTGCAGAGTGCTTTTTCTGTGAGCGGACTGCCTGTGATTCCAACCCCAGTGCTCAGAGGATTGGCTGGTAGGAGAGGTGTCTTCAGGCTTCAGTGTCAAAAGGGACAGGTTCATCAGCCAAAGGTTACTTCATAGGGAGCACTAATGCTCCAGCAGCTTGGCTAATAATTGACGAGTGTTTTAAAAATATCAATTTTTATTGGAGACTGGGTTTTGCCCACAGGGGGTTTCTTAATTCTCTTTACTACATCTACTGGAGTGTGAATGTTACCTCTACAAAAATGGCCAGTCAGAAAAAATGGGTAAGACTGGGGCATTCACTCCTTTCACGTCTAATACAGAAACCTCCCTTCAAAACTCGAAGGCTAAATGTTTGTTATATATTTATTCATTTGAAAATACTGGTATGTTCTTTTGCCAAGTAGCCAAAATACAGATGTCTCCTGCATTTGTAAGACCAAGAGTAGCTGTCCATAAATGCTCATCTTAATTTGATCTGCTCCGCAAATGTTATAGCGGGGCTTGTGAAGAGCTGACCCTGATTCTGTGATGCCCTTAGGGAAAGTGCAGCATACTGCCATCAAATTGTAAGGCAAATAAGAAACTGAGAAGAATCAGATTTTCCAGATCTTTATCAGTCTTTATTCCCTCACAAGTTGCTGTTCAAGATCTACACAGTTGCTATAGGACTGCTCACTCTGTTCCCTGCCACCCCCAATTTTTTAAAATAAATAAATCTATAAACAGACTCCAAACACATGAGATGAGTGGGTAAACAAAAAAAATCCCAAGACATTACAATATCTTAGCACTTTGCTCTTGACGTATCTCAGTCTTCTACTTTTATCTACACTGTGCTTAGTGGGTGAATGTGTATGGGTGTAAGGTGATAAAATGATCTGGTTAAAAGTGAGTAGTACGTTCTCCATGGCTTGCACATATGCGCAGTGCAGCTACAGGCCTGAAAATTCAGCATGATGAGCAGTACAAAACTGGGAGTTCTTTAACTCATTCTGTTGTAATTTTCCACCAGAAGAAAGCAACGGAGTGTGACTTTGAACTAATACTGTGCTTTTATCAAGTATTTGTAAGAGTGACTCTGTTTTACCTTTGTCTCTATCACTTCTTTGCAGTTTAGTTAAAACTCACTATGTAATTTATAAAACAGGAAAAAAATACATTCATTTTAGAATAAAAAGATCCACATGTGGATTACAGTTCCACTGTATTAATGCAATCACAATGGGACTAGCTGTAATTTCCTCTGAAATAAGCCCAAAGTAGTTATTGTTTCATTCAATTGCAAAACACCACCACCACATCACTTATTTAGCACATTAAATTTCTACCAACACAATGGCTGTGGTGAGATACCACCACACAGCAAACACATAGGGCCTGGTTTTGAACTTACTGACAGATACATTTTTGTACTTTTTGTTCTGTAGGCTGCTGGCAGTTCTGTTCTTAGCTGTGAAGGAAAGAGAGCTTCTATTTGAAATGCACTTTCATTTAATGGATTATAACCCAGATTGGCAGGACTGGAGAAGTGCAGACACTAGATAATGATCATGGTTTTGTAAAGCTCTGCCTCAACATTAGTAACTTGTATTGCAGAGCAGGACTCCATTTGTTGGGCAGGAAAGCCAAGAGAATCTCTAGAGTCACAGTAGGAAAAAACACAGATCCTGGAACTGACTGAGCCAATCTTTGTTCATCACAGTGTTAAAGTACCAGTTTTAACTGCAGGGCTTTTGTCCACAACCACTGCTCTAAGTCCTAGTCTCCACTTTTTCTCACCAGGCAGAATACAAGGTACTATTACCTGCAGAGAAACTTTCTCAGTTGCAGGCTCATAAATCCATTTGGGGCTGGTATGAGGTATGAAAACCTGACAGTTAAACCTATTCAGGGAGGAAATAAAGTTCACTTACAAAATTCACCATTAATATAAGGCTGAGGCTATTATCACAGGGTAGCGTTTTCTGCAACCTTCTGAAAATCAGTAGGTTTTGAAAAATGAAGTTAATTGCCACTTTATGCGTATAATAGTGGGGCTAAGAAATGCAGATAACTGCATGGTGTGAAAGGCTATGAAACTCTATTTCTGTGAAGGGTAAAGGAGAGGCAAAGAAAAGAACTCGTGTTGCAGTCTTTGCGACACCCGAGTAAGTCCATCTCATACACCTCAGGAACAGACTGGGGCCTGGATTTTTCTTGCTAGTCTGCTTCATGATGGCTCTTCGCATCCATCAAAGCCTGTTTCAGCACCTGGGGTTTCTGTTCTCCCTTTTGGCCCTGATCTTTCCTTTTATGCAAAGGTAAGGACTCGATGTGTAGCCTTTCGCTGCCAGAGGAGTGCAAGAGTACTGAAGCACAAAACTGTTACATGAAAATAATTCATTTATTGCATTAAGAGCACAGGAAGAAAGAGTTACTAGAAAAAGCTGCATTTTGGACAACACTTAACTCTATGTTTCTACCTCCCTCAATCACCAAACCCATTAGAGACGTAAGTTTAATCGCTTATGTCCAGCAAGAAAAATATGTTAACAAAAAAATACAAGTTAAATATTGACACTGGGCTACATACTTTTTAAACTACATTCTCCATACTACCTTTTTTCCCCCCACAGCTATCTTTGTGTGGTACAGACTATTTTGTTACCATAATGATGTTAAGGGTAACAAAGTCTGCTGCTGTTTTCTGGTATTTTCCATCATATAGGTACACCTATATGATGGAAAATTTCTCTCAAGAAATGAGCTGTCAGTTCTCTTCTCCAAGCCAGACACTTTCATCAAGCATCACATACGGCAGTTGCATGCTGCTTCACCGGTCCATGGTGTATGTCACAGAAGTATATTTTAGATAATGCCCACAGCAGTAATATCAACAGCAGAAAAACTTCCTTGGCAAGTGAGAAGCACCTCTTCTCCGTTCAGAGTGTCAGCTCATTTACCACGGGGATCCTGGGGGAAGAGAGGGAGTGCAGTCACACTTGGGTTTTAGTATCTGCTGATGACGATTATGTTTACCATCTTTTTGCCACATAAGGTAGGACAGATCTGACTGCAGAATAAATCCATGTTGGAGGTATACTTCTTTAACAACGCACGCGCAACGTTGAACAAGCACTTGTTTTAAGAGCGCCAGGCACCCCTCGTGTCGCACACAGCGGCGACGCTAGAGATACCAACATGTAGCTCCCTGCCAGGAACCGCGTCTTTTCCCTGCGGCCTGGTCCTGAGCATGACCAAGGGAGCATCATCACCCCACGGCTGCCCGTGAGCGAGAGCTGAACTTCGCTGACCCAGCGGCCCAAGCCTTTACCGAAGGCCGTCAGCAGGCTAGGTGCCGCACGACCCGCGGCCGGGCTCCGTCTGTCTCGTCCCCGGCGAACGGAACTGCGAGCACTGCTCCAGCCCGCGGCTGCCGGAGGGCGCTCAGGCCGCGCCGCTGCCGCCCGCCACCGGCCACGGCCGCCCCGCCCCGCCCGCAGCCCCTCCCGCCCGGCGGCGCAGGAGGCCGGGCTCTCCCGGCACCCCCGCGGCCTCCTGCCCGCCCACCCGGCGGGGAGGCTGGGCGGTAGGGCTTTGTCCGGGCCCCGCCGCCGCTCGCTTTTGTCCCTTGCTCGCGGGCGCCGCCTTCCCCGAGCAGTGCGGCGTCCACCAGCTCCGTCATGCCTTCTCCACGCCGCTAATGGGGTGTCGCGGCCCGGGCAGGGAGCCGGGGCGGCTTCGGACCGCCGCTCAGCGCGGGGTGCGGGCGGGAGTTCCCCTCTCTTCCCCCGCCTGGGCCGGGCGAGCCCTTGATAAACCGTTCGGGAGGAGAGAGTGTCAGGGCTCCAGTGGCGCAATCGGTTAGCGCGCGGTACTTATACAGCAGTACAGAGTCGAGCAATGCCGAGGTTGTGAGTTCGAGCCTCACCTGGAGCACACAGCTTTTTGGGAGAGAAAACGGGCTTTTTTTGGGACTCGGCGGCGCTCCGGACGGAGAAGGACAAAAGTGCGGAGAAAAATTATGCAGCCTTGGCGGCAGCGTGGGCCCGCTGGAGAGGGCACGCTGCGCCCGCGGAAGTGGCTCCGGGGAGCGCCGGTGCCTCCGTGCCGAGTGTTTGTGTGTGCCTACGGGGACAGGATTCACGGCACCCTGTCCCTGCACAGAAACAAATGTGTTCCTCCTCAGAGCTGCTTGTGAGTGAGAAATTGTAGGAAATAAAGGTTATTTTATACCGTGTTGTTTCATACGGAGTGCAAGTAAATGCTCGACTGGTGTAGTCACTGCAACTCAATGGTGAGAGCATCTCTGTTTTGCCTCCTTTGGTGGTGACAGTCTTTGTAAATGCTCATTGTCTGGGTAATGCTTAACAAATGCACACCGTGGGAAGGAAAGTACCTCAAATAATTTCTGATTTCACCACTCAAGAAAGGCAGCGGGGACATGGGGAAAGGGCAGCTGTGTAATGGAGAAGGTTGCAGGACACTTCCTGGATGTCTAGGCCCAGATCTTGTGAACTCCCCTCTACATTAACATCTAATCTGCTGCTTTCACCGTGCAATTTATACAAGAAAGTTAAAAGAGGCCCTTGAGATCATGCAGCCAGAGATGTCTCTGTTGCCCATAGCAGCCCTTTGTCTGTACTGCAGGCATTAACTCCTGGAAGTGCCATTTTAGGGCTCTTAATTATCCTTTCTTGTCTTTTAGTTACCACTTTGTCCCCTCTGAATTTTGCATTAACTTCACAGCTTTCAATGATGGAGTGATAATCCCTGAAGCAGGTGCCATAGTGTTATAAGAAAGTGTAAGTGGAGAAGAGACATCTGAAATGTATCAAAGGATTAATACAATTCATCTTTTGCTTGCAGTGAGTTTCATATTTTCTTCTTCATGCCAGGATATCCACATCCTAGTGCTGAGGACTGTACAGAGGAGTATTTGCACAAGTATTTGGAATACTAAAAAATGGAAGTGCTGTTTTTGTGTAACTGGGTAAAAAGAACCCAAGCCACAAATCATTAGAAAGGGAGAGGGACTCCATTCCTTGCACAGAGACCTTTTAAGAAACTGAGTGGGGCAGCACTACTTCCTTTGCTTCTTCCATGGTGGGTCTCCAGGAACAGACAGCAGCTCTTGCACCCTCCTGCCAAGGAGGAACTGCTAGTTTGACATTTGGGGTCTTTCTCTGGCCTGCTGGGCGAGTGATTATACAATTTTTGCCACATTCAGGGTGAGTGAAGCAGATCATTGCCTGCACAGCTGTTTTGCGACATGCCTTCAGGGTGGTGCAAGAGAGCAGCCAGGGCATGCAGTGGGACCATAAAGTGCTGTGACCTTCTCCACAGGATCTCCTTTTACTGATTTTTGCCTTCATTCTGGAAAAAAAGTAGAAAGAAACAATGGCTTTGTGAGGTGACTCGTGCATTTCTGCCCCTCCTGATGAGTAGACACCTGTGCCTGACACCTGAAGGGCAGCATGTTCCAAGACAGGCATTTTACACTGAAAATCATGCTAGATCAGGGCAATTTATGTAGATTGACTGGAAATCCCAAGAAAATGGGAATGTTGTTTATCTGATGGCTGTCTACGACATAAAGTGAACGGCTGCCAAGGCACGAGGCCTTCCCGTGGAGGCAGGGCTGAGAGGTGTGGTGAGCCCTGGGGCTGCTGGCTCTGGCGGGTCTCTTCCCACCCATCCCATGGCAGTGCTGTAGTGGGGCTGGCCCAGCCAGGAAGGGTGCCATGCTGGGGTGAGCTCAGTGCTTCCACCTCAGTCCCTTCCCCAGGGGCTGCTGTGGAAGGAGGTGAGCTGTGTGCCCCTGGGAGGGGATGAGAGTCGGACCTGGGCAGGTTTTCTCCAGGGCGTGAGGAGCTTCTTGTTGTGTGATGCTGAGCTGGGTTTCAGCATGGCTGCAGCATCTCTCATGGGGTGAAATGAGGAGGGCCTCAGCCTGTTGCTCGCATTAGCAAAATTTTCTTCAAAATTAGGTGTCTTACAAGCTTATGAGAACAAGTTAGTTTTTTATTACATTAAGTTGTTCTGTTATTAAGCATTTTAGTCCTGATTTGTTGGGTAATGCTCTAATGCTACTTGGCAGCAGCTTATGTATAAAAATGTGTATTTAGTTACATATAGCAGTACATGTAAGCATGAAGACACCTTCTCACCCTTATGGGAGAGTTCACAAAGTCTGTGTGTTGACACTAGCATATTTTCTGTATCTTCAGTGTAGCCACATGATATATTTGGAAAACACCTGTATGTGAGGGACACAAAGTGCCAGCTGCACTGTGATCTAGGGAGAGGAAATCCCACCTCTTCCCCAAACAGTAATGTAGTTCACCTGTGCCTCGTTTTCCTTTTGAAAGCCAGGTGCCAGAGCTTGTACTCCTTTCTTGAGCCACTGCCCAATGTTCATCATTGCCCTTGAGGGAGTAGCCAGGCGAGTCCTGGTGTCAGCTTGCTGTCACCTAGCAAGGGACTGTCATGGGCCCTGGATGCTCCTGGAAGTGCATTCAGGAAGAAAGACTTCCCTATGGTGAGTCTTCCAAGCTGCCTGGCTTATCTAGGGGCCTTGTCCTTTTTAGCCTCTGCCTCTCTGTTTCTATGTTTAATTGCCTGGTGTGGATGGCATGCCTGCAGGTGTGGATCTCCAAAGCTCCTCTGGAATTCTTCCAGGATCCTTTTTAAAAAGGTTCCTCTTCTTAAAATTTGTCTTGCTCTTTGTTTAATGTTGAGTCTGGACCATGAGTGTTCTACAGGCTTATTCTGGCTACTCTGAGTTCCCACTGACTGTAGAAGAAAAGAGCCTGCTTATAGATATAGGAAAACTTGATGTGTGCTGCTTATTGATGGAAGGAGAATTTTCAAAAAATTATCTTTTGCCTGATCTTGGGGGATTAATAATGATCAGGTTAGGGAGCAGGGTTTGTGTTTATCCCTGAATGATCTCGCTCAAACAGGGAGCTCCACTGCAATGGCAGATGTAGGATTAAGAAAGAAAGGCTTATACAGGGTAGGCCTTCCTGATGTTTATTTCTAAGAGTGGCAAATCTTGTCTCTGGCATGTTAGCACAGTTGTGATTGTGGGGTTCTGAAGTGTTTGCTTAAGTTACTTTAAATATAAAAGTCTGGAATTTTCCATAATAATGAGGTTTGCATATCCTAACAAATAACTATAAAAGCCTATGGTAAGGACTTAGCCTACTTAATTGTTATGAAATCAAAGTAATAAATATTTGGAGTCTTTGAAAATAATAAGAAGCCAATGTCTGCTCTTTATGGCTTTTCCCAATAGATGGCACTGTGGTCCCACAGAGCGAAAAGAGCAAACGCAAAACATTCCCAGACGTCCTAAAAATAGAAACCACTTGCTGAATCCTCTGTTGTGCACTGTAGGGAACAATAGGCCAAAATTTCAAAGGTTGCTTAGAAAACAAAGTCCTCTGGAGGTATAGATGTATTTTGATTTTGTTTTGGGTTCCACCATCACCTTTGTCCTTTGTATGTAACATCTTCAGGAGGTTTCTGAAATTAAAGTCTATTGGGCTGTTGTGTTTGGAGTAACAGAGGTGAATGGGGTGTATCATGTTTTTTAAGTCTCTATGAATTCAGTCCTGTGTCAAAGTTCCAGTGTAGCAGGCCTGACTTAGATTCTCTTAAGCAATTTTTTTTGGTGGAATAGCTGGCGTTAGAGGTTTTTATGCAGGGCTGCCTGAAGGTCCAGGTGGCTGCTTCCCACTGTGGAGAGGAGGCTGTGGAGGTATTGGGCTTAGAAACAGTAGGTGGGAGGAGAGGAATGAAGTGTAGGTGCTTGGAAACTGTGTGGACGAGCTCTTAAACCAAATAGAAACACTATGCTTTTGTGGAGAAAAGATAGGGTAGGGGTGGTGAGAAAAGGAAAACAAAAAATCAAGTGGAAGCCTCCTTGGAGAAGGGAAGGGCTGAGAGATGAGGGGGACAGTGGGGCTGAAGCAGGCTGATAGAAGGTGGAGAAGTGAGAAGAACTTGTAAGTGGAGTAGAAAAGCAAGCTCACAAAAAGAAAGACTTCATGCATTGCTCTCTGAAACTGGTAATAGGGATGCTACAAGGAGGGAACAAGAATAAAAGAGAACGGGTAGGGACACAAAGAAGGAGAAACGGGGGAGTCAGCTAGAAGAACATAGGTAAGGAAGTTCTTAAATTTTTTTTTTTAAAAATCCTCTTGTCTGGCTATAGCTACATGAGTGTGCTGCCTAGGGCAGTGAAAAACAAATGAGTAATTGTGTTAGCTAGTTAAGCCAAGCTAAGATGGAGTTGCTGGAGAAAGCAAATAGGCCTGTCTGTTTTGCTTGAGCAAACAGAGAGCTCAAGAGGCAGGTTTTTCTTCTCTGTGTGTTTTGAGTGGTTACTTTAGTGTGGCAATATAAGAGACCCCTTGGTCTCTCTAGGGTTTGAAGCTGGTGTTGTGAGGGTTAGAGAGCTCAGCTTTCTGGTTTTGAAAAGGAAGGAAATGGACAATCAGTCCTGGATTTGGTGCCCATTTAATTTTCTTGCTTGTGCTGAGTTTGCTGTGTTAGGCTCTGCTTTTAAGGTGGAAAAAGACTCTTGGTTTCTTCAAATAGTTTTGGTGCAGCCTAAATATTTGAAACCTTGGAGAAGTCTCAAAATACAGCAAAACAAACTAAACCAAACCCAGAGGAAGAACAAGCTGGGGAAGTGGCTGAAATGGAAGGGGGTAGTCAGAGAATCTGTAATTAAGAATTTTGGGGAAGGGATGCTCCCTTGAAGTAGGCATTTGAGCATGTATGGACTGCTTAATTCAGAGATCTTTATACATGGGTTAGCAGATTTATGGCAGTGTGAAGAAATACTTCTGGAAATTTAACTATATATATAATAAACTATATGTAGGAAGATTGTGGAAGAAGATAAAGCAATAATTTTAAAACCTGTCTTTTGAAAATACAGTGGAAAATTCATAAGAGGCAATTGTGCTGGAAGTCATGTGGCTGGATGGTATAACTTAGATGGTTTACCAGTTTTGTCAAGAGAAGCTGTCAGTCAATAAATACAAGCATTCAAAACCAGGGGGTCTCAGAGTCAGTTGACTTCACTGCTTGCATTTATTTTCCATTTATCCTACCCACTGAAATGGGGATGAGAATTGATTAACTATACATCTTAATTTTAAGCACCATTTATGTGCTGTGTAAAGGAGGATATACATCTGTCTTTAAGGAAAGACACATCACGCTTCTGCCAGCACACTTAAAAGCCATTTTATATTGAAAAGCCGTTAACAGTGCAAGTTTACGTAGCTTTGTCAGTGCTGGATTTGGGGATGCTTTTGAGGGTGTCTGTATTAAGTGCCTGGATCCAGGTTTGGGAAGTTAATCTCTTTCATGTTCTGGGACACTCTGCCCCTCTCTCTCTCCTCATCTTAATTCTGCCCCACCTTCCTCCTCACAGGAGGGATTCAACCTCAAAAGTGAAAGGGTTGCCTTGAAGCTGGCACTGATTTAGGGAAGGTGAGAAACACCCTTTCAGATGTTTCCCTCCCCATGTACATTCCCCATACTCCCAACTGCCTCCTGAGGGGTTTAACTCATCTCCCACTTTGGTCAAGTGCTCTAAGGGTTTTCCACTGCAACAGGAGCTCCAGCCCTATTGCTTTGTCTCAGTACGGCTGTGACTGTGCTCCTTGTAAATCCCTGGTGAGTAGCAGGAAGCGTTGCCCTTCCTGGGGTAGCTCAAGTGGCTGTGGGTGGTTGCAGTTTGGGCTGGCTCAGTGGCCAAAGCCCTTTGTTGCCCTGACACCTCAGTAGTGCTTGTTGCTGCTTGAGACTTGCAAAGTCAATTGAACTTGGTGGCTGTGTCCTATTGAGATCAGTGCCAGTAAAAGATGCTTACATTCAGACCTGTTGAGATTTGTAGGAGCTTGCATATGTATCATGTGTATTTAATGTTCTAATAGCTTTGAAAGTTTGACTCCTAATATTGAACTATTTGCAAGGCCTAAAGTAGCCTCCATACGTTTCAAATACTTCTGTGACAGATAGATTTATCTGATTGTGTCTGCCATTCTTACTGAGCTGTCCTGAACTTTCAGTGTAACCTAGCCCAAAAAATGCTAGTTTTTTTTATGATAAAGTAAATGCTTGGTTATGCTACTATTTCTCAATTTCTTAACACATAGTACCTTTGAAAATCCTTTTTTTTTTTTTTTTTTTTTCCAAAATTGAAGACTTTTTCTTGATTGTGTGTACTAGGAGTGCTATTGTGTATCTTTGTGTTTGAGGGCAAATATCTTTAAGAGAAAAATAGGGTAATTGTGTGTAATAACTATAGCCCTTTGACAGAATTCTTGTAACACTTGGAGAAATTTTTTAAACGGTTTAGCGATGCCTGCTTGATGTTGGTGTTTGCCCGATTCTAAGCATCTGGGTGTTGTAAAGCATATCTAGTAAACAGACCTCTTATTGCAAATGTAATGTATTTGAAGTGTTCTTGCAGGAATAATCTCTGTCATGTGAATACTTCCAAAAGTAGAGGCCAACCTGTCAATGAATCAAGACTGAAGTGACTGTTTTTTAATTGTAGTATTAATGTTTAGTACGAGTGGGTGCATTTTCACCAAGTTCTGTGAATTTGCTTCATGTTCCATAAGAGGATAAAGTTTGGCCCAAAGTAATGGGAAGCTTATGTCTGGCTGCAAGGAAACCAGGAAATTTATGGGGTTTTAAAGTATGACCCACTGCAATATTCAGTATGTGTGATTTTTGGCATGATTCGGCAGTAAATACCAGTTGAAAACAGAAGCACAAATTATAGGGTAAATAATTCAGACCAAAAAGAGGCCTGCTTATGCATACATGGTAAAGGAAATGGAAATACAACCGCAAAATACAATTGCTGGGAAGAACACCAGCAGTTTGGAACGGTCACTGTTGAAACTGTGGAAATGATCTTCCTGGATGGCACCTGAATTGAGAGGGGCATAATGATCCCCTTTGTATGTACTTGTGTACACTGACCAGTAAATCGTGTGAGGCTGCTGCATTTGGCAGTCCTCGTTTTGGAGAGGACTTTCTGTTCCGTGGCTGCTGGGTGGGAGGATGTAATGGGCACAATGCTCCTTCGGTCCTTCATCTAATACATGACTGTGACTTGACTTTTAAAATCTTTTTTCGTGCCTTTTTCAATTTTTTTTATTTCTTTGTCATTGGTAGAGGTATTGTGTACTGGAAGAAGAGAACTTTGTGTTAAATTGTTTTTCTGGGGTTTCCCTTTGCATTTCAGTAATTATTTAAGTAGCTTTGGCTGCTGATATAAAGCAGTGCTTGGTTCCTACTCTAAACATAGAGAGCCACCCAAGCAAAATTCCTATGTGCCATTTGATAACATTTTTACCTTCTGGTAAAAAACAAAACAAAACAACAACAAAAAAAAAAACCCACAAAAACCAAGAGTAGCCAAAGTAGTCTTAACAGATGTGTTTGGCTGGCACTGTGGCAGAGCGATTTGGCTCCCATTTGCTTCATTTGGAATGAGGAGTACCAGGTCCCTGTCACAAGTGAGATGAAAATGACAGTAAATAGCAGAATGAACCATCAGCACAGTGAGTTCCTTGCTTGGACATATTTTAATTGTTCTTAGAGCATAGATTGCCTTGGCTTGTTGTATACCAGGCTTTTCAGAACTGGGATGGTGTGTGACCTGTAGAGCCAGGAGCTAAAGAAAACAGTCAGCAGCACTCATGAGATGTGAGCCATGGTGCGATGTTGTTGCTTCAAGATTGCTCCCTTGTGTAGTGTTATAATTGGAAAACTACAGTTCCTTGATATCTCCAGTGAATGCTGGTTTGAAACACATGTTGGACTGTATCTAATTTTTATATGGAATATTTCTACTAATGAAGTTGTTTGTTCTCTCAGGATGCTCATCCATGGGATAATGGGGTGAAAATTCCTGTAACTTACTTCATTAAATGACTGCTGGCAAATATCAGAAATTGGGGTTTAAGGGTCAGTTCAGAAAGTAACTTAGACCAGAAGTTTCCAATAACAATTGTGGCTTGGATACAGTTGAAATAATAACAGCACAGCTAAATTCAATTGTACTTGCATTCTCTAAGTAATAATCTCAGAGAAGATGTGAACAATAAGAATTGGAGACTAACAAGTCATATCCTGAAAGAAAATTATAACTGATACAGACAAAGTGGGGAAAACACTGGTAGTGATTACTAACTATGAAAATGCTGGTCTTAGCTGTCTCACTCAATAAATAATCCTGCAGGGGTATTAGCAGCATTAGTAGTAGCAGCATTTGGCCATCTGGCTTGGCTTCTGTGGGAGGTTTAAAAAATAAAATACCACTGTTAGTGGAACTGCATCCATTGAAATCATAGGAGAACTTGGCCCTGCCTTTTCATGTTCCCATTCATTGTGTGCTCTTCATCCTGTGCTTGGATCTCATGTGATCATTTGAGTCTGCAGATATTTTCTTTATGTTTGTGGACCACACCAATGGTCTCTGAAGTCCTAGCTTCTGGTTAGTTCAAGTTACCAGTCTAACTATGCTAGTGATTTGTAGGAAACCTTGAGGTGATTTCAGACCTACAAACCTTTGTCCTAGAATATTGGTAGCTGCAGCTTTGAGCTCATGTTGCCCATTTCGCTGTGCACAAAAAAAAAGAGCACTGTTTCTGCCTCTTGCATAATCAAATCTACTGACTTTGCTGTTCCTTGGTTTGGAATTGTAAACATGAGCATCGATGTGGCAAAAATTCCTCTTACTCATTCTTTACTGAGTGGGTATTTATGAGCTGCTCTGATTAAATGAGTCTTTGCTGTAGCTCACTGTCCCTGTGACTGTTTCCCACGCTTGCTGTTTGTGTCTTGTTTTACTGATAAGCTCTTCTCATCTTGTGTCTATGTTAAACAATGTAAGCATTCACAAATTATCAATTAAAGTGTAAAATGCCAGCTTACTACATCTCATTTTTTTGACTGTAATTTTTTCCTTAAATTTTCACTTTCTTCATTTTGTAAGAAAATGATGCTAAGGATGAATGTTTGCATCTCTGAGCAAAGGCTTTTTTGCATCTTCTTAGTGCTACTGGTAGAACTAAAACCATCTTGAAATATGTGGTTGAAAGTATTCTTTAGTGTGTGATTTGTACCATAATCAAGCTGACAGACATCAGTGGAGCACTTAGAAGTTTATGCTTGGAATTAAGTCCAGTAAGAAGCCTCTGGAATCTACTGGTAATTTCCTTTTATCAATGTAAGTGATGCAGTATGAATCCATTATAATTACTATGGAGCTGCACCAAATTAGATGGTATGATTGAGGCTTGAATTTTTCTAGTGGACTTTTTGAAGAAATGAGAGATGGTAACAAAGAGTATGGCTATGTAGCATTCATCATTTGATGAGTTTGTTTGTCCTTCTGTATACAGAAGAGACCTGTTTCTTCTCTACAGTGTTCCCCAGTATATTGCTTACAATCTGTTCAAAGTGATTATCAGCTACTATTGTCATTGAGTAGTGATATGTTATAATTCTGCTCTTGCTTCAGTGCAAGTCGTGGGCAAATCAGGCTTGTACTGTTAAGCATCTGTATCTGGTAAAGCCATGGGTGACTGAACTCTGTGCAATGGCTCACGCACTTGATTTGTTTGCACTGAGAGAAATTGAGGTCCATGTCCACTCAGCTAAGCAGAGTTATTTTAGATTTATACTGGTGAAACAGAAACAAAAATATCTGGCATGCACTTAAAAGAGTTTATCCTGGTGCAACACTGTCTCATTTATCTGAGAAGTGCTAATCAAACACCAGAACACAGGACATGAATGTCAGATTGCTTTATGGGTGGTGGTTGTGCATGACAGCCTGGGCCATGGGAGAGCTCTGTACACCTACCTAAATTTAGATACCATGGTTAATGTAGGTCACAGTGAAAATGACAGTGTGGTACTTTCACACCAATTCTTCTGAGTTTGTTGTTAGTTTTTTTGTTTGTTTGTTTTTGGGTTTTTTTTTTTTCCTTTAGTGACTTTTGCAATATGAAAAACTTTAGTGTGGCCCACAGCTGAAAAGTCTTGTCTCTTGGCAAATGAGATGAATTTGTGCAGTTTCAGCAAGGCTGTATCCATCACTTGGAGGGAAAAAAAATTTTATTCCATAAATAGATATGGAGAAATAAAAAACCGAGAAAAACATATGGACTTGGAGTTTCCTAAAAACTCAGCCACCTCTGAGTGCAGTCCTGGAACACTAGCCCAATTTGCTGGAAGGAAAGGTGTCCAGCCTGATGTGCAACTTTGCCTTGTGAATAGCCAGGGGAAGCTGCAAGCTTGGATGTCCTGTTCCAGATTTGTCACTAGGCATGAAACATTACTTTTGGGGTCTGCTGTTGACAGAGAACCGTCTGCAAGGCTGTGGTGCAGCTCTGAGGGCAACAAATGGAAACAGTGGTTATTACCAAGAGTTGGGTGGCCATCCCATTCGAGGGAAATGCAGATTCTGTACTTGAATACAGTTGACCTTGTATCTGTAGGCACAAATCCAAAAATATCTGTTACTCATCCTCAAATTTCTCAGTTTAAACATGTCTAACTGCTCTGAGTGCTCAAAAGCCTGCAACTCAATTAGACCATTAAGACAGAAAACTTCCAGCAGATGGCAGCGTTGCACTCTGTAACTTAATTTTTTTGTCTGTGGTTTTGTAACTCCTGACTACTTGGGCTGGTTGGAAACTGCTGGCTAAGTAGCAATCCAAACCCACTTCTAAAATGTTTTGAAATACAGGTCTTAGTAGATTAGGATAATTGGGTATTGTTTCAGACTCGTGAGTTTTGTGTGGAAAATACTTCTGTGCTGCGTAAGAAAATGTACTAAAAAACAGTGCGAGTACACCTAAATCTTTTCTGTTAACTCTCTAAATAACTGCTTTGAGACAGAGGAAGGCTGTTTGATAAAAGTGTTCTTCTTTGTAAAAATACAAGCAAATCGCTTAAAGATGTTAAGAGTTCAAAGTGGAGCCACAAGTGGTGAGCTTGTAAATGACTTCCTGCGTATAGTCCTTAAAACTACAACACGCTCCCACTCTTTATTTAAAAAAAATGCTGACTTTCCTAATGCTTTTTAAACACCATGCAGCCTGATACCAGAATCCACACCTAGGCGGGCATACAAGTGAACATACCCTCGTTAGAAGTTACCAACTCTGTGTTCAAAGGTTCAGATGCAATAGTTAATTTCTGTTTGTTATTACTCAGGTAATAATATTGCTTTGTAGACAAAGCGCATGTTTGATTGTACATTCAGTCTGGATGATTAGAGAGGTTCTTCCCACCTCTCCCACCTTCACTGTTGATTCATTGGAGTTCCAGGGAGACTGTGGAGGAAATTAAAATTGTTCCTGTCTCGCTGTGAAAAAAAAAGAGCTGTGAACAGAGGCCTCTTCAGAAAACACTCCTCTACTTCCAGATAGTTATCACTCTGTGATGTACTACTCTATACATAATCCTAAAATGTGTAAGATTTTTTGTCTGTGTGTGTATTCTCTTAGGGAGAATATAATGCTATTCTTAGGTTTGGCACAAGATGCAGTTTGACTGCTGCACTGCAACCAGCTAATACTGATGTAAATGGCATCACACAAACACAAAGCTATAATGAATAGAAACTAGGTCAGCCATTGCAGCCTTTCAGAAAGTGATAAAAAGCATTCTTCTCTTGCCGTCCAAACTTGCAGTTTGTTGAGTGGAAATAAGGATATTGATATGAATGAAGTTAGGGGTCTCTTTAGGAAGCTTTATGCACCTACTTCAGAGTTTGGCTCCAGAGTAAGTGAAGGAACCTTCAGACTTTCTCCTTTATTTTTTCCCATGTAGAACAAAATAATGCTATAGGTAAGCAAAAGTTCAGACTGATTCATTTGGGTTACACTTCAATACTGTTATGCCTTTTGTCATATAAGTGAACCACAATGGGATATTTGACTTATTATGGTTTTTTTTGGTCTAAGTAGAAATACTGCAGGTACCAGAGTAGTTTGCCAAGATGAATGGTTTTTCTGCTTAGATGCTGTCTGGATGTGACTAGCTTAGTATTCTGGAAGAAATTAAGTATATGCAAATATCACTTTTATGGGAGAATTTCAGCAACATCAGCATCATGGGAAGTGGTGTTTTGGAGTTAGAGGGGTCCTCATTCCAGTCACATCCTCAGAAGATGATCTGGTGGTCAGAGTCAGTCTAATGCACACTTGCTTTTCCTCTCAAACAGCGTGGAGGCATTAGTGAGGACAGCTTGTGTGTTGTGCAGTAGGAATATGTGGCAGTGAACTTTCTCATCTAGCTGGATTCCCATTGCAGCTTGAGCAGAGTAGTAAGACTTGGAACTAGTTTCCTGTCTTCATTATTGGTTAAACAGAGTTTGCATAAGCCTGTTTTAAAAAAAAGCAAAACAAAAAAGTTGGTTAATATTGCAGAACAAAGTCCTTTGATAATATTAGTAAATGTAATATTTTATCCTTAAAGGCACATTGAGAGACTGGGACTCACTGCCATCTGTGCATATACTGTGAACGGTTATCACTGAGTATCTTTCATTTTGGTCACATTTTGAAGCTGTGGTATGAAGATTTGTGATACTTTGAGTCATGTATTACTTTCTGATCGCTACAGTTAAAGATGTAGGTTTGTTGTGTTCTCATGCAAGGGAGCAATGTGTGCTTCATAAAAAGCAGCCAGGATTGTATCTCTGATGTAGTAACACCCCCCTCCCTCAGAAGAAGGAGGGAAGAGAAGCTCTCCACAGCCCTTCCAAAGGTCTAAGCCAAATAAATGTCAGGAGGTTTTTTGGTCTTGGAATTAAATCAGACCATCCATCTCCCTTGTCTCTTTGGGTATTAAGTTTGTGAGATAAGTCACTCTTTCTAAGATAGCCTTCACAGGTCACTTCAGAGTGTTACATTTTTTTTTTTTTTAATGAGACACAAGGTTTCTTAAAAAAAACAAAAGGCAACAAAAAACCAAACAAAATTGGAAACCCATCTACCACAGAAGTGAGGTCTCACTTTGACAGATATGTCCTTCCAGCTACATGTACTGTCTTCTTTTGAGCAGTTCTGGGGAAGGCAGCTACTTTGGGTGGCTTTTGCTCCTGCACTTTTATCTGTGAGAATATCTTTCACTGTGTGTTGCTCTGGTTTTTCATACCTTTTACATCAGGAAGAGTTGCACCACAACAAGGGTAGCTTTATTGGTGCACCCATTTTTGGTGTCACTTCAGTAATGCTATAGAGCATAGCCTGAATTTGAGATAAATCCTTAAAGATGAAAATAGTCATCTTCACCTGTAATATTTTCTTTCCTCTGTTTTTTTCAGCACGGAATGATCATATTGTCATATTTTAAGGGAATACTGGGTTTTCTGACTCTGGTCTTATAGAGTATATTATAAACAGGTTAAATTATCTTATCATTGAGATGCTGAGCAGCACTTTGGATAGAATATGTGGATATGTTGAAGTTAACATGGCTGATGTAGTAATCAGGGACTGCTCCAAGTGATTTAGAGGTTACTTACCATACCATGGTGAAAGTTCTGGGTGTGTAGCTGAATGTGGAGCACGAGTTCTGTGTGGAACACTCAGCATTCAGGAGATATACTGTTAGTATGTCAGGAGATGCCATCAGTTCCTTCCTTAATACTCCTAATGAATGAATTTGTGGTTTTGGTGGGCTTTTTAATAGAAAATAAGCTTGCAGTTTTTTAGGTAAAGAATTTGATCTTTGTTTGTCAAATACTTTATTTCTTAATTGATTATGTCAGTCTTGTCTATGTTTCCTGAAGACAAAGTAAGTGTTACTCACTCACATGTTCAAGAAAACAGAATAAAAGATGGTTTTTTCATGTGTTACAGCTCTGTGACAGTTATTTGCATGTTGTGTACATTTTAGAAGCAACCTATTAAATAGCTATGTAAACCATTCAGGTAGACTCCTTTAGGCTCTGCTTGCTTTTATAGTGCAGATAATTTAGGAATTGTTTCTTTTTAAAGGAATAATATCTTTAAGAATGTGCTTTCTAAAGAATTACTTTTGTTTTCAAAGTGGGACAAAGTCGACTGGCAGACAGGCTTGCAAAGCATCTCAGTTCTGCTGTACTTTGGAACTTGCCTAAAGAAATGATTTCCTGACCTGTACAGCCAAAATTTCTTCAAAATAAGACTTTTAATAGCCTGCTAGGAAAACTTTCTGCAGTGTTTGGAAACAGGAGAGAGCTTTATATCTGCTAAGACAGAGAACTGGGCTGGTAACTGTAAATATGATTAATATCTTGAAATTGGACAAATAGCTTCACAAAACTCTACATGTGTTTTATCTTTCCAGAAGAACTAAATTATGGCATTCTTGGATTTTTTTTTTTTTT
Source organism: Anomalospiza imberbis (assembly GCF_031753505.1). Taxonomy (NCBI): domain Eukaryota; kingdom Metazoa; phylum Chordata; class Aves; order Passeriformes; family Viduidae; genus Anomalospiza; species Anomalospiza imberbis. Next base: position 94,577,080 of record NC_089683.1, read on the forward strand.
GGTTATGTATTTGGTTGCTGGTTTTGGCTGAAGTAGAGTTAAGTTTCCCCACAGTGGCCAGTATAGGGCTATGCCGTGTTTTGGAAAAAAAAACCCAATTAATTTAACAAAAAAGGAAAGTTTTGGAAAAACGAAACAAGTTTTTGCAAAAAGTGTTTAATGCCATGAGGAGGAAAGACAAGGTTTGTAGACAGAGGTTATGCATCACTACTTGGGTTGGTAGAGCTGGTAAGAGCAGCCAGGCTTTGAGGTGCACAGCGCTGAGTACCTGGATGTATGCGGGAATTGTTGGGCTGCTGAGCTAATGGGGAAGGTCATCTCTGTGAAGGGAGCTCTGTCCTGCCTCTGGAGCAGAAATGACCCTTGAGACACAGAGGTGCTGCTGAGGAGGGAGCTCTTCTGCTGTGGGAAGGTGTTCCAACACATGGAAAGGTGTGCAGCTTCTGTTTGTGGCTGGAGGGAAAGGCTGGAAATCTGGGGAGACACTGCTGCACATTTTTCGAGGGGGTAGTGTAGTATCCAGTCCAGCTGAGACTTTCACTTTCCAGGATTACTGCTTAGTGAACAGCATGAAGTTGTGATATAATATGTTATGTGAATCAGTGTTATTTATATACTACAGAATGAAGAAATCTAAAGGTTTTTAAAAACATCTACATTCCACTCAGGTTTGATGGAATCAAAGAAATTACTTATTCTGTTTTCTCAGCAGCAAGAAAACTGTAATAATCACTGATGGAAGGGCCTGGTTGGGACTCTGGCTCTATGTACAGGAATGATTACTGTTTCACCCTCAATGAGAGATGAAGTATAGGAGTGTTTCATTTTTCAAATAGGACAAATGATAACCACATGGAGAGGATCAACCTTCAAGTGTTAACTTTCAGCTAAAGCTGTAGGTCAAGCTTTTTTCTATGGTCCTTCTTATCTGCAGATATTTTCTGTTTGTTGGCTGTGCTAGCTGTCTGCTGTAACCTCCCACAAGTATTTCACAAATTTCGCTTATAGCATCCCTTCAAAATAAAGACATAATATTCCCGTCTTGCTCACAGGGAGGGGACAAAAAGCAAAGGGATCTTTGTTTCTTTGGAGTCTGGAATTTAGCATACTAAACTCCTCTTGGAAAAAACAGAGCAAGAATAAAACACAGTATTTGCTTTAATGATTTTTTTTTTTTTCTTATTGCAGTTCAAAAATCCTTCAGTTTTGTTATGCTGCAGCCTGCAATTGTATGTAAATGTTGCAGTGGGAATAAGAATGACATAAGTAATACCTATTATTCTAGAAACATAGGTTTTAAAGTTGTTCTTGGACAACTGCTTGCATCTTCTGGAAGATCCTGGTTACCAACAGGAAAGCATCTTTATGGCAAAGACTCAGCTTCTAAATGAGAAAATGGAGCACTCTGTTATCTCAGTTGTGTAGTATGAAAGCAGGAAGTATATATTTAAAATGAATTGCTCTGGAATTTGTTTAGGCCTATACTTTGCAGTAATGTTTTTAGACTATTTGTTTTAAGATGTTAACAAAGCTACGTGTCTTATATCTAAATTCAGGCAATCTGAAACTCATTTCATTAGGGCTCTGTAGAAATATGAGGCGATGCCTTCACTGTTATCCTTGCAGGATATGGGAAATCAAAAGCTTGTCTTAACAGTGAAATTGTAAATTGGGATAGTGATTTTGTAATATTAGGTCATACTGTGTGGCTGATTTGTCTTTTATTTCTTCTTTCCCTCCATTCTGGAGTTGCATCAGAGTAAATAACAGTATATAGAACCTCTCTTTTACTGTACTACTTTCAACCCTCATGCATTGCAATTCAAACCGGTATTCCTTTTGCATTGAAATTTCAAGCCATGGCCATCTGATTCTGAAGTGGGACCAGTTTTACCCTTCCCTTCAATTGTAAACAACAAAACCCCTCCATAAACCTGAAGGAATATTTTCCCTGACAAACAAAAGAGCATTATGCCACCCCCATGCCTGTCTTGGTGTTTAACTCTGTAATTCAGAAAGAGACTGAGGAGAAGGGCTACTGTGGAACGATATGCAGATCCGAAGACCCAACAAATCTTGTGGCTGCACGCATCTACAGAGCCAAGGGTTTCTCAGAAATAAGAGGAGAGACTGTCTTCTGTTTATTAGACCTGGCAGATGCAGCTGACCTTCAGAGAAGCTGTGGATTTGTTCTGTTCTGTATTTCACTCCTCTCCCTGCAGTTAGAAATCAAAGTGGACACGATTGCTGTGTAATTCCTGCATTTGCCACAGGCCTCTGCTGCAGGTAGGGGGAACATGTATCGGGATTAGCCTAAATTTTCACTTTACCATATGGCTTCAGGAAGAAAATTTGATCTTCATATTTGACTGGTATTATTGTTATTCTTTTCTCCCCTCAATAGAATTAAAGCAATGCTCCAAGATTCAGTCCTTCTCTTGTTTACAGCTGGTGTTTTTCCCTTCCTCTAGTAGAAAAAATAAAAGAGCAGTGAGCCCTTTCTGTACTGTCAGTCCAGCCACTGGACGTGTTAAACCATGTGCTCTGCTACCTGGTGCATGCTGGTCTTAAGCCATGCACTTTGTGTACTTGCTTTGATTTTGGGTTTTGTTTTCTTTGTCATCCACTTCAGGTATATTGATACATAGTTTGGAAACTCAGAAAGATTCTCAAATTCTATCATACTGTTTAAATCTAGTCTAAATCAGTGGGGGTGCAATGTATATTTAAATCCATATAGATATTTTTTTTGAGTGTGCATGAATCATCTTAGCAAATAGCAGAATCCAACTGAAAAGTGGAGCCTGCCATTACAAGGGTTAATTGTTCTCAGTAATCCATAATAAAACTTTGGTAAATCTAATAGTTGCTCATCTGTTCTTTGGGCAGTGGTTTTAATTGCAAGACTTACTGCTCTGCAATATTTAGTTTTATGTTGTGATTTCATCAACGTAAAAAGCTCTTAAATATCTAATAAATCACTGTTTGAGGTAATGGTCCATCCAAAAGATTAGAAGAGAAATTCTCTGAAAACTGATAACCATTTATTTGACACTATCTTTTACACACTAGAAGATAATCTTTCAAAGGTCAGTTATCCCTTGGCAGAGGAGTTTGTAAGGTATTAAAATAGGCTAACATAAGCCAGAGCTGGCAGTGATTTAGACTTGTGGTAGGTAATATTTATGAGAGTTCACAAATGTCTAAGCAGCTTTGCCAACTTATTACTTATCCTTTCAGTCTTTACAAAATTAAAGTTGTTTCTTCAGTATGCTGGCATTTATGGTAAATACTCAAGTGTTCATTTCTGTTTATTTTTACAAAAAGCAACTTCTCTGGCTTCTGTGAGAGAGTGATCATGATGGGATTAGAATTTCTTTTCCAAATTGTTTTCTTTCCCCAGTCCTCCAGTTACAATTACAGGATGTCCTGGTTTTCAGTCTTTTGGTCCCCCCCCCTTCCCCTTCCCTCATATGACTCCAAGCAAAACTTATTTTTGCACTTCTGTTCATGGTAATACCAATAATGTACCTTCTTTCTGGCTAGTATCTTTTCAGTAATGAGCTTAGTGATGTCTAAACTCAAATTCATGGAAAATCTGCTGGAAAGCCTGAGAAAGGTCATGTTTCTGGTTTCTGCATCCATTGGAGGTATTCTGTGGAAAGCTCGGCAGAGCATCTAAGCAACTGAGAAGAAATAAAGGCAGTAGGATGTTGGCCTTGCTAATAGCAGTGTTTTCTTTATTTCCCATAGCTATTAATTTGGACTTTATAAATGCTGCTATTTAATGGTTCTGTGTTGAAGGCCTAAGGGTTGGCAAGTACTTCCACATACTGGCTTTGTGCCTCAATCCCCAGTCTTCCTACAAAACTGGTTTCCTTGTATTTTCTGTTTCAACAGCAAAGTTCAACACACTGATGCTATGCTGGTGGGTCAGAGACCTTCCAGGCAGATCCCCTTGAGAGAGACCCGGCAGCAGGGCTGAATGTGTCTGGTGACATTCTCAGCACCAGCTAGCTGCAAATGCTGCTGCCTTGGGCTGTGCTTCCCCCTTGGTGCCTGGGGCTAAGCCCCAGTCAAAGGGCAGTGACACCTGATGCAAGTCATATCCACACATGCAGGTTCTTGCAAGGGGAGGTGCTTCTCAAATACAAGAGCACTGAAATATCAACATTTATAGAAGTTGGGGGTGTTCTGAGCAGTCAACAGTATCTACATCTGAAAATTTTTAGTTCCAGTTGGAGTCTCTGGCACTTCTGTACTAATTGTTAATACCTGTCTGTTCTAAAGTTCTGGATATGGATAGGCAGGTGGCTTAAGAAAGGAAACAAGAATGAAGAAGTGTGAGACTATTGTGCAAAGAATGGTCTGATACTGTGTTTTGTTACAGAGGTAGTAACACCTCTGTATTTATTGAATACCAAAGTGTGTTTGTAGAAAAATAAAACATGCTATGATATGGGCAGGAAAGATCTTTCTGACTTTGAGTGTTTCTTGCCGTGCCAGCTATGTATTGGGTTCAGTTTCCAATACTACTGTGCTGTACCTTTCTAGAGCTGGGGAGAAATGGAAGTGATGCTCTTTACAGACAACTTGGTTTAACCAAAGCAGAACAAGCTAGTTTAGATTTGAATTTTACTTATCTTCTTTCAGGACATCATGTTTTTGTGGAAACATCTATATTTGTGGAAAACTGGTGCTCTTTCTTTGGCAAAACCCCAATGACTGTAATGCAGTTATCCAGGAGAAATTATGGACAATGCAGACTCTTTAACTCAGTCAGACTTACTACTAATCTTGATGGAAAACAGAAGGACAGATAATAAGCCCTTTCTTGGCCTGTTTTTTCTTTGACCTTATTTTTCTTATCCATTTCAACATAACGAACTCTTCATTGGAGAGACCAGATTTGCTATGAGACAAATTTACTGTTTTATCTCTGTTTTACTCTAGAAAGTGTTGAAACTAAAGCTTTGTGTTAATTTATGTTACAAGCACCATGTTAGTTTCTTCTGTAATATTTCTCTATAATGGATGCAGACCATAAGAGGAAGCAAAGTAAGGAGCAAATATTTTAGCAACTTAGACATAGGATTTTGCAAGGAAGAGACTGGCTTAAGGTAGCTGGGGGGAGAAACAAAAAGTGACATCTTGTCAAAACTGAATGCTCAGATTATCTCCAGTGTCTGTTCTGATGAAACCGAAGGGAAATTAAATAATACAGGTATTTCTTAATGTCTTAGGGAAAGGGAGAAAAACCAGAAAATGTTATTGGATTCTTCATTTAAAGTCAGTATACATGCAAATGTCTCCTTAAATTTATGTCTGTTATGCAGGAGGGTCATGAGTGGCACTTGGGCTGGATAGGAAACAGTTTTCCTACTTCATGAAATTTTGAATCTGTAAATATTTAAATGTCTTGGTCTACCTCTCTTACTCCTAAGTCCTGTTTCAGTTACTGATTTTATCACTTAGATTTTTAAACTTAGAAGTTGTGTAAATGAGGATTTTTTTGAAGATTACAAATCAATTGCAGGAGTTTTTTTCCCAATTTGATAAGTGAAAATTTTCACATGCAGACTCTCTGGACGAAAACTACTTTATCCTGGTTTGTAATAAATCAGCAGTTTGGAGAAGTAGAGAAAGGACCTTGTATTCATCTTAAGCTATTAGATCTAATTTGAGTGGCAGAGAACAGTATTTAGCAAATCTATGATTTACAGGTTTCATTAGGTTCTTTTTTTTTTTTTTCTTTCTTCCTCCTTGGCTGTGAAGTTATAATGACAAACGCTGTCATTTCCCTTCTCGGCATATGCCACATGCTGCTGGAAAATATGCAACAAAATGTAATGTTAACATTTTCCTGACACTTCTAAAATTAAACAAAACTTTCAGGGAAAGGAAGCTTCATGTTAATTTATGTATTCCTCAGCTTTCAGTCTAGGGAATGAGGGTGGACACCACCCATAGCTACTTCTTCAGCCAAAGTTATTTCTTGTTTACAGGCACAAAGTCAAATCTGATGAGCAGTGGGCTTGAACAGTGATTTTTTAATATGTGGTGGACATGGTTTTGTCTCCATGTATTGCTCATCTTCTCCAGAATTCTTTATTTTTACTATAATAAGGCTCTCAAATTAGTGTTTTAAACTAAAAAGTCTTTATGGTTTGACTAGTAAACCCTTGGTTATCATGTTTCACTCTGAGAAATAATGCTGCTGTCTCACTCCTTTGTACCAACTCCTACTTACATGCATTCATTTAAAATGAAATGTCATGTTTTAATGTGTCTTTTAGATTAGCTGAAGACAGACCAATGCATGAGCAAATGTATAGAATGCTGTTAATTTCTTAATAATTCATGCTTCCTGATTTCTTCAGTTGTGAAGATCACCCTTTCTTGTGTTTCAAACACTGATGTGGTAGATGTTGCAAGGTTTTCTGAGGAATATGTACTTTTCTCTAGAACAGAACAAATATTTTTTCTTTCTCCACCCCTCCAGTAGCATGTAGCAGCAAGAAACTAGGCTGTCTTAAGGACTGAGAGTGTATCCCCTGGAATAACAGGCCAGTCACCTTGGAAATGCACAGGAACTTACAGACTTTGAGCAACCCGGTTTTCTGAAATACATCCAGATTATACTTCTGTGAAATCTCCTGTTAGCCTAAATGTTCTGCATAAGGAAAAAACTCCATGTTGCATACATTGAGAGCTTGGCACAAAATTTCTCTGTGGATGTTACTATTATGTGCAGTAACAAGACATCTGCATTCCCATTCTCTGACTTCAATTCCCCTTTCCTGTAATTCTTTTTTTTTTTTTTTTTTTTTTTTTTTTTTTGTGGTAGTCTTTAAATATACACTGCATGAAGGTAGGGTCTAAAACACTTTTTCATTCCTCCTGGCCAAACACATTTAGAAGTTTGTTCAAGACTGCGGAGACGAACAAGGTGATTTGTGTCACAAGTACTGTTCCTGCTTTCTCATCTTTTCATCCAGAATAAATTTGGTTTAGGCTGTACGTGTGTTTAGCTTACTCTCCTTTAGGCATTGATTTCTTTGAAGATACAATCAGCAGGTTTTGGGTATTCTTTGTGTAGCAGTCATACCTTGTTTATTACATATTTAAATCTTCTGTGTTCACAGTGCATGAATGGAAGGTTTTGCTTGTGAGGTATGTAATCTAATGGTATTTTTTGTGTTCTTAATTTCAATTTTTCAGTGAAGACTCAGAAATGAGTTAATGAAGAAACTAGAAAATGGCCAAGAACCATAAATTATCTTGGAGGAATTACAGAGCACCGTGGTCATCATACCAATTTTCAGTCATCTGTCTTTTTGTATAAGTAATAATGGGTGTTTCCTCTCCGGCATATTTTGTTAGAAATTTAGGGATGTGTTCTCTCATTGGCATACGTGAATTAAATTTTCATTAAATTTCTGTTAATGTTAACAGATGTCATGTGGGGACCAGTAATTCCATGGCACAGCTATGGAAGAACAGATCCCTTCAGTTTCCTCACTTGGATGTTGGAATTTAGCAGTAGTCACTGCACACTGTGTCAGCTGGTGCCAGTGCTGCAGGTTTTCAGCCAAAGTAGCTTTGAAGGTGATTTTCCTGAAGTTCAAAGCTCCAGAAATGTTAAGAGCTTTCCAAGCAAAATTCATTCTCATGTCAGCATTCCACTCTGTCTCCTGCATCATTTGCTTCTTACCTAAATGAAAGAGGAAGAAGGGGTGGCATGGAGACAGCCACAGTCCCACAGCAGTCCCAGAGGGTGCCTGTCCACAGCTTTCCCATGGAGTTGGAATTTGTGCCTCTGTTCTGGCATGAAGGGATGTGGCAGACAACCTCAGGGAGATTTTTCCTCCTAGAACTACGTGTGCCTTATGGGCTGCCAGGGAAGCAAGCCTCTTGGGAAGGGCTGCCAGGGAAGCGAGCCTCTTGAGAAGGGCTGCCAGCTCGTGGAATGGCACAATGCTCCTGTGCCTTGTGAGTCAGGTGTTCCAGGCAGACATGGTGAATGTCTGCCTGGCCTACTAAAATATGGTAGTGATACATGACAGTCCAGATGCAGAGGCACTTGCATTTGGGAAAATTTGGGCTTGTGATAAAACATATGTTTAGTATAATTTGGCAATTGCCTAATGTAAATGCCCTGCTTTCAGCTGCTCCATAGCTCAGGAAGAGCAGCAGCATCTGTCAATTTCCTCTGTGTCCAGACCAGCAGTGCTGATAAGTCTGTAAGAACTCACCAAGTGCTGTCACTGAATAAAAGCCCCAGGACTATATGTACTTAGGAAAAGAGACTTTCTGTTCTGTTTGTGAAAGCCAGGCCCCTCCTTCCTGTGCTGCTTTAATGGAAATCCTTGAAGACAAGAATTAGGACGTGAATTCTAGAGAAGATCAGCGAGACAGTAGTCAGTGACTACTCTAACATGTGCCTGAGGGCTGTAAGAGGTAGCATGTGGAAAATCTGCCCATCAACTTTGCAAGAGCAAGCATAATTAAAAGGAGAGTGTTTGGTACATTGCCCAAGCTTGACACAAAATTTTGGAAGAGGCTGCTAGTGAACAGGGTGGATAGAGCAGTTAAGTCTATATGTACTAAACATTTTTAACATATAATTCAGCAATTTATATGCATAGATTTTCAGTGTATTCAATTAAAGGGGGAAGAAGAGGGTTAGTAGAATCAAATGAAGGGTAAGAGCTATGAAAGAGCTTCTGCAAAGCATGTGATTAGCTTAAAAATTGAAACCCTAATCACAATGAAGCATCTTCAGAATGTAGCCAATGTATTTTAAAGTCCTGGCACAAATACAAGGTTCATGCCAGTAAATCAGCATAAATTCTACTTTTTAAATGTTTTACAGCATGTCTGCTGCTCTAATTATTAACTTCAGTGTGAAATTTGTTTTTAATTTTATATCAGGGTCTAGACTGGGTATTATATCAGGATGCAACAAATACTGTGATATTTGATAAATACTGATAAAATATTTTAATATTTTATTATTTTATCATTATTAGGTTGATAAAATGAACCTTCCAAGTTGCTCAGATATTGTAATGTTCATTTATGTCTACAGATGAGTTTGGGTTGTGCAAGATTTGCTGCAGGCTTGCTTGTTGGCACTCACTTGGCCCATTAACGTAAATGTTTGCTGCAGTATTTTCAGTGTAAGACCATGGTTGCAAAAATTATTTACAAACTGTGTCTCTTGAAGGCAGTGTGATTAGGAAAACCAGCAGTTGGCAGTTTTACTGGTCTTGCTCACAAGGCCTCATGTCATCTAGAGTGGGATTTAACAGGGCTTCTACTAATGTAACTGTGTGAAATAAAATCAGAGACATGCTCAAAATCATTATTTTCACTCAAAAAGATATTTTCCATGAGCTTGATCATACTTGCATGCAAAGTAACAATGAGGTTTCTGTTTTGTGTATGTGAACAATGCTGGGATTGCAGGAACTGCTTTGAATTTTAAAATCAGTTAAAATTTAAATTAAATATATAATATGAAGGGAAGAATGATCTCTTATTAATGTAAATTTGCTAACTTCACGTCAACTTCTTTAAATTCAGCTATTCCTGGTGAAGTAATTAGAACTTAGTTGGTTATGTTTTTTTTTATTTCATATAACCCTATTAATAAGTCCCATTGCTTGCTGTACCTGCTGGAAACAAAACCCAGTTCAGACTGTAAGGCACACGATGAGCATCTGAACATTTCTTTAATGACTTCGATCCAGGTGTGCTTTTCAGTCTCATTTTTTGCCAGTGTGCGTGTTGAGATTAGGACTTGACCAAAAAGTCATTCTACAAGAGGAGACTTTCAATGAAAGTGTTTGATACTGAAAGCAGTGCTATATTTAGAGAATGTTGGTGAGAGAAATACTGAAGATATGTTCTGCTACCGGGAGACAAAAATTTGGTGTTATAAAGAAACCCTAGATGCATTCTTCAGCAGCTTCAACTGGAAGTAGCACAAACTACAAATCTGACAAGTCAGGAAGGTGTCCAGTGCTCACAGAATAGCTTCCTCCCCCTCCTTTTCCAATTCTAAGCTGTTTTTAATTCTGTAAAAATAAATGTTCTAATGAGAACACAAGGGATATTCTTATGTCTTATGCGGAGCAGCTGAGAGAGCTGGGTTTGTTTAATCTACAGAAGAGTAGGTTCAAAGGTGACTTCATCTCCCTACCTGAAAGGAGGCTGTAGTGAGGAGAGGGCCCATCTCTTCTGCCATGCCTGGAGTGGGAGGAAAAAAGGAAATGGCCTTAAGCTGAGATAGAAGATTCAGATTAGAAATAAAAAAAATTAAATTTCACTGTTAGGGTGGTCAAGCATTGGAATAGGTTGCCCAGGGAGGTGGTGGAGTCACCACACCTTTGAGTGCTCAAGAGGCATCTGGATCTGGGTGATTTGGTTTGGTGGTTACTGTGGTATTGACAGGTGGGCAGTGGGACTGGATACTCATGTAGGTCTCTTCCAACCATGATGATTATATGTTTTTTTTAGATTTTTATGTGGAACTAGAACAGACATTTCTTTCTCAGCTTGTTTGATCTTTCTGAGAAGTTTTGAAGAATAGTTTCGGGGCAATTATAAAATAACATTCTTAAATGCAAGATGGAATTATTTTGTTTTCTGTTCTCTGTGTGGTTAAGTGGGCATTAATTTGGTTTTTGATATGAACAGCACCTGGATTGTATTGGGCATGCCCTTAGACCTAAGCAAGAGAAAAACCTGTATTTACTTGAGACTTTGTGTCCATAAGGACATATTTGCCACACCTGAATTTTTTCCTAGAGAGTGAACCAAGTACACAAATGGTCAAACACTGGTACTTAGGGGGGGACCTGCAATATTATCTGCATCTTCCACTTAACAGTAAAAAGAGGTGGATGTGAAGTGTGTAGACATACCATCATTACAAGTAGGTTTAAGACTGAATTTAGTGGAAGATGTACAAATACATAAATGTATGTTAGATTTACTTTTTTATGTAAAAAGAAAAAAATTAACTTACTGCTGTGTATTTAAACCAGGGTTTGATAGGATTTGTAAAGGTACTTGACACTTGAAAATCAGAAGCCTTTATATTTAGGATCCTTAAACTTGTTTTATAAGCATCTTAGAATGAGGTTGTTAATTCCTTTAGTTAATCTTCAATAGCATGAAATCTTTTAATGCCTGAAAGCCATCCATTACCATGCTAGAAGAAAACTGGAAAGAAGTCTTTTGTGAAATGTCTAACAAATCACTGCATTTTGGAGTGATGGAGAAGAATAAATTTTGAAGTGATGGAGAAGAATAAATTTCAGGGTTTGAGTTCTGTATTGTGTGTGATCTAAATCCCTGGGTATGGTTAGAATGGGAACAAACCTAGCTTTATACCTCTTCTACTGGAAATATTTATAAAAACACATTCTTATGCTATAAACTCATGACAGTTTAAAAACAAGCCTACTTATCATAGCAGTCTGAGTCATGTAGTACTTCCAGATTATTTGGGTCACACTGAGAAGGAAAGAAATTGAAAACATCCACCACCTTCTTCATCAGACTTCAACTCCTTTGTCATGCTATCCTTGTGCACCAGGAACTGTTTATAAACCTTCCACTGATTGCAGATCAGTATATCAAAATTTTACCTTTTTGGTAATGAATTACTTGCAACAGTTTGTCTTGTATCAGTTCTTTGAGAGCAGAACTACTTTAAGGGTTCTTCTAATAGGTGTGTTTCAGTTTTGATTTTGTGGTCCTAATATCACAAAGCTTCCTATTTAAACATAAGAAAAATTAAAATGAAATAGAAACAAATCCCTCTACCTTTATATCTCTACTGTTGGAAATGTCTGAGATCCGCCCTCTGTGTTTCTCCCACCCACCCCCCCCACCCCTTGGCTGATATGAGTCATGGTTGTTGTTCCTCACTTTAATTCTTGTAACAAGGGAGATATAGTACAGAGGTGATGTAGTAGAGTAGGGAATTGATGCAAGTTTCTTTCTTGAAAAAAGAGAGTTTTGAAAAATTATTCCTGCTAATTCATTGTGTAGCAACTGGTAAACAGTGATGAGATCTCATTGTTTCCCTCTCTGATGAATGTACTTTTCAGAGTTCTAACTCCATTCCCAAGTTCATCATCCTTTCCAACATGGAAGTAGAACATCCAAAGCTTTCAGTTTTGTTTCTTAAGTAGAGTCACAATATATAGCATTGGTAGAAACACTAGAGGAAAGGCAGACAAGGCCAAGGAAAGAACCCTGGACATGTGTTGAACTGTTCAGCAGGGAGTTCCTTTGCTATACAGACACTGTGACCCATCAAATGCACCACACATACCACCAAGGCTTGACTTTGCACAGTGACATCTGTGTGATGACTGGCCAGAAGGATTTTATGGTGGGAGCTCCCTGGATGGGACCTCTATCGGGTCAGGTGTTTTATTTGGAGGAAAGCCCTTTGGCTCTCTCCTTCTCTCCTCTTTCACTGTGGCCCTGAATCCGTTAATCATCCACTGAGGGAAAACAAACTAAACAACTGAGATAAGAAAAGATTCCAGGGAGTACCCTCCAGCAGATACCACATACCCTCCTCTCTTTTATAATCTGCAGAATATCCAGAATCATTTCTGGCTTTCTCCCAATGGCCAATGATTTGTTCTTGCCTGATTTAAAGTTCTTGCTAGGAAATCAGACTCTGTCAAGAATTTCCTGAAATTTGCTGGAAAGGGCAGAGTGGCTGTAGCTGTCATTTCTTACAGTTACAAAGGATGAATCAAAAGTTGTGCTTGGAATCTGAAGACTAACAAGATTATACAGGAGGAGGGTGTCTCTCAGCTTTACAGCTTTGAAAAGCTTAATACTATATGCTAATAATGTAAAGGTGTTACCATTCCATGGCATTCTTGGAAAAAAAACATTCTCATCTATTGTACTGGTGTTAATAGGCCTTGCCTGTGTGTAGAAGCAGGGTGTTTTACAGCTGAAGAATAAGGAGTTATGTCCTGGTTTGAAAATGCAGTAATCAGCAGAGATCTGACTCTGTGGTAAGAAAGGTATCTCATGACAAAACTTTTATAATAGATGAGAGAATTAAATGATTGCTGGGAAAGTTCCCTGCAGAACTGTGCAAAACAGGAACAAAAAAAGCCTCTTGGTGCAATGAAAGCTGTGTTCCAAACACAGCTGAAAGTAATTAAATAAAAAACTATCTAGGCAAGATTGATCAGGTTGGCCTGGAAAAGCTGTTACCTGTCTTTATGCAGACTGTGATTCCCTAGAAGATTAAACCAGTAATAAGTTTGGGGATGATAGATGAATTTTGGTTTCATTTTCTGGAAAAAAAATGAAGCTAAGAATAAGTTTTTTGTTAAGATTTGGAAATTACTAGTTATGTGGTCAATTTAGTCACCTACACAAGAATATAAAGAGACAAGGCACATATATAAGCCTTTTAAATATGCTTTTTAAAAATTCTATATTTATAAAGGAACAATTTGATAACATTCCAAACATAACTTATAACTAGTATAGTACTAAAATGAGAAAGTAGAACATTCTTCATATATTTTTTTTTTTAGAATTTCATATTTCTAAATACATCAAGAATAACTTGACTTCTAGAGAAATTTTCCAGATCATAAGCTTCCCTAATTTTTATCATATGTGATTGCCAGAAAAAGTTTGGAAGGTGGAACCCTTATTCTGATATAAGCAGCATGGAGATTTGCTTGGCATAAGTGTTTGTGTTCAAACAGAGCTATTATTTCAGACCAAGTCATGTGGATATCTCCACCCACGGTAGAACATCTTCATTCAGAATTCATGAGTGAGACAAACAAAGAGGATGCATTACTGAGTGTGGCATGAACAAACTAATTTCTTAAGGTTTTTCTGATCTGTGGCTTATTTGGGAGCTACCATAATTTTGAGTAACTGGAGGAAAGGAGAGGTCTGTTCAGCAGGTTGAAGATGCTAATTTATCACCAAGTTTCCCCAACCCTCTGACACTTCAAGCGTGAACAAACATACAGAACGGTCCGTGCTTTTCTGGCAGGGGTTAAGGATCCTGGAGATACTTCATTGTTCTTCGTCTACTGAGAAGATAGAGCACACCAACACCCTAGTCATCTGTACTACTCTTGTAATAAGCATTTTAAAGAACTGAAATAGTTGCAAAGAAAATAACATTCTCTTCTCAATGTATTTTCTGTACCTATCTTTTTATGTCTTTGTTCCTTGTACAGGAGAAAGGGTTGGAACAGAGCTTGGATTGCAGGGTGTTTCAAGTATGTACGGTTTCAAAGTACTTACTTGGAGTTGAAAACAGAAGATCTTTTCTGTCTGCACAGATTGTGCATAGAGGGGTCCAGATCAAAGCATGGGATCCAAATAAGTGAAGCCCTCCATTTTATCCTTAAAGCGTTCACCAATGCTAGTTACTGATTTGACATGACAATCTGAGAAGGCTCCTTACACTGTTAAAGGAGCCACATGACTTGGGCAGCTTTTTACTTGCTATCAAATATCAGTCTTCCAACAGCAGCTCTGTGTTTTTTACAGTCTATAGTTTCAATTTTTTTTTTTTTACATTCGCCTCCTATTGCCCTTGCAAAGTCCTTTTCTGAACTTTCTATCTTGGGACCATTATTAATTGTTCCCATTTCTAATTGACCATTCAGCTCTTCAGCACCTGCACTTCCCAGAAAATCCACCTAGGACACTGATGAAATGGTACTGCTGCTCATTGGTTTGTGCCATGAGAGAGGCTGGAGCTGCTCTGGATAGGGGAGTGTAGGAGCAGAAATGGGAGGCTGCCAACCCCGTTGGTCCCCTGGGGAGTGAGAAGGGCAGCAGTTGTCTGTCCAAGATAATGAACAGTATGTCCTTGAAGGCCCAGAATCTGGGGATTACTCAGAAGCCGTGCCCTCAGTGTGAATTGAACAGCCATGCTTAAGGCACTGTAGTGTGTACTAGTTTGGAGAAGAGTACAAGCTCAGCCCTGTTCTGGGATTTCTGTTCCTGCAAACAAATCCTGAGAAGGCCACAGTGGCACCCAAGGATGCCTCCTACACTAAGAAAAAGTGAAGTGGTGAGCTAAGCACATGATGGGTGCGCTTTCCCTTGTGTTTTCCTTTTGCACGGCTGGTAACTGAGTTCAGCACTGGAGTGAGATTGAGTGTGGTGTCACTGTGTGATGTGATGACACACAAGATGGTGTCACTCCTGAGTGAACAGAAGCAGAAATATGGTTTGCTTCCATATGGGAAAGCGCTAATGTGCTGCTGGGATTTCTGCACATGACATCTGCCAAGATAGCATTCCAGCAAAGCAGGCAGCAAAGGCTTTTTGGATAGCTTTCCTTCAGACAGCTTCAAACTGCAAAAGCAGTCAGGACATTAGGCTCAAGGAATCAAAATATACCAAAGCAGAAATCCAAGAGAGTATGGTACAATAGAGCCTGCGAAACCAGCTGCTCCAAGCTGCTGATCTGCTGCATGGTAGGACTGGACCAAGAGGCTTTTTCTCTCTGGAAACGAATGTGCTGAACTTGCCCTTGGGCTGTATATGAGGGTTTCTCTGTCACTTGAGCTGTCTCGTTGACTTCGACAGATTTTTTTGGCAAGTAAAGCTATGGGTTTTTTTTCAGAATAACAATCTGTCTGATTTTTGATTAATTTCGTAATCAATGACAAAACAGATACAGGAACCTGAAGGAAAGGCCTAAACTGTAACTGATGGGTGAGGATTTTTATCTTTACCTGATGTCCCAACAAACTGCTTATGTTAGGCATAATTTTACATGGAGGGGCGACTGGGCTCCTAAGGCCCTAGCCAAGACTGTACTTCTGCAGATAACCTTGTGATGTGTAGGTAGCTCTTAACACTTCAAGGTGTGGTGGCTAGCCAGTAAAAGATTGGGCAAATGTCTGAAAAGATCCTTCACCCAAAACAACAGATAACTTGAAAGTTACCGAATGTCTGCGTGTAAGTGCCTGCTGTTGTAACAAAAAAAAAAAAAAAAATATTCAACAGCAGCTTCTGGTTTCTGTAAATTCCAAAATTTGCAGAGCTGGATCTTTAGGGTTGAATCTCCCAGTGGTTTGTTTTTCTTTGTGTGTGTGAGAGATAAGTTTTCATTATTAATTTTCCTTAAGTGTTTATCCAGTATTGTAACTTGTTCAAGTATTTTAGGGAATCTTGTAAACTGATGGTTTGTTTCATTGATTGAGTACAAGTTGTGTGTAGGAAAGACTTTGTCATGACAATTGAAACTATACACATAATTGCATAGTTTCCACTCTATAAAAAGTGATCTGCAAAGCTGGAAGATATCATTAGACTTGTGTTTATAACTCAGGATGGCCTCACTTCACCAGCTTTTCTTGCAAATTAGTTCCCAGATGTCAGATAGATTGTCTGGTTGCCAGCTATTGCATAAACTCCTGAAGTGTGAGATATGACTTACTGCTCTTGCACTGACCTCAACTGTCAACAGGAAAATAAACGATCATAAAATAGTTCAGATGGAGCAAGATTCAGAAAAGCAAACTTAATATCTAATTTTAAGTGATCTGATTGCGCAACTATCACAATTGTATCCGAAATACAAAATTTTGACATTTCTAAACTATATTCGCAAAAAAGGCTTGTATTCTTGGATTACCAGAAAACAAAACACTTTTATACTGGCTGGCAGCCGTGTTTAAATCTCCAGCTTTTTGTCCTCTAACAGCATTTCTGTGGACTGCAGAAATGAAAACCAGTACTTTTAAGGTTGGCCTTGGGTAGAAAGGCCTTGGATGGGCCTTGTTCCTAAGCCTTGTCCCAGATTGTTGCTGTTGAAGCATCTGATTTTAGAAAGACAGTTTGTGCCTTGTCTGCTTTCCTACAAGGTGTTACAGAGTACAAGCTATCTCAATGTCACAAGTACCACCACTGCCCCATATTGTGTGCTGAGTCAAAGCATGAGTCTCCAGAAGTGGCCTCGTGGAAAAGTCAGCTCCTCATTGCTGGACTTGCTTGAGACCTTGGCTGGATTCAGGAACATCAAACTGCTCTTCGTGCTACTAGTTTTCTATTGGCCCCAGAGGATGGGTTGTTGAAGTGTAGATCCTGTCACATAGTTCCCAGAGTTGCCCACAAATCTCTTGGGCCAAACTGTGTCTGAGAAAGGCCTTCACACCCTTAGGAAGCAAGGAACTGGTATATCCAATATTGAGAGAGGTCAGCTGTGGTATAGCAGCTGAAATAGATTTTGACTTGAAGTGTCAAATCTCCCTGCATCATTTGTTTCATCCTATTTTCCCCTATGTGATGACCCACCTTTAAGGGGAAGGATGCACCCAAGATTTGTAAATGTTTGTGGTTGAAAGGAGTGACGAAAGTCAGAGGATCTTCAAACAGTCAGAAAGATATATTAGCAAATTACACACTTGGGGTAGAAATTGGTATATTAGTCCCCAGCCTACTATATGAGCACACAGCAGTAATTTTTGGATGAAGGGGTAGGGGGACAGGGAATAGAGAGAAAGGAGAAAAAACAGAAAAAGAGATCAGCAGTCCTGGTTCCAGTGTAAATCCAGGTCATGTGATGTCTGTCCTGGTTTCAGTGCCAATTCAGCTGGTAACTGTTGCTTCTGTGTCAATCCAGCTGTGGCAAAATCCTTTTTCCCACTCAGAATATCTCTGTTCTGTCTCTGGGCCTCCACACCCTCTATGCATTTTATAATCTAAAGCTTGGCATGTTGAGGACTACAAACAGGCCCATGGTGTTGCATGGAGACACATTTAAATTTTTCTGGTGACTTCTTTGACTAATGTAGGAGAGGCACTCTTTTTTCCATTTATTCCCAGTCCTGCAGCATTTGCCAGTGTTGCTATTGTAACCATAGAATTCAAACACCACTATCTAGTTCCTAGTACAACTGGATTATCTTTATAAATACGATTTTGTTTATCTTCTATTTTATGAATGTTTGGAAAATCTATTCTTGTCTTTGCAATCTCTCTGCCTGAGTTGAACATGAAAGCTTTTTATGTGAAATTCTTTTACTATCTCATGTTTCTAGAAACATAAATGCTTTCTATAATGAACTTGCTGGTAGTATCCTTTAAGCTTGCTGTGTAATAACTCCCTTGCTTATTCTATGTGTTTGTAAATCAGATGGCTGTTCATAGCCGGAACTGTCCTACAGTTTGACACCTGTAGTCCTTATAGGTATCTATAGCTGTCCATGGGCATATGGATGAAGTTATGGCTGATTATTCAGATGTTCAGATATGCAGAATTTTTAGAAAGACATAAAAAAAGCCCCAAACCATTCTGCACTTACTTTAAAACTCAGTCAGATGGACTTAGTCTTGTGCCCTTGGCTTTGACTTTGCAGATATCAGGCTCATTCTCCTAAAGAAGAGCGCCTTGCTGTGTACCATTGCAAAAATGTAAGGAAGTAATCTGCAGCTTGCTGCAGCATTGCCTTATTTCACATTTGCAGACTAAAATGATTAATTTTGGGCAGATGGCAGACAGTTCATGGTAAATCATGCAGTGTTGTCAACTCACCAGTCATTGAATCTCAGCTCTAAAGAGTGGCACTGGGTTAATGATCTAATTGTGGATAGGGAGAATTGCATTCACAAAGTAGATTTTCACTGAAGTTTCTAAAATGACTTCACTGTACACTTTCTTGGGCTATTGTTATTTCTCCATTTAACTTAATTTGTTTTTGCTGTGCAGACTCATTAATTAGATGGCTTCATAATCAAATTGCAAGGTTGGCCATAATTATGCAATCAAAAGTGCCTAATGGATGAATTCAGCTGTAAATTCTAGCTGAAGGACCTGGGAGAGGGTAATTCTGGAGGGTTTTTAAAAAGAAAATTAGCTTAAATTGATTTTTTTTCAGTTCAGAGCTAAAAAGATATGTTCTAATCAGAACTTACATCACTGTGTTAGTTTTTTTTTAAAAACCCTGTCACTACAGTTGTAGTGTTAAAACAGTGATTCAATTTTAACAAAAATTCCATATCTCAGTGTACCCATTCTTAGTGTCTTTCTAACCCAGGTTCACAAATAAATCTCTAAATATCAGCTTGCACTGAATTTTTGTGAGGTTTATGACCTGGTATCTTTTTGTATCATTCAGACACAAAAAGACAGCTGATTTGGGCAAAGGAGTGGAGGCTCTTAGTTTGTTTTCAGGGAACCTGGTAACATACCTACCTGAAATGCTTGCATTTTGCAAAAATGCTGTAGTGGCTTTCTTGCAGATTGTTGCAGAAAATGCCAGTTATGTAAGTTCCCTCTACATAGTTGTTGAAGAATCATAACTTTTTTCCTAGGGGAATAATTTTGGTATATTTCTTTAGAAAAATTAGTAGTTTAAATGAAGTCACAATTATTTTTTTTCCACCTAATTTACTAGGCTGGTACTTAGAAAAAACAGAGTTAAACTGTCTATGTGGCATGCTCTAGTTCATTAAATACTTCATTTTTTATATGTATGTCTAAACAGCTATGAAAATTTTGGAAATATTTGCTCCAAATCTTGTTAAAATAAAAAGTTTTTCTTAAACACAGAAATGCTGTCACAGAAATGTTGGGAAGCGTTTTTGTCCTCACAGAAGGCAGTCACTTTCATAAACTGTAAGAGAGGGAACCTGCAAAGTGAAGCTTCACTTTTCAATAGCTATAACTAAGCTAGGGGATTTCCTTCAATTTATAGGGTTTGTAGGGTTTTCCTTCTGCCTTTTGAATTATTTTCTTGTCTGGAACATCTGAGATCGCTCTTTTGCAAGAGCAATCGCACTTACTCATGCTGACTTTTAGCTATGATTGAAGTATTTTCCTAAGCATCAAGGTGTTTTGTGCATGCAGAGACATTTTGACAGGGTAGGGGACTGATGAGGGATGGTCAAGATGGAGTTTTCACCATGTGCATTTGAATTCCAATGCAGTCCCAGAGCTGGCTTCTTTCCTTTCTGTCTTTGCTAATAAAACAGGCCCCCAAAAGGGGAGACTTGTGTTGCTTTTTGTTGCCATTACTCTCCTCCTCCACTTCCTCCTTGAGAGCAGCCTTGAAGTGTGCTGATGCTCTTTGATCACTCTGCTTTTACTCTCCCTGGTCCAGGAGCAGTGGAAAATGCCTGCTGCCATCTCTGGAGCAGAACTTTGGCAACTGTCTCATAAACTCGTTGGCTTACAGTGGAATGAGATTAATAGCAACAAGGGCAGCAGATCTTGAAGAAATTAAGCTACTTTGTGGGGTTAGAGCGAAGGAAAAATTATTTTAAGCAAGAAAATAGTCATAATATTTCTGTGATAATACCTATGTGGCTAACTGGGCTTTGTCCTAAATCAGAAGTTCTTAAGAATAGGTTATTAGGAAGAATTAGGTGATCCAGCTGGCTTAAAGAGCAGAGAGACTGCAGAATGATGATTCTGCCAATGTTTTCTGCAGGCAGATTTCATGAAAATGATTTAAAAGTTTTAATGGATCTTCCTAATTTCACATTTCCTATAAGCAGTTTGTGTAGCTATTGTAAAAGTGCTCTTGAGCAATAGAAAAAGTGCAATATTTTGTCTCACAGTGATGACTGTGAATTATCAAGAATCTGTCAAAACTGTTTGGAGGATGCTTGCCCAAAGAGGTTTGTACTCCGGCAGCCAGATGCTTACCTGACAAGATTTAGGCATTTTTTGAAAATTGTTATGAAGTGAAACTAAAGGAAAACTGTTACAGTAATCTAAGCACTTTCCAATACATTGAAGTTTCTGATATAAGAGAAACAGATTTTAATATTGGATACCCCAGTACAGAAAGATAGACTGGAAAGTAATATGAGGAACTGTAAGCGCACAGTGACTCTGTCTACAGTATAATGATTGTGTGATTTGATGCAGAAAACTTCTCATGTCTAAGTTTATGCCAACAGTCACAGGTTTTAAGTTCATTTTTTAAAAATCTCTGTCCATGTGCTCCTTAAACCATATCAAAGACACTAGGTTTATTTAGAAAAAATTGTAAGTCTATAGGAGTTTGGTGTCTGTTGTGCTCTTGAATTCTCTGTACAGTAGATAATAATTTAAGACCATATTTACACTTAATCCACTTCTTCAGCTTTAATATAAAGCAATCCTAATAAAGAGCCCTGTTCTTAAGCCATTGAACATCTTGGAAGTGTTGAATATTTTCACAAAAAGTTCTTGTTTTCACAAAAAGATATGACTGGGGTCATTCTTCTAAGATTTTTTTTCCTTTTCAGTTGTGGTCTGAATCTTCACCTAAAAAATGTGATTGTAGAGGTGTGCCTTTCTTAAACCTTTTCAATGTGGAGGGCAAACAAGAAGACAAAGAGTACTGCCAAGTGAATCAGGCACTTGGACTCAGACTAATAGTTAACCCTTGGGAGTGGATATTTGGATAGCTGTATGTTCATATTGTGTGTAGGCTTCTATGCGAACTGCATAGAAGTAAAATTGCATCTTAGGGATTCCTGGTTTTTCACCAAGACTAAAAATGTAACCTGCTGTTGGGAGGCCAGATGTGATGATTAAAGGCTTTTAAACATGATGGTGCGTACGCCATGGTACCTCCGCTGGGGAAGAGCTGCGCAACATCCCTCGCTGACACCCATGTGGGGCATTTTTCATTGTTTGAGCCCCTGTGTTTACAACTACAAGGCATTGTGACTTGCTTATCCTGGAAGTCAAAAGTATCTAGAATTCTTTTGGGATTTCCCTAAACTCCTGAGTGGATATGCAGAAAGAAGGAATGCTGCAAGAAGGAAAAAAGGCCAATATTTTAACTATATACCTATATTTTATCCTATACAGAACTAAGGATGCTTCTAGCAAATTTTTTTTTCCTGTCAGAATTTGCTTTAGCATAAAGGGCTGAAATTTCAATTAGAGAACTTGGTGTTGCTAAACAGTTTTGCAGAAAACAGCCTCTAAATCCATATTGTTAATGTAAGCTCCTGTAATCCATGTCTGGGGGACTTCCAGGTGCCCACAATAGATAAGTACTCAGTGCCATGAACACTGGGTTAGTTAAGTGTTGGCTGGATGAATCAAATTGATTGTGACTTCTCAGAAAGGGGTGGTTGAAGAAATTATCCTTCTTTCCTACTTTTTTGTTTAATAGTACATTGCTGTTAAAATCACCATTATTACACTTAAAAGAACTATGTACTACAACTGATCTCAAGCTGATCAAGCTAACGATGCTGCACTAAGGTCATATCTTAAAAACTTTAGCCATGCCACTTTTTAATATAATTGTTGGCTTCAACTAAATTTGCTTCAGCAGTTACTTCACCAGATAAAGTAGAACTACAGTGTAAGTTACTTTCATCCTTTATTAAATATTTTTGAAGGGTTTCTCTGTTCAGATGTGTCTCTGTCCAGTATTATATTTAGCTTTTGTAAAGCCTGTCTGGGAGATTTTACTCATATTTCAAAATCTTTAGTTTGTATTTAAAAATAAAAAGATCAAGAAATATCTAAAACATCAATCCATTTAAGTTGCACTTGCTGACTCCACAAAGGCTGTAGTTATTTGCAAAACAAACAGACAATTTCATTTTGTTATTGTAATTGTTTTGGATTGTAATTTTGCTGTATGTAATTGCAACAAGAAAAGAAAAATAACCTTTTTATTTCAATAATAAATAAGTTCAAAAGGTAGCAGATGTAAATAACTTTGAAATTGGCATTCTGCAGCTGGCTTATTCCCCTCACAACTGAACCACTGGATAATGCTAGTACTGACTTTACATTAATTTTGTACCTTGGTTTTTATCTATGGTGATGAAAAGTGGCAGTTGTTTCTTTAATGGAAACTTAGTGATTGTTATATGCTGCTCTAAATCTTACCTAGTTTTGGCTTGATTGTGCCTGCCATGATTGAAACTGGTGTAAAAGACTCAAATAATGGAGGAAGTTCACTGTGGCTGTGTCTAAGGGGAAGAGAATGTTCTTTGTAAGGGTTAAGTTCAGATGGAGTAGTGTTAGTTAAATGCTATCTTAAGTGTTCTCACTACTTACTTCTATAGCATGTCTTATATATATATATATGTATCTTATATATGTCTTTATATTTGCACTGCACTATTGTTTTGTTTTGAAAATGCAGCCATCTCTCTCTGCAAATATTTTCATAGTGGGTCACTGGAGCTGCTTCTGCAAGGTCAAGAGAGCTCCTCTCTGAGCAATGCCCTTTTCTGTACTTCTGGCTCTTCAGCCTCTTGCTTGGTAGCATTGATTTGGCTGCTTGTTTACCAGGGAGCTGGAGGCAAGAAGATGTAGTTAAACTTTTTAGCTCTGTGAATAGCAGGCTAGACATAAAAAAATGTACTTCAAATTTTGAGTTAAGTGTGTATGTTCATCTGGGCCAGAGATTTAAACATTTTTTTTATAGGCAGACTCAGAGAATAAGACTGTGGTACTATGATTTGTAAAGAGTAACTTTTTTCTCATAGATTGGCTGCATTAAAGGGAATGTAGCTAATTACACACAGTGTAACTTATTCACATCTGATATATCAAATAGGGCCCTCAGAAGCTTACTGAAAAATGCTGGGAGTGTGGACTGCTACATAGAGTTGTGATTCAGCCAGTAGCTGCTCAGAGACATTTCAGACCATGCTAGATTTGCTTATATCTTCAACCAATATTCTCTTAGACAATTTCTATGATAGTGGCGTTAACCCATAGAGCACAGTATGCTTTATAACTCATTTAATTGAGAACAGCAGCAGAGGCAGTGTCATATGTCCAGTCAAAAGTGTGGTGTAAATGCAGTGAGTATAAAATTGCCTCCTAACTACAGAGCTAAGAGCACAAAAGAAACCTTCCAGGATAAATACAATTCCTCTCACATTGATTTACTATTTACAAGATGCTTGTGGTATAATTTGAGAAGAGAAAAATGCATAGTTCAGTTTGAAAAACGATCATAATTTTTCCTCCTCAGGCTGAGCATTCCCCACAGTTCCTTAGTTCACCTTTCTCCAAGTTTTGCTTTAGCAATGGTGCTTGTTACTGAAAAAACCTCTTGCGCTTTCCGCATTCTAACTTTTCTTATTTCCTATTGCACTTATGGTCCCCTTCATTTCCTTCCCACAGCTCCAGGATTATTTATTTCAAGAAAACACAACCCTGTATTATATTCTTACCAAGCTCTTCAGCATTCTTACCATCTTTCAAGATCTTAAGTATTTCATGGGTAGATGAAGACAGGAGTTCAAATTCCTGATGCCTCCCAAATTTAAACTTCTTGACCTGAGTAGCTTGCTTTGATCCTGGAAAATATCTGAAGGGGAAAAACGTTTTCTGCTTACTGAAGTACCTGTTGGGAGGAATGAAATAACTGAAACTTCTTTTCACCCCCATTTTGCCTCTTGAATGTGGATGGACGTATGTGGTTACACAACATGCACCTACATCAGCTCTGATACCTGATGCTTCTGCACTGAGAGACTGGATTGGTAGTTCTCATAGAATGGGAGACACATCAAAGAAAGTAAAAGGTTCTGATGTTCTTTATGTCTGAGTGTCCAAATATGACTAACCATTGGTGTAACCTTCATGGAACGTCCATGCTTAAGCCATTAGAAATGGTTCAAAGTTGTGTGATGCAGACACTAGCTTTGATAATACGTGACCTCACAAAATCCAAGTATTGAACAGCCCCTTTCTAGCTTAGAGCAAGAGCCTGACACTCGAGTCAGAACTCCCCATCCCTGACAAACGAAAAACTGGATGGTTTCAGTTTTCCAGCATAGGAGCTGGGTAGGCTTTTCTCCAATTTTGTCTAGGTTGGCCATTTCTGGATCCGCTGTTATCATCACTGTCTACTGTGCCTCTAGTACACTCACACAGTCTGTTGAGCCTCAGCAGCAGAACTGCATCACTGTCATTTCTGTCTGTGAAAGATCAGACCTGGAAATCAGCAGAGATGTGTCTGTATGCCCAGTGAAAGAAAACCAAGTCCTACTAAAAAGCTGGTAATCTTCTAAATGTGCAAAAGTTTGACTGAATGACTTAGTCTCAAATCTCTTCAGCATGTTTCCTGCAAGAACAGCCAAGTAAAGTCTTTTTAAACATTTGCAACTGCCTTCTCTTACTCAGATTCAGCTGTGTTAATTGTAACATAACCCTATAATCTGCCCTCTTCAAACAACTGAGGGCACCAGGGCACAGCTGACTGTGCTGTTAATTGTAGATATAGAAGAGAAAGGCATCTTACTCATATTATCATCTGTGATATGACAGTTTGGAATGGCAGACTGAGTTGCAAATCATTTGCATGCACATGTGGAGCCTTGAAATGATCATCACTTCCAGCTGGAGCCAGGATGGCTGTCTCCCCTTGTCCTTTTCCCCCACTTGGTTTTGTTAAACAATAAAAGCTTGGGGTGCTTCAAATAGTGTCAATATCCAGTGTCTTGAGGTTTTTCAGTAATTTGCCTATTGTATATTTTCATTCATATCAAAATAGGAGGTCTGTTGTTTTATTCCTGGTGGAGTTTACTTACAGACACCTGAATTGAATGGGACTGTACCATCCATGGCGGTGGAGAGTTGCATGCTGGAAAACTTCCCTGAATATTGTCCCACATTGCACCTGACTCCTTTAGCCCAGTGCTACAGGTTTCACATGAATACTTTGGTTCTTGCTTCTCAATAACCTTATTGGCATTTTTGTACGTGGATTATATGGCTGAACATGAGCCATTCTGTGCCCAGGTGGCCAAGAAGGCTGATGGCATCCTGGCCTTTACCAAGAATAGTGTGACCAGCAGAACCAGGGAAGACATTCTTCCTCTGTTCTCAGCACTGGTGAGGCTGGGCTTTGAATGCTGTGTCCACTTCTGGGCCTCTCTACTTAGGAAAGTTGTTGAGATGCTGGAGCATGTCCAGAGAAGGGCAAACAAGTCTCTAATGAGTATCTCTGTGTTTGCTTGTGATAAAATTGTTCCTTTTTATTAAGGAGCAGACTAAAAAGAATGGAAACGCTGTGTTTGGCCGTAGCCTACTGTGGTATTATGCTTCCTAATAAATTGCATAGTTTTGAAGTAGAAAGTGGTGTTTGACACTTGGGATCCCACTTCTGCATTAAAAAGGTACTGAGGTAATAAATAGGCCTGTTCATAATTTTGGTAAGGCAGTTTAGTAAGGGTATCATATCATCTTTGGCCTGACAAGCTTAGCAAAACCTGGTGTATTTCATGAAATCTTAAGCTTTGCAGAAATGCAAAAATTGCTCTTCTAGGAGCCAAACAAATTTGATATTGCCTTTAGATAAGCAGTAAAACTAAAAAAAGATGCTCTGTGTTATGCTTTAAAATTAATCTCTGAAATAATTAATGATAATATAAAAATTAATTTCCCACAACGAGCATGACTAGGAATGTTATGTCTGGGATAGGTGGTTTCCTTTGTTTATTGAGGAGTTCTTCCCACAATGTGATGACTTTTTATCCCTTCAGCTGTCCTGACACAGCTGTGTGCTATAGATTGCATCAGCAAAGCCTTTTATTTTCAAGTGGTGGTAAACAACTCTGGGAGGTAATTGAGATTTCATTCCTTCTATCTCCATGCCTTCTAGAGGTTTTGGTAACTGAATGCCAGCAGTGAGGTGGAAGATGCTCCTGCAGCCATGTAACTTCTGTGCCAAAGCACATTTGCTCTGTGAGCAGCAATGACTGAGGATGTCCAGGAGTTTCCTTGTTGCTTCTTTTTAGATGCCAGAAGGACTTCCAAATAATTGCAAATTTGTAATGCAACTGTGTGTGTATTTTAGGTCAAAAACTGGATAATAAGGCTGTAAACTTCAGTGTCCAGTTATGTAAATCCCTTTTGTTTAGATTATGAGATTGTTCTCTAATGCATATTAAAAAGTTTTCTGCTGCATTGGCTCATGTAAACTCTAAAATTTACTTTGATATCAGGATCAATTCTGCCTGCAGCACAAGGTGTGTGAAGTCAAAACTTGGCTTTTGTGTTCAGGCTTATTTTGAGACTGTAAAATGCTCTAACACATTCTCCTGTAAGGGGAGTGGTTTAGTGTTGAATTATTTCCTCTTTTCTAATTGTATAAAATGCTTTTTTGGAAATTATTAAAAGTTTGTTTACAAGTTGTTTTTTGGTTTTTGGTGGTTTTTGTTTTGGTTTTTTCTCTTTTCTTTTTTGAACTTTAAAACTTTTTAAACTACTGTAGCACTGATAGTGTTCTACCAATATTTAATTCACTGAGTTTTAGAAGTCTCTTCAAGTCTGCTAGTATTTATATTAAACTTCTGCCAAGTCTTTCAGTGTCTTTACTTCCTACTAAGCGCTTGATGTGATGAACTTTAACCAAGATACCTAACAGACCTGCCAAGACATACCATTTATGAACCATTATCTTTTCTTTAAGTCATCTGGAACCCCTCAGTTTAGTATACTGGCTTGTGCTGTGTGTGCAACATTTTAATTTTATATATACTAGGAAAACAGGGTAGAAAAAAGAAATAATCTTTCCATTGAGGAAACACAAGCCAGCCAAGCAACTGGTGGTGCTTCGGAAGCTGCTGTGGTTTCAGGGCTACTCTTGCATTGTTGCATCCTGTTTTGGTTGCCAGTTCAATGCTGGAGGTTCTGCCAGATTTTTGTTTTCTGCTCCTCCCCTGCTGTACTGCTGCCTTTCTGAGAAACAACCTCAAATATAAAAATTAAGCAGGAATTGCAAATACATGCTGTGGGTTTAAAGTCGTCTAATGTGGCAGAACTCCTCTGCAGCTTTGTCCTTTTGAAGCCTGGCTACTTAAATTTTGTTTGATGTGAAACTGTCTTTTTAAAAAGCATTTTAAAATTTACATTTCTGTTTGAAGGTTTCTTAGGAACATTAAGCTGATAGCCTATTGTAAGGCAATAAAATTTCTGATTTTTAAAGCCAATTCAAGTATTTCATAATGTATCTCAGATGGATTGAAGCCTCTGTTAATCCTAAATAATTACTGCAACACTTTGCACAATTAGCTTCCAACTTTCAGGTCAACATAATAATAACATAAAAAGATGAACCTGTTTCTCTTCCAACACCCATTTAAATGGAAGAATAAATTACACTAAAGAGATGCCATAGATTTTATTTGGTTAAGAGGAGATTTATGACCTAATATCTTGTTAAATCACAATTTCATATGCACCCATTTTAAAAGAATGCAGAGGTTTATTTGTAGTTTTTTGCAATAACTTTGCCTTTCAGGAAATTATTACATTAAAAAAAAAAAAAAGCCAGAAAGTATAAGCCAGACAGGATGGTATTGAAATGGAAGACAGACAGCTTCCTTCTCTTCTGTATTGTAAGATGTTTTCTTAAAGTAAGCTTGAGTTTTTTCTTAAATTAAGCTTCTGATTTGTTTTGGTGCAGAATTCCAATGTATGCTTAGTTTAGAAATCAACATATATTTCCAAAGTCATCATGTTGCTGTTAGAAGGAAAGTAACCTAAAGCCTGATTTGGTGTCATCATGGAAGGTGCTTTAAAATTTTTTAAACTCTAATTTGGTGATTAGACTTTTTTTCTATCAAAAGTGAAGGTGTGTGCTGTTTTGTAGATGCATCTTTCTCCCACCATTCTTTTTAATTTCCCTTACATTTAAGGTCCAACATCACCTGACAAACATAAGACTCTAGAAATAACTTTAGCATAATTTTATTATGTTATGGCAAATATTATACTTCTTTCTAGGGCTCTATTCTTGAATAGGTTTTTTTTATAATTTTTATAACTGGTGTTCTTTTTTTAGATTAATTAAATATTAAAGTACAGAGATATTATCTTTTTAACCCAATTTAAAGATCCGCGACAAGATCAGCAATTGTTTATAGCAATTCAACTCAAACACTTGTGTAGGTGAGAAAGACTTTTATTCACAAGCTTGCCTGTGTGTCTCAAGCCCTTGGAGTGCAGGAATCATAGGATAGTTTGGGTTGCAAAGAACCTTAAAGATCATCTAGCTTGAAATCCCCTTCCATGGGCAGGGACACCTTCCTCTAGGTCAGGTTTCTCAGAGCACCCACCAGTTTGTCCTTGAACACTTCCAGGGATGTGGGGCATGCACAACTTTTCTGGACAATCTGTTCCAGTGCCTCATCACACTCACAGCAAAGAACTTCCTACTACCTAATCTAAATCTGCTCTTTCAGTTGAAAGCCATTCCCCCTTGTCCTGTCACTACAGACTTTTGTAAAAAGTTCCTCTCCATCATTCTTGTAGGATCCTTTCAGGTACTGGAAGGCTACAGTTAGAACACCCTGAAGCCTTTTCTTTTCCAATCTGAACAATCCCAATTCTTTCAGCATTTCCTCACAGGAGAGGTGTTCCATTCCTGTAACCAACTTGGTGGCCTCCTCTGGACTCTCCAACAGGTGCATGTCCTTCCTGTGTTGGGCCCCCAGAGCTGGATGCAGGGTTCCAGGTGGAGTCTCAGCAGAGCAGAGAGGTAGAATCCCCTCCCTGGCCCTGCTGCCCACGCTGCTTTGGATGCAGCCCAGGACATGTTTGGCTTTCTGGGCTAGGAGTGCACATTTCCAGCTCATGCCCTGCCTCTCCTCCACCAGTACTCCCAAGTCCTTCTCCCCATGGCTGCTCTCAATCTGTTCATTCCCCAGCCTGTGTTGATACAGGAGTTGTCCCAGTGCAGCATCTCATGTTTGGTCTTGTTAAACCTAATGAGATTGTCATGAACCCACTTCTCAAGCTTGTGCAGGTCCCTCTGGATGTCATCCTTGCCATCAGGCATGTCAACCATTTGGCTTGGTGTCATCAGTGAATTTGCTGAGGGTGCACTTGATCCCTGCATCTCTGTTGGTAATGAAAATATCAAATAACACTGGTCTGCCTATGGACTCCTAAGGAACACGCTTCTCCAATTCAGAGAAAAGGATGTTGTGGGGCACAGTGCCAAAGGCTTTGCAGAAGTCCAGATGTTACATCTGTAGCCCTCCTCTTGTCTGTCCATTCATGTAATCACTGCATCATCAAAGGCCACTGGGTTGGTCAGGCAGGACTTGTCTTTGATGAAGCCATTCTAGCTTCCTCGAATCACCTCCCTGATCTCCATGTACCTTGGCATAGCTGCTAGGAGGATCTGTTCCATGACCTTTCAAGGCACAGAATTGAGGCTAACGTGTCAGTGGTTCCCAAAATCCTCCTTGTAAAGTTGGGTACAGTGTGTCTTATAGAAACAGAGAATCATTTCGATTGGAAAAGAACCTTCAAGGTCATCAAGTTCAGCTGTAAAAGACAGGTCCCATATTGCCCATCCTTTGCTTTATTCTTACACAGGAATACTTGACCCATTTTATTGTCTCCACCTTCACTAGTTTCAACCTTCTTCCCTTTCTTCAAGGAACAATGTGGAATTAAGTTTTAGTTTTGTCTTAACATGATGAGGACTTTTTTCATTCCAGTGATTAGACTCTGATCCTGGTAGTGCAGAGTTAGCTAATGAATTTTTAATTGCAGCAGTGCTGATACCATGAAAAGAACCATTTCATATTATTTTCTCGAATCCCATTCAGTTTTGGAATTAAAAAAAAAACCAAACAAAAATCCAAGCAAACAAAAAAAAAAAAAAAAAAAACCCAAACAAAACAAAACCACAAAAAACCCCAAAAAACCAAACCAAACCCTAAAAAATTGCCCCTAAATCTTCTCAATTAGTGCCCTATATGAGCAGAATGAGAAAAGGCCTAACCTTAATTATCTTTGGCAGTTTAACAGAAATCTTTCAGGTTGCATTCACAGACCTTTTAATTTGGTGGTTAGATACATTTAAATACCAACTTTACACATTTTAAAATTAGGAAAAGCATCTGATTCAGTATTTTAAGTGGATTCAGCCTGGCCACACCTTTGTTTGGTCAGGTGCTGGTACACTAATTAAATTAAAGCCTCTATTCATCTTGCCAGCCCTGTCTGACATGGTTCAAGAAGGCTTCACATGGTCTCTTGTAATCTAAAGGACTGGAACTATGTATTTAAAAAGCTGTTACCAAATACAGTTCTTTGTAGCTTATTGTAATGAGATTTTGGTTCTTCCCTATAAAATCACCTCTTTGCAAATTGCCTTTTTTTTGGCTAGTCAGTGCCAGGTGCAGTAACAGTAAATGTTTTCTGAGTGTAGTTAACCAAAAGACCTCTATGTCTATTTTAGTGCTAGTAAATCCAGTTCTTAATTTATTTCCAGAAGTATTTATAGTGTCACAAGACTCTGCTTACTTATTTTCTCTGCCATAGAAAACCCCTTGTGGAGAACAAAAATAGTGTTTATACTGCCTTTAGAGAAGAATTTCCTGCTTTAATGGTTGCCCAGGATAAGCTAGCTAGCTGTTAATACATTAAAAATGCTGTTAATTCTACTGTAGGACTTCCTAAAAGTGAATTCATCTAATCCTGATTAGATCTATCTAGAAAATTAGGAGCACAAACAGACTTTTTGATTATTTATTGTTTCCCCCCCCCCCAACTACAGGTAGCTATTCTAGTAACCAGCTCAGTATTTTTCATTTGTAAGATGATTAAGTGGTTTGCTGCATGATATGTCTGCTGCTGTGTTAATTCTTTCTTGCCTTAATTAAAAGAACTCAAAGTTTTTGTTATAGCTATGGAGGAAATACAATGTCCTAAGTATGCAATTGAGAGTTCATGTGCAAATGACAGGAAGATAAGGCCAAATGTCTTCTGCATTCTCAGATTTCTGTGCTGCCTGCAGATGTAAATTTAAACAATCACCATGATGAATGCACTTATAATTAAAAACTTTTTCCTTTGACTTTTTTTTAGAGTAAGCATGTCCTTCCCAGGTTGTTGGCTTAGCTCATAATATAAATACTGTACTATAGAAATAGTGTATTAGTTTTTACATATTTTTGCAATTACTTCATCTGAGAGGCAGTGTGCTTTCTTTTCTTGAAAGGGTGTGATTTACAAAATATGCTCGGTACCTGTGAGCCTAATTCCTGACAGCACAGATACTTCTGTCTTCAGTCTGTCCTCCTCCAGATGATTTGTTTTAGCCCCTGTCACTCTCAGTTCAGCTATTTCTGTGTCTGTGCCACAAAATTTGTTTGGGTTAAAAAGAAAGCAAAAGCAGTGAACCAGCAGGGCTGGGTCTTCCTGTGTTGGCTCTGATGCCAGTTCAAACATTTTGGGAACTGAGGATGTCGGACAACAGACCTCCAGGAGCCTCTCTTTCTGAGTGCTGCTGGAATGGGATTCCTTGAACAGTGGTAATTAATGGGCTGTTGGGAATGGGTCAGCTTTCACATTTTGAAGTGTGGAGCCACAAAAGTGGAAGTAGATGACACATGTGCTTGCTCATAAGAAACCAAAACCCCTGCTGGTGATAAAGCAGAATCGTTTACCTTATGCTTCTGTTCCTCCTTTTCTCTGCTTAGAGAACATTTCTTCTTACTTTGCCGTAACTACTAATGGCAGGATTTTACTACTAGAATGGAGGGAATCAACCTTTTCTAGGGGAGCACATGACTAGGATGATTACTGAGGAGATTATCCTAGTGAAGGCAAACTGGTCAAGGAAACTGCATTTGGTTATCCGAAGTGGAAACACAGAAGAGGAAGAAATAAACAATGCATTAAAGTGCTTCATTTCATGCCCCACTGATGTTTCTCATTAAAAAACCCTGCTTCATTGTGCACTTTTTTTACTTATTAGAGAGCCAAGCAAACTTTTCTTCCCCTTTATCATGCCCATAGCATTTGCAAGTTCACACTTGTACTGTAGTCCCAGGCAGTTTGGTTAGTGTGCAAGCTGTGATCATGCCTCACATGAGATCCTGCCCGTGTCAAAAACCAAAACAGAGCCCTCTTGGGAAGGGCAGCTCCCACCAAGCTGCAACTTGTACGACTGCCACGATCACCTGGCCTTGGATGAGACAGC
This sequence comes from Anomalospiza imberbis, assembly GCF_031753505.1. Taxonomy (NCBI): domain Eukaryota; kingdom Metazoa; phylum Chordata; class Aves; order Passeriformes; family Viduidae; genus Anomalospiza; species Anomalospiza imberbis. The sequence goes on from NC_089683.1 coordinate 94,610,049, forward strand.
CTGCCAGAGCCTGGGAGTAGCATGTTACAAGGGTTGGCTTTGTTGAAACAACACCACGGTTGCTAAGGAGAGGGTAATTAAACCAGTCTATTAATCTTGAAGTGCCTACAGCTAGATCTGTTCAAAGGCAATATCCTTTTGAAGTTGGTACTTCAAACTGCATTGCAAAGGTGGCAAATTGGAAGTCACACGTGACCTAAGCTGCTCCTACCCCTTGTCTTGGGGCTGTTATTTCACACAAAAGTTGTTTGTCTCAGTGTCTAGGGTAAATGTGAAGAGTCATCGTGAAAACAAGGCAAGTGATGGTAGAAAGATAGCAGCAACAGTGCTGTGCTAAACTTCAAACTGTGTGATTCAGAATATATGTGAAAAGTTTGAAATGCAATGAATGGAAAGCAAGAGCAAAAACACCCCAACTTGTTTTTTTCCTTTTTTTTTTCTTTTTTTGATAGGAGCTCTGTATCCTGGTGGTACTGTCTGTATTCCGTAGGTCTGAGTAATAGCCAACCACCCAGCAGGACAGGTTTAGTCTGACTGGGCTGAAGCATGTAAATAATTCTCATTGCCTATTTTGCTAGTTATGGGAAGAAAAATAATATCTATTCTCACTAACTTTTTGACATCAATAATCTTTAGTCTCTCTGCTTATTACTGCACTGAGTTCATGTGAACATGGTGTTACTGGGATGTCTTTTATTGGAATACCTTTTCCTGGAATCCCTACAGTCCATCTTTTTTGTTAAACCATGGTTTTCCTGTTCTTTCTTGCTTCATATAACTTGTGGCAAGGAAGCACTCTTGTGGTGCAGTTAGTCTGGGTCTAAGTAGCTGTTGACCAACATGCTGTGACAATTGCTTAAGTCTGTCTGTATGTTAAAATAATATCAGCCAGAAAAACTGATTTCATTAGCCTAGGGGCTAGCTGGATAGTAGATCAGTGAGTGCAAGACTGATCACAATCTAACAAAGCTGGCTGTGGGATTGTTTGATAATAGAGAATGAAGGTTGTGTTTAAAAACAAATAAATAAATCCCTGGAAGCCATATATGCAGAGAATATGTAAAGAAAACTAGATATAGTAGAGGAATTTTTTTGTGCTGTATGTTACTTTTTTTTGATCTTTTGTTAATTTAATATGCTTGATCTGGAAAATGCTCTTCTAAGGAAAGTAGAGAAAAAAAATTGTGTGGACTAGGTTAAAAAAAATCCACTTATTGAAACTACTTACATCAAAAACTTCTTTTAGCTACTACATCTCTGGAAAGGTAAACTTCAGTGTTTTCTATTGGTCAAGGGCTTATGGGAAGTCTTCAGCTGACTGTGAAGCCTAATCAGCAGAAGTTGCTTTGTCCGACTTAATATAAGTGATAAAAAAACCTTATTTTCTCTCTCCCCCATTTGCAGAAGCTTAAGAGCATAGGGCCATGGAGTGGGAACAGAGCACAGTGGTCTAGCAGCCTTCAGGAAGTGTTTGGCTGATGAGGGAGTAGTTTAGTTATGTAAAGCAAATTCTTTGAAGTTTGAGATGTATATCAATAAACTATTGGCAGGTTATCAATTTATGTCATGTGAAATTTGATTTTTTTTCCCCAAGATGAGGAAATGTACAGGGTAACGTCATCAGCACCTGTCTATTGAAGACCTTTAACTATGAATAAATAATGGCCCTCCACTAGAATTTCAAGCCCATATCCAGCAGTTTAAAAAAATAACATTTGTGTCAACTCAGTCAATTACCTCAAACAAATAATGAAGGGGCAAATTATATAGAGCTGATGGCATTTCCCCTTCAAAGGTCATACTCAAAGCAGCAGATTATATTTTACAAAATATTTCTCCGTGTGTTTTGTGTTTTGTTTTTTTTTTTTTTTTTTTTTTTGTCTGTCATAGTTTAGGAATGGTACTGCCCATTTTAGTGCTTCCACTGAGTTTCTCCAAAGTATATGCAACTCTCTTGTTTCCCCCTCTCCTTCTCCCTGCAATGGGATGGAGAGGAGAGTTGGAGGCACAAAAGGTAAAGATCATGGGTTGAAATAAGAACAATTTGCTAGAAACAGCATTGAGAGCAGAAAAAATGCTAACAGCAACAATAGGGATAACAGTGGGTACAAGAAACAATTGGCACATAAATTCTCGGTGCTGACAATACTTGACCCCTCATTCCACCACACTGTCTGATACAGAAGGGACCCTTTCCCCATCCATGGGAAATGCTAGCAGGTGGGATAGATTAACTCCCAGGTCCTAGCCATGTCCCCTCCTGTCTACTGCAAAAATTAACCCTGTCCTGGTTGGAGACAGGAGTAGCCTTATTTTTTATTCAAAACGATCGCTGTCTTACCACTGCCCTATGATGCAGACACTAATTCCAAGCACAGTTCGGCTAATTACTATTGCTTCTGAATATCCTATAGGCCTTATATATATATTTAGGTAGATGACTCACAGTTATGAGACAAATGTCTGCAGGCTCTTAGTAATTTTCAGATAAACACAAAAGAAGAAAGGACACTTCTCTGCAAAAAATATAAGTTGTAGCTTACATTTGTCTGTAGTAATAAATAGGGTACTGTAGCAAGCAGGAAGTGAGAATTGCAGATGGTTCCATGGAGGGCACAAAATTGGCCTTTTTCTGTCTAATTGATAGCTAGAACTGTCCCTCCACTAATTTTTAGCTCTGCCTTACCATAGTGAGTGAATCTACTGAATACAGAACAAACACTCTCTTGTGTATTTAAATAAAATAAATCAGTAATTGCATATGATAATTTTATCTTGTTTTCAATCTCAGCTTCTGGGAAAGTAATAAGAGTCTTAAGCTTCACATCAAGTAAGATGCTGAGGTCAATTCTTTCCTCAGTCCCTGTGTATCTACATTTGTTCTTTTTTTATCATGTTAGTTCTCTAGGAAGGTTTTTTACAACAGAAAATATTCAAATTCTGATGAAATGTATGTATGAGAGTAGTGGAACAACCAATAAATTGTTCATTTAGAAATGGAAACAAAGCCCCAGGATAACTGCAGATCTAAAACTCTGATCTTTTCTTGATTTATGCTCAAAATCAGACATTCAAACAGCTTTTGTTTTCAAAGTGCGATCGGACGTATTCCCTGACGTTAATTCTCGGCTTGTTGCTGGCTAAGTGAAAACTGCCTCCCTAGCCAAGGAAGAAATACTTCACCAGGAGGTCATCCTAGGCTTTGGAAAAACTCTGTAGTTTTTTGGTCAAGATACTTGTCAAGTTCCATTTCTCTTTTGCTTTTAAAGAAGGTCCCAAAGCTGATCTCATCAAACACGTGTCCAAAGCCCTTATGGCTGACACAGTAAGAGGCAGCACAGAAGACATGACTGTTTTCAGTGGAAAATAATGACTAGTGGTGCGGCCTGTCACAGGAAAAGAAATTATTTAATTCCTTGATGAATTTCAATTAATTATTCCTTTTTTTTGGTTTGTTTGTTTTTGTTCATGAATGTTGCAGTTAAATAGCAATTAGGCAGATGAGTTGTGAAGTAAAAGAGAGCGTAAACAAACAAAGACATTCTCAAATATGACTTTAAGAGTGAATGCCAATAGTAAAAAATGCTCTGAGTAGAAATGTGTCAAACATGTTAAGGTGTTCTTTCATTTATGAAAGCTGTAATATCATTAGTAACCAGAAAATTAATACTTACCTGTGAATTCCCAGCTGACTTCTTTCTCTACAGCAATGCTGGTAAAATATTGTGGTAATGCAGTGAAGGAATATCAGAAAACTGATTTGACTGTAAGAAGACTTGCTTATTTTTTACTGCTTTCAGATAGATCAGTGTCCTGAGCTATCTTGTAGCATGGCCTCACAGCTTAGCAGGAGAAAGCAAGGAAGTCACAGCAACCAACTTCCCCAGAGACAGAGGTGTCTTCATTACTGCTGTTGCTGGATATTAAACCTTGCTTTAATGTTCCATGTCTTTCTACAAGAATGGACAGTGACACTTCCCTTCACCTTACAAAACCATAAGCACACATTCTACATGCTTCTACTATGTGCTAATATTGAAATATCTGGGTTTTTGTCTGGGTCATATTGGGTTAGAGCTGTGAACATCTATATTAAAAAAGGATTTTCTCTCTTTATTTTGAAATGTACCCTTGCAGCGTGTTTGTGGTGCTTTAGGAACCAGGTGAAACATGAATGCACTTCTGAGCTATAAATCAGAAAGAAACACTTAAGTGAAGAAACTCATTATGTAAGACTAACTGAATGGGGAGGGACCATTGTGTTGCAAAACTGACACTGGCAGCAACTAAAGATAAGCAGTGAAGAAAAAAAAATGAGGACAAATTTTCTGAAGGGACAGAAGTGATAGTGTTAAAGGAAGCACAGTTTTTCTATGTAAGAAAATGCCTAGAGGCAGTTTATAGAGCTGAAAATCAAGTGGTAAACAGTTGTACTGGGACTAATATAAAGGTAACCTCAAATGGCAATTTATTGGGCCATAGTACTACTGTTTACTGTTTGATTCATCTCTGAGTACCCTTAGGAAAGTCATGGAGGGTAGGACAATAATTTTATCTCAGGAAAATGTTAAATGAAGCATCTCATGTTTCACTCAATTAGCAGAAGAAAGCAAGTAAACAAGCTGTAAGCCATGCTGGGATTGATTCAGATGTCTGTGATCTTTCTTAGCAGTAATTTGAATTTCTTCCCACTAATTTGCTGCTTTGTCATAGCTAAATGAATATTGTCTTCTTTTTTTTTTTTTTTTGTGGTTATTGATGATTTAAATTTGTGTAGAAAATCAAGATCATATTTATTGCAAAAAAACAGTTGATGGCAGTTGAGTTCATCTTACATGGGTGAGCCTTCTTATGTAACTGAGCCTGTTGTAATCTACCATTTCATCAAGTTTCACACATCACTCTGTGCAGACCCTGTTCTGAAGATTTCTAAAAGGCAAGGTTTAATTAATTTTATTTCTAAAGACATATATCAAATCCCATGCTTTACAGGTGAAAAACTGTGGTCAAGGGTAGAAATCTGTCTGTGATTAAGTAATAAAGAAGTAAAGCTAAGACAGCAACTTGTCTCCCTCAAATCCAGTCTTTCTGCTAAGCCCCTTTTCCTGAATGCTTATATGTATTACTGTATTGAGAAAAAGGGAAGGAGTGGGTAGAAAATAAAAGATAGGATACCGTATTTCAGATCAAGAACTTGGAGAAGCATGACCTCACTGCAGAACATAAAAGGAATTGTGGATAGGCTGATACATTTTGTTATTGGGTTCAAGAGGAGGTATGTTTTCTCTCACGGAGACATTTCTGATATTATTTCTCCTACATTCATGACTACTAAGCTAATCTCTTGTGAGTGGCAGTTTTCAAGTTTTTGGTGTCTGCTTTAATCCAAAAGGAGATAGAATATGGCTACAGATATGATAAGATCAAATACAACATACTCATATTTTTTTAATTTGCCTTATTTCAACTTAGAAAAAAAATCTGTATAAGTGCTCCATACTATAGGAGTACTTTTCAATAATGAACTCAGCTAAATCTTTCTATTTTTGAAGGGCAGCTTGATATTTTAAAGATATCTAGGATGTTTGGACACAGTGCACAGCAGGAAAATGTTCTTGGTTTTCTCCCCCTTCCTCAAAACGATTGATTATTGTTAAGGGAACAGGGGTCGTTTTAACTGTTTCACAAAGAATTGCCAGTGGAAATGTTGCTGACACACTAACGAATGTTCCTAGAAAAGGTTCAGTTCAGAGCAAAGGAGTACTATGGATATGAATCTGTTGGCTGTGTCTTGGGCTACCTTGATGTTGATGTAGTTTGGTTTCTAGATTGAGAAAGACATTGAGTAAAGAAAGTGAGTGGTTTGTGTTTGTTTGGTTGGTTTAAAAAAAATAGAATTATTTTAAAATTTTGTAGTTTTTAAACTGTTTCTGTGCTGTTGGCCTCAAAGAGATTCAACAGGGACTGTGTTAAGCTTACAGCCATCCATACTGGTTTTCAAAGTTCTGCCTTGCTATTTCACCAATGCATTCAATGTCAGTTCTGACCTGAGGGAATCTAATTTGGAGGTATCAAGTCTGGAGGGGTTTTTAACAGTACTTCAGTGATCAGGACATATTTTGTGACCTTGGCCAGAGCTGAGAGGCTGAGGTCTCTGAATCCATTAACAAGGCAGAAGGTCAAATAGGGAGTGCTGAGTTACTCCATAAATTGTCAATAAATCATTCTGCTAATCTTGAAATTGTCTCATCTAGAGGAGGTTCTTCTTACAAATGAAGAACAGTGCCTGGTGTGGGAAATCAAACTCATGTTACTCTTTGTTTCTCTTTTGTCTAGCTTAAAATAAACAGTTATATTCAAAAGACAGGCTAAGTTCATCATATATGTAGCTATGACTGAAAAGTTATCATTTTGGCCTTCTAAAAGTTGGCTCTAGAAGTAGCCTTAAACTGAAAATGTGTTCTGGTAAAAAGTCTGCTTTCTACTCCCAGTCTTATTTAATACAAGTTCTTAATTTATCCCATGTTCTTCCAAGGGCTGAGATTTGACTCAGATGTAGCTAGTGTCTTGATAATACAATGATTAATTTCATTTTCACTAATTCAAAATCTAGAATTTTCTAAATGAGGAGGAAATGGAATGACTTAACTAAGAATAATAAAAAAAACAATCTTAGGTATTCTGGCATTGCTTCAAGTGCTTTGCCAAGTGACTTAGCTTGAAAAAATACATTTTTATTACCAAGGAAAAAAGCAGCTCATTTATGAAGTTTAAATGAGAAGGTTTAAAAATGCCCAAGTATTAGAATACCTGTGCCAAATGCAATTTTGGGCAGCATGTCAGTAACACCCTGAAATCTTGTTTGAGACCAGTTTTCAGCTTTTGGTGCTGTCACTTACTACCTTAATCATAAACTCTATATTTTCAATTTTTTTTTCCTCCTGCTTGTTTGATTCTACTTCTTTCCTGTAGCACCCTCACCATCCTTTCCCCATGAAAAAAGTACTTGTGTATATTTTTATTAATTTTATATGAAAATACTGGATAACCAAATTCACCTTCATATTACATCTTGAAGTTGGAAAACTGGGGATTAAAATATTTTAGTCCAAATTTATTTGAATTATTATTAGTCTAATATTGATTTTATTATCTGGAGAGTATTTCTAATAGTTACCAATGAGTAGGAAATATACGTAATTTTGGGGCCAAATTATTTACATTCTCATTTGGGCACCTAAAATCTGCTTTTCAAATAGCAAAGAGGAAAAGCTAATTTTGAAGGCTTCAGAAACATAAATTACAAGAGTTCACCCATATGAAGATGAAGCTTTTGTTAACTTAAGATATCCCAGGAATTCATCTTAAGATTATAAGCAGTGTGCACAGGTGTCCTTGAGACTTAAATATGAGTGTACCAGCTTGGGTATTTGGGGATGATGCTTTTGCTCAGTACTTGTCCAGACTATACTGGGGAAAAATCAAGTATTTTTTTAAAATGCTGTGTGTTATCTTTAGTGGGACCAGAATGTAGCACACGTAGAAATCTCCTTCACCACAAAACTGGACCCCAGTGTTTCACTGAAACCAGGCCTTTCTATATATTTGCATTTAGGATGAAATACAAGCTGATATATGAATGAGCCTTTGTGTTTCAGATGAAAAATCAAGGCATGGTGATACAACCATAACATACCCCCCACTGCCAAATATTGCAGATGATAGGGGATTGTTTAAAAAATAATAATAAAAAGTCATCTGTAATTTGGAGGCAAAGATTTAAAGCCCAAGGTTTAGTTTCTCTGTGCTAACATTAAAGTAAGAAATAAATTCATCCCTATGATGAGTTACTTTTTAGTAACTAAAAAAAAAAAAATAAAATCATATCAAGGCTCTGGTTTAAAAGCTGAAATTTAAAAAAAAAAAAAAAACAAAAAAACAACCAAACAAACAAACAAACAAAAAAAAAAAAACAAAACAAAGTGCTCTCATTCAGATGAAAGGATATTTTTTCCTCACTGAAAAAAAAAATCCCATTAAAATGTCTTGTTTGAAATGAAATTTTTGTGCAGTATGAGTTGTTTCAAGTCAAGGGTGCAGGAGTTGGAACTCACACTGGGAGAGAGCACTGACTGTATTGGTAGGCTGGGTGGTGGATCCACTAGGATAAGATAGAAGAAAGAATGATGCTTCAGACACTTTGAGCTACCAGTCCTAATATTTATCTTCTGTGCTGCCTCATTTGGTGCAGTCAATTGTCTTCCTCAGAGATAAATGAAAAGTTATATAGGAGTAGCAAGTTAGGACAGCTTGAGAGGACTTACTAATGTAATTTGAATGCTTACTGAGAGTTTAATTTCACTACCACAAGACAATGCATCTCAAGATACTAATTTAGTATTATTCAGATTGAAGTAGGTCTTTTTATTCTCTGACATAAACAAATGCCTTCCTGAAATTTATGTCTTCCTAATAAGAGGTTAAAGTTTCTATCAAAATATCTGGTCATTTATCTTTTGCAAGATTCAGTCACTTGTTTGTTGTTACTCTTTTTGTGTCATTGGACCATAGAGAGACCATATTTTTTCTTGTTTATAAGTTCTGTAGACAAAGTAAAATATGAAATAGCCTCATTTTATAGCTATTGTAACTAAGTTGTTTATTGAGGAAATAAAGGTTTCTGTTGCTGCCAAATTCTCTAGAACATTTTCAGAGGGAGAAATAATAACTGAGTGTAGTTAAGTCTAGACCTTTACAATAAGGTCTAATTCAGTAGTTCTTGAGCAACATCCTTATCTCCACACTTACTGTTTTTTAGTTTGGTTGTTTTTGGTTTGGATTTTTTTTATGACTTTGTGTTTGAAATTGGTTTATCTAAAATGACTCCCAGCTTTAAGAAATTTAAATAGGAATTAATTGTACTAGCATTTGAATATGTCAGTATAAGTTATATCTTTTACTCAGAGCATTTTTAATAGGTTTTTAAAGTAGTTCTTTCAATGATTTTTGATTCTGTAAAATCGACTGACCACAAACTGCTTTTACAAGTGTGGTTTTTGCTACCTGATGACCATATTAGAAAAATGTCAAATTCCTTTGAATAGAGATGTCCAGCAAGCATATGGCTGAAGTTACAGGTAATTCAGAAAAACTAGTGGGAAGCACGGATTTTCCAAGTGATAGGAAGCAGGGTGGTTTAATTCCTACCCTTCTAATGGTGGACTCAAGAACCTAACTGATCCATCTGGCAGAGCATTCTGCACTTGACGAGGCAGGGGAAGCGAGTTGTGGCTGGGAGAGGGTTTCCCACCCTGCAGCTCCACAGCTACTCTTGCAGCATGGAGCTTGCATGTATCCCCAGTGCCTTTGGTCTCTCTCTGTACAGGAGACCAACAGTGTGGGATACTGAAATCTTCATCGAGGCTTGCAGGCTCTATGTCGAGGCACTGGGGCACTGATGTGTGGCCACAGCAGAGTGGTAGCTCCTGTGATTTTTGTTGCAGTTTGAAGCTGCTGAAGAGTCCTTCTAAGCTGATCAAAAGCAGCCTGATTTTTTTTCTGGTCAGTAGAATTTGATGTCTGGTGCAGCAAATGTTTGCTGTGATGTTTTCCCAATAGAACAATAGAGTTGGTGTGTGTGTGCTACTGAAGTTGTCCTCCTCCAAAATAAAAGGATTTTTTGTTGCAGTTTCTCTTTTGCTATAATTTCCTTGTGGCCAAATTCCCCCTTGTGCCTAGGACCCAGGTAAATGGGCCCTTTGAAGAAAGTTGTATTTGTTCTATTATGGATATTTATAGAGCCATAATATGTGCTTGGGTTTAGGCCTCCATGAGTACAATTGGCTTTACAAAATTCTTCAGCTGTGGTGAGGATCTTTCCACCAGTATCCTCAGTCTTCTGCCATTTTTGGAATCTCTTTGTTCCGTGTACTGCAAAGCATATTAAGATGGACCCTCCTTACAATAAAAGTAAATCTAAGTCTACTCTGTGACATTCTTCAAATCATATAAATATGTACATTCAGTAACTAATATGGAATTTTTCAGGCATCTTGCTTAAGCTAATAATTAATAAAAATATAGAAGGGTAAAGAACATTTTCTTAACCTAATTTTTTGAGAGGGTTTAGCCAAAAAGACTTTAAAATTACTCCCTAAATAAACAGATTTATTGTTACAGACTTATAGCTGAAAGTTGCAACCAGCTATAGGTGCAGGGCTAGAAGTGGTCAGAACTGTTGATATGCACAGTTACAGAAATTTATAACAAGCTTGTGAGCATACCACACATACATGTTTTCTTCCACCTCCCAGTATACCACTAATAGTTCCAGCTTTTGGCTTGTGGAACTTATGAAGTCAGATTTTCCTTGGAGCAGCACAGCTTCCTTCACTCTTGCTGATCTTAAAAGCCTGCTTTAAGCACAGAGCAAGACCCAGACTATTTGGGATGATGATATCAGGTCTCCCTTATGCCTTCATCTCCGGAGTCCAAATGACATAGTCATTTGGCAGCTAAACTTGAAGCATCAAAATGAGCCAGATGTTGAATGGACAGATCTTTGTTTGCCAGCAATCAAGGCTCTGCTTGCCATTACAGCTCTGATTTCCATGTCTGCTACTATTTACTTCATTTTGGCTCATTAAATTGACAGATTTTTAAACAAGGAAAGGGGAGAGGGGGGAAAAAGCAAAAAAGATAGTATAGAAAGCTGTCATACTCTCCATCCACATTTATTTTTTTAAAATCTCAACTGTTGATTGCATTTAAGACCTGTTTTTTTTCTAAAACTTTTGCTGCTCTGAGTTTTATAAAATAGATTACTTATTACATTCTTTGAATTATGGTTCCAGGTAGATATACATACACATCTAGGGAGATGTTCTCATAATGTCTCAGATTTTTGTTTGTAAAACACAGAGCCCTGTCATGAACATGAGGGAGTAAAAGCCTACAGCTCTGGTGCTTTTGACAGTGCAGATGTGTTAAGGTGACTGTTTTCTTTTGTTACACTGCAAACACTGATAACTCTTCACAACTGGAGTTTATTTTTGTTTGTTTGTTAAGCCTAATAGCTAACAGAGGCTTTAGATGGTCTAAAACCCATCAATTTCTAGTGTGAACCAGTCATGTTGGTTCAAGTGGATCCAAGATGATACTAACTGATCCATGCAGAAAACACCACTGATATAAACTTAAGCATAGTGGCATGTATTTTGTACTGTTCCTTTGCCTCACTCGATGCTACAGCATTTCCAGGGGGCTGTCTGTCTCTGCCTGACACAGTCTGGCACTAGTCAGTTGTACTGAGTGTGGTGGGATTGTGATAAGATATGGCTCCTAAGAGGTACACCCTGAGAAAATGAGGAGATTCCCAGTAGCCAACTTTTGGTAATGTCTGTCTGGAATATGAGATCTCTCAGGAGATGTCTGGGTAGAAGACAAGGATGAGCTCTGCTAAAATTCCGAGCCTTCAGCTGATCCTAAGTGGCTGAAGCAAAAGGGATATGGGAACCAAGGTAATTCCTTTCTGTGATACACAGAGCTTGGTAATGCAAATCCTGTGTCCTACTGTTGGAATTTATCACCTAGGCAAAGTAAGTTCTTTGTTTGCTACTGTGCCTGTGTACCATGCCTGCATCTACACAATTAACACAGAAACAAAAAAAATCATAACATTTGTGGAGTAATACATGAATATTTGCTGAGCAATGCTTGAGTCATCCTCCTGTCTTAGCTAGAATTCATGTTTTCACCTTGCCTATTCATAATCAAGATAAGGAAACTTTTCCATATGTATTTTTATACAAAAAGTTTAGGGGTTGTAGCAGTTTTCTGAAAAAGAAGAAACTGAACACAAAAGAAAAAAAGGATGTCTTTGTTCTTTTTTGGTTTTAAACAGTTTTATGCAGAAGGGAACATGGTCCACTGTTGGGGAAGATGAAATAGGAAAACCTTATAAATATGATTGCCTGGCAAAAGATTTGGAAAATACAGACATTGAGATGAGAACTAGATTTGAACAAACCTTGACTACTGAATAACTGGAAAACAATAGTATAGCCAGGTTGAAAGCAATCTCCCTTTCTGATTTAACAATGCCCTTTACCTGCAGATAGGTCCAAAGGTCAAATGGAATGCTCTGTCTCACCCCCAATGTATGGTTCATCCCACACCTGTAACCCTCCCCTGAAGTATCAGGTATCTGTGACCCCATTGGCCCAAGTCCTGTTCCAGCCCACCTTGAAGCCCCCTGATAAGGTGTGCCCGAGGGACCGGACGCTCTCTTGGAGCTTCCCCTGGGACCCTCACCTGGAACCCTCCCTCTCTCTCCTTCTCCCTCTCTCCCTGGGCCTGCCACGAGTTGCGCCTGGCAACTCCAAGCAGGGCCTTTCCCCCTTTTAATAAACCACATCTTCTAAGACCTGACTTCAGAGATCTCTCATCCATCCAAACCGTCCTGGAGTCCTGCGCTATCTACAGTCCACGGAAGGAATTTGACTGGATGGAATGGCTTGGTACACTCCAGTCTTTTGCTCTGACTTAAAAGCAAAACTAAGAACTCTTGTTTATAATAGTTGTTATACAAGCATAAAAGCCAACACAGATGAAGTTTTAAACATCGTCCTTTTACCAGTAAACTATGAAGAGGAATGCTCCAGTTGCTCTACACATCTAAAAATCACAGGGTTGTTTTCATAAGTAGATAAATTACAGAATTTCCTATTTTCACAGTCTTCCAGATGACTTAAACTGTTGCTGTGGATGGAGTGATTTCCTCTCTGTTTCTGTTGGCTGACGAGAGTTCAGATGTTGGGTTGCTCCTCTTTAAAGGGAATGCTGACTTGGTAGTGGAAGCATTTTTGCAACATCCTCTGATCCTCAAGAACTCCAGATGTAAATTAAGACAATAAATAGAGAAAACCATGAGAAAAGTGGGACTGATTAATACCATTTTTTACTGGAAAATTGTGTTAAACATTTAGAAGATAAATATTTAAATATGGGATGGGGAGACTAGTGATGGATTAAAATGTTCTTCTACCACAAGCATTAGCTCTAGTGCTTTATAATTTTGTCAAAACTTTAGGGAATGCTTTCTGTCTTCTGGTAGACATTTTCTGTGGCTTTTGGAAAATGGGAGGGTGAAGGAAAAGGGGAGAGGAGGAAAGGGAGCTTGGAAAAACTTGAGAGTTGCTTCCTGTAAATTCAATATCCTAGGTGTCCATGCTAAAGAAAATTAGATCTGTAGAATAGTCCCAGTTGCATGTGATAACAGTATGTAAACAAAGCTTGACACAAGAGATTGCTCTGTTGAACTATTCTCCTGTCTGAGGCCTTTTCCTACAAAATCTACATTTTCTTTTTCTGAATCTTGAAACAAGGTTTCTAAGCTTCTGTCATTTTATAACATTAAGCATTGCAACAGGCAGACCGGGGAAGTGTGGAGTCATGATCCCTGGAATGATTTAAGACCTGTAGATGTGAGACTTAGGGACATAGTCTAGTGGCAGACTTTCCAGTGTTGGGTTTATGATTTTGCTTGATGACCTCAAAGGTCTTTTTAAACTTAAATTATTCTATAATTCTATGTATCTTGACATTTAGAACAATGTTTTGCTATTTCTCCATGAGGAGTACTCTGTGTACTCACAACAGTAACAATATACCTTCTGGTTTTTACACTGGTTTAGTAACAGATCAGGGAATTCACTCTGGGTTTTAGAGTTAGTGTTCCCTAGAAGCTTGCATCTGCCTAGAATTTGACTAGATTTTCTTCATATTATTTTTCCTTGTATGAATCCATTTTTACCTTCTTCTAGAAGCATTTTTTGATACAGATTATTGAGTTTGGCTTAGAAGAAGAAAATCTGGAAGAAGTGCTCTCACTGCTGAAATGTAAATGATTTTTTTAATTTTTTGCAAAGCATGTATTGTTAACATATTTGGGTTTTTTTGTTTTGTTTTATTGGTTTCTTGGGTTTTTTTTTTTTTGGGGGGGGGGTTGGTTTTTGTTTTCGTTTTCTGCATGTTCCTGTCCCTTTGAAGAGTCAGGCATTGGTGACTTCACTTCCAGCTATCTGCAGTCATAGAATCATGGAATGATTGGGGTCTAAAGGGACCTTAAAGAACATTCAGTTCCAACCCCCAATCAGTTCCACCATTTGCATGTGTGTATCCTGTTATCACTTTGCCTTCTCCTATGGTTGTCCCATGTTATCTTGTCATCAGAAAGTATTGAAACTATCTAAATTCCTATGCAGAGCTTTGCAGGACCTAATTAGAAATGTAATGACGAGAACTGGAAAACCTTTCCAGGCCCCCCTGATACAAGATTACTGTTAAATCCCATCTTCTTTTAGTTGTTGGCTTCGTTGAAGAAACCCAGGAACCCCAGGATACAGCACTATCATGAAACATCACTGTAGTTACCCCAGCAGTATGCTTTTGACTCCAGCTACTGTTCCCACTGTCATATAAGCAAGGAACTCTGAAAACCATGTTAGCTTTTGTTTCTTGAAGATGGAAAGCTGTGCCAGGGAGGGAGTATATGCAGTTTAAATTGTATCAGGTTTATGTTGTATTTCTTATGGCTTTGGAGGAGTTATTCCTCCCTTAGTGAGCATTGTAAAACTTTATTCCAACCAACATATGTTTTACAGACAAAAAGGGTGCAACAGAACACTCTTAAATGTGGTACTGAAGAGGCTGTAATTTAAAAGGGGCTGTGAAACAAATATAAGACTGAGAGTTATATCAGCATTTGCTTTTAGAGGTCTGGCTTCCTTGCATTTTACATAAATCACATTTTTAAAAAATAAGGTAAATGATGGCATATTTTAGAATTTTCTAAAACTTGGAAAACTAAAACTAATCTTCTCACTTATTTCATCGTATAATAGGGTTTTTTCTAGCCTATCAAAATAATGTGTTAAAGACACAAATCTCAAAATCTTCAAAGTGAATAAGGAAAAACAAACCCAATAGCCAGCCCTCCTTTCTTTCCTCTTTATACTCCCAAAGAAAAGAGAATTAATTTTTCAAAAGGCAGAGTTTTTTTCTGGAACTAGACCATGGAAGCATATTATAAATGTATGTCTACTTTCTAGTAATCATATTTCTCTCCTTCTCAAGTTTTCATAACACCTTCTTGTAACATAGTCATTCTCAAGAGTGACCTTTAGTTTCATCAAAATAAAATTGCTCTGAAGAGCAATTAACAAAAGCCCACTTATTTGAGCATTGCAGCATGGATCAAAATAAACCAGTATTTTTATAAGTCATTCTAGTACAGCCTCTGAGCATGTCGTGGTTATCATTTGTGCAGGAAGAGGATTGCTTCATCTGCCACCTTTTTAAACCATTACTGTCTGAAGTTTTAGTGTGTTTAATGCTTGCTTTTTGTCTCTGTGTTTGTATTCAAGATTGTAGCACATTATGAAATATGGAAAGAGATCTGATGTTTTCATTAAACAGTGCTATCAACAAGTCTTCACATGAAGGTAAACCTTAGGCTTTCAAATTCAGAGGTTGTGGCTTCCCATTCGAGATCCTATTATCTTAGCATTGTGCTTGTAATTCCTTGGATAGTTTTGTGCCAACACCTCTATTGTAACCTGCTCCACCCATCGTGTATTTTATAACTCAGCTTTTAAATTCTCCTCCTTGTTGAAACTTGTCCTAATAAATGTCAACTCAAGAGCAGATTTTCTGTGTCAGATTTTCTTTTTAAAGAATTCTTTGATTTTTTTTTTCCTACAGGAAACCTTTTTTCAGGAATAATAAGTTGTTGGTCTATTGGTAGATACAGTGTCTGTGGCTGATATCCATGACATATTTGTGGAAGCATTCAGAAAATACTGAATCTACATGGAATAAAAAATAAATGTAATACAACTATAAGGGCTAAAGAAAGTTTAGCAGCTGTAAGGTCAGGTTTAGTCTGCAAACGATCCAAAACCACCCTGAAAAATCAGATTTTGCCATCTACAATTTAGCAGTGTCCCAGAGCATTTTGCTTAGAATATGGAAAAGCTCTTAATCTATCATAGGCCTATGAAGTTTTCTAGGAAACTGAAATATGAAACAGATTACTCACCAGATAATATGAGGCTTTGGGACTCTTAAGGGAGAGAATCTCCACCTTTCTGTGCCTTTATACATTTACATTTCCTATATCAGGAAAGTGATGGTAGCATAAATGTTCTTCCCTTGGACTGGATTTGTGCAGCACAGAAAATTATTATCAAGGCATGGTGGCTCATGGGCATTTCAATCACCTCTTTCCCTCTTGGCATCCCTAGGTAGTTCAGGATCCTACTTCACATTTCTGCATGGAATGTTCTCCTCTGAAACTCAATGCTAAAAATCCATAAATAGAGATTTGCATGTGGATTGGGGGTGCAAAATTTGGGAATGTGCATGGAGATACAAATTTGAATCTACTGCAGGAATGTAGAATCTAAATGAGTTTGATCATTTGCTCTTGGTCCTGTTTTAACTGTAAACATCTGTTCTGGTCCCTCATTGCTGTTCTCTGCTGTGCCTCATAAATGAGCTGTTCCTGCTGTCTGAGGTTTAAGCTGATCAGAAAATTTACCTGCCTGTTCTGCCTCCATGTGCAGTAGCATAGTGAGGCCTTGCAAGAATTTACAGATTTTTGTATTTTGCAGCTCTCAACAATTTATTAGAAATTTACAATTGCCTAGAGCATATACAAGGGAAAGCTTAGAGTCGGGAAGGAAAAATCATATTATCTGGTGTGTAACTCATAAGCAGATGTGTTCAAAGGTGAAACAGACAGAAATCTTGTTTCCATGCTCCAACTGGAGAAACATGTAGTACAGGGGCCATGTTTACCTAAATTCTTATCTTTGCAAGTTAGCTGATTCTTTCTCCACTGAACAGGCAGAGATTTGTGTTAGGTTGTAGTGCAAGGATGTGTTCTCTGGAATGCTTTTTCTGCAGGGCTGTCTGATGGAATAAGTGTTTTAATAAAGCTTTTGAATAATTCATTGTGATATGGTTTTGTTTTGGATTTTTTTGGTTTTTTTTCCCTTGTATCAGCAGCTTTATATCTAGGTACTGCTTAAGTGTGCTCTGAAAATAGGAAATTGGCTTTTGTTTTGAAAAGTTATACCTGCACAGATCTGTCCTTTTTTTTTTCCTATTCTTTAAGAAATGAACCTGCATAGTAGCAGAAGTAGAGCTTTGCTGTTCTGAGAAGGGGAGGAACAGGACTGGTACCAGAAAGTTACTCCAACGTCCTGATTATTAGAAACTCAGTATATCTCTAACATATGGACAGCTATGGGCCATATGCCTTGTTTTACAGACCCAAACAGTTGAACAGATCCCCTGAAGGATGGACAAAGCATGGAATAACCATACCTACTTTACAGGAAAAAGGTAAAAGGCAAAAAGATGGATCAGTGCCTCTGAAAAAAACTCTCTACAGTTTATAATCTGTTTATGAATGGTGACACAGAGTATCAAAACACATCATATCAAATGAAATTTTCCTTGATCTCTGTTAATGAATTTTCCTTTTCCCTTCCAATCTTCTCCCTCCAGCCCTAAGCTTGAAATACTATAAACAAGGGAGATTAGTTATGGAAATTGACTATATTGTCTGGAGAGGGCAAAAATGCCTGCTGTTACACTTTAAAGGTCCCTTTCATGTCCCTTGTACTACCTGTACCAGGGTCACCATGTGTGGTGAATTAGTAGAAATACATGTCATAGCTATTCATCTGCCAAAATAACTTACCAAAAATGAACTAGCTTAGATGTTGTAACAAAGGTATCTGATATTTATGAAACTAATAATCCTTTGATGCCTCTGGTCAGTATTTGACAGGACATGATATGTGAAATGATTAAGTGGTTCAGTCCTAGCACAAATAATTCTAAAATTTTTTCCCTCTATCTAAAAACATAATGATTCAGACTAGAGAGATACCTGTCCCCAGTTCCTTGTAACCTACAGTTGCTAGAAGTAGATTTCCTGGAAAATAAGGACAAGGCACGTGTATAATATTTCTTTCTAAAGTAGTCCTTCAGCCTTGAACTATTTTCACTTCATTTTGAATTGTTTTTTTTCCTAAACCTGATCTATTTCACCTTTTAGTAAATCCAAAGTCATCTCTCTCATGAATCTGTGCAGCCTGTCCTTTTACCTGGGTAAACTGTGCACACAGTAGCCTTTGGTAAGAAATTCTTGATGTCTGTCACTTGTTGCCTCTACAACCACATGTGTTTTTCCTCTGATACCTATCTGGCTTCATTTGACACATCCCAGTGTCTTGGTTTGGAAAGACAGCTGTCTGCTAAGGAAGGCAGGAGCTTCCCCTGAAATGGAAAAAAATGTAGGCTCCCTCTCTCTGAATTGTTATAAATTAGAAATTAAGTGGGGGGCAAAAATATGGGAGCAGGAATTGCAGTTCTTTATTAGGGAAGAAAATAAAAAGACAAAATAAACCATGCAGTAAACAAAAACAACACTGACAGAGTCAGAATGAAACCTGACACCCTGTGGGTCAGAGTGTTGGAAGCAGTCCAATTGGAATTGTGGCTGCAGTGCTCCTGGGGTGTCAGGTGTGGTTCTGTTGGAGCAGTGATCCTGTAGAAAAGAGTGTGGTCTTCCTCTGAAGATGCAGTGGAAGAGGTAGCTGTTCCTCTGTGAAATTCAGTGCAGGAAAAAATCTGTGAAACTCTGCAGAAACTCAAGATTATATCCATGTAGAAATGCTTGGCTCCTCCCTCTGGGCAGAGCATCTCCCAATGGGATGTTATAGTTCTTATCAGTCACGCAGTGACATTCAATTGCTCATTATCAGCAGATGTCTCCTCTGAGAGAGGATTGGTTGTGGAAGAGATAAGGAAAATTGCCCGCTTAAGAGAAAACAACTGCCATACAGATGGCCAATGGAATACATGTTGCCTTTCAATCTGGGACACCCAGTTCATGTAACAGGACAAAAGTAAACTCTCAATACTGTTGTTTTAATTGTTCTCATAACACTTAGGATATTATGGCCCTCTATCACATCTCCTGTTGGTTACATCTCTTCCAGGCTACAGAAGCCAAACCTACTTGTTTGCTTCACTGTGGAGCTGGTTTCAATCTTGTTGCTCTTCTCTGAACTTTTTCCAATTGTTGTACATTTTGAGAATTGACATCATGCCAGTGGTGGGGAAACTGTAAATTAATGTCATAACATGAAAATGAGATTTTAATATTTTTTCCCCTCTAGTACTTCCTCAAATGTTCTAAATTTCCTAAAACACAAGAAATTTAAGCCCAACATGATGAAGAACATTTTTATATTGAGGGTGGCACACAAGATTGGAGCAAGCAGCCCAGGGAGGTCCTGGCGTCTCCTTTCTGGAGATGTTCCCAACCCAGCATTGTTTCTGTGTATCTTGCTGTAGGTGACCCTACCTGGATAGGAGGGTTGGACTGGATAATCTCCACAGGTTTCACTCAAAACTATCTATTCTGTGATTCTCTGATTCTGTAAAACATTTCATTCTCTGTTTTGATTGTTGCTGTAAGCATTGAGTGAATGCCAATGTCCAAATAGCTTCTATAACTCCAGCATTCTGGAGTCTGTGTGATAAGTGAATCTATGGATTGTTTTATTCCATGCAAAACACTTTTATTTATACTTCTGGTGCCTTTTAATTGTCCAGAAACCTTGAAGTCTTTTTGTAGTTACTCACTTTGCCATTCCAACTTACCTAGTTAAATACCTTTGTTTCTTCAGCAAATTTGCTCACCTCATTGATTACTGCCTCCTCGAGGTCACTTAAGAGTAGGTTAAACAGCACAATCCCCCCAATAGACTCCTCTGATCCTTCTGGGATGTTTCTTTCCTTTCATCAATGTTGTACTTTTATACCTTGTCGAATTTCTTCAAAAGACATTGTATAAAATCTCGTTAGATGTCTTATGGAAATATAAGTTGACAATGAAAATTTGTTCAGTTCTTCATTTTATCATCTTTATGATAACTCTTTGCACCCTTGCAGTCAGCTTCAGTAGGTTTTTAAGGCAAGTGTTCTCTTCTTAGAAACTATGGCAACATTTCTCTGAATAGAGAGAATTAGCAGACATTACTGAAGGGAATGAAGGCTGTGCTTTGTAACTTCTCTCCATATATTTTTGTCAAAGGAGAAGATAAAAACAGTGACTGCCTTGAAGTCTTGAGGGTTTGCCTGAAGCCAGAGTTCAGTATGGAAAAATCTTTTTATATCATCTTGATGTGGAAAGTTTTTATATGTACAGAAATGCAAACATCTTTGCTCTTTTCTCTTACTCTATTTATGACCAGGAGTTTTTTTAAGCTAAGATAACAAACATTTTTATTTATTCAGACTTGTGTAAAGGTCTGAAAACTCAAACTTTAGACATCCTGTGAGGACTAATATGTAACTGTCTTTAAGAGATGTGGACAAAGATTACAAATACATGAAAGCAGTTCTTAATCATCTCTGAAAAAATGCATTTTAGAGAATTCTCATATTTCTTCCCCCAAAAGGTTCTCCTTTATGGTGTTTATTTTCCTGTTTTGAAAGTCTGTTCTGTAGCAAGGTAGAGTAGCACTTGGACTGGCATGTAAACTTTGGGAAGGCTGTAAACATTGCTCCACTTCAGCTGATGAGATAAAAGGATGTGCTTTACACATAGATAGATGGTAATTGCATCTAGTAATTGAAGCTACTCCTTGTGAAAATGCACAGATTGTACTTCAGAAATTAGGTTAGTGTTTTGTTACATTCACAGAAGCAAGGAGGTGAATATTTTCGACTTAAGTAATATATGACAGCAGGAAAACAAGAATAGGCTGATAATCTGAATATATTCTGTACTGGAAGCCTGGTAGAACTGTTTGAATATATGTCTTATTGTACCAACCAACGTAAAAGACAAAAACAAACATTGAAACTGATATGTGAAAATATCTTTTGAATAGAGGCATTCCAATAGCAGTTATTAAAAAAATGGACAAGATTGGCACATGACTACAGTAGTTAAAATTTGTAGTGTAAAAAAATTTAAAAAAAAATCACAGTAGGCTTCACAGCTCAAAGCTTTTCTTGAAGTAAGCAAATGAAGAAAAAACATATGGACAGAATACTGCCAACAGAATAGATTTTTATTTTCATTATGGCTTTAACAAAAAAGGCTAAATGAGAGATGAGACTTGTCTACTGTCACTTAATTTCCTTAGGCTGGAAGAAAGAGCTGCTTACTATTAGCTAAGCGCTCAGTATGTGAAGGAATCTGTGTGGTGGTGGGTGGTAGTAGAGACATGAGGAGCATGGAGAGGCCAAAGAACTGGATGAAGACTAAAGGATTTTTTTTTTCTTCAAAGTAGAAGCTTAAATGTGGGGTGAGAAAAAAGAAAGTAAGGCTGATCAGTGGAATTGGGACTTACAAATGCTTGTGGGAACAAATTGTTTGCATTTGGAGAATAATAATTTTTAAAATACATCAGTTTGATATAATTTTTTGACAAATCTGATGTGGGGGTTTTCTTTTTTTGATTTTTTTTTTTTTTTGGTTTGGTTTTTTAGGTGGTTTTTTTCCCCAGAATTGCATGTATGTCTAATGCATAAAGTTAAGCCATTTTGAATTTTCCAGGACTTTAAATACTCTCCTAAAAGGCAGTGTTTTCCTAACCAAATTAAGGAAATATGTATGGTGGTGCACTCTGATTGGAAAATGTACAGATTTTTGTGATTAAGCTATTATCACAAGAGAGGATGCTACATGAGGTCATGCCCAGCTCCAGTCTGAACTGTCTGCTGATTTCAGTGATTTAGGCTGATGGAAAAAAGTAGGAACTATCAGACTTGTTAAGTTTGTTTCAAAGGCATTGCAGTTCTTGGGAAGAGAAAATGAGAATGGCCTAGACAAATCAGTAGTGGTCTGAAATCAGAAAATGGAGCTGAAACACAGACACAAAGTTTTCTGCTTAAAATGAGGGGGAGTAGGAAGTAAGAAATGGGAGCTGCAGAATAACAGTAATGACAGTGCTATGAAACAACAGTATTGCAAAAAAAAAGATCTGGGACTTATGCTAGATGGTAACACATGGTAAAATACACATGATAAAGATACAAAAATGTGAGATGAGAAACTGATTAGCCCCCCTCTTCTGGTGGTGACTATGAAATCTCCTCTGAAAATTGTGCTTTCAGAAATGTAGGTGAATTGACAAAGAGTCTAGAAAGAACTTCAGTAATGATCACTTCAGAAAACATGAGCTGCAAGGAAAGACTGAAACTTAGAAAGGATTAAGATAAGCAAGTTGCCAGGGATGGATTAGTATTCTGCTTTAAAAAAAAGAGCTGGTATAGGTAGGGGGTTCTTAGTCCTGCACTTCAAAACTGGTACTTTTACATTCAGTACTAGATGTTTGCTTTTGGCAGTAGCTACTTGAATAGGATGAGTGACTCTGCAAAAAGAGAGAGGACCAGAGACAGAGTAATCACTACTGATTTTTTTATGCAGCCTTGAATAAGAAGTAGATACAAACCTCATTTTTCTTAACTTCTAGGGTACTGAGGGATTTTCCAAACCTCTCTAAATAAGCAATGGTAATGCTATGTCTCTTAGGTCTGGTAATTGTTATAAAAAATAGCAACTTGAAAACACAGAGACACTGTGCAGGAAATGCCCCTGAAAATGGCTGCTGCCATTGGTTTCCTCAACCACCACCACTTGCTCACTTCTACCTGCAAAAATTTTGGAGTGCACCATGTACAGGATATCCAGATGGTCCCATGCAAGCAGTCTGTTCAAGTGTGGAAATTCCTACTGTTGGGAAAGTCATGGGAGAATATTTTTCTCCATGTTTTTTGAGGTAATGTGCCAACCCTTTTCATAAGATGAAAAAGGGAAAAATGAAGTTTGTCCCAATGCAGAGGTTTCCATCAGAGCAGCTTCCATATAACTGTTCCCGATACAAGTTAAAACAATGAGAATGAAGATTTCCTCCCATCTGGCTTCCAGCTTGAGCTAGACTCCTACTGGTTTTCTGGATCCATACATAATTATTGTTTTGACCTTCACTTTTAAGGAACTTATTTCCTTTGTTGATGCACTGAGAAAGTGTAAAATTAATGCATAAATTGATAAAAATGCAGAAAAACTTTAAAACTAAGTAGAACATTATGGAGTATCAGTACTTTTTGTATTCCGAGACAAGATTTTTGTAGACTGGAATAGGGATTTCCTCAAATGTTCCTGGAATGTAATTTTGCTCGGTTTTAGTGCTTAGAATAAATACCACATCAGTGAGCTACAGTAGAGGTGTAGCTCTAGTTCCCAAGGTGTGTGTGGTTGAGAGTTGCGTGAGAATTCATCTGTTGGTCAAGAATTGTGGAAAGAAGTTGTATTACTGTCCAGTTTCTATGCCAAAAAGGCTTGTTGTTCACCTGTCCAAAGACTTTTTGTGGTTCTAATTACTCTTAAGGATGTGGGCAGAACTTTGGAGGAATCCAAAGTCTCAGTTATTAAGGAGGTATTGTTTATATCTGCATTGTCCATTTAATTCTGGGATCCTAGATTTTTCACATGAACTGTGCATCATTAACTAGTCTATATAATTAACTACCAATTTATTAAAAGCACCTAACTTTTGAGAAATATTTTAATAATGCAAGTTATGGTGAAACCAGAGGTAACGCCTTTTGCCATCAAATTTTATGTCAATAATGATATCTAGAGATGTCAGAATCTGTTACAATATGACATGTGACTAAAATGGATATCCTATTGTATTAGTGGCTATAAAAACATCTCGTGAAATATGCTATGGGCTGCCAGACTCACATATAAGAACTTTAGGAGAAGAGAAGGAAAACTACTTCTATATTTCTGATGGGTAACTTGAAAATCAGAGTTGATGTTGCTGCATTTCATGTACAGGAAAAAGTAAATAGAAATGGTCAGAAGCTTTTGGAGCTCTCAAACCCATCTCATTGAAAAGGGTGATGTGAGGATATGGTGACCCACCAGAAGAAGACTTCTCTGAGCCTCAGGGAAAACCTGTTGCTGGCTAGTGGAGGCTGCGGATACTCTTCTCTAATTAGGCACCAATTTTGCTGATAGACGGAGAGTCAGGCATCCAGGTAGCCAGCCAGCTGAATGGGAAATGCTTGTGCTGCTTTCTTTAGACAGGCCTAGAATGTTTGATTCTACTCGGTGTGGGCTTCCACCATATCAGCTCTTCAGTTTTCACTCTCCCAATGTTTTGGAACCTAAGCCACCCAAGTGGGGATGTCCATCCTTATGCCACATGACTCTTGGTGTCTTGGTGTGGCCCCTCTCAGTATAGGTGGTCTGCCTCTGGCTGTTCCTTGGAAGAGCTGACACAGACATCCAGAGCAAGTCAAAGGAACAGGACTCAGCTAGAGAAATTTTCTCTGTGCAAGAAAAATACTGCACTTCATGGGGTTTGACTCAGCATTTCTGGCCAAAGACACTGAAGTCTGTGGCAGCATTATGTTGAGCAGCAGCTAGTAGGGCATTTAATTGCCTGGGGGGATGGTGTTTGAGCAGTAGCCCTAAGCAGCTGCAGTTATGTGTAGCCTCGGCTGCCTGTTTGCCTCTATTGGGCTACCCAAGCATGTGAGAGGATCCTAATTTGTAAAAGCTGCCTCTGTTGTTGCAAGACTAATTCTCTAAACACAAGTAATCAGAGTTCCCTAATAATTTTTGACCTATGGCTAACATTTTCAATGATTCAGGCTTCCTCCTACTACATGAAATGAATATCAAGATAAGCCTAAGACATAACATCGATCTGATTTGTTTATAAAGTGTGTTACTTTTGTACTCTAATGGTGATATTTGTGCCTGTAATATTTTTTGTGGGAATTTCCACCCACTGTATCATTAATCTGTGATAGACAAATCAAATTATTTTTTTACTCTGCCTCTCTGAAGCATCGGCTGAAACAGTTGAATTTACTTTTTATACATTTTTACTGTTTATTAAGCAGGCTCACTAAGTGGAATTTTAGGAAAGCTTTTTGTTTCTTGGTGGGGAAGTGCTTGATATCAGACAGCCAGATGGATCTTTAAAAAAATCCACATGTGGAACCCTGGGAATTGACCTGTTGTAACTGTGTACTAAAGCTCTAGATACAGTTGCTGGGTGTTCTTGCCAGATATTGACAATCAATATGTGCAATTAATGCTGTCAGAGAACTGTTCTCTAAATCAGAATCATTGCTGTCATATACTGATTTGTGAAGCACACAGGCTTGCACATAAATAATCACTTTGCATGAGATTGTCAATATAGTCTGCTGAAATATTTTTCTTTTAGTAATCTTAACTTTTATTTAGGGAATGTTTGGGGTTTTGTCACAGAAATAATTTCCTGTCTTTCCCCCTACTGTTTGTACATACTTGTGTGAGTGCTAAAGACATTGAAATTGAAACATATTTTTGTTTTGTTTTAAATATTCTGCAGGAACATGAGGTAATTCCCAAGTCGCTTCAAACTGCTCTTTAAGTTGAATTGTGCAGGCTTTCTCTTACTGGGATGCTTTAATAGCACTGAAATGAAGCAAAGTGCTGCATCAATGTATCAGAAACAGCTACACGTATTTTTAACATTAAGTGTTATTCGGAGGAGCTGAGGAGTTTCTTTCAGGGATTTTAACATCCTTTGAGTGTAATAATAATATATTTGTTACTAAACTAAATTCTTTTAGCGTATGTGCTACTTTAGGAACTGCTTTGTAAATATGGACTGAAATAAATGTAAATAAGTGACATTTCTTTAAGATTTTGATTGTAAGTTCTAACTCTTGTGCTGTTCAATATTATTTTTCTTCATCCACAAAATTCACTTTGAATTTTTTTTTTCTGACAAATTCTGCTTCTGAATTTTCTACATTTGTCGTTTGAAGCACTCTTTTTCAATATAATCATCTCTTGATTGTCTGGAAATCAAGCAGACTACGTCTAGTTACATACTAAATCAAATACAATTGCTAGTTAATTTTCATAATGATGCTGGGCATCCTGCATTTTTGATCTAGTTTCTCAAATTGATTCTCAAATTGATATTAAAGCTGTGTTTGCAAAGCCCATTCTTGTAAAAATGGAGAAATTAAACTCTTCACATTTGTTGTGCAGTGTAAACAAACATTTTTCTGCCTAGGTGGTATGTTTGTTCTCTCTCAGTAAATAGCTACTGTGTCAATGACTGCCAACAGAGACAAACACGTCTCTTGTTTCTAATGGCAGGAGTTCTCTCCTTTCTTTTTGTCCTCCTTGCAACCTGAATTCTGGCTTAAAACTGTTAAATGCAGTAATTTTTGCATTAAAGTAGAGAGCTCTTGATTTAGGGGATAACATTCATTGTGTGCTGTAGTGACTGAAGAGGATATTTGTCCTCATCTCACTGCTGTTTGTGTGTGTAGTTTATTTGGTATGTGACCCAATATAATGTGCTCATAAGGCTTTTAGGCTTTAAAATTTCCTGTGCTGAACACGTTGTTTACTCTGTATGAACATTGCAAGCATGTGAGGTGAGACTGGTTTGTAGATTTGTGTTCATCTGGCCCATTGCAGTTCTCAGAACATGTCTCTTAACGCAAAATGCTGTAGGCACATTTGCTGACTTAATTGCTGTCTGATATATTATTAAGTACCATATAGCTTTTACTGAAAACAGACTGCAGATCTTTCTTAAACAGTGGAATTAATAAAATACAAAGAATTTTTATGGCTTTAGAGTAGAAGCTACCTTGACGCTATTCAGTTTTATCCCCCCTTTTTCCTTCTCCCTTTGTGACTTGTATTTCTATAAATTTTTGACTCCTTATGTTTGTACTTTTGAATATAAGCATATGTACAAAAGCTTAGTTCATTAAAAGTTTGCACTGTATTCAAAACTAGGAAACCGGATGAAGAAGGAAAGAAAAAAAATTAGTTTTGCCAGTAATTGTGTTTTAATGATAGTGTTTATGTTTGCTCTTTCACTACTTTGGGAATTGCATATTGTGATTTATGTCTAAACCTTGCAGGTCTCATTTGCTAGACCAAGACACAAACAGATGTAAACAGAGATGCCCTAGAGAGGAAACTGCACCAAATGTAGTCGGGATTATGGTTCAGGTTTTCTTTAGCTGAAATACCTGGTCTGAATAGCTTGAAGGTTTGAAGGAAACATTGTGCTTACCTTTTGGTGGCAGCCTATCTGAGATAGCAAAGTGTCTCTTCAGTTTGATTTGAATTGCTGATCTTTTTGTAAATGCTTTTTGTAAATACAAGCCAAAAAAAGACACAGCTGTCCTGAACAAGAAATGATGGTGGAGAGACAGCTGAGAGGTGAACAATGCTAAGGAGGGCTGAAGGATAATTCAGGGCTCTAGTAAGGCACCACTGCCACTGGACAGTGAAGCTGTAGTTACTGCTTTTGAGGCCAGTTATGAAGTTCTGGCAGAAAAGCAGGAGACAGGGCTTCTGTTAACAAGCAAGAGAAATGCAGGATGTGCTAGACACTGGAATGGGAAATTTTTCACAACATTGCTGGTTTGAGCACTGACTTTCTGAGGTTTATGTCCTTTCTTTCTCTGACTCCAGTTGCTCTCTAAGTTATCTCTGTAAAATGGATTCAGTATTTCCATGTATTTTCTAGTACTGGTGACACAAGAGGTATATGCAAGAATTACATGTAAGCTGGAATTGAATTTTCGGGAAGCTTTTCTGCAGAAATGCAGACACAGCCTATTTGCTACCAAATCCTCACAGGCAGTTACGCCTGGATAATCTATGTGTGCTGCCTTGGTGTTGATCAGTGTTTGCCACCCAAGTCTGTGGGAAAATCTGATGTTATGATTTAATCAGCACATGAGTGAGGTAACCAACTTGCAGAACGTGTTTTATTTAATAGAATAACTGTTATAAAAGATAAGTGCAAGATCCAAATAACCACTGAAAGTTGCCATTAAATTACTTCTACCTCATGGGCATGGAGAATGGTTTCAATTTCAACTTTGTGCCACCTTAACTTATTGACTATGCCGAATTTCACTCCCATAACATTTTTAAAAAACAGAATTAACTAGGAAGAAATCAGTCTTTCCTTAGCAAAACATGATTTTGATTTTTTTCTTCTAAATTTTATTCAAGTTATACCTTTATTACTAGGGCTTTCAACTCAAGACTTGTTACTTTGAAGAGAAAAGAGTCTTAGAAAATTAGAAGTAGAATTGTGATTATGGCATACTGTCTGTCTCTCACTATGGTAGAAAGGAGAGATTTTCTTGTGTTGGAAACTATGCAAGTAAACAGTGTTAACTTCTCACTGTGAAAAACATTGTACAACTAAAGTTTAAAGCTTGAGTTTACATTATATTCAGAAGTAAGGGCAGATCTGCATTGGCTGGAACAGACTTCCCAGGGAAGAGGTTGAGTCACCATCCTTGCAGGTATTTAAGAGCGGTATAGATGTGGTGCTTAGGGACATGGCTTAGTGGTGGACTTGGCAGTGCTGGGTTAATAGTTTGACTCCATGGTCTTGGAGAGCTTTTCCAACATAAATGATTCTGTGATTCAGATGTAACACGGTTGTGGAGCAGTGATCAAGGCAGTAAAGGGAAAATGATGGCTCATGGATATCTTGAGTATCTGTTTGGGCCAAGCTACAGGCAATCTTTGTCAAGATTGAGCACTCAGCTGCTCTTATTTGGAGCAAAATAAACTTTCTTTTAGTTCATGCCAACTATTCCAACCTTAGAGATGATGTTTGCAGGAGGTTCTGAAACAGTTTGGTATGAATAGACTATAATTGTTGCAATGTTCTCAGGACAACACAAACTCCTTCTCACGACCCAGACTACACATGTGATATGATGGAAAGGCTGTTAAGATGGAGCTGAAGATGGGGTGCAGTTTTTCTAAGCAAACTAGGAAGTCTTTCTCAAACATAGAAATGTTCCAGTTGTTATGACGGGGGAAATAAACCAAAAATTTTCCAAAATCCAAGTTTGTGCTTGCCCATTGTCCTCTGAAAATGTGAGTTTTGATTAGAACATTTAGCAATATGACTGTTAAGCACTGTAATATGGATATTTCGTATGCTCATCCTTTTATATGTGGACAGGATCATTAGCAGGTACAAGTCTCTTAAAATGAAATACAGTCATCCTTTCTGCAGAACTGATCTCAGTTTTGAGGAAGCTGATGATCTGATATCGCCAGGTAACTTCTGTGAAGGCTTCAAGATCTAGAGGTTGAAGTTGGGATTCATATAGCTTTTATCCCTGAATGAATAATGTTGGTTTATTTTTTTGAATTTCTTTTTAGAGGAGGATATAGCTTGAGGAAGCAGATAATATATGAAGTTTTTGACAGAAAATTCAATTTGAAAGTTGTCCTTTTCCAACTAAAATAAATGGAAAATTTTCCTTTGTGTCTGGATTTGTTCTAGTTAAGTTAATAAAGCTTTGCTTTGGGTTTCCTGTGGTGTAAGAGTGCAAAGACTTTGTGAAAGGCTATCCAATCCCACTTGCACATTCGCTCAGGTTTATCAGGGGTGTACTCCAGGGTTTTCACTTGTACTCTGTTGAGGAGATTTGTTCCTGGAGGTCCCACTGGAAACTGAATAGCAAGTAATAGCAACTGTGACTCCTGACTCAGGAATGTGGAAGATACTGGAGGAGCATCCTCCGGAAGCGCAGACTCTTCTCTAAGGCACTGTGGGAATTCTGTCAATCTTGAGTAGATGGTGGAGACCATTATTGCACGTAGATTCTTTGATGGTTGGTAGTACATTTGTAGATTTTTGGGTGGTGAGACTGACAGAAAATGCAAAAGCAGAGTTGGAAGTTAAAGGAAAAGGGGGTGACATGAAGCAGAGATGGCGCTACAGGAGACAGCCGCTGCACCATCCTGAAAGGTAGGAAGAGCAGAGATTTGTTATTTCAGCAAGGATATTAAAAGAAAAAAGTGAAATAGAAAAATGGGAAAGGAAAGGCTGTATACAGGAAGCTGAGAAAGCACTAAAATATGTGAAAAGGATTCAGTGAGATAGAAATAGATTCTTGAAGAAGCAACTGAAAGGTTTGAGACTGAATCAATATTTTTGCTTAGAATTCTGCTGAGATTAATTTTGGCTTAAATGTAGGAATTACTTTTTGCAAGGGAGGAGGTGACAGATGGACCCAGAGAGGGTCTTGACTTTCATGTCCATACAGAATCTCTTTTTTATTTGTGTTTGTTGAAAGCATTAAAAAATACCTCTGGCAGTTTTTCCATTTCCTTTGGCTTTCGTGTCTAAAGAAATATTCAAACTGGGAAGAGGGGTTGGGAAGCTGAGCCAGGTGGCAAGCCTAT
This sequence comes from Anomalospiza imberbis, assembly GCF_031753505.1. Taxonomy (NCBI): domain Eukaryota; kingdom Metazoa; phylum Chordata; class Aves; order Passeriformes; family Viduidae; genus Anomalospiza; species Anomalospiza imberbis. Next base: position 94,640,419 of record NC_089683.1, read on the forward strand.
TTATCACCTAGTTGGTGGTGGAAAATATTGAATGATCAAATGAAAGTGTTTTAAAATAACATGAACACAGAGACAGAAAAAACTGCCAAGGGAAGGAATTTATGTTAAAAGAAAACTTGCAGTTTCCTTGTCCAATTGTAATAAGAGACTTCAACCTTCAGTGGAAGTCAGTGTATGTACCATCTGCAGCATAAATTTTTAAATTTTTTTTAGAGTAGTTAAAAAGTAGTAAAGAAATGCTTTTATCTGAAAGGCATTCAATTTGAATAATTTTATAGAAAATACCTCTTGTATATCAATGTAAGTGAGTATACCTGTACACAATAGGTCAAAGTCTCTAAAATTGATTCTAAAGAAGAAAAATAGTTTTTTGCCCATTTTTGTAATGAAAAATGGTTTCTGTAAGTTATTGAATAAGCTGTGGTTTGACAGCTCTGTCAACTTTAGAGTGTAAACTGAAAAAAAAAGGAAAAAAGATTGTATTTGAAATAAAGAAGTTTCAGACCTTCAGAACTGTAACTGTGTGTGGCACATCAGCTAGAAATCTTCATCAGTGTGCACAATTTAAGGGGGTGTGGTTAGTTTTATTATAACCACTTGCCTATCCCTTATTTTTCACAGTCTGAAAAAGATCATGTGGTAGCAAAACTTACCTTTCACCTCTCTATTATTTGTCTACTTTGTAGTCATGAACTGGAGTACCGTGTCTGCTAATAAAGACTACAGTGTTTTTAAAACCATTCTGGGGTTTTACAGAATGTTCAAAATGTATCTAATGGGAGACTCTAATATTTTGCTGACAGCTGATATTTTTAAATTATTTTTACTGTATTTAACTAAATTTAAAGGGTTTAGCTAACCATGAATTCTTGGTTATTTTCTGCTCACGGATCTCTTTCTTAAAACCCAGACACCTTAATCAAAATCATGCGACACATGGGAGCCGTGTAGCAGCAGGATTTAAAAATCAATTTATTGTTTGTAATTCTACAAATATAAAACTTTGAATTTAACTAATATTTATCAGTAGGTAAAATAAATTGACGTGAGCAAATGCTGCTAGACTTGAGGTGGTTTTCTGAAAGATGGGAGCTGTACTGGAAGCATTCTGCAATAGGCAAAAGAGGGCTCTAAGGTCTAAGATCTGTAATTTAGAGAAGGCACAGCCTAGAAGATACTGTTGTAAACGTCTGTGCGCTACCTAAATTCTATATTAATTAGGTCTGGGGTATTTAATTTGATGTTTAGTGTGTTAAATACAAAATATAGTAATTAATTGGTTGGCAAGCATGGAAATGTGTGAGGAGAAATGAAGTGCTTCAAAGTCTTGAAAGAAATGGAAGGAAATCACAGACTGAATCACAGATTTGAGTTGATATATTTTATATAAAGCAAAAACCTGATTTGTTTCTCCCTCTTTTTTAAAGAAAAAAGGCACTTTGATCAAGCTGTTTTGCCAAAAATATGTGGAAGATTTCTTCCTCCATCCAACCCCCTGCCCTATTTGTGAATGCAGATGTAGCTCAAGCTGCAAAAGCTTTAAAGGCAACTTAAAAGAACTGCTCTCTGTCCAGTTCTCAAAATAAATAATGTCCTATTTTTAACATCACTGTCTAACGGTTTGTAAAACATGTGAAATTATGTCATATTAGCCTTTATCCATTGTACAGATGCCATTCATCAGCCAACACTATTTGCAAACAAGTAAGTCTAACAGATTTTTGAAATCCAAAGTGCTTAAATTAAAACCATTTTTCTTTTGTGTAGCAGATGCTATGTTAGGAGAGTTGTCTTCTCTGCACATGAGCTCTTGGGAACATGAATTGTCCTAGCAAGTATTGCTCAAAGTTGCCCTACTTGGTGACTTGGGTGCTGCTGTAGTGATGAAATCAGTGATGAACTAGAAATGTTTTGACATGCACTTAGAGAAATAGAGGAGTAAACTGTTTCTAAAGAAATAGGTTCTAGTGTAAAAGTATCTGTGGACATTGGGAAGCAAAGAGATTAGGAATTAATTTTATTCAAATATCCTTTACTGGTTTTAAAATCCAGTGCTGCATATACATTCTTAATCTGGAGTTTAACAATTGTTAACTGAGCCTGAACCCAAATGGTTGAACCAATTTAATTTTTTTATGTTAAATTGTTCTTGGAAATCTCCCTGCTTGAATGCTGGCTTACTCTTCAACAACCTGAGGGTCGGTCTTAGAAAGTTCTCAGACTTGTATCCCAAATGTATTTTTAAATTACATGCTGTTCTTAATGAAAAACAGAGAGTTGATTGGAACAAGTAATATAGGAGATTAGTTTTCTACATATATGAGGGAGAGATTTATAGTTCCTGTAGTATATTTTGTGCATTTGTAGGCTGGAAGGCAGCACCTTGTGGCATCAGAAAGCAAGCATGAAAGAACCTTTTAGATGATAAAGGGAAAAGCAAAGACTTTTCTTGTCCCAGACTTTGTGGGTTTGGATCCTGGCACAGTTGTATTTCATGGAATTAGTGGGGAATATTTTAAAAAAACTGTTCATTTTCACCATGACTATATGCATAGCTATATTTTATATATAAACATATTGTTTGGTACCAAAAGAATGAGTTTTATTTTGTGGTTCAAGTATTACTATATTCATATGATTTTCTAGAATTAGATTACCTTGATTCCAACTCTGCCATCTGCATGTTAATTAACCACCTCTGTACCTTCTTTATTTATGGCTGACATCTTTAATTTCTTTACACAGAAATCATCTTAGATAGAAGTACCCTCTTGCTCCATCCAAGTGATACACATCACAACAGCAAAAAGTTGGCCTACCACAATACAAATACCTCATTTCAAGTATTGTAGACTAATTCATTGATATTCCAAGAAGGAAACTTTGATTTTCATTTTTATCTGAATTTTCACTCTAAAAATCTTGATTATGAACTAAACAGTGTTAGCTTTAAAGGCTTTCTTTCTAGAAATCTGCAGAACCACAAAGGCTACCCTGGCACTTTCCTCCAGAAGCTTCAATCTTTACCAGTTCCTGTAATGTAGCAGTGACATAAAAGTAGACATGTTGACGGTTAGGTTCACCTCCTTGCATCTGTGAAGGATCCAGCAGACACATTTTGTGTGGTTTTCGGACTGGATTTCCATGGAGAAAAAATTCAGCAATTGATTCAATGAGATGGATTCTAAAACACACCACTCTTGATAGAATTCCATCTATGAATGCTTAATGGTATCTAAACAGTGGTTGAATGCTGGGGCTAAATCCCATAAATACAGGTTAAACACCACTGTCTGACCCTTCTTTGAACTGCAGGGTCAGATCCATCATAACATAATTGGTTTATCTCCTTGTGTCTAAGATTCCCTGTAGTAAACAGACTATTTTTATGTCTTGGAGAGCATAGATTACAAATGAAAACTTTTCTGAATCTGGTAGATTTGATTAATTGAAGCTAAACAATTTGTGTGGCTAAAAATGCTCTTTTAACACTTTGGGAAGTCACACTATTTCTGTATGTAAAACCAACTCTTGTTTAAGCTCCAGGGTCAGAGCTGTCACCATATAATTGGTTTATCCTCTTATGTCTAAGATGCTCTGTAGTAAACAGACTGTTCTTATGTCTGGGAAAACTTCAGTTTGGCCACTGCTATTTTTGGTTGCTGTTTAGTAACTCTTGTAATGGGAAGCATAATCATTGCTTCTTCTCTGTTAACACTGAATGGGCTGGTAATGTTGTACAACTTCATAAACATTTTCTCAGGGTGGAAAAGAGAGTGTAAGTCTATGAAATCAATTATTGTAGGTAAGTTGTTCCAGGTATCTGGTTGTGCAGGTAGCCTTCCTCTGTACTTTTCTTAGCTCTGTGTGACCTGCTCTGGAAAGGAACAATCCAAGGCATGTTTTTCTAGTGTAATTGCAAAACACCATCACTCTAGGATTGCCATAATACAATAGCAGGTAAGATATCTAAGCTAAATTTTTCTTATAAGGATATGATTTTAAAAAATCATTTTGATAGCTCAGACTATTGAACTTAAGTTTAAATGAAACCTATTAATATTTAACATGTGATTGAAAACTTTTTATGGGGTGCTCTTTGTCTGACCAAAGGGCAAAATCTGAAGTAATCTGTGCCTCAAATTAAGTTGTCTTCTCCTTTTTCCCTAACTCCCTTAAGTAGTTAATGCACAACTCTTTCTCCCAGGATGCATGCACACATGAAGGTAGGCTTAGGAACCTATGTTAATATTTATGCTATCTCTTCTGGTGATCCATTCTTGACACATTTAATACATAAGAAAAACTCAATAGACTGTGAGGAAAAAACCTTGCAATGAAATCTTTCTCAGTGTGATTTTAAATATTAATTACAAGATTTTACAGAATATGCAAATAAACTTGAAATACATCACAAGGCCTTCTATTGGTAAACACTTCTTAATACGAAAGGAAATAAGGAAGTTATGTGTTCCATATCTAGATGTGGGCAAGACTTGGGACAACATGAAAAGGTTTTGTCTGTAGTTAAGCAGATTTTTATGCATGAGGGGTTTTGTCATCCCCTCTCAAATTAGCTTCAATTGCACATTACTCATCTTGCCTATGCACTACACTGGGGGCGACAAGACTAATAATTCTTCATGTGAATAATGCAAGGTGATTATAGAGATGTTTTCCTTCTACTGCTACTCTACAAATAGGGAAAGTGGTATAGACTCTCAAATCAACAGTATGATCTGTGACTGCAGAGTTGGTTTTGTATTCAGTTTAACTGGATAGAAAAGCTAAAAAGTGTATCTTGGGCTGTACTCATCTTAAAATTGTGCCATTTGTCTCATCTTCAAAGAAAACTTAAGTGTTGGAAAAATTAACAGTGAGGAATTTATGCATGTATAGTGTGTATAAGGAACAGGATGTAACTGTCTGATGATTTTTCAATCCTTCATGTTGTTGCCATTGATTCTACAAGCTTCCCTTTATGTAGTAGAATTAAGTATTTTATCCCAAATTTGGAAAAGACGTGTGTTCTCTGAAATCAGTCTGAGCTGACTTTGCAGACAAACTTTGTGCCACATGTTGGTGTGCTGAGGTGGAATTGTGTTTCCATTGAAGCTGATGGGTATTTAAGTTAGCGTTTCCAAATAAGGGAGACTGGATATAACTTTGTAGTTTTACTTTAAATATGATAACTATTCCTAATAGATTTTCTAAAGTTTCAGTCCTACAAAATCAACTTATGTTATTTTCTCCTTGTTCCATTTTAGACAACGTATGCATGCCTCATATTGTCGGGATCCAGTTCCCAGAGGGTCACGTTCTCTCCCTCATATCTAACACAAATAAGATGCAGGTGCCCTGTAATGGAGGCGGTTGGAGAGCTAAGCAGCATTTTGTTGCTTCTTCTGTTCTTTACTGGTTTGGTAATGCTCAGTTTTGGAATGAATGAGACTTTGCAAAGGACTGATGGACTACATTTAACTTTCTAGAAAGTTAATGGGAATGGTTCAAGTTGGCTGGGCTCTCCCTTGAATTGGTTTACGGGATAGGCAACTCCAGAGAACAGTTCATCCGGTAAAATGATGATTGCGTAAGACAGGAAATGCCCTCAACTTGAAGACATTCTTATTAACCAGAATTAATAATTCTAGTTTCTGTGTTCATATCACCATGGATCCATTTCCTGTTGGAGATGGGAAGCATGACAGCATTTAGTTCTGGGAACCCTGTATGTAAGATTTGTATAATTTATATATAATTGTCATTAGAGGTATGAAATAATTTCACAGTAATGGCTGAAGGAAATTCCCTCAGTGTTATCATGCATGTTGTAGGACTACAATGCACATGTTTGATTACAAAGCATTTTAAGAAGATTACCTCCTGAAAACTTTTCAAAATGGTTCCAAATAGATTCTGTGTAAGCCAAGCTGACGAAGATTAAAATTAATTTTCATTTATAGTCGGTAACCTCTTCTTCTGGCCAAGAGACTTACTTGGCTTGTATTACTTAAATTTGGAAAATAGGTAAATGTACTGGATTGTGTCAATAAAGAAATGACACATGTACTTCAAGTTCACAATAAGATGCTGTGATTTTTTTTTTTATTTGCAGATATCCTGTTTTTTTCGGTTTACAAAGACAACTCAGTGTCGAGGGAACTGAAGACTGGGGTGTGCTGGGCTAACACAAATTTAGCTGAAGCCAAGAATGCCCTGGTTTGGCTCTGGAAAGAGTACTAAGCAGCCAAGGACATTTGGAAAGCCAAATCTAAACCAGTACGGTGAGTTTCCTATGTTGTACTGGATACAGCGATAATTATATATGACAATTTTATTCTATCCTGTCTTCATATCTTGTTTTAACAGAGGATATTCTGCACTCTGTGTGCCAGAGCAGCATGACAATAGCTTAATGAGTGACATGGACTATATGTTCTCCTTTTCTAGGAACAGCTTTAATTTCTTGTCACTAGTTCCCTGCCTTTTAGACCAAGTTGACTGTATGGCTCTAGTTTGAACTGGTCAGGATGTGGGGAAAGCTAAATCCAACATACAGACTGACCTAAAAAAAGTTATATTGGCACTGAGAGAGATTCAGTAAGTCATTTATTTTGCAATGCAAGTAGAGACCAAGGTGGTGATTAAAAAATAAAATAAATTGCAGCAATTGTTTGTCTGCTTATGTAATAACTGAGAAGATCTGGATTTCTTCAGAGGATTCTTGTTTAGTCCTCATACTGTGCTTCAGTAATATTTTTCACTAGACCCTTCTTCTAAAGCTGTTTTCATAGAAAATGTCCAGCTACATATTTGTTAGCATAGCCTCTGACTTTCTGATGTTACATTCTGTAGACTCTTTAGCACTTTGAAAAGTCTTTAAATATCTGAAGCAGAATAAAATACCTTAGTCTGAATGAAATATAAGATGCCCTAAGTGGTATAATTCTTTAATATAGTTCCCGTTCTGATGTTCCCATTTTTCATGAATGCACAAATATTCATGTGGAAACAAGTATTTAGCTTATTCATACACATCCCTGGTTAATGTTTTCACCAAACTAATTATCCCATCTAATTTCAATTATTTTCAACTTGTTTTCTAGAAGATCCATTTGCTCTTACTAATTTAAAGCTTTCTGTTCTTCTCTTTCCCATTTTTTCTCTCTTCTTGCTTGTTATGCCTGAATGAAAAACATCTGGATTAAAAATGTTGAGGTTTTGATAACAAGTCTCTTATTCATTTTTCTTATGAAATGCCACAGCATCCTTTCTATACTTAGCATCCAAGAAACATTGAGATGTATTGAAAGTTTTCACAAGAAACCATTTTTTAAATAGAAAAGCACTGTTTTGATCAAGTTTGTGTTGTCTTTAATAAGAAATTTTAGCTTTATTTGGAGAGTTAGCTTTTCATTACACCTCAGGGAAAGATAACTGGATTTTTTTTTGAGTTTCAACATCTGAGAAAAAAAAAAAGAAAAATTGCATGTGTTTTTAATCACTACAATTGGAATTATTATGCTGCTCTGCTTGCATGTATTTTGTCAGCAAATCCTGAAGGGCCAAATGAACACACATACACAAAAAATGGGTGAAACAAAAGGCCTGAAAAGAAGATGAAAAAAGTCTATCCACTGATAACATGCATTAGCAAAGCATTCTTTGCTCAGCTGCAGAAAAAAGTTACGCAGAAATTTTGCATGTTCCTACATACTAGGAAGCAAATTCCATGCTACCAAAATAAGGTTATGACAGAAGGAAAATGAATACAAGTGCAGCAGTCTGACCAGGGATATTTTTCAAAAATTTATGTCTTGCCAATCTATCTCTGCTGGGATCGGCCCAGAAACAAGGGCAAAGAGTGTAGGCCAGGGAATGAGCTTTTTTTCATTAGGTCCAGTGCTACCAGTTAAAAATGGATTATGCAGATGAGTAACCTCAATTTCTTGACACAATTTGCAAGAGATGGGAAATTCAATTCAGTGCTGTTCAAGCTGGAGCAGTTGCTATTGCAGAAATAAAATGGGTAAAACCAGGTATGAATGGCAGACTTGGGGAGTTAGCAGTTTGTTTACTGAATATCATGTCCTCAAATCTAAGGGAAGTTGTTTTTCAAAAGTTGCTTAATTACTGATTCAGTCCGAGCCACTGAAGCATAACACTTAGCAATTCTGAAAATCTGATTAACAACACAGGGTTCTGTGTCTTCACAAGTTTTCTCTGTTCTGCTATTGGACTGGAATGCAACTGCAGAACGGAGTTTCCTGCACATTCTAGGACAGTTTAATTGCAACCTGAATGTTACAAGTCAGACATGGTGTGTAGAGTATTAGTTGTAAAATAAAAAACTTTTCATCTCTGATGTTGACTCATGAACATTAAAATAAATATTATTTGTCCAGGAGTGGTATCCATTCATATCACATCAGAAGGAATATCCATTCATATCACATGCATTCCTTTTAATTTGTACCAAACTTTTGCAGAACTGCAGGGCCAAAAAATGCCTGTGGCTGTGCCAAGGAGTGACTGCCTGAATTTCCACTGGAAATTCCAGTAAGCATTAGCACTTAATTACCGTACTCTACCTTAAAGGCAGGAATTAAGTGATGTGCAGCACAGCTATGGCCTTCTGCTTTCTGCATGTCTTAATGTGTCACACTACAATTGAAGTCAGGGGTAGAGCTCCCTTGTTGATAATCTGTGCTTGGCAGGATCTGCAAGTGCATCATAAATAACTGACACCCAATTATGTAACATAAATTACTCCTGTTTTCCCAAGAGGATAATTGCATATTAATACATGCTCATTAATAAGTATTGCAGGTACTGAAAAACAACCTAATTTCCTTTCCTTGTGTATAGAGCTAGACTTACCTATTTTTGGACATATTCTACATACACAGAAGCTTTATTCTGCCTTGGCATAGTAATTCTCATAGACAAAAGACATAAAAGTGTCTGTCTTGCTCAAAATTTCAGTCTAGTTCTTGAGCTCTGACCTCATAGGAATACAGGGTCAACTTTCAGGGTTTTGGCACTCTACATGGTGCTGCATAGTGAGTGTTTAGACCCTCAGAACAATCATGTCTGGATTAGGTTTTGCTCATATAAAAGTTGGAGAGGCAAACAGTTTCTTGTCTTTGACTCCTCACAGGCAGTGTTGTACTGCTTTCAATTAGCACTTTCCCCTTGTCTGCCCACCCAAACGTCCTGGAGACCAGGAATTGGGGTAGTGAGGAGCAGGAATTTTCATATAGCACAGTATCAAATTGATTCCAGGTTTTGCAGCCATTTTTCAACCCAAGTTTGTAATGAAGTTTTATTTTGAAATACCTGGTATATTTCTTTTCTGTATCTTTGCTGCTACCACCTTTTAAAATGTGCTGTCTTGGTCACATACAAGGGTGGGGAAAGATTTTTAAGGGTGGAAGATTGCTTGCTTTCATAGCATATAATAGAAAGTAAGCTTAAGACGACAAATATTTTGGTGCTTCTTTCCAGAGCTCAAGCTCATGTAATGTAATGTACATTGAACAGGAACTGTACTGATAATAACCTTTAATATGCCATGATGAGAATTTCAAGTTACATATTTTGCAGTTTGTGCTTGTGTGTATTCTATATCCATATGAAGTCCTAGAGAACTGAAGTAATGGGTTCCCACTGTGAGATTTTATTCAATGTACACTTAACACATGTAAATGCTTTGTCTGGCAATCATGCCAATCACTATGGAATAACATGCAATGAGTAGGAAACAATTTTGTGGTAACTGCAGCCCACAGTGGTTTGATGAAAAGTCTTAGTCAGAAATTGCTTTCACATCAGAAAACTCTGTATCATCAGAAATTCCTTAAATGTCAGCAAGGGTGTAGTCCTTACAAAAATCCTTGAATACTCTGGGGTTATTTTTACTTGTCTTCCTTTGTGTCTTTATTTTTTTTTTTTTTCATCAGGTATATGAGCAATCAAGTGTATAAATATCATGCAGACTTGTGTACTAATAGGGAATGCATCTTATTCATTGGTTTATTTAAACTTTTTGTTTTCTTTTGAAAGTAATAAGGTTTTTGATGAAGAACTGGCGTTTCAAGAATCCTGTCAAAGGGCTGTCTTGTACAGAACCTTATCAGTTCTTCCTATATAAGCCAAATACATACAGTCTTCTGTTTCGTGTCTGGCATTTTTTGATTTCATAGAAGAGCCCCAGGGTACTACATGCTTATCTGTGGGAAAAAAATATACAAACAGAAAACAGAATGGGCTTGATTTTGAATATTTTTCCCAAACTGTGGCTAGAAAAGGTAAAAAGACCACCTTGTTTTTTTGGACTGAAAGTAAAAAGAACTTAGAAAAATATCTCTTAGTTATCTCAAAATATTTCGGGAGCACTCTTGCCTTTCAGGAATGTCTGTGCCCCTCCTTCTCTTTGAAGCTGAGGGTCAAAGCTGGACAAGTCACCCTGCAGAGGTTGCAGAGCAGGGAATGGGCTGGATGTGAAATGGGTGGGCTCTTCTCTTCACATCAGGACCAGCAGATGTTTCTGTTCAGAGCTGACTTGGTACTTGATGTGGGAGGGGTAGAGGCTGGAGGGGAAAGGAAGGAAAGAAGAGCTTTCCCCTTGCTTTAATTTTTCCATGTGGTTCTGCACTCAGGTGAAGATGTCTGGTCCTGAATATTCAGCAATTTTAGTGGTCTACAGTCAAGGGCAAACTACTTGAAAATCCTAAGTAAAAAAGAATATAAACTTTATTTTATAATGCTTTCTTGTAATAGGGTGTAATTCAAGATCAACCATCTTTTTCACTATGAGTTTGTCAAATATTAGACTTGCTTTGTTACTATTTCTTCTAATGGGTCTAATGAAATATGTGATTTTAAAGAGAGGGAGATGATTTTGTGCTTTCTGGCTCCATTTGAATGACATGCTGATGACCAGTAACAGTGTAACAAGCTCTATTTTAATGGTGTAAGTCAACATCTGTTGTCAGAGGAACTTCTTGGTTTTATTACAAAATAATTAAAGTTTTCTTTCAGACATTTAGCAGATGACACACAGCATCTTCATTTTCCTTACACTCTTATACCTTAATGTATTTTGCTTTTCTTTGTGTTAACTGGAAATTAAAAGATGGCACACCCTTATTTTGACTGTCTTTACTGTAAATTTTAAGCACTTGAAGCAGTAGTCTCATAAATAATGTTGTCTGCCAAGGCACTATCTTAGGTGGAATTTTTTGAACCCCTCCCCATCACTCTGAAGAACTCCTTAAACTTCTGATATCTGCTGGTGACAGCTGAAAAAAAGAATTTGCTGCTCTCATATCCTCACTGTTTAGTTCTTAATAATTGCAGTACTAAACCTTTTAAAGGTCTAATTTGACACACCTGAGCTGGGGGCATAATTTTGGGTGCTGGTTGTTTTAATGAGCTGTGAAGGAAGAAAATTGGCATTATAGAATCATTGAGTGATTTGTGTTGGAAGGGACCTTAAAGATTATCTGATTCCAACCCCCCTGCCACAGGGAGGGTCACCTTCTACTAGAGCACATTGCTGAAAGCCCGACCTAGTCTGAACTTCAGGACTGCCAGGGATGGGGTATCCACAGCTTCTGTGGGCAACCTGGTCTAGTGCCTCACAACACTCTGAGTAAAGAATTCCTTCTTAACATCTAATCCAGATCTTTTTTCATTTTAAACCATCCTCCTTTGTGCTATTACTATCTGCCCATGGAAAAAGTCACTGTCCTTTTTTTTTTTTTCTTGTAAAATTATTTTCAGTACTTGAGCCTTCTCTTCTCCAAGCTGAATAACCCCAGCTCTGTCAGTCTGTCAGTATTATGCCCATACATATTTACATGTGTGTGTGTATAAGATATAGATAACCTACACATTTCTATTACATAAGCATTCAGAGGTATTGTCTCAATTAACTCAGGAGTAACATCTCTAACAGAGTTTTTTTCCTGTGTGTATTAATGATGCCTCAAAAATGGCATTCCACATACACAGCTAAAATCAACAATTGGCTATTCTGAAGGTGGTTGTTTTCTGAAAATTCCTGCATCATGTTGGATGTAGTTGTGGTGAAGAGAGATCAGACTTCAGGAAGATATTCACAGTGTTTGATAAGGGACATTTTTTGTCATGCTTAAGGAATCATGTATTTCCAAATGATATGTGTATTCTGTGTACACAGGGAAAAAACCTTAAGTAGAGGAAAGCTGTAGCTGTCATGAAGTACAGAAAAGGTTCATGAACAATAAGATGGCTTCCAAAATAGTCTGCAAATTTGAACCAGTTGCTACAAGATGATAAAAGCCCTAAGGCAAGGACCAAGTTTTAGGTGCGTACTTTATTACTCTTGTGCGAATCCAGCTTTATTCACTCAAACCCTGTATTTAACAGCTATCTACCTTATCTGGAAAAAGGTATCAGGTTCAGTGTATTCTGTGGTAGCTCATCCATCATCAACAGAGATTTTAAAAGACAGGGAAAAAAAAACAAAACCTCTCATTTGACTAGTATGTACTTATGCAAGGAAGAGGAGGAGAGAGTTTTGAACAATGTTCTCTTTCCATTAGCTAAATAAACACACTGCTCCCTGTTATAAAAATTGTGTTGCTGATGTTTTGGAAATTCATGCATTGCATAGTAACCAACAGAATCTACTATTTTCCATAGTGTTTAGCCTCTTCAAAACCTCAAATCTCCTCCTTGGATATGAACAATTATATGAATTTTCCTCCAAAGATTTCAAGTAGGTTTAAATTTGATAGGTTAGGGTCTTTGTTCAGGGGGAGCAATTGGTTTGTGAATGATGGACAATGGTGCGAGTGGGCAATGAAGTTATCTTTGTTGTAATCTTTTGTTGATTATTAATCCTAAATCATCAAAGATAGAGAATGGATGGGCTGAGATCTAGAAAATACAAACTTTTGCAAATATGGGCTGATTTGCAAAAACAAGACAAAGATATAGTTACCTAAACTATGGAAAATCTTATAATGGAAGAAGTCCTGTTTGCCTGCCTGAGACTGACCCCTTTCAGCTGGTTCTTGTCTATCAGCTAAAATGTCCCATATCCATTCCGAAGATAGCAAGGTCAACATCCTCCTTCTGCCTTTCCCAAAATTGCCATGACTGATGTATATATTGCTCCAAAGTCTTAAGTCTTGTCTCATGATAGATTTGACTGATAAAGAGTATTCCCAGAGATTAGATTCATGATTGGTCTGATTGTCTAACCTGTAGTTTCTTTAGTACTTTAGTAGTCTCTCAAAGGGAATGGCTTCAGGAATGACTCAGATATGAAATGACTATTCCAAAGTTGAACCTTGTTTCATCAAAGGTAAACTATATTGCAGCCTATGGGAATTTAAAGCACTGAAAAAACCTGAATCTCCTTAAGGTTTTTCAATGACATTATGTATTAGGGCAAAAAGGATTCTTTAAATTTTACTAAATAATCCTGTTTTACAAACTGACTGCAAATCAGGGCGTGGTACGAAGATGACTTGAGTCTACAGACTAGAAAGAGCTACTCTATGCTGAGCTATTTTTCTTAATTAATTTAAAATTCAAACAGAATTAAAATTAACTATGATATAGCTCAATAAAAACATTTTGGGAAGTTGTGCCAAGTTCTGTAGGGTGTCTGATTTTCTTTAGCTGGTCCTTATGTTGTTATGCATGTTGATGTTTGGTCAGCAAAACTACAGATAAATATGGCTAGGGACACTGTTTTTTTGTTTTGTTTTTTTTTTTTTTCTTTCTAAGGTTTTTAATTAATTATATTGTAGAGGAGGTGACTTGCTGCTTACATGTTGAAGAATGATGTGCTGTTTAGAGTCTGCCCCTTAAGGAAAATGTATGAGTTTAGGGTGAGAGTAAATAAGACAGAAATATATCAACACAGAGATAAGGAAAAGCAGATGTGGAGAAAAGCAGCCTTCAAGGTTAAATTTACAAGCTGTTCATTACTGGTATGCAAAGTACCCTACTGGGTTGAACAGCATGGTGCTTTGAGTGGCTCTGGGAGCACATGGAATAAATCATATTATTTCCTCATTCCCTTGTCACTGCTGACTTGTGGGCAGAGCTTCACTAGCACTGCAGGTATCTCCATAAACAGAGCAGGATGGCTACTTGAAGAGTAGCAATCAATCTGCAATCAATCTATTTATTCCTGTGGTTTCTCTGTAGCCTCTACCCCCTGTATGCTCTCAGTGCCTCCTAATTTTGCATCAGCTATGTATTTTGTGTGCACTTTCTTGGTCTTTGGGATGGGTACCTTGAAAGAAAACTTGAAAGATCAAGGAACTCCACCAATGATACCCTTCATTGCTTTTCTTGTGTCCACTTATTTTCCTCTCATCTTAACCTTGTTCTAAAGCTGGCTCGTTATTATGGTGTTTAGAAATTCAAATATCTTTAGTCCTTCTCCTTGTAAGAGCATTGCATTTGCTGGTCTCTTGCCTTAGAAATGGAGAAGGTCATACAACAACCATTTCATTTTTATCTTTCCTTTATTATCTTTGACTACTTAATAGCATGCAGTAAAAAACTCACGTTTGAAGGGCTTTAGGGGTTATTTCTGTAAACAGAATAAAAATATGAAGAAGCAGAGTGCACATTAAATGGATATTCCTACCTGCCACCAAGCTTGAGCCCTTTTTGGACTTGACTCGTTCCTGTTCTTCATGTATATAACATTCAAATTACTACATTAAATATGCTTTTCTTTTTTTCATGTGTGTATCTCTTTTGTATTTTTGGTTATATCAGTGAACTGGAATTGGAGTGTATGTAAATGTCATCTCATGTTCTTGCTGTATTATGTCAGCTGTGTTTATGATTTTTACAAAAATTCTCAGCTTTGCCTTTTGAACATTTCCTGCATTAAAGTAGGAGACTGAGCTATGGAATACTATAGTATATGTGGTAGCTTAACCACAATCTAAACTGTTTTGTTTTCCTTTGGAGATGCAAAACCTTCGGAGATTTCCACTCTAGCCTGTTTCTCTGTTTTTATAAGTGGTGCAGTGTGTTTTATTTTTGACTTAAGGGGCAGGGGGGCATGGGTTGAAAGATAAGAAAACTGTGTTGTGTATGCTGGTTCCAAAAATGATAAAATGTGAAAAATAGCAGACTTATTCCAAGGCCATGCAATCAAAATAGATTTTGCACTGGAGATATAAAAAGAGACTATGCAAAACATTCCTGAAATAATTTATGCTGAGTTCAAGTTTAAGCCAGAGAGACAACAGTATATTATGTGTTCTTTTGGCATTCTGTCTTTAAATCAACAAAACTATCTCAAATTTTGCACTCTGGTTAGTGCAGTAATTCCCTTAATATTGTACAGAGCTGCAGGTCTCCCAGACTTTCAAGTGGCTCATTTTCAAAATCAAAAGGCTTTATTGTTTTTCAGTGTCATCTATCCAGTTTCTATGACAGTGATAGGCTGTGGTTTATTAGTATTCATGGCTGAGCTATCCACTTCTCCAGTTCTGTATATTCATTCCTCTGTGTCCTGGGCTGTCTTGGTGCCATGCTCACAAAGAGAAGCATTCATGTCTCTCTGCTTGGCAGTTCCTGCTGCTCTGGTTGTGCTTCGTTATTCCAACCACCTGTGTAGCCTACCTGTTGGTAACTCGGTGAGCTGGTATCATTTGCCAGGCCCGGGCAAGGGCTGAGTCCTGCTTGCCCAAAGTGACTCCACTCCTGCAATCCTCCTTTGGGGTCTAAAAGGTGTTACAGTGTGTGTGTGGTCTGCCTGTGCCAGCTGCCCTTCTGGCCAGCGATGGGCCCTGGCTCTGCCTGGCCTCTTACAGACACAGGGATAGCCAAAGGGTAAAGCCCTATCAGGACATTTAAGACTGAAAGAGTCTTAAACATGAGTTAACTAACCTGAAGATGTATAAGGCCAAAGACTTCAGAAGACAAATCTAAATTCCCAGAATAATAAAACTTGTGAATCTGTAAACTTAGTTAAATCTCTGAATTGCAGGAATTACTTCAAATTATTTTGAAGTATATTCAATTGGAAAAGAAATTGTCATTTGAATTTTCAGTCTGGTGCAAAATCTGTGGAAACACTTGGTAGTTTTGTTGGTACTCTCAACTGGGGCTAGGCTTGGCCTCCAAATGCAAGCACTATTAGTGCAAAAAGCATTGTAGTTAAGTGGAAATTACATTTATTATGGAAAATAATCTCTTTGTTCAGAGCGACCAGGCCCAAAAGTGTCCCAGAATTAAGACTTCACCAAAAAGCTATAAAAATGTCATGTAAATTACACTTTGGTAATTAGGTAAAATGAAAAATGTGTGGGAAACACACAAAGCTAATGGGAAATTATTTTTTTCATTAATCATTTAATATGTGTAACACTACAGCAATCAAATTTAGAATAAGCCATCTCCACTCATTGAAGAAATGCTCTCCATATCTCTGCATGTTCCTACATGTTTATAGCATTTTGAAACTAAGTTGATATGGTGTTAAAGCATGTGTCCCCTGGTACATGTGACAGAGCAGAAAGTGATAGCCCCTGCTAAGGCTGGTCTGCCCATAACACTGCCTGCTGTTTCACTGTCTTTTACTCAACCTGTATTTTCATCTAGGAATTTCCCAAAGATGCTTGGGTCTAGTGATTTTTGGTTCTAGTAATTATTTTTGGTTCTAAGTGCCTGCAAGTGAAAGAATAGCTTTCGTCTTGAAAAAAGTTTGGTTCTGGTGTGTGCCAAGAGTGGCTTATGAGGTGTATGAAGGTACAAAACAAAACTATGTGGAAACTTTTGACAGACTGCCCTAGGAACAGGACTGAAACATGGCATAGTCTTCCTTACCTATGAGGAATCTTGAGTGACCCACGCTACCAAGTTCCAGATTTTCTTCTTTATGCTTGCAGTAGAAAGTAGCTTGGAGGGAACTCATGTTGCATGCAGCATGAAGAGGGGCTCAAGGGCCAATGAGAGAGTTAAAATACTGCACAATATAGATAAGTAATTTGCAAAGGTCAAAAGGAGCCTGAATCAACCCTTGAATTGTAGCCTAACATGAAACTGCCTGGCACTTTTGAAAAACTCAGATTTTATCTACTTTAAAGAAGTCATAACTAAAAATATGTTTGTGTTAAGACTGAGATGTGTTGGTGACATGAGAATGGGCAAATTACTGTTACTGGATTGAGTTCCTGATATGTTTATTTTTATTCAATGACATAGTTTAATTATGCTGCAGTAGGGGATAATTTAACTTGTCCAAAAAGTCAACTTACTGCCAAGTTCACATATTTATAATGCCCTCGGTTAGATTGAACTAGAGCTGTATTTTGAAAAGGAAAGAAAAAAATATATTTTGCACTGGAAGAGTAAAACTTTTAGGGTAGCATGAGGGTAGCAAGAAATGTAATTCTATAACTTCAGTTAGAATTAATGAAGCAATTATGTTTTTAACTGCTTATCAGCTACTTACTGGTATTTAGACAGTACGCTGAATTTCTTATGTAGCATCCCTTTGAAAGTGTAACTTTAATATTCCATATTTTATCACTTATATATCACTTTAAAGGAACACTGCCTGCTTATATCCTTTGTTATGATACTTTCTCTTTACATTTTTTGCAGTCACTCTGTGTATGATAGTAGGAGGCTGTTCTATGCACACAGTGGTGGAACAAGGTTTAATCAATAGCAGGAAGGTGTTTATTCTGCCTAAGGGGAAAAAAACCCAGCACGTTTCATGTACTTTTCTGTAAAGAACTAATATTTTTGGAAGGACTGAATTATTTTTTGTGTGTAATCAGAACTATGGAAAATATACAACATCCTGTTTGTATTATGTGCTTCTCAGAAGTTCCTCATTAGTAGAATCATCCTTCCCATCCAAGAATTCCTCAATCCAGCATTAATTATTTATTGTTATCCTACTCAAACTTATCACAATTTGCTGGTATCACAACTTAAAAATATCAAGAAGATATTTTAAATAAAGTCATGCATAAAGTTCACCCATGAGAAAAAAAAAAACCCATCTTGTTGAAGTCATGGTTTTAATTTTTTTTGGAAGGGGAAAGGTTAGATTTAATCTTTTTTAAGAGGAAAATAGCATTTATTTTTTGTTTTCCAGGTCTCACAAAACTTTCCCCACAACTGAATTGTCAACTTTTGCATCAGTGGGCAGGCAAATGAGGTGATGAGTTTTTCCATGAAGATTTACCATAAAATACTTAAATATGTTAAGCATATATTGCAAAAAAAGAGGAACAATATAATGATTTTAAATTTACAGCATTTTTAAAAATACATATAACACATGATGAAATTGTTAAAATATTATTGACCCTAGCACCAGTACTCCTAGTTCCCTTATGTTTTCCTTTCTAGCAGTTTTCTCAACTTGGTCATTCATCAGCGGTAAGCAAAACCGACTTGCGCTCTTTCAGGGAAAAAAAAAATAGGCAATCTAGTTAAGATTAAGTAGATTTTGCTGAAGTTGAGAGACTTGAAATCCACAAAAAAGACTTCGGAGAGTATTTGATTTGATAGTCAAGATAAAGGTATGACAGCTCTGATTTTAAACATGTATGAAAATTTGCATATTTTCAGATCAGCCAATGTATCTTTAAAGTGTAGCACTGTAATGTCAGCTTACATTAACGGTTGTTACTTAGCAGAACTGGCAAGCCTTTTGTCTTTTATTAGTAATTCATCTGGCAAGCTGAGAGCTTCATCAATGGCTGATACTCTTAGGCCCTGCCACAGTACACAGCTAGGGACAAGAAAGGTGCTAATATTGGCTCTCCAAGATAAACTCCCAATTAGTTTCAAAAACATAGCCTCAGTCTCCTACTCTTTTTCAATATTTTCTTTTCCCAAATTTTACTGTAAATTGACTGATAGGATAATGTTCAGCATTGCTACTAAAGAGTAGGCAATATGCATGGGTGTAATACATTGGAACATTTGCAGAATGCTACTTTAAAAATAATTTCCAATCCCTCGTATCTGTTATGTAGTAATACCAAAAGACCTCAGATCTGTAAACAGGCTCTAAACATGAATGAGGAACAAATATATTTGGCAGATTACCCATATTTCATCACTGCAGTGTACCATGCTGTGAGGTTAATATGTATATGAATGGTAAAATAGCTTGGTAAATAGTAGGATGTAATTTCAGCTAAATATATCTTTAAAGTGTTTTTAATGAAACATATATACCTATTGCTTAACCTAAAATAACTTGTGGGTTTTTTTCTTTTTTTTCCTCTCCTTAAAAAGAGGCAGTAACTTTCATATTTTCTAGGCTGGTTAGTTTGTTAACTTATTGGTGTTTTCCTAATTTTGTTAAAACCACTTCTATGCAAAGTACATTATTGGGCTCAGGAGTTCAGTGATAATTGTGCTTGAAAAGTTTTCTTGGGCTTGAAATTGGAGGTAAGATGAAATTTGTGATGGAAAATTTAGAGGCAACCTTGGCCTGTATGCTATGAGCTGATATTGCTGTAATGCATCCGTTTTTTTTTCTTCCAAACTTTGCTTTCAAAGTGAAATATGATAATGCAGTTAATTCTGTTTTCACCACACAATCTTTCTCTGTGCTCTTGAGTGGTGAGAACAGAATTAGAGCCCATGTAGACATCACAACAAGAACTCTCCCTCATAAGTTCCTGGTCTTTGTGTGTGCTGTAATTCAGCTCAGTGGCAGTACTTGATGAGAGCAGAAAGATTTGGCCCTGTCTCTCCTGTGAGAAATACTGGCAGTGGAGGTTAGTGGTGTGTTGCAATCTGCATGATGATATGCTGGGGGAGGAGGGAGCCCTACCTATCTCATCTGCCTTGGGAATCTCCCCAAGGTAAACAGGAGGAGAGCGGCATGTATGAGGGAGGACAACCCCAGTGTGGCTGAGTAAAAAAACAGCCAATAAATTCACATCAAGCATGCCATCCAGGACACCAATGCACACTGAAATCTGTGATCTGAGTGTACCACAGTGCATGTGGAAAAAAGAAATCACCCTTGAATAAACAAGACTATCAGACTGAAATGCTGAGCAAAGGGTCAAACTGTTACAGAAAAATTAAGGGGGAGAGGAATTAATAATAAAAGTGATGCAATGGTGGAAAATAAAAAGATCAGAGAGAGAAATGTTTTCATACAAGATTGTCAGAAAGGTTGCCCAGCATACATGATGAAATGCATCCTTTTGAATAATTTTCTTCTTCCTTCCTATATCTTTTAATAGCTATCATTTGTAGCAGTTGTCACAAACTATAATTAACACGATGAATGATAGTTTAATTAAAGTTCACTGTGGATTTTTCGATAGAATTCAATTTGCCTTGGATTTAACAGGGAACAAGTATTGAATACTATTTTTACTAGTGCAAATTTGGGCTGAAAAAAGTGACCATAACTTCATGAGAAATAAATCTATCTAATTTTTAGCTTACTTGATATAAAAGGTCACCCAGTTACAACATAGATGTTGATCTGAATTAAAAGATTGAAGAATTTTTTCCTGCACGTGTTTTCCCCAGAAAAAAAAAAAAAGGAGTAGTTGTTTGGTCAGAAGAACCTTAGTAGTCGCACAAAATCTCTGTGTTGTTCTTTTTTCTTTTGTGCTTCTTGTATATATTTTTAGAAAAAGTCCTAAACTTAACCATAATCTTATTCACTTTTTAAGTGTTCATACATTTCAGTGTTTGGACAAAAAAAGAAAATTCAGAATATTAATTAATATTCTTACACTAGGGTGTAAGAATAACTAATAATAACTAATAATATTTGTACATTTAGGGTGCTCAGTTCCTTCAGGTTGAAGCTTATGGCTTTAACCTGAAGGAACAGAGCACCCTAAGTAGTGTTCACTGCATTTTAGAGATGGCATTTGGAAACTGGCAAAATAAGTCAAAATATTGGAAATGCTGATTCAAACTCTGGCACTAACTTGGAATTTCATGTTATTTATATAAACATTTAAATATCCTTTAATTTTGGATCTGTCAGCTTGGGGAGGTTCCAGAGGCTGTCATTTAGGTTGTAAATATGGTATAAGTCACGGTTCAGGTTACCAAATAAGAAGTGTGGAATACATTATATATCATCCAACATTTGCCTCTCTAGTTAATATTGTCTCTGAGTTAGAAATTAAAGCTCTTGTTGATGAGCACCCTGAACTAGGCTGCCTTTGGATGGGCTGGCTTGTTCCAGGCTCCTCATCTGTAGATCCAAACCGTGCTGCCTGGACTGTGCATGAGCTTCAGTGCGGCTGGGCCAGCAAGGCTCTTGTCCAGCATGCTCTGACCAAACACGTAAGACTGTTGGTATACTCAGATGGTTCTTTGTTTCTGACATGGTGGTGGTTAGCCTGGTGATCCTGGTGCATGCCTTTGATTAAGGATGGTCTTCCTTCATGGAAATAGCTTTATGATCCCTGTTGTGCAACAAATGTATGAAACTGCAAACACCTAGAAAGATTTTGCCATGGTGCAAGCATTTGTGAGTCAGTGGCCAAACATCTGGAACTCATTGCAAGATTCTCAGTGGTCCCTTCAAGTGCTGATTGAGATTTCTTTCTTTTCTAAGATGCACATCTCTCTTGATGTTGACTGAGGGAACGCAGGGGGGATGGAAAGTTTCAGATTGGCAAATATTATCTACTGCCTAAAACATGTTCTATTAGAAATGAAAATTGTCAACATGCATGTATATAAATGTTTTGAAAGAAAACACTCACTTAAAATAATATTGCATTTGTTGTAGATACAAAATAGAAAACTTTTGGGTATCAGGATGATTGTAAATACTTTGGTGTAGAAATACGAAGTTTGATTTAAAATTACTTGCTTTTTGAAGAAGTGGTAAAACTGACCCAGGCCTCAACAAAGTAACTGAAATTTTCCAATTTAGGCTGGTTCTAATAATGAACATTCTTGTCCTACATTGTGGCTTTCCTTTTTCTTCTTTTTCTGTGTAATGATCTAGAGATGAGCAGTGAAGAGAGATGAAGCAGTTCCAGTTCTGTGTATTATTTCCAACTTGTCAGGTTTCCTCTTTTGTGGCCTCTCAGACATGAGTCTTTATTGTGACTTGTTGCTGATACCTGCTGATATTGGTGCTTGGTACCACACCCTTTTGGGGATATCCAGCACATTGTGGCCTCACCACATCTGGAAGATGGTTCAAATTAATCTGTGCTTAATATGTGTTGTCATTTTTTAATGACAACAAAGGTGTAATTTTCAAGTCTGTATGATGACATATGTGGAAACTTCTTGCAGGATTATATTTTTAATCTATCTTCCTTTTATTTTGTCTTTTCCTGTAACAAAATAGGGCTTCTTCCTGAAATGTTTTGATGCTGCTCAACATAGGACATTTAGTGAATTCTTCCTTGTCAGGCAGAACACTTAGCAAGTGTTGGAGGAAGAAAAATAAAAGCCTCATTATGACACGTCATCTTTTTCCCCAGCAGCATGTGCTGTATAAAGAAACTGGGAGGCAAATATTTAGATGACTTTATTCTACTCAAAGATACTTCTTAGAGGGAGATCATAGGTCTAGCAGCTGCCTCCATGTTCTGCTGGAGTGTCAGCAACCAGATGGAACCAGTCACAGTCTTTAGCTTTCATTGTAAAACTTATGTTGAAAGGCTTCCATATGCATATTTTGGTTGCTTCTAATATTACTTTTTAAGAACCAGAAAGACATTGATTCCTGGGATTTGGTTTGTGTGAGTTTTTTGTTTGTTGGGTTTTGGCTTTGGGTTTGCTTTTTTTTTTTTTTTTTTTTTTTTGGTTTGGTTTGGTTTTTTTAATAAAAAGAACACAGATTTTTGACTGATGAAGTGATGAAGTTGTGTATCTGCAGTTTGGTTTAAGCTCCTCTAATCTAATGCATTTATGCTGAGTTGTCATACTTGATTGAAAAAATGAAAACTGAATCGTCATTTGCATAACTCATGTATGTTACACAGCTTTTTGGATTTACTGTGAACTTATAGAAAGTATTGTTAGGGTTAACCCAAGCTTATATTAAAAAAAGAAAGACATCTGCCTTGTCTTCTAACTTCTAAAAAATATATTATTAGCCTGGATGTATTGTTAGTGGTGGTTCTTTGGGATCATGAAAGTAAAAGTTTTGAAGGGTTGAAATTGAAAAAAACAATTTGTTGAAAAGGTAATGGAAGAGCTGGAAAATGTTTCTTCTCTCCACAGTAATTGTTCTGATTTAATTGTATATGTAACTGTTCCAAACAGAGGGAAAATACCCAGGTCATAAACTGAGCTCTGTATTCATTTTCTTTGGAGCAAAGCCTCAAAGTCTCATTGTGACTTTGTCTTCATTGAGAAATATTGAGGGCTGGTAGAGATTGAACTGCCGAACAAAACAGAGGATACAGTGTGAGCATTTTGAAATTGACTTCAACCTAGCTCTCACGTGGCACCGTAGGCTGTGTGCACCTGTGGCTGGAGTGCATATTCAGTTTAACTTCAGCTGAAAGAGATCCAGTTCTCATGCTCCAAGTCAATAGTCATTATGCAGGGAAAACTGGGAAACATCACCTGAAACTCATCCACTGCTGACTGAGAACTTGCCTAGGTCATTGATCACTGGTTTTGACAATTTTTACTGGTAGTAAATGAGTGTGATCTAAAAATGAGATTTTTGGACAAGACTGAGATGGATATGCATATCCATTTCACTTTTCCTGTGGAATTTGGGATTCCTTTTTCAAAAGCATGAACAGTGTTTATAGCCCATCCTCATTTTCAGGTGTCTGTTTTTTAATGCAAAAGTTCCATGGTGGTCTTAATTTTAAATTAATTAGAATATGAGAAACCTTTTCTAGAATCTTGTGATCTATAATTAGCTTCTTGGATTGCAGAATGTTCTAAACTGCTGACTTCCAGAAGTTCGGCATATACAAAAATGTAGCTAGAAGGTGTTTGACAAAAAAGTTACATATGGATGCAGCAGTGACTTCAGTGAATTTGTATAGAATTGAAAAATTTTTTGGACAGCTACTTACAATGAAGAAAGTGTCCAATATAATTCTGGGTGATAAACAAAGCTTAATTCTTTTTAAGAATACACATAGTCGTGCACATGGTATGTATATATACATATATTTAAAAGTGAGAACACCTCTTTTGTCTTTTCTGAGGTAAAGGAAAGCTTCATTCAGTGCCTAGAGTAACAGGAAAAATTTCACTAGATTTAGAATGTCACATATGATTCAGGTCATGCCAGAGACTGAAGTCAGTGGGATGTGGTAAGTATGTTACTGGCCCAGGATCTAAGACTTCTCCAGACTCACATAAGACTTGTGTGGCAACTGTGGAAGCTTAGTTCAGATCCTTTGATTCTTGGTCCGGCCTTCAGCTTGCAGGAACATTCACTCTTCCTCTCTTCCTCTGTTCCTCAGCTTCCTGTACTAGGTTTTCTTGTGTGTTGAGCAGGAATAACAGGTTTGTAGGTCAAACACATGAACCACTGGTAGATTTAAATATTTCATCCCATATTCCATAAACTATTATGAGTGGAAGAAATTTGTAGAGAGCCCTTAAACATAAAATTATAAAAATGCGATAAAAATGTGTTCTTCATCTCTAATGCTCATTCTTCCTGTCACCTCCCAGCTTTGCTAGTACTGTCAATACATATCTCATGTGAGGCCTTGTGGAGAAATGTAAACTTTTAGAGCACTGAGACACACCAACTGTGAGCAACTTAATGATAAAAGAGCAATTGAAATACATTGCTGGAAAGCCAGGCTACATTTTTCAAGCATGTGTTTATAAACTCGTCGTTCTAAGCACAATGGCTGCATTATAAACCAGAGCTAGGGAATAGGCACAGCTCCCAAGCAGTCAGGAGTGCAGAAGGAATAACAGCTGAGTTTTGTTTCTCAGAGCAACTTGAGCAGGATGTGCTTTCAAGTATCTAAATATTTATGTAAACAGATGCACATTAAACCACTTAGAAATAAATAAAGTTTTCTGAAAATAGAACTCCATAGTGATGTCAGGGACTGTTTATCTTCAAGAACTGTGGGAATGGGATTGAATGTGCAAATATTTCATTGAAAAAAAGGCAGTAAAACTAAATCCAGATGTAATTTCTTCAGATTATATGACACAGGCCATTTTACTGTGCTGAATGTGTAGATGTACTAGCTGTTTTTTTCTAAAACTAGCCAACTTTACTTTCTTTCCTAGCTTCTTGTAATGTTAGGTGGCATTTACTTGTTGGTAGTATAGCCTTTGGGAGAGTGCTCCTACCTGCTTTTCTGCATGCTGAGACAGAGTTGGAGTTGTGTGTGCTCTGCCAGGCAAGGGCAGAGTATTGGCTGTGTCTTGCCTTCACAGTGCAAACACTCCAGGCCAGCACAGATTCTCTCCACTTACATTGCATGTCTGTAGGGAATTGTGTCTCTGCAGAAAGTCTCACAATTTGAAAGATGGTATAGCAGAGCCACAATTTAAGGTTGCTCTCTCTATGCTTTTGTGCATTTTTGGTTTGGTTGCTGGGGTCAACTTCACTGGTGGTGGTGATTTATTTTTTTAATGTCATTCTGCTTTTGGCAGCTTTGTGAAATTTTTCTTTTATAACTGAAAACATATACTAAATATTCTTCCCTTTTTTTGTTTGGTGCACCAACTCAGGTTGTTACTTTTTGTAATGAACTTTTCCAAATTCGAAACACTACCATGGAATTCTCTGTGATCTCATCTCCCCATGTCCTCTGAAAATGCAGCTCAACCTGGTTTTAGATTTCCTTAGAGCATTTATGAATGTTTTCAGATATATGGTTAAGATGTTTTATAAGTACATTGCCTTAGGAAATATAAAAATACCCATTTCAGACAAAATTTATACAGGAGGAGGAAGAACTGACTGGCACATGATCAGCACCTGACTGGAATGTGCCTGGCACCTGTGTGGCACAGCCCTTGTACCCAGGGACACTGAGCACTACCTGGCTCAGTCACCTGCCCTGCTCCATGTTCCCACCTGCTCTCCCTGAGCCTTGAGGCAGTGATCCCTTCTCCTTTGGACACTCCAGCCACCCTGCATCTGCAGAGTCTGGCAGCTGGTCTGCATCCCTGCCCCATGCCAGCCTATGGCATGGCTGCCAGAGGGATGCTGCTGGCAGCAGACAGCAACCCTTGATATGAAATGGCAATTTATAAATAATCACTCCTGGATTTAAATTACATTTTCTGTATTTGATTTCTTCTACTTGACAACATTAGTTCAGATTTTTGATAGGTTTCCATTCTATAACCTTGATTGCACTGTTAACCCTCTATGGCTTCTGGACCAGCTTGATGTGAAAGAAGCTTGTAAAAAGAACTTTCAAACAAACTGTTGTAAATTTGGGACACATTGACTTTAGGGGATATAATAGCCATCAAGATGTTTTAACAGATTTTCATTATCATTTTACATCATAAATGCTAGTCCTTATTCCATGTGTTCTTTCTGTGAGAACAGTGCAGCTGGTCAAATGATTAGAGTTTGTGGTTGGAAAAGGAAATTAGTTCAGCTCAGTCTTAATTTGAGATAGACAAAAGTGGGGTTTTTTTGTTTTTTGGTTTTTTTTTTTTTTTTGGTTCTGCATGTAGCACCATGTTTTTGAAACCTAGTGTTTCGATACCCTAGGTTTGCCCTTGCTTCCAGTAAATGTGGAGGTTCTGGCGCTGCAACCAAGTCAAAAAATTTGTATTCTCTGATTATGAAATTTTTGTAGTTCTTTGTTCCCAAAGAGCTTCATTTCATGAATGAGACAAACCAGACCCATAGCTCTTTTGGCCGGAACACTCATGGTCATAATGATAGACTATCCCTCCCCCCACGCCCTATCCCAATTTACATCTGCTGAATTTGTCTACAGTTAAAATATATCTCTGTTTTGGCACCCTGCTATGTAGGATTAAAGTCAACAGTCTGATTTTGACCACTTAGGCCTGATGAATCCAAAAAGTCAAAACTGCCATTACTTTAGATGCCAACCAAAAGTGTTGTTCACCTTTTCTACCTGAAACAATACCCTACACTGGGGACAGAATTTGTTTCCTAGACTCTTCCAATTTCTTTGAAATCTTTTTTATTTTCTTCTAGTATCTTACCTCTGTTGAAGATTGTTAAAAAGAGAAAAAACAAATCAATTAATAAAAATGAGGTATTTGTTCTGCCAATTTTGGTTTAGCCAAGTTACATACATACATAAGGAAGTTACATATTTTTTTTTTACAAGTGATCCTGATATTTTTTATTAAAATATTGATTCAGACTTTCCCTTAGGTACCTTAGGTATGTGTGAGTGGAAAAGGAGTTTCTCATCCTTTTCCACCTGTCTTCTGAATAACAAACCAAAAAAATTCCTTAATTTAGTTTTCTTTGTTGCACTTCCAAGAGCTACAAGTTTGTAAGGAATATATTTCTTCTGTTCTGGTCAAATCTGAAAAGTAGGAAAAGTGAAAACTTAAAATCCTTGTAATTTTTGTGTGCTCACTCCAACTGCTGCAAAATTAATGATATGGATGTGTGTGAATATACTTGAATTTTTCATGCTTAGAGGAACCTGTACAAGACATGAGGGAAAAATATTCCATAAGTGTTTTCTAGTTTTGTTTTCTCTACTCTTGTTGACAAGTCAAGATATGTGACACGGAAGGACACATTTAGTCTTTATTTGCAGCTATAAAATTCGGAGGGATTTAATACCTCTTGGAGAATAGAGCTGTATTCTTCGAATTTTTTCAATTTTCTGTGTTCCCTAATCAATGTCATCAGTTGAATGTTTTTTCTATAAGCACTCTTCAGGAAAAATAAGATCTTTAATGGATGCTTCTGTGAGAACATGTTGAAGAGGAGTGTATGAAAGAGGAATGAAAGAAAAGAATTTTTCCCCAAAATTGTCTTGGGAAACACAGTTTCTGTCCCCCATTATTATGAATGTGTTATATGTCCATGCAAGTGCACATTAACAATCAGAAGAATTAAATTAACATCATGAATTTTAGATACTTTTTTGAACATTTTTGAAGTTTGCTGTCTTATGTGAGTGATACAGTATCAAAAATCCAGAAAACTAATCTTCTGATCATACTCAATTTCCTATTAGCTTTAAGTCTCTGATCAAAATATTCTACAGTGTGTACTCACATGCCCTATTAGAGTGAGTGCAGCTACTTCATGTGTCATTGGAGTTTTTTTTGGATTACTTAGTGATTCATTATGGATGGTGTCTTAACAGATGATGTGTTCGTTATTGATCGTGCTGAGCCTTAAAGACACACACATGTTTTGTAGCACTGAGTTTTCTCAAGCGTAAAAATCTCAAATGATAACAACTCCCTGTTGTTATGAGTTAATTTGCTTCGTGGAGCTATATTTCAGTTTTTCCAAAATGCCCAGTATTCAGTAGTATAGTGTGCTTGGCTTAGTTGCTGCTGTTCTTGGCATGACTATGACTATCCTGCCTGCAACTCCTCACATATTGAGAGAGGACTCAATTGGCATAATCGTGGAAGTGTTGGTTGACTGAGACCTTTCAAGGTCATCCAGTCCAACTTCCTTCTCAAAGCATGAACATCAAATCAGTCATGGCTTTAGTTAGTTTTGGACTTAAGACTTGAAGGCCACATGCTGCAGCCTCCAGGCCATGTTAGAAGCTTGTTACTGGATCCTCTCCAAACCCCTCCTATTCTTCTTGGAGCAGGGGTTGTAGATGGATGAAGTTCTCCAGCTGCAGCCTCACCAGTGCTGCACAGGAGCAGAAAGTGTCTTCCCTTATCCTGCTGCCTGCGTTCCTCCTGCTGTAGCTCAGCTCTGCAGCTTCCCTCATTGTCATGGAAGTGCACTGTTGCCTCGTTTGTAGTTGGCATCTGTTGGAATGGCCAAGCTTCTTTTCAGCAGGTGCCAGTTCGGCCTGTGCTTCTGCCCTGGGAGCAGAGCTTTTCACCTCTTGTTGAACTCTCTTAAGTTTTCTGCTGGGCCAGGCCACAATTTTCACCACCTCCCTCTTATTTGAAGCTCCACCCTCTAATTTCTGTTAGTGTTTGAATTCCTGACAAAACTTCTGGGTTTGCAATATGCTGAATATTTGTGGCTTGTGAGAGTCAAACATTCTCTACCTAGTCACTACCTCGTTAGTGTTTCTGCTCTAGACAGAAAGTAACAGAAGTAGTATTTCAAGTTACCATCCAAATGACATGTTTTCATTGTTTAAACTCTCTTTAATGACATTTTGCTTGATACTAAAAGCATTTTGCAGACAGATTTCCACATGGATATGGTAATTGAAGATAATGCAGATAGTGATTAAGCTTGCTGCATGCAATAGTGGAGGCCTTGAGAAAAAAGTTTAGCAATGAGTTTGTCTCTG
Organism: Anomalospiza imberbis; assembly: GCF_031753505.1. Classification (NCBI taxonomy): domain Eukaryota; kingdom Metazoa; phylum Chordata; class Aves; order Passeriformes; family Viduidae; genus Anomalospiza; species Anomalospiza imberbis. The sequence continues at coordinate 94,669,830 of NC_089683.1, forward strand.
TTGCAAGCAGATTATAGGTGTTTTGTAAAGCTATGATCCTGGTTTGTGTTCATTAGCATTCATGAATGGTCATGTCATACTACTTTACAATGAGATTAAAATCCTCAGCTATTACTTGCTTGTTTTGAAAGTCACCTATTATGATGGCCAGATCATTCTGACACTGTTCATGGTAGCCTTAAAAAGATGACAAGAGTTTGAACCACCAAATCTTAAAAAATATTCATGCATTGTGAATAACATACATGAAAACACTACACAGAATTTCTTAATGTTCCATTTTGCATTCTTAAGAGTGCTGGTGTGACAATGTGCACAATGAACAATGCTCTAGGTTGTTGGCTTTGTTTGTTGTTGGAAGAGTCAGTAGGCAACATTCACGGCAAAGTATAAGGAATGTTAAAGTCAAGTTGGCCATTAAACTTTTAATGGTAATTCAGGAAACCAAAACCTAAAAGGTGTTCTGTAGTTGCATTGCCTTCCTCAAACCCTCCTTTCCCACTGTGTTGACATCTTTGCTTGTCTTCTGCTCAGTGTCATTCAGACCTGTCTGTGTCTGCCAATGAACCTGGCAGATGCACAGCTTTATCTTGTGGGGTTACCTGCCAAAATGCATACAAACATGGTGGGGGAATCAAATTTTTGAGTTTTGCTGGAGTCTTTGAATGTAGATAAAGGGACATCTAGGGAAGCATTTTTGAGAGATATTGCTTTTGCTGATTTTGTGTGCTATTTTAAGAGTGACCTTGGTGTGCCTGTCAGTGACTTAATTCTACGTCCATAACAAGAAGACTGTTTATCTGTTGTTTTAATTTATTCATAGAAATTTTGCCACACAGCTGATCTTGAGGTGGTGCTACAAGAAAAGATCTAAAGGCCTTTAGTAAAATCTTAATGCTGTCTTCTTCTGTTCCATTTATTTAGGGAAAATTGTGGAGTCATAAGTTTTCATAAAATGTATTCTTTCTGTGCTCTCCTTGATTAAGTTAATTTTGATGCTGTAGGGAGTCTCGTCCTGGGAAAAGGGGCTCCTTTCAGCTGAGTAAGGTGGTGCTGGAGCAGTCAGGTAATGCTGGCTCTGAGCGTTTTGCGTGTTAATTACTTGTTTCTGTCTTGTACACTTTTGTTATTAATATTGTTCCTGTTCATTTTCTTACCTCATTGCTGTTTCCAGTAAATTGTTTTTATCTCAACCCATGATCTTTACCTTTTGTGCCTCCAAATCTCTTTTGTGCTCTAATCACGTGGGGGATGGGAGTGGGAAAGGGAGGGAGTGAGCAAGTGACACATAGTTTCGAGGGTCTCAGTGCGAGCACTAAATTGGGGAGTACCATTCCTAAAGTACAACACAAAGGAAAGTAATCTTCATGTAGATTAAGGGTACATCATATGTGATAAATACAGCTATTTTCAGCTATGAAAATTCTTTTGAAAGGAAGAAAAAAAAAAAAAGCAGCTGATATTCTGTTGGACTGTAGTATTTATGGACATACCTGCTGATGCTCCAAGACTGCTGACAGGGAACTTGGACCATTATCCATCATTTCAGCCATATCATTTAAGTAGTGTATACTTAGAGGTCTTGGAATGCTTAAGAAAGGAAATTACAACACCTGAGTAAATTTTTGCATTCTGAGGATTTTGATGTTGTTTAGGTAGATTTAGAAAGCCCTATAATAATTTCTGTTTAAAGTCTTAGCTTGTGTACCTTAAATGAACTCCAGAACATTGTACTGCTGACTTCAGAGATGTGAAAACCTTTGTATTTGAAATTAATGAATTAAAAAAAAATGAAAGCCATGTCAAAATTCTGAATTGGTTTCTAAGAAACAGTTTGGGAAAAAATAATTTCTTATCAGTTTTTCTCTGCTTTCATTCACACTGCCAGATTCTTCTAGGTGCATTTATATGCTTCTATGTGTTGATCAAGTTTGCCTGTGGGTACTTTGTTTTTTCCCTTCACTTTCTGCCCTAATTTCTTATATAACCATGGGCTATGGAACTCTAGCCTGTTCATGTAAACCTGAAGGTGTCAGTATCACTATTGGATACCAAAGTGTTTAATCACAAGAGAAATTGATGGTAAATAATTTTTTTTTAAATGGGTGGAAATTTACTGCTCTATTCATTTTTATAGTTTCTTGAATCTAGCTTGAGTCACTGGGAACCAAGCCATGGATTCTTTGGTGTAGAGCCTTTGAGCAGCCTGTGTGTTACTGTGCTGAATCACAGCACCTGCACAAGCCTAAACAAACCATTTTTCTCAAGCCCCTGGAGATCCTAGACTTATGAATCGCAATTTTCTAGTCCAACCAATATAATTGTTATAAAAGCATAAAATGTTTTGAAACAGATAAATATTAATCTACTTGTGCCTGGTCTGAGCAAAATTAAATTACACCTGATTTTTGTGATTGATTCTATGAAGATTTACAAACGATGTTCTTGTGGTTTATGAAATATTTTGAATGTTGAATTGCTTTATGTGATTCACTTTTATTGTTATTTCCATATGCACAAACCCTGGGAGTTTTGTTATCCATTGCACTTCTATAAATCATTATGAATTACCAAAAAAAATGTTGCATAGGTCAGATTACATTTTTCCATAGTTTTATTAAAAATATATTTTGTGGAGATTTTTTTCTTATTTTCCCCTTTTGCTTCCCTGTGATATTTTTGTATAACTTTCATCACTATTACTTGACAGTTAACTAAAGTGAAGAAAGAAGGAGGAGACACAAGTTCTTTCTTTCAAACTGACTCATATTTCTTATGTGAGTTTGGGCAAATCACTTAACTGCTCCATGTCTGTTTCCACATCTGTACAGCAGGAGTAAATTTCCCATGGGCTTTATGAAAATTAATTAATCTTTGGAAAGTACCTAGAAATCCTGAAATAGAAGGGCCTGTTGATTCCAACATCTTATAAATTACATCATGATGGCATTGACTAATGGAAGACTTGGCTAAAGGAACGTGCTGCTTATTTGTCTATTTTTGTCAATAGCTGTAAGTGGTGTTAATATATGTTTCACAGGAATATATGATTATCACGAGCCTTCTACATTGTTCTCTATGGTTAAATAATGTCAACAGTAAAACTGACAAATGTTAGCCCTAGAAGACTTACATCATTGCTAAAAAGTTAATCTGCCAATAAATAACGTTTGGAGCAGGGCAAAAAGTCTGGACTTAAAAAAAGAACTGTTTTAAAAAAAGAAATTATAATATTTATTATCAAGGTAATAACTCTTGAAACACTTTGCTTACATTTTTTATCATTGTGGCTCTATTTTTTGTTCCTGACTTCTCTTGCTGATTATTACTCCATATTTAAACTTTCTCTTTTGGGCCATAAGAATAAAAAGGATTGGATATTTGCAAAGCAATGCTACAGCCATCTGGAGACCTGTGCTTTTGGCCTACTTCTGTCTTTTTCATGGTAATTGTACTACTTTTCCTGGTACAACTTGTGATCAATACAACTTCATATTGATGGTAATTATGATTTTAGATATTATTAGGAATAGCAATTAGTACAGCAAAGTGCTTTTCCAATTTTTTTTTGGGTGGACTTGGGAGGGATAGCTAAGTCTACACTGAGGAAGCCTCAGAAACAAGTAAGCAGGTTTTCATCATCTATGGTGTGACAAAGCAGCTGCCTTAGAGAGAGTCTTTGGTGTCCTTCTACATCCAGTCAACTGAGACTGTTGGTCTGACCCAGCCTTTGCTGAACAAGCAAGATTCTTCTGGTTCTGGAGACTTCTCTGAAGCTGTGAGGTAGAGCTGCAGTGTAATGCATTATCACCTGGGCATTGTTATGTGAGAATTACTCAGTTGCAAGAACTATCACCTAAGGCCCTATGAACATAAAGTAAAATATAGTTCTTGATGATCAGCAGTAGTCCACCAATACATAGCTGCGTAATTACATTAGGTTAGACCTCTCAAAAAGCCATTTTCCCCACACCCTTTTCTTCTTTATCCCCTTTGCAAAAGAGCTCTTGCCGAGCCCAAACTTAAAGCCTTTGGCAGGCAAAATTAGTCATCTCTTACTCTGTATAAAGTACCCTCCATGTGATGCACACATATAGAGGAAGTTTGGGTAATGGTTGGCTTGGCGAAGAGATTTTTTTGGATGGATAAAAATTCCCAAGGCCTCTGTTTATTTATATAGTTCTTGGAATAACGCTGTTTTCAAAAGGCTACTCGCCAGCTGCTGAGACAGCGTTCCAGCTAATATATTCCCAATGCAATCACCACACTTTGCTTTTCCCATCATAATATCCCCAAGGCTGTTCTTGGTTAAATCTCATGACTGGAATATAGGAGAGTTCACATTAAGTCAAGGCTCACAATGCCACAATGTTTCTTATTTTCTTTCTTTCCTTCTTTCTGCTTTTTTTTTCTCATTTTCTTCATTTCTTTTAACCAAGCCTCTTTAAATGAGAAAGTACCTGTTTCAGCTACTCTATATGTGAGGAGAATAAAGCTGCATATGAATGTTAAAAATAAGTGGGTCACTATGGTAGATATCAAAAAGTCTGTGTGAAGAGGTTACTTCTAGCAAGTAGATTAAATGTTCTGTTTCAGTGACTAAGATAAAAGCAGAGCCAGTGCTAAGGATTTCTGTGGTACAAATGGCCTTTTAACATTTCATTGTTCTTAGCAACCAAACCACTGAGGCAATGAGCCAGGACAACAAACTACACTTTTTCTGTTTGTTTTTATTTGACCTTTTTTTAAGTTGTAAAATTAAAGAGCAAGGCTTGTCTGTCTCATGGTCATAGTGCACAGAGAGCCCAAGGGACTTGAATTTATGAGATTTGAGTTTACGAGAATTTTTTTTATTAGGTGAACTACTATCTTTGAAGAAAATTCTTGCCCATTTCTATCCTTCCTATAACACTTCTTGTATTTTTCCCAGGCATGAAAAGAGAAGTAAATAATAACACCTAAACAAAACAGAACAATGACCCAAACAATTAGTTTAGATTCATGGTGGTGGTGCCTGTCTACCCTTGTGATGAAAGCAGAACTTAAGGTTCCTTAGGCAAAAGTAATTCATGTATGCTTTCACAGTCCAACTTGACACAGGAAAGATGGTTCTTGTATGCTGCTCTGGGGGCTGAACAATCTTGGACCGAGCTTTATGCATTTTTAGCAAAGGGTGAATACAGGCAGAGTCAGGCCCAGAAACCTGTCCTGCAATATAACTTCACCAAAGACACTTGAAGTATCTGCTGTTCTCCTGCCACTGCTTGACTGCACCAAGTAGCCAGTGAGACTGTTTTTGTTTTGGGATCTTTTTTCCCTACATAACTGCTTTTCTTGAATCTTTTATCCAGGGTAAAGCAACTTTTACCACTGATTTAGCTGATTTCTCTACATTAAGTGAGTATCACCAATGACTTTACTTGCTACAAAGAACATATCAAATTCTGTGTTTAACCCTTCCTTCACTCCAAACCCATATGTTTAGGCAGAAAGTAATTTAAAGTTTGGCCAGTTCATGTCAAAATCCATCCTTCATTTCCCTCCTTCATGGGACCTTTTGTGTTTATTGTTAGCCACAGCTCATCCTCACTGAGATGAAGCAGTGCCAAAGACATCTCCTGCTACCAGTGAAGTTTTTGTATTATGGGGAATTCTGTGACAAATACATTTCTAAGTCATTAATTCTAATAAGCCTTGACTGGGCTACTGGCTTGTTCTACTGCCCTGACTTGAAGCTTTTGGATGGAGAAATGCTGCAATATGAAAGAGGAAAATATATTTAGAAAATATGACAAGAACCTTTTGCCACCATGTTTTGCAGAAAAAATAAAATTGCTATAGAGTAAGTTATGGGAAGAGTGGCTAGTAGATAGCAAAGTACCATAAATTGAATCGAGCTCCCCCATTCAATACCCAGGGGGACTTGCAAACCCAGGCTTTGAGAAGTACTTGCAGGGGGGCTCCAGCTTCCATAGAGATCACTCTGAAAAGACAATTATTTGAATTATTATGTTTGTATTTTGAGAAAACAAGGATTGCTTGCTTATTGAGGGTCATTGTAAATATTGTTCATTCTCATCCCACTTTATTAAAATTTTGTTAGTTTAGAACTATTTATTGAACTCATCCTTTCTGAGAGGAGTCAAGTTTTCCGAGCATCCAGAGAAGTGAATTTGATTTTTCCCAAAAGGCTGGATATGTACCTCAGAATGCTGCAGTTTGCTTGTCACAGGCAGAGAGTTGCAAGGTCACTGTATATTAAAGGTCTTGGCAGCCTCTTTGCTGAGAGTCCCACTGTGCTTTATAGATGGCACTATTAGAAAGCCTGAATGTTTTTCCTGCTGTTTCATTAAGTACACATGGGAAAGCAATATTTCTGTGAAAATGAGCTCAGCTCATATGCACAGTCTGATTTGTGTTATCATCACTTACATCTTCTGTGCTGAGAGTTTTTATATTTACAAAATCTTTTATTTACAACATCACACTACATCTAGTATCTATACCATTGGATTGGAGGACAATAAAAATGTCCCATCTTCACTTGTAAAATACTCCTTGGCATACAGAAACCAAGGATTACATAAATTATTTTAGAGATTTTCAAAAATCAGAGATCATGGTAGAGTAAGGTAGATTTGGAAAAAAAACCACAGCACTAATCATTATGACTATGACTAATTTTTCCATCACTGAAAAAAATGTTGCCCTGTTACTCTGATTGATTTCTGAGCAGGAATGTATGTATCTGAGATTATATAAATGTTTATGTATATAGGTGTATGCTTAATGAAGTAGATATGGACACTAGCTGCTTGTGTATACATGATTTTCCCAATCAAAAGTGTAGTCTTTTTTTAACTTGTGCAGGTTATATTGATTCTTTTTTTCCTGAATGTATGGTAAAAATATAAACTCTCAGTATAAGATGTATGTAAATACTTCAGTAGCTCCTGTTCCTTTCCTCTGCATATTTAAGCTCATAAATACACCTAGCCTAAATCTTTCAGTATGAACAGCTGGTGGGGGAGGGAAGGGTCAGTCAGGCATAATATAGATAGATGTGATTATTTATTTAAAAGCTACTGGCTGGGCTACCTTAATAGCTAGGTTTGGTCAGTGCTATCTGGTTTCCACATGTGTTTCCTGTTTTTCTTCTAAATTCTATACTGCTCAGGGACCTTGGGAGTGCAAGTCCAGGATTTTCCTGAAGGGAAGGACTGCTTTGTTCATTACTGCCATGGGAATGTGTTAAATTTAAATATGTGTTGTACAGGTCTCAGCTGTGTTTCTCCAATGGCAGACACAAGCTCAGCTTATTGGAAATGTAAGAATGGGGAGAAAGCAAGTGGAATATTACTCTTTTTTTAGTGGGTATTAAGTAGAGGGAGGATGTGTGTGTGTGTGTGCATGTGCTATTTACTCCAGTCCTCCTTTTTTTCTGCCAAAGTCAGACTGAGCAAATTAAAAAAGTGACTTTGAAGTATGCAAACTAAATGAGCTCAGTTTTTTAGCCTAGCATAAACAATGTTAAATACATCAGTAGTCTCGAACACTCAGGAAGTGATAAAACATCCCAAACAGAAAACTTGGGAGCATTTCAAAAATGTGTTTATTTGCAATCTGTGACAAGGCACAATTGTATTTTTTTTCCTCCCTGGACAATAGAGTTTTAATTATAAGTGGTTCTGTCTCTTATTATGGTAATACACTGTTCACCCCTATAAATTGCTTGTTAAGAATTAAAGTTCTGACTGTCCAGCTAAGAGAAACAAGATACTAAGACCGTGGAGCCAGCTCATTATCAATGTATTTTTTCTAAAAGTTGCGTGAGCACTTTTAGTGGAATTATCACAGTAAAAAGTTTTCCTGTCTACTCTGTCACAAGGGACGGCTATAAATTACATTCCAGTATTAAGTACCCTAATACATACAAAAGAAGAAATTTCTGCAGTCCACTCCAGATCAGGTGAAAAAAATCAGTGTAATTTTTCTGAATTCCTTTTACAGTTTATAGGATATATGTTCTCCTGCAGAAGTAAGCACTGTAAAAAGCAATTGCTACAACATAATCTACATTGCATCTTAAAATATTAGCATGTTCAAAATTAACCACTTCATACTCTGTAGCTTCCAACCCTCTTGAGCAAAGCTCTCCTGCTTTTAGAGCATCTCAGAGTCACTGTTAGGGACTAGGATTAAGCAAAGCCCTAAAATTCTGTTTGTAGTCCTCAAATAATTAGCTAAGCTTTGACTAATTGATTTCATTGGCTTCTCCTGACTGCCTGAGGCAACAGAAGAAGAACTAACAGCCTCCGACCACACACTTTTTCCATGCCAACTCAAAATTGTTTTATTTCATCAAATTCTGTGGAAGAGTGTAGGTATGTTGATTTCCTGTCTCCCTGCCCTGTTTGTTAGCAACCTGTGCAATCAGTTCAGCTCCTTCCTTTTGAGACAACTGAAGACTGCCTTGGCACTGAAGTTCAGAAATTTACCTGATATCTGGACAGACGGGGAGGCTCTCTTGAGTTGATAGGACAGGTCTGCATGGAGACCTGGGTATTGCATTTTCCCAAAGTCAATCCTTCTCACCCAAGGCCTGGTGGTGTGTCCATGCGTGTGAGTAAGGGGTGGCCATGGTTTCGTCTCAGACTAGAGCTATGATTTTGATGCTGGAGTCTCTTTGTATTATCCAGGTGTCCTAGAGATGACAACGTGATGAAGTCATACTTGCATTAGTTAATTAAAGTCTTTAGGGAGGAGAGATGGAAACATTCTTAATCATATAATAAACATGTTTCTTTCTTGTTTAGATGATTGAGGAATACGTTGCCCAATTAGGGTTTAAGGAATCAAATTAAGGACTTAGGCAAGATCTAAACTAAAACCATATTTCAACATGTCAAGAACTGGTTTGGGAGTTCCCATTTGTCTTCTTAAAAGTATTCCAGAGAATAATTCTTATTAATTTTTAAGGAAACCACAATTTTTGGAGAAAAAAGACAATAAAATATCTATATGAGAGTATAGTTAATTATCCTTTCCACTCAGAAGATTTTGCAGAGGATGAAAACTACTTGAATATCCTTGTGTATGTTTCACCAAACTTCCTGGAAAAAAAATAAATAAAAGATATATTGCTAAGGTATGTGCCTTGGAAGATAAGAAGCAAAAGTGATCACCTTGGTAAAAGAGGGCAAAGGTAGAGAACACTGCTGTGAAAACAGGATTTTGCTCCTCAATTTTTAAAGAAGAAATAGAAGGCAGACATGCTGTAGGAAAATATTTTTTCAAAACCGTTAAACAGGTATATTTAATATTTTCAGATAAATATAGAACTGAACATCAAGATTAGGTGCTGTTGAGGCAGGAAAAGTTTTATGGCAAAGTATTACAAAACCTATGCGTTTGAAGAGAATTTGTGTTGTTTTCTAATGATGTGCCAGATTCAAAACACCAGGGAGAGGAAAACTCTACCATTACTCAGACAGGAGCCAAGAGCTCACCTAAGCTGCTACCGTAACTATGAAGTTATTGAGTTACCCACTATGGAGGAAATACTAGAAGTACTTATATGACTTGACCAGCTTTGCCAAATCATAGTATAAGCAACACAATCAGGGTGACAGAGGAAGTATTTTGGCAACTTTATGTTATGGTCTTGGTCAGAACTTTTCCACAGTGGTCTTGCTTCAGGTTACAGTAGAGATTTTTGTTCAAATCTCTGTGACCATGAGTGACTATGGAGTTTTGATACTTGTAAATTTTTCCTTCTAAAGAGAGCTAACTTTTTTCTCAAGTGGTGCCAAGTCAACTCTCTCTCTGCCACATTAGAAAGAGCTCTGCACCTAAGCCCATTCTGGGGCAGAATGCTGCTGCTGGCATGCAGTTACCCTCTCTACTATTAACACCTTGACTATGTCTAGCCCTCACAGAATTGCATTTTTTCTTGATAATTCCAAAAATGTATTGTAGTACCATGATTAGGAACATATATTAGAGGAGAGTATGTATATTTGTTCCTCTCCTCTGAGAAGAAATCTTGGCTTGGTACAGTCCACAGATAAAATATTCCCTTTTGAGATGTGAAGCTGCCCAGTTTCATTCCTGCCTGTGTTGGCTGAGAAGATTATTGTGGTTATTTTATCTCAAACTGAGATAGTAGTAGTTATGGTTTCATAGGAAAAGCTTCCTTTGTTCTAGAAAGGCATAAAGATTACTGGTCAAGTTATGTAACAGTTCATGATGTGTGTCACTATTCCTGTTTTTGGAATTGTCTATATTTCGGTGTTGTTGGTCAAAATTGCCCTTTTCTTGCCAATGTGTAAGAAAAGGTGCTAAGTCAGAATTTAATACACTTAAGCTACTGTGATATGCCACCAAAAGGACAAAAATACTGTATCTGAATGCATTTCATGTGAAGACTGAATTATTGACTCTTATGGTGGCTTAACATGAAGGGAAAAAGATTTTCCTGATGTCTGGTGGTACTATAGATATGGTTTTCATGAAATCTGAAAGTGATCCATATATAAAACTTTAAGCAAAAATTACTAAAACCGGTCATTTTTTGGTGTGTGGGTGTTGCTGTGTTACCACATAAACTGGGAGTTGTTGGCTCTTAGACGCTGCACCTGATTGCTGGTGTTATTCCTGGTTAGAGGAATGCAGCTACAGAAATTGTGTTGTGGGATTTTATGTTAATTGGGTCCTGTGAAACCAATTTGACAAATACTTGGACCTCAATTTTAATTTTGAAGTTGGTGCTCAAAAGTTCTGGCAGCACAAGATTTCACACTTTGTGTCACAGTTTAACAGAAAAAGTCTGCAAAGAATTTTTTTCCCTAAAATTCCAAATAAAAGGAAAGTGCATTTATCCATATCTTAGTTCTTCTAGAAACTCCTTGATCTTTTCTGTGGGCTTGCTTATACTCTAAAACTCTTTGCTATGAAACATTTTGGATTTTTTTTTGCTATAAGCTAGGTTAAAAATTCTGAAGTTATAGAAGTATAACTACAGTTTTTTACATTGGTGATTTAGGATTACTTCACCCATTTTACTGAATCTGTTTCAAAATTTCTTCAAGAGCAAACTTCCATAAATCAATGAATATTGATTTTTATTTTTACATTTTTCTTAATAAATACAGAAATAAAACCACAGAGTGATTTTTAAAATTGAAAATAGGGCACATATCTGAAAATTTATAGCCATTCTATCCATTCACAGGGTCAAAATAGGAAAGGAAGAGCTCTTCTCTTGATGCACTTAAGTGTTGTTAGCTTTTTCTGTGACCTTTTCCAAGGACTGGAATGCAGAATCAAGGGAGCTTTCAGTTAGCTCACAGTAAGTTAACATTCCTGATGAGGCCATGTAACTTATTTGTGTTATTATATGTATATATTTCCCTTGAATGAGGAAAATAATATTATAGTTTATTAATAGATATTAGATTAAAATTATAAGAATACCTCTTCTTTTGGGAGTCTCTTTTTTCACATTTTTTTCTATGTTGAATAACCAGCCAATAGTGTTCAAAGCAATTGTCTTACCAAAGGAAAGTAAACATCTTAGTGTTATCAGTAATGTGTATAATGATAATTGTAGAAGTCTTTTTGGAGAAAGACTTCCATCATAGATGACTGAGCTTAAACTGAATCCAGTGGGTTCAGTTGTTGAAGTCTCTCTGCATCCACTGAAGGTTTTCTGAAAACAATCTGGAAACTCAAGTTCATACACTAACAGAAAATATCCCTATACGAAACCCAATATCAACAACATAGTGCTATGTACATGGTGTTGAAGAGCAATGCCACCAAAGGTAGATACTACAGATAAATATGCTGAAATTCAACAGTGAAGGCTTTTGATGGAGTTGAATGACTACTCCAAATGCTTCTCATTTTCTTTAATTTGATCATTGCATTCATATCTTGGACTCCATTACTACCTGGTTTCTTATTTTTCTATGCTGATTTTATTTAGGGAGTTAGTGCTTTGGGAGCTCTTATAGCCTAATGAAGAACTGTAATGAGAAAAGAATAACATAAAACCTTTAGGGGATAATGCTGCCTCTGAGAATTTTCAGGTTAACCTAAAAGTTTTCCTCTAATAAATATGTTAGAACCCTATCAGGGTACTGCACTGTGTGTTTCTGATTAGGCAGTGCTGGCACCTCATTTATTTCTGCTGTATTTGTCATTAGCTTTGTTATAAAATATATTTAGTTGAGTAATTTTTTTCTTTTGTTTATTGTAATGGCAGTGCTCCAGGTACGTTTTTGAAACTCTTTAGAGATTGCATCTCTCTGTATAGCTTCTATTTTTCTCCTGAGAACTGGACAATTAATGCAATGTGTAGAATGAGTTGTTTTTTATGTTCAGACTATTAAGAAAAGTGTCCTTGCTTCCTTTTGGATTTTTTCCCTGTTTTAGCCCTGAAGTTCAATTACAAAAAGTTCAAGGACAGTTTTCAATGGAACAGATGATTTCTTGGCTTCTAAATTTCACCTTGAATGGAGAAAATTAGTCTGAACTCAGTCCTAGGCTAAAAAAAGAAAAAAATTTTTTGCATAGTTGAATTAAAATTTTAAAGCATTGAAGTCTGATCTGATTGTAGAAATGCAAAGGATATTCACATCCAAAGTTGTAGTTTTGTCAAAAGGAAGATCCCAGAATAGCAGAGTAAAAATGATAATGAGAAAAAAAACCTAAACAACCAAAGAAAAAAAAGAGAGAAAGGCCATGCTTCCAATAGAATGGAAACCATATTATAATATCCTGGAGTATCTGACAGAACCAGAGGACACAGCCTTAAGGGAAATATCCCCTTGGTGATATATTGCAGGAATTCCCTGCACCAAGGGAAATATAGGTTGGATATTAGGAAAAAGTTTTTTACAGGAAGGGTGATAGAGTACAAATGGTCTGCCCAGGGAGGTGGTGGAGTCACCATCCCTGGAGGTGTTTAAAAAAAAACTGGATGTGGCACTCGGTGCCATGTCTAGTTGAGGTGTTAGGGCTGGGTTGGACTTAATGATCTGGAAGGTCTCTTCCAACCTTGTGATTCTGTGGTCTGTGTTTGTGTTTGCAAAATATTCAAACAATATTCACATTTGATACAATCGTATCAGGGTGCATAAAATATGGTGGTGTGTATATATATGTGTGCATTTATATATACAGTTAAGAGCTATGTGTATGAAAATAAAAATAATTTTTAAAAATGTATGTAAAAGAAAAACTTTTCTTAATTAAACATGGTTAAGGCTTACTAATAAAGAAAAAAATCTTAAATTATCATAAGTTAGTCCTGTGCAATTGGTCACATTTTCACAATTCATTAGCAAGTAAAAGCCAAAACAATTTTTTTCCTTGTTTCTTTCTTTCAAGAATGTTTCTCTCCCAGAATCATTTTTTTTCCCATCAGAATTAACTCTGAAATTTCCTGTGGGAATAATGTGTCCATGAAATGCTTAACTTAATGGAAATGCAAAATATCCTTTGAGATGTTAACTTCATTTTACATATTGCATTCAAATGAAAAACAAAACTAAAATACCTTCAAAAGTGAAACTAAACCCCAGTAACTTCTAAATATTTTTCTCCAAAAAGTGTTGGAATTCTGGATGCTTGGCAAAGATTTATGATTATATATTTGAATTTTATCATGCTTAATTTATGTTTTCTTGTAAATTCTGTCGGTTCAAAGTTGCTTTATTTTTAAACAGTATTGGTAAATTCTGTGGTCTGCTTGTCCTTTTCTTGTAATAATTCTGCAGTAAACATTTAGATTGGTATTAATTAGGATTCTCTATAAAGATAAATATTTGTGGCAAATAATTTTCAGTGCATTCCTCTGAGGCCAATAGCTAATACTAGAAGCTGGTTTGGGAAACTTTATCTCCTGTAGATCTCAGAATAATGATTGAAAGAATGTCTGTACTTATTGTTTGTATTCTTCAGAAAGTCTTCATAAATAATACAGCTGCAGACTTGAAGTCCTTGGGAAGTGTAATCTGTTTGTATGTCCTAATGTGGAAGACTATGAAAAGGAATATGATAATACACTTCAGAAAGCAAAGTTACATAAGGAAGCTGAGGTGCTAAGAGTTGCTTCTAAGCTGTTGCTGGTACAGCTAATTCCATCATCATAATAATCACTTTGTATTGTGTTTAAAGTTCTTCCTGCCAGCTAAAAGTAGTCATTTCCAGATGTGATCAGATAGCTCTGCTGGGCCAGTGTGTTATGATTGTTGTATTTCTGTTGCTATGCATGTCTTACACACTGTCTCCTGGAGAGCTCTTGCAGGAGGTCCTTTAGAAAAAAACACAAGATGAGATAAATTTGGATTTTATTAATTTCTGTATTTCAGATTAAACCTTAGCATTGGTTTCACTGTCATGACATTAATTTTCCTTTAGTAAGTACTGATAAAATAAGAACTTCACTGAATTTCTGGACATTTTATAAAGATTCTTTATTTTCACACTCCTATGGTCTTGACTAACAGCTTAGAAAAATGGAAGTATGGTAATAAGTAAATTAGTCACAAAAGATTTGCAAGCTAAGTTTTGTCTGTTTCTGTAGTCTTGTAGCCTGCAATGGCTAAGCTACCTCAGTTTCTGCAGATAATTTCACACAGGAATGTGATGTCTGTACTGTGATACCAACAAGCCCTTGCCTCCCTACTTGGGCTACCAGTAGGAAGGTTGAGACAAAAGTTCTGTGCAAGTATTAAGGTGATGCCTCTGGATCCATAGCAAGATACTTAAGTCTTTCAGAGACCAATGCTAGGAAACAGCAATATCCTCTCATGATCTTCTAGCTTAATTTTTGTTGCAATACCCTTTTTCCTCACACATGGACACATGGAGTTTGTTCTTGCTGTCCTGGGGTTCAGTGCATTTCTGTTCACTGTGTAGTCATTCTGCAAGTGCCCAGGTGGGCTGCATGTTCTTTGCATCCTTCAGGCCTTCCTGTCCCAGTCTGAGTCTGGACTGGAGCCTGATACAAGTGCTTGCCTTGCATGTTCTGTGCATGCAGGATCAGTTAGAGCTGCAAATTCTGGTTTGTAACTCACACAAAGAACACATTTTAGGACTAATGGCAGGGGAAATTACGGGAGAACCAGAGGAATACGTGCCATTAATGTGGTCAAACTGTATGATTCTTATTCACAGTTAAATAGCCTTTAATTAGTTTGACCACAGCTTCAAGATCATTCCTCAAAGTCTCTTGGGTTCCTGAAAGCAAGTTTCCTTGAAAAGGAAGATTAGGACGGAAAATAGGGTAACTTTTAGAGCAGTTCTTGAGGTGAAGTTCACTCTCAGCCTGCGACAGCGTGCCTGCTAACTCCAGGCTGCTGTGGGGTGGGATCACTCCATGGGCTGAGCCACTCCGTGGTCTGTCCTGGACCTACTGCCTGAGGAAGTGTTCATCCTGACCTGTGCTGGGTGGTAGGTCCAAGAGACCCTTAAGCCTACTTGTACTGTAGCTCATTCCCATCCTGCAGTGAAATGGAGGAATTGTGTCAGAAGCATTGCTGGTTTTGGCACAGGAACAGCTCCTTGAGCTCCTGTCCACTGAGTTCTTTGTGGTATGAAGTATGTATTATGTAAAGTTCTTGGGGTTTAGGATGTGGCATGTAGGATTAACAGGGCTGGGCATTCCTAACCTAGAGCATTTTAAAGTATTTAAAGGTTGCTTTTTCCTAATTCATACTTTTTCAATAAAAACACAGTTATCAGATCAGAAACTCGGTTTCTTCTTTGTTTATTAATCCAGAAATAGACTGAAGACATAACTATGGTTTTATGAAGGAAACTTAAAATTAATCTCAGTATTATAAAGGAATTTACTTATTCTGTCTTATATTACTGTTCCACTTTTTATTGTGTTATGTCCAGGCCAAAACAATGCTGGAGGGTTGTTCTTCTTGATTATTTCTAAATCAGCAAAAAGTGATAAGTTTTTAACAATAAAAGCCATTAACTTTGAATTCCTCAAGACTGTGTGGCATATACTATAAGATTCTTTAACTCAGCAATAGAATTCTGAATTTATGTTAATTATCCCTCTTCTGGTTAGACAAAATGTCCTCATATAAGATGTTCCCTTAATGTGATGCACAGTATTTGAAATAATCAATGGTGCCATAAAATTATTGTGTAAACTTCTAATAACCAGTACAATTTTTTGGCTCTTCAGGAGAGCCTACCAGCTGTTATTAGGAATTGCTTTAGCCTGTCACCATGTGCATTAATTAGCAATAACTTCATGATGCACGAAATGTGGCATCCATGTTGTTGTAGTAAGATTCAGAATTAATTATTGGTTTTCTGGTGCTTTCATGCTTCCTACTGGCTACCACTACATTATAATCATAAAAACTAAAAGTTCTGGCAAGCATTCAGACTCTCAGGAGGTATGAAGTATTTTAGTCCTGAACAGTGACACTTCTGAGCCTTTGGCTCTGGGCTTGCCCAAGAGAATTAAACTATATGTAAGGATATGGATCTCCTATATTTCAAATATATCCTTTACAATTGTATTAGTAGTTCATGCTTAATATGTTATTTACAAGAATTTCTCAATATATTATTACATTTTCACTGTTTTCCAATTCAAATACTGTCAGAGAGAAAAATGATTTGATTTCATTTTTTATTATTTTTGAATGAGGATAGACTCCATAAACATGGGATTGTGAAGGAGGACAGACATACATTCTGTGAAATCTTGCAGATTAATTATTTCAGACAGCTCACTTGTCACTTTAATAGGTGTCTCAGTAAGGAAAAACCAAATTTTTCCTCTGGCTGCCCTGAGATAGGTAAGGAATAGAATAATTGATCCTATATGATGCAAATTTTTAAAAGGGTTTTTATAACAAAGGCATAAACCATCTGTAACTGCAGAACCAAGTATAAAAACTCAGTTCTTGTATAAACTCTGATGACCTACCCATAGTTGGTCTATTGCAGCAACTAGAAGGCAGAAAATAATGGCAGCAATAAAAATTACTACTCAAAAGAGAAAAAAAAAAAAAAACCAGTTCTTGGCAGCAAGTTTTCATAGGCAGCTTGCCAGTATCCTGATTCAGTGTTTATGGGAGCATCTTGAAATGACTCCCAAGTTAATGACTGTATCTTCCATCACTACAGTCTGATGTCTGAACATGAGGAGCAATAAACAATAGTTAATGATCTGGAAGCTGCTGGCAGTTACTCTATTAATTCTGGTTCTTATTTTCACTTACCAACAGCAAACTGTTCTGATCAGATGTTTATCTTTGAAAAACATGTGCAATGGAAAATTGCACCTCGGATTGCTATCCATTTTACAGTCTCTTTCACTAGGGCAGTTTTGCACACAATTAAATTATTTCATTTTGGTTTCATAGCTAGATGGTTTAGAGATTAAATAGACAGTGTTTTGTGTTTTGTTTTGGTTTTTTACTGAGAAACCCTAGGCACCTGAATATACTGTACTGTGGGGTTTCCATGTAAACTCAGTAGGGACACATGCCCAACAGTATCAAAAAGGCTTTTTTTGCCCAATACCATTGGCCCGGCCAAGCTGCTGGGGAGAGGCAATTAGTTTTTTAAGCAAAGCAGGCAGATGATAAATTGCCATAAGATTAATGATTTTTCATTTCAAATTGAGTGTGCATATATGATGTAAAGGGCTTCTGTGACATTAGCTGTAAACATAAAATCAGACTTTTGCTTTTTGTCCTTTTCATTTATTTGAAAATAAATGTAACTTTTTGCTGGATAATGTCAAATTGGGTTTTTTACAAGCATTTGCAGGCTCATACAGTATGTAATTGAATGCAGAGGTAAGAGCCATGTGATAGATTTCACAATCATGTGATAAATGTATTCAAAGTCAGCTCTGTATTATGTAATTCTAACACTGGAACCAAGCTTCTACAGGTCCCTTAGCAACTCCATAGGCTCATGTGTTTCTGCAATAGCGATTTTTTTTTTTTTTTTTTTTTTTTTAACATATGAACATTTTGTATCAGCTAGGGATATAGGACTGGAAGGATGCCTTCATTTGTCAAGCCCAGAACCTGGGTGTTAGAGGCATCATGTTAAGTAGCTCTTTCCGTGTATTTACAGTGCTGCATTTTAATATTTTTTTTTTTTCTTTCCTGCCTCCCTAAATGTAAAACCCTAAATTCTTCCTCAGAGAGCAAGAAAAAGCTTTCATTCCCTTAAACAAAAAATCTGCACCTTTTTCTAATATCCTTTTCATCAAAGAGAGAGAGCTCTTCATGTTGTCCTTTGTCTGCAAAATATCTGTTTGTAGGGTTTGCATTATTCTGGGTCTAATATTCTGCATAATTTGATTAAAAATTTCTGAAGGTCTCACATATCCAACTAAAAATCTCTTCTACTGAACAACCTTCATTTTGACTTATTTTACTAAAAGACTTGAGCTGCTGTCATGTATAGAGAAATACAAGAATACATTTTGTCTATATATTGCAGTGGTCTTTATATTCACATGGTGTCATAGAGAAGCTCTAGAAACCTTCATTTAGGATAATGTCTCAAATGAATCATTGTTATGTGCAATTTAGGCTTCTCCAGCTAAGACTGATGAAAATCTTTGTTGCATTAGGATATGTTAGCTTCTTATATGCTTTTGAGTTCTAAAACTATTTTCGGCCTTATTCTTTAATTACTCTCATTCCAGCTCATCTTAATAACTTCCCTTACTTCTCCTCAGAGAACTGTTACTATTTTTCTAGGTATATTAGGAGGAATTACATCTCTAATGATATGCTTCAAACACTGCTGGAGTAGTTGAAGAAATTGATAAGTAACATAGAGAAATTTAATTTTTTAATGTCCTAATTATTGGTTTTGCTTCTTTGAATAGCATTTCCTCAAATATGCATATCAGCTGCAATTTTCAACATCTTTTTCTGAGCTTGAGAACCCTCACAGGCATATTCCTTGTAAGCACAGCTAATAATCTCCCGGTCCATTTCCATTTCACAGTTTCAGAACTATATATCTAGTTCCACAAAAAAATACAGCCCATTTACAGGAAGCTTCCAAAGTAAGAAAATGGTTTTCATAACATTGGCTGCTGAATTTCAGGTGAACGTGCATTATTAAATTTTATTCAAACTGCAGTTTAGGAAACAAAAATAGAATTCCAATGGGAACAAATTTTAATCATTGTGTGTTGAGTCTGGATAAAAACTTACCATGTGTGATTTCATTGGAATACAACTATTTATTGTCATTGAATAAATGTAAATCTTGAGATGAAAGAAATTAATCGGGACCTTCACATGGATGAAAAATATTGTATTAGGAAAGGTCTCTTACAGGTACTCTAACAAAAAATGAAATTTATTTTTCAAGAATCAACAATTATAATTTCAGGTACAGAGGAATGTTCATGAAATCACGGCAGCTTGCTTGCAACAAAAACTTTCCCATTCTCCAGCTCTGCTCTGTGTTAGCCATAGGAGAAGTGGCAAGGTGCAGCCAGACATGCAGCTGAATTTAGGAGAGAACTCTCTCTAATGTTTGGCACATTCAAGTTAACTGTGATCACAGCAGTCTCACTTTCTCATACCTTGTGATTGAAACCAATAGGGCAGATATGCTATAGATGGTCTCCATGGCAGAAATACTGTGCTTTATAACTATAAATATATCCCAGTCTGAAATTTTGTTCTTTCATCTAACCTGCTTGTATCAACTTCATCTGTTTATGCTTTGGACTGTATTTGTCAGTGATCTCAAAGGCAAGTAGGAAACTGCACAGCTAACTGCCTGTCTCCTGTACTGCTGATTCCTGCATGAAATAAACATTTCTTATGAAATCTCTTTCCAGGAATAGACACAATCTTTTTACCATGAAAGAATTATGGTAAAGAGTATTCAAGACATCAGATTTTGCTATTCTGCTCGGGAGCTAAGGACATGCATTTGCACTTTCACCTGGTTTCACACCAGAGGTTATTTTCAGTTGGACCAGTTGGAAATAAGTCTAAGTAGGTATTTGGGGATTGGAGAAGAAGGAAGAAGAGGCAAGGGTGCCTGGATATGCTGCTGCTTTGTATTAACAACTCCAGGGACAGCTGATCTAGCCCTCATTACATGTATTTGAGTACATCTTTTATCTTTTTTATTGATGATTAGGTGCAGGATCCAAAGTTAGATACCCACATTAGGAAACATGAGTTGGTGTCCCACATGAAGAGATGGTTTTGTAATATAAATGCAGTAGAATTGCTCTTATTATGGTCAGAGGTTATATTTAACTTACATTAGTGACTTTTTCCTTAAGTACAATGGAAGGAAAAAAACAGATTTTTTTTTTTTATCCAGAGTAAATCTAGAGATTTTTCTATTTTTTTTATAGTCCAGAGTAATGATCACTCTGGCTAAGCCTCACTTGGATGCATCTGTGGGCAAAAAATGTGCACTCACTTTTCAAAACCAACAAGTTATGGACCATTGAAAGAAAAATCTATTTACATTTCTTGATACCTGGAAGCCATACATGGATGAAGGAACCATGGACAAATGTAGGCTAATGACATTCTACCCATTTCACAGAATGACTGTAGAAATGTCATCAAAATTAGACACTCAGATTTTTGAGGGATAGGTAGGTATATATCATCTGCTTGGATCTTCTGCCTAACACAGGTGAAACAAGCTCACATATTATCTGACACAAGCAGCCAAACCTTATTTGAAAATTGTGGTTGATGAACTATCTGCTGTGTGGTTCTAGATAGGTTTTTAAATAGCCATGTTATTGAAATGTGTCATTTGTTGGTTTTTGTTTGATTACTGGCTCTATTAGCCCTTTCTCTGCTGTCTGGAGAGCTGTGGACCATTAGAAATTTCTTCTTTGTTAGCCTTGTTACTGCTTTTGGGTTTTGGCTTGCAATTTTGACAGTGCCAGAATGTCCCCCATCTACCAGGCTACTTTATTGCTCTAAAACTCGGGAGGGATTCACCAGTCACCTCTGCATCCTTTGCTGAAAAGGAGCTTTTAGGAAAACCTCGATTACTGTTAATAAGAAGTATTTTAAACTTCTACAAGATTTGCTTAAGTTTGGCCTTAAATATCCCATTCAGTTTTAAAACAGAATAAGAAACTGTGCAAACTTTAAAGAGTATTTTTTTTGCATCAAATAATTTTCCCAGTGTATAATTATGCAATTATTTAGGTAATAAAGTTTTAAGCTGGCACACCCCTGTAACTTCCTTATACTTTTTCTATTAAAACAAAGTGCCCTTAAGCATTTCACTTTTGTTTTATATTCACTTCATTTCCCAGAATAACTAAGGCTTAGTCATTCTTTATAGTGTCATGCAGGTAGGAACATAGGCCTAGTTTACAATCACAAAGGTAGAGCCAGGCAGTACTTTGAGTCTGCTGTTGTAAGAGTAACAAGTTTTCAACAAAGTTCTCAACTTTCCGCTTTATGTAATAAGAGAGACCAAAAATTCAGTGTCAGAACATCCAAGATCAGAATTCTAGTTGTGCAAAGAAGTATTAAATCTCCTGACTTCAATAAAAAAGAAGGTTACACCAGCTAAGTATCAGGGTCTACATATTCAAGATAAACCCTTGTTTAAGCAAGCAGTACTACATCACCTAAGATGAAGGAAGGCTGAGACAGATTAATAGGGTCACACTGTTCTATATTTACCTGTTTTATGAGACCAGAATTTTCAAGCCTTATTTTTTGCAGGCAAAGCATGAGTACCAATGCAGAGCTTGCACTGGTGTTTATAAAAATTGCAGGAATGCCAGAGCAGGGCTTTGTTTCATGCAAGATACAAGTCAGCTTTCTAGTTTAATTTAGCTTTTTTCTTTAGACTGTGGTAACATTCTTTCAGGGTTCCCTCTTCCATCGCACAACTATCTTGAAGCTTATCTAGTACTGATCTATGTCGTTTAGGAAACATTGCTTTCATCTGGGAACTCATAATATTCAGTCAGTGTGTGCCATTCATAACTAAATAGCCTCTGCTCTTCATTGTTCTTTTTAATTAATGATTGTTGATTGGTTTGACTTGCTGCACATTGTTGCAAGGCATGATCAAAGAAAATCCATGATTAATCTGCTAAACTAGATGTCAGATTACTAAATTCCTCTGTGCTATTACAAAGATTTTTCTCCCTCAGTAAAGGCCTGTCAGTGGATGATGGCTTTGCTATACCTCTGACAGGTCAGTCCAAAGGTCAGACCCTGAAAACATGCATACATTAATGCAGTAAAGCGTGATGAGTCATTTATAGACAGTTCATAACTCCAAGCACTCTCTCCATGAATGCTAATCGGGCATCACTGAGAAAAAGATCATTTACTTTGATTGCTTTTGAATACGATGAAGAAATAGTTTATACCCTATCATGTTGTGAATACATGTAGGTTTTTCTCAGGTCACTAGTGGAATCAGTCAGTGTAGTAAGCCAGAGAATAGTGTTGTGATTGTCTTTTCATCAGCTGGAGTATCTCCCTTACTTCTGTGTAACCCCTTTAGACAGAACTTGATTGACTGTGAGAAGTACAGGACTTCAATTTAAAGTAATGAATAGTGAGCTGAAGCTCCAAACATTAACTTTTACAAATATCACTAGAATCACTGGTATTTATTAATCTAATCTTCCCCATTTATAAACTCATTCATAAAAGGTATCCCCCAAAAAATCCAACCCAAAATGCCCAGTAGCAGAAGACATGAGCACAGTAATGTGCACATAAATTGTTTTATTTATGGACCTTTGGTGCAGCTTTACTGGAAACCCTTAGCTGCTCCCTGTCTTCACAAGGACAGCTTGCAGACTGGATTTCAGCTGCCTCTGATCCTGTGGTGCAGCTGCTTTCATCTGCCTTGGCATGCCAGAAATCCTTCTTTTCCCTGTCTGCCACTTCATTAGCATCACTTCAGTGATGGCATTTAGCTCTTAGCCAGAAAGCAGAGAGCTTGAGTTTAAACATGGTCCTTCTGCTTAATAGCTCAAAGATGTTCATATGGATCTCCTATTTCCATCCTTTTTTTCATTGATAACATCTGCATCCCACTGCTGGAAGCTATTGGTTGAGATGAAGGGTTGCAATAATTTTCCCCAGTGACATAGATGGACTGGGCTTCTTTCTTCTGCTTTATGAAATGCTTCCTTATCTCCAGAAATAATACCTTTTTAGCAGAAGAAAAAAAATAGATGCATTTCAGGCTGGCCCATTGGGGCTTTCCATTTGTCTCATTTTGACCATGTATCAACAGAATGATTCTCTCTTTTGGCCTCCTCCTTAGTACAATGGCTTTCATGGTGCTGCCATCTGCTTTTGCTGGTAGATCTCTGCTACAAAACTTACTTCAACTAATTGTGCTTAAATTTAGAGTTGATTTTTAAAATATTTTTCTTTTTTTGTCACTTTAAAAAACCTTTTATTCTTTTGTTTTCTTTTTAATTTATATTTTTTTTTTGTTTGGCATGAATGCTTCTGTTTCATACTACTGTTGTTTCCAGCAATCAGGACAAGCAGTGATCTCAGATGTTTATAATTTAAGTGATCCCATGTGAGTAATCAAAGGCAGATATCAGTATTTTCAGAGTTCACCTGTGATGAACACCATATCTTTTGAGTTGGTTTGTGTTCAGTTAGGGAAATCTTTTACTGATTCTTCAGATAACTCAGTATTTGAAATGCCACAGTGTTCTTCTCTAACTGATTGTCCTATTAGTTCATCACATGTGGTCAGCAGATTAAATATAATTATTTCTCTTAAATGACCATAGTGTTGTTTAATCTTCAGCTTAAAGACCAAGGAAGAAAAATGTCTAGCTTAGGGTCTGTCAAGTTGCACTCCTCAGTTGTCTTTTAAACCACTACAGTAATTAATTTTTACTCCTATTTATTGAAGGATTTCTAGAAATGTTCATTTTGACAGCCTAATTAGCTTTCTGCCATGAATAAAAGATGTTTTCTAAAACCTTAGAGTAGGCAGTGGATTACTTAAGTGATAGGAATAGCATAAAACATATATGTCTTTTTCATACGGGAATGGATGGCTCTGGCTGTTATTGAAGGGACACCATCAAAAAAGTGAAAAAAGTTGCCACTGCTGTAATATTTTTAACTTATTGAAAAGTTATTTAATTACAGATGTTGTTTCTCGAGGCAATTGTTGATTCTCTGCTGGGAGAGCACAGTCCACGGTTGTGTTTGTTTTATATCCACAATAAAGAAGATTTAGCTCATTCTAAAATTGGGAAAAGAGCACTATCATCTCCTGACTTATATTTTTTAACAAGCCACAGTATTTCCACAGGCCACAGTACTTAAATGCTCCAAGGATAGTGTATGGTTTCCTGTAAATCTGCAAACTGAACTGAGGTCATTTTGCACCTGAACTTTTCCAGGCATGTCAGCAAATTGCTGTAGTTTCCTTAAGACAAAAGAAAAAGCAGAGCAGCTGAAAATAATTAATATTGAACTTGACACATCAAAAATGTCATTTGTCACTTGTGATTAAAGCCTTTATCTTTAGTTCTATTTTTATATTCATCATAGGTCTCCCCTAGCTATCATTAGGCTCCACATGGTTGGAGTTAGTCTGACCTTTGATCCATCAGCACAGACAAAGGGATCTGTTGCTGCTAAATTGGAGCCTCAGCTAGTCAGCAACAGTATAGATCAACAAATGTAAGCTTGGTTAATAACGATCAGCTAAGCCTCTCCATTTGGTTTTTAAGACCATGTGGTTAATGTAGATGCTGTTCTGCAAAAGAAAATTTAGATTCATAACAAAATTTAACAGTAGGAATTTACACTGTGGTAGTTCAATCTGATGTGAAAAGTAGAGATAGTTTAAGTGATCTATATATTTTTAGTATACTTCTACACTATTCAGTTGGCAAAAGAGCGAGTGATAGTTTTACAAACTTTCTGTTGTTTATCTCATTCCTCTGAAGCCTTCCAGCAGTTTGCTAACTGCCACAGATACTGTGGTTCCTTATTTTGTTAGAACAAGGAACTGAAATGTTTGAGACACCACTGTCCTACTCTACCATTGTCCTGCCACCACATTACCCTCTTTTATATCATTGTAAACCCATTCTGTCATACTGCATACAAACTGAAGAAATCCTTTCAAATATGAGAAATTAATCTTTTATTATTACATATGTCTTTTTTCTCAGCATAGGCCTGTGTAGCTGAAAGCAATATTTTTATGGGTGTGATCATAGGTGAGGTCTTTTCAGAAGCAAACCATTATTTAATTCACTGTTTAGTCACACAGAAAGGCTCACACAGCAGCAGTGAAGTCACACTGCATATTGATTAAAATAATTTCAGGATCTCAGTTAAAGACAGATGATGTGTTTTGTGCTACAGTTTTTTGTAAATGTGATGTGAAACTTTAGTTCCTGACCCTTTGTGCTTTCTGAATTTCTTTCCACAATAATAAAATCCTAAGCCAAACCCTAGTTTGGTCTCTGGTAAATAAAGCTCCCTTGTGAATAGAGTGAAGACTATTAGATTTGTAGTCCTATTAGTAAGTATTTTTGTGGTAACAACTTCATTATGCTAAGGTCATTAACACACTTTCTCTTTTATGGCAAGTGATTGTGGGTTAAAGTCATTATCTTAGGCATCTACATTTCGTTTATCAACATCTAATCACAAATAGCCTGCAGATTCTGGAAGCTGGAACAATAGCTATCTGAGGGTTGTTATCCAGGAGACCATTTCCCCACCCCTCCCACTGCCTTCAGCAAACACCTCCATGCCTGAAGCACTGTTTACTGTGGAAGGGTTGATGATTAAAACTAGGAATCTGAGCATTTAAAAATTGAAAGTACCACTGTGTTTCCTTGATGTGCAGAAGCATTGGTGCTGTTTCTTCAGCAGTTACCCCTGCATTGCTCACATAGCTTGCTGTTTGCTGTGAGCTGTCTCTCACTAAGGACTTTAGGCTGAATCATCCTGTCCTTTGGCTTTGACAATTAACTAATTTACTCTTGTTTTAGCTTAATTTTGGTAGATTGTAAATAGGTTTCAGTATCACATTTTCCTCACTGAAATTTCCAAACTTTCAGTGTCAAGTTTTTCAGTATCAAATTGGAACCTCACATCAAATTTTCTCATTTTTGTGAGTCTCTAATTCTCCTTGTTTAAAAGGGAGACATATAGCACTGACACAAGAACAACTGGAAAATATTTATTCCATGTGGCCTCTGGGTTGTTTGTTTGTTTGTTTGTGTATCTATGGCAACACCTTTGCCCTTTATTTATGTATTCAGTTCTTTGGGAATGTAGTTTTGGCCAAATAATTGCATAAATCAGTATTCTACAACCATTTCCTGTATCAAGCCAAATAACTTGGTAGGAATTGGCAAGGTCTAGTTTAATCTTCAGATATTCCAAAGCAGGCCAGTGAGAATTTAGAGAGAGTGTAAGCAATACAGGTTTCTGACACATCATAATAGTAGCAGCATTTTAAAACACTATTAGTATTTTTTTTTCAAAATCCTATAGGACTTCTGTAATTCATTTCAATAGACCAGACTCTTTCTGACTTACTTTTTTATTTTTTAAAATTTATTTTGACTTAGAGCTCGCTTTTCATAGCTTGGTCCCACAGCCCTCACCAAACCATAGGATTTCTTCAGTAATGGTTCTGCACTTTCATATATTACAATATGTGAAAGGTTCTCCTTCAGTGATGAAAATGCTGTACATCAGGATGGTGAACAAACTTAGGATTTCAATAACAGACCCTAATCCCACCCTGCTTCTTTCCCATGCTTCTGTTGTCCTGGTTTTCAGTTCATAGTTTTTATGTTTTTTAATGAAAAATCAGTAGTGGAAATAGCTATTTGACAAAATAGAATTTCTCACCACTCTGAAGTATTTGAGTTTTATTAATGGCATTTATAAAATCAAGTTATTTTTATAAATAACATTTCCTCTATGTACTTCACTCTTCTTCCCAAAAAAAAACTTTACAAAAAACAAAAAAAATCCCGGCTTCTTGTCACATTTACCTCTCCTGCTTTTTTGATAATTTAACGGTTTGTCCTTGTGATTGTTTCTACTCTCTGTGTAGTAGTGCCACAAAACACAGCTAACTCTCCATTTTGCCATTTACTTCAGATATATTTCCATAAAAGTGAAGGAAAATTCCAGTTCATACTTTGTCACTGTAGGTCTTAAGTCTATTGCAACAAACATAATTTTTAAATTAATCTTTAAAAAAATTTTAGGTGTTTTGCTCAGCCCGTTCCCTGCTTCTGTGAGATCAATGCTGACACCATTGAGACTACTGGAGACATAAGGTACAATCTGATATATTATTATTCTCTAGAAGGCAGTGTACTCTGTGTTTTCATTATTTTCTACTTAGCAAATAAGGAGTAAGGAAGTTATTAGGGAGAAAAAGACCCGAGTAAAACAAGTATGGAGATATGGTATAATTCCCATCCTTTCCACTTTTGCCCATGTTTGGCCTTATACAAAGACAATATTTGTGTTGTTTTCAGCTGTTAAAGCATGATTGCAAAAAATGTTATGCAGAGAATCATATCATAAACAGTAAAGCCATATAAGCAATTTGTTTTACAGTTTTCATCATATTCTTATTCAGGTACAATGAGAAGTCAAAAAGAACCTAAAAGTTGCCTTTCGTAAAACACCTCTTATATCTTCTCACTTCTCTCCTGGCCCTGAGTGCCAACAATGGGAAGAAAAGTTATATTTTCCAAACAATGAAATATGAAGGTTTCTCATAACCAGCAGAGTTTGTTTGAAGTCACATACGGTTACATTTCACAGATGTGAATGTCCTCGGCGCTTATTCAGCCTTTGGAAGTGTTGTTCCAGTTTCATACCAATAAAACTGTTCACTGCGCACTGGTGCTGTTTAAAATGAACATATTTCAGTTCAATTTGGTTTGTTCTCTTCTTACTGCAGAGTGACTGTCTCCATTTTGCACTCTTTACTCCTGAGAAGGGCGTTAATGTGCTGCTTTTGCCACTGGCGTTGCTAGTGAAATGCAATCTCTGCTTTCAGGGTAAAATTGCCAAAGTTATAAAACATTGAGCAGGCATGTCAGTCTGGAAATAGTTAAATAGGCCATTTACTGGGATATTTCATTGTGGGGGCAAGAATAAAGTGGTTTTCCAAGATGGTCAGTGGTAGCCTTCCCTGCAGCAGGACTGAGTGCCTGTGTTTTCAATGGTGGCTGGGGCTGCATCCATGAGGTGCATCCATGCTGCAGGGCAGGCCTTTGGAGATTGTTTCACACTGTGACTGGCCCTTTTAGGCACTATTTTAAATGTGCTGGGCTCAGTCATGCTGCTCCTCTGAGCACTCGGCTCACAAGGGTGCTCCCCAGCACCTTCTTACGTCCTGGAGCTCTGCCACTGACCTTAACCAGGCTTTTGGACATCTGAAGAGTGGCTCTAGCTTTCAGACTAGATCTACCTCTGGGTGTTGTTACTGACTACAGAGAGAAGGAAAATTTGAAGTGTACTGGGATGTTTTATGGCCTTAGCAATTTGTGCTGCATCTTCCAAAAAAAAAAAAAAAAAAAAAAAACCAAAAAAAAACAATAGAAGAAAAGTGATTGTATCCTACCATGTTCTTTTCAGAACAGGCTGAACCGAGCTTATGACTGAATAATGCCATGAATGAAAAACAAAACTCTACCTTCTCACCTCCTCCCTCCAGCTATTTCCTACATTTCTGCTTTGATGTTAATCTGTTTGGGGTTTGTTTGTTTGTTTTGGGGTTTTTTTTTTGTTTTTTTTTTTTAATTGCAAACAGTTTTGTTTGTTTTCATTACCAAATTACAAAACAAAACTCTAATTAAACAGTTTGTACAGAAAGCAATTAAAAGACAAAATGTTTTTTTCTTGCTACCTGGATATGTGTTGTCTGGCAAAAGAGCAGTTGCAATGTGTATTTGTGTAGGAAGTTAAATCTGGTGTCAGGCATTTGCAATGACAGATACAGTATGTTCCTATGGCAGTGGCAGTGCCATTAAGAGAAAGATTTTTCCATAAGGCTTTCAGTAGGATGGGGTTGCATTTTAAACCTCCTCAAAATACCAGGTACTAACTTTTTATGTTAAAAGTGGCTGAAAGCTCCTCAGGAAAACAGGAACAATTAGTCACAAATACTGTCTGTTATGAAGGGTTGAAAATGTTTAACTTACTGCCATATAAACTAACGCAAATCAGGACATTTTGGAGTCATGTTGTACTGACTCCTGAGGCCAAATACTCTACCAGTGTAAGAACAAGGCTTGCTCAGACCTCTGTGGTCCTGTTATGGGGCTTCACAGTTCCACAGAATCTTTTTGGTTGAGATTGACCCTGATTTCTCTGACAGGAAAAGTATCCTTTCTCTCTTGTACATGTGTTTGGGTGCAATATTCATCAAGGTTCACAGTTGTAAATGGAAGGTAAAAAGGGACAAGAAAGAAACTAACACCTCTTAGTGCTTCTCATGTGAAAATAAAACATATTGCTGTTTGTAGGGCTCTGTATTGCAGCAAGTCCTGACCTGAATGAACTGTGCTGGCATTGAAACACATGAGACTATCCAACTCTCTTCCAAACTGGGAATTGTAAATCTATCTTTTTTATAGGCCCTTTTTATATGGCAATCTCTCATCTGTACAAACAGTTTTGGAAGCAGAGCCTTCTTCCAGAGTTCCCAGATGTTAGTGAGGTAGCTGTTGTGGGGTTGGGTCCACATCAGCAAGTGTGCTGTGCACGGTAAACTTTGTCTTGTCAGCTTGTAGGGCAAATGAATTCCTAAACTCCCTGGAGAACCTGTGGAGAAAATGAAGAGACTGAACAGAATTAATAGGAATTAAATAAACAGCTGTAGAAACTGGCATTAGGAAAGTTTATGAATGTTTCTGCCTTTTCTGTTTCTTTGTATGGCTTTGGTACCTAATTCTATGCTACAGAGACAGCTCAGAGGAAGTCCATCACATGAAACTGATATATATATATTTTTTCTTCTTCTCTAAGGTCCATTTTATTTCTGTTGCAATTAAAGATCTTGCTCTTAATCTTGAGAAAACTTGGCCCAGATGAAATTTTGTTGCTTAAGCAAATTGTCCAGCATCTAGGAATGTGAAATGATTGTAATTACTTCTGCTGCTTAGGACTGGGAGAAAAAGCTGAAGATAGGGTAGAAAGAATGCATCTAGAGCATGGAGGGTGCATCCTCTCATAGTGAATTGAATTTTCTACCCTGAAACCTAATACTAAACTGTTTGTAATGTTAAATTAATCCATACTATACAAAGATTGATTAAAGGAGCTTGATTATAGGGAGCTTTGCTCCCTATAATATCTAGGCAGAACTCCCCAGAATTAATTTTTCATTTGAAGTGAGAATAAAAACAACTTTCCAAGGCACTAAGCAACAAACTGAGATACTACTGTTCATATCATGGCCAGATCAGAGAAGGAATCAAGTAAAAGTAATTCTTTCTTCTCTTAATTGGGAAAATCTTGCTATTTGTCACATCAATTTGATATTTTGGATGCACAGACATTATAAATTACAGCAGTTTCATATAAAGAAGAAGGGTACTATTTAGGATGGTGTAAATCATTGCCGTTTGAATAGAATTGGGATTTTTTTCCTCCTGGCTTGACAGTAAATTAGGGACAATAGAGATACTTGCCTTCAGGTCACTCTGCAAAGTAGCATTTATCTCAACAAGTTTGTCAGGCAGGATCTGTTGATTCATGATTTCAGACATAATGGAACAACAACACAAGAAAACAAACATACATATTAGGTGAAGGATAATTTTGCTGGGAATTGCAGAATAGACAAGGTAATATAGAAAGCAAAATGGTAAATGCCAAAGCTGAAGCCTGAAATTCAGAAAACAAGTAAACGTGCACTGTTCACATGGTAGTGTAGTGGTATCCAGCCATGTTATGTAGTTAACATCTACGGTCATATGAGGAATAGATGTCCCTGTGGAGCTTTTATTTGTTCTGATTTTTATTCCATTGTGCACTCACGATGTTTGTTAGGGAGCACAGATGAAAAGAAAATAAAGAAGAGGTTTCCTCAGGAAGTGACTTTTTCTTTGTCTTTTGTGGAGGTATCTGTCCATGTTTGTCCCACCTCTTCCCTCATTTTCATACTGTATACAATGAAGCATTGCTAGTTGTGATTGAGGGAGAAAAAGATTAGGGAATCAGAAATAGTGGAAGCACTGAGGATATTCTGGTTCGAGGCTGTATGGTCCTTTTAAATGGAATATGGGAGGGAAATCCTGACCTCACTGAGGTCAATGAGATTGAAAATCTATAGTCAGAACATGCTACTGTTTTCTGTTAACTAAGTAGTGTTTAAAAAATACTGAACAGCTAATCAGCTGGTAAAACAAGGGAGAAAGATGAAACTTTTTTAGTTCAGTGTTATTTTTTGTTGGCCTCATCAGAAGACAGGCCCTGGTAAAGTTAGACATGGTAACTATAGCCGTAAGATATATTTCCTTCTGCCTTTTGCTCACATTGATCTTCCTCAAAAAAGTAAGAGAAGGTTTATTTACCAAGATGTGATAAAGGTGTGAAGCAAATGCCATTGATTAAATTTAGTCTTTACTTTGTCCATACCTTCAGGAATCTGATCTTCCTGGGTGTGTGACATGTTCACTTGGAATAAGTTAGAATTTCAGTTTTTACAAAATTTGTGGAGATTGCCTATTGGAAGCACCCCAAAATATCTAAAAGTATATATAAATGATTCAGAGAGCTCCTCGCCTTACTTTCTCAGGATTGTCAGGTATGAAGGTGAAGCTGATTTAGAGGTGTATTATTTGGAGTCTGTCACTTGTTCTCATTAATTTTCATAATTGATGCCCTTAAAAATGAATCTCCTTTCTAGAAGGACATTGAAAACAGTTATTGAAATTCAGTTATATTCCTTTTGTTTTTTACCAAATAGAAAGAATCTTAACTTTTCGGCAGACTGAGTTTCTTCTGGTTAATCACAGTGTATGTCTTGTTTTTGCTATGAGTTTATCAATATTTCTAGATTATGCTTCCATGCCATGCTATTGAATACTCCATCTTGAGATTTTGCTTGTGTTAAAGTACATTTTAATTTCCTCTCTAGTTCTGATTTGTCCTTCATTTTTTTATTGCAGTTAAGTTCCCATGAAATTGTTTATTTTTTTTCATAGTTCAAAACACTGCCCTTTCCAGACAAAAGGAGTATGTTTATGACTTCAGCAGTGCATGATATACAATCAAATTATATACCACTCTTATTTATTGCAATAGAAGCCAATATACAATGACATAGTTCTTTCTCGATTAAAAAGTTACAGCTTTGTGTTTTCTGGAGAAAAAACAAATATTTCTGAAATCACGGTGTTCAGTAGCATTTATTGTTTTTCTTGGATAGAAAGTTATAAACATGTAGCTTGTGAATCAATAGCTAGAAATTTTACTTTCTGGTTTTTATTAAATCCTATGCTATTTGCTCCTGATTTAAGGCCCAGGAAAAACAATTGAAACTTGCATGCACCAACTTGCTGAATTACTGGACCAGTTTACCTTTGCTTTTGTAAAAAAAAGGATGATAAAGCAAAAAAAAGTGATTTAAGGAATTTTTGTATTCGGTTGTCACTTTGAACTCTTATAACCACAGAAAACTGTACTGCATCTCAAATAAAAAAAAAAAACAGCAAACATAATTTTCTTTTTTTTTTTGTGAGATTTTCTGAGATATGTTCAGAAAGGTTTAATTTTTATATGAAATTTTCTCGAAGAGTGTTTCGTAAAAACACTTTAGAAGTTTCTTGAAACTGACACAAAATTTTGTTTTAGTCACCTAAGTTAGATTACAACAAGTCAAACACTCTGGATGTTTCAGAAAAATGTGCTGATTGGTGAACCTATCAAGAACAGATTTACCTAAATGCTGTTCTCTCAAGATGATAGTAGTAAATGACTCCTTTGTAGGATGGCTATTTCAAAGAAAAAGTTATTACACTACATATATAATGATAATGAACTGTTAGAAAACTTCCTGCTCACTATAAATTTTGGATAAACAGTTAAACCCTAAGTTAGCTCCTCATGTCATGTTACCTGTTCTACACAGAAGTGTGTACAGGAAGAGTTTATGGGGTTTTTTGTAATTGTTTCAGTAACATAATTTTATAATCATATTCCTCCTGTTCTTCAGCTCTATGGGGATGCACGTGAGGTGGAAGGGTGGCTGTAAGTTACCCTATGGATGTACCCAAAACTCTGCATCTGAATTCTGACCCTGTCACTTGGGTCAGGCCATTGTGTAACCACTGTCTTTTACTTATTGAACATTTAGACATAGAGCTATCTCAATGTATAAACATTCTTTGTGAAAAAGAATATCCAGTTAAATATGTCTTAAAGATTCTGGGGACAGATTGGGGAGCATTTGAGAAGTGAATAAAACTCTCTTAAGATATTGACTATGTACCAATGATGCTGTTAGACAGACACTTTTTAGAAAATCGACAAGTGACTTGTGAAAATATAAAGAGGAAGTATAGAGAGAGCATTTTTCTGTCATTGCTGTAGAAGGAAGGGCAGAATTTCTCCTAGAAACCTGTCTTTCTCCAAGTATATATAACAACACTTGGTAGGTTTTGATTTTCTTACTTACAGTTCTTTCCGTTCTATTTGTTCTTGACGTAATAATTTATAAAATACAAGGAAAACCTGTTAAGGCCTTTATTTCAATTCCAGTTCTATTGCCGTACTTTCTGCTTCATGGAGAAGTACATCTGTTTTAGAACTGTGAAGAGTATAACAAAAAGTAGCCATTTTGCTTTAATATCTCTTTCCATTTTAGGGAGGAGTGTTAAAGGCAGAATATACTCTTAGAGGCAGATAAGAAACACAGTTTTCTTCCATTGGGGAGCGATTTGCAAATTTAGCCTCTAGACCCGGTGTGAGTGCAAATCTCTACTACTTGAACATATTGAGACCAGGTGTGACTCTGATCCTTCCTCTCTTGTGGGTCGTGCAAGTTTCTATTCACTGTTTGAACTTGCACAATGGCTGTCATCAAACTATTACTCCTCATTATTTAAGAGGCCAGTCGTTAAAAGGATTGAAAAACGTCAGATTTGTAGCTTGCCAGGCAATACAGATGAGTGGTAGCACTGTTATTATTTAGCACTAGTGAAATTTATGTGGCTGTTCTTGGAGATAACAATAAATAGCATTCTCTTTGTAGTGGCATGTGCTCTACATGATGTGGAGATTCTGCTTTCCTCTTTAAAGACAGCAACAGCCTTCAGGTAGCTCAGAAGGAGCTGTGTTAGGCATAGGGTGGGTTTTGGAGATATCAGTATAATAGAAACAAAGTCATTGGTGTCACAGACATTTTTTGTTAGGTGCAGGCAAAATAGTGAGTCTCTCTGACCAAGTATTTTATTAAAACACTGTGGGGGGAAAATTTTTGAACAATATATTTTTGTGCTGTGCTAGAGGAAAGCTCCAAAACTTTCCTTTTCCATCCCTCTTCAGAGGGTCAGGATTTGGTCAGGATTTAACATTTTTATTTTTTCTCAAATTTCCTGTATTAGACTTTCTGTATAGTAATTTAACAGTATTACATGAACATAGATTAGAGCTAGAAGCCATATAACAAAACACAGATACACCAGGACTAGATAAAGATATCTATCTCAGTTCTTATATGCATAATTTCACTGAAATTATTGTAATATATATATATATATATATATAATGTAATTTAAATACAAGGCAAAAATCAGTACAGTGCACCCTGCAGTATGCAAATTAATCCTCACAATTCTTTTCATATTAACTTCCTTCTGCCTGGCTGTTTCCTGTAGGGATCTAAATCTGATAAAGGCAAGGAACACATTAACAATATTTTCTGTATTCCTATCCAGGATAGGCTGTTCCATAATTGACAATGTTTTCCCATTTTCCAAAACACTTCTTAAAAATTAAAGGAACGTGTCTTTCTGAACAGCAGATAGATTAAAAAAATAAATATACTTTTACCTTGAAAGAAAAAATGTAATAGGAGCTTATGTCATAAGAACAAATCTTTGGTTGCTTTAGTACATCTATTTTAAATTTTGGTATTTTTGCCTAGTGTTTTAAAACTCTGACTTTAAAAAATTGTTAGTGAAATTCATTTACCTAATTATTATTATTATTTACCTGATTATTAATTATCATTAAACTCTTGCTTTTGAACAGTGTTTCCCTGAAGGAAAATCTTACAATAGAATTTTCCAGCTAAGCTTGGGAGGTTGTTTCTTGTTAACCCTCATGAAATGTTATGAAGTAATGTTGTTTGTGAGGAGGAGTTTGCTATTGGTAAATTCCTCTCTCAGTGATTTTTTTCTGTTTAGAAATGACAGAAGTTAGATTTTTTCCATCAAAAGTACATATCAAAATCCTTTGTTATTCATAAAAAGTAATTTCATGGACTTATATTCAATTTATATTTAAAAATAGCCACCACAATGGCTTGCAACTTCCGAGGTCTGAAAGTAGTTATTCCTTTTAAAATTTTTCACAGTTGTATCTCACACCTATTTAAAAATCACAGCCATTTTATTAAATGGAAATACCTTGTCAGTTTAGAGAGTTCATCAGCTAAAGAGACCTAACTTTTTAGAGTTTTGCTTTAGCTGCTTAACCACCAATATTTACCAAGGACACCTATTACTTTCTCCTGTCAGTCACTTGGGAGAGTCAGTACATGGAATGAAACAGGTCAAGGTGCAGATATGTGCTGCACATATGTTTGAAGGCCAGGTTCAGTGACAACCAGCACTCAGATTCAGTCCACAGCAGAATATGTCCTAGTGCTGGAAAAAGTTTTGTTGTCTTTTTCTTTTTATCCTTGTTTTGGAATGCTGCAAATAACTATTTGAGGTTTTTGCTATAGAGAATGGCAAAGTTTTGCTATTTAGGCATTAATTTCTTAGGTACAGGATGTTGCATGAAATTTCAGGTATTTAAACAATAGGGAAAAAAAACCCCAAGTAAGCCTCTCCTTGGTTTTGACTCTCATAGAAAATAAACCTGCAGGGACTGAACCTGATATCTGTGAATGTCATGCATTTAATTGTATTGTTCTCTTTTGCGGCTGTTTTTGAGAATTCAGAATCCTAAAGCAGGAAAGTCAAGGCTGTATATTATGTTAGCAACCAATAACTAAATTATCAGGCATAGCAGGTAGCACCAGACATGTCAGATACATGTGGCCCTTACTTCAGAGTCTCTCTTCATAATAAAACCTGTTTCAAAAATCCAATTCTTTTTGAAAGGGCATTCATTTTTGTTATCTTCTGTGATAATCATCTTCTCTTTCAGTATGCTGAGACAGAAAGCTTCCAAGTGAGACAAGAACTGTGTGAAGTAGGTAAATTCCAGATAATAGCTGGATCTCATTTGCATGAGAAATAAAATATTGTGAAGAGATTGACAAAATATATCACATAGCCAGAGACTGCAGTGCTTGAAGGTTATGTCCTCCATACTTATCCTTGTATTTTGAAGTAGCTAACTTTATCTCTGTCTAATACTAATTTTTTCTGATACTGCATTCAGATTTTGTGGAGTGGACTTGTTTCTCAGCAAGTTTTATGTGTTCAAAAGATTCAGTAGTTGTTTCAGAATCTGGGGAAAAATTATGGATTTTGACCTCAAGCATAACAGCACGTTCTGCACTATCCATAGACTCAGCGCCTCACAGTATCAAGCTCTTTAATGAGATGCCTTTGTGTCTTGGTATAACTTCTTACCAAATGGGACTATCCAGTGGGACAATGGATATCACTGCTGTCAGTCAGTGTGCTGTGACCACAGGTACTAAATATTATCCAGTTGAACATTTCAGCTTTGAAACCACATGATTTCTAATGCTTCAGGTAAAAGGTAGTTTCAGTAACAATCAGGGTGAGAGATCACTGCTATTCCATGGTCAGACTGCATCTCATTTAGCTTGTCAGTTCATCCAGAACAGGACATATGGAAAGAAAGAAAAACAATCAATACACATTCATAGTCCAGCTTATTTCCTTTCAGAAGGCTATATTTTACCATTTTTTGTATGCTATATCCCATAATTGAATTTATTACCTGTAATCAAAGCAATTAAATTGTGCTTGAATAAACAGAGGAAGAACCATTCTTATGTTCTCCTTCTTGGATTTACAATTTCAAAATTTTGGCAATATTTAAAAAAAAAAACTTGAACTCATTCTAAAGTTGTCCCATAAACAAAGAATATTTAATTGTTTCCTTGGATCTTCCCCTTTTAGAAAAAAATCTTTTTAAAAAGTTAAGGTTTGTAAAATGCGAAATGGCTGTAGCTGCTAGTTGGTAACTAGTATTTACATTCTCTCTATGCAGTACTAGCCTCATTTAGTGGGTCTTCTAACATAAGTAATACAGATCAAATGGCTTTCTGGCCTTTATTTGCTTTAATAACAACTTATACCAACTGTCACTGGAAGAATTTAAAAATGTCATGATGATCTATCTATTCACTGAATTGTTAATAATACTGAAGTCTTTAAAATGTTTCTGTCTATTTGGAATTCACATGTAGAACTCTGAGGAGCAGAGCCAGAGCCATTCATGCTTCTTCCCTGCAGCACATGTGCACCAGTTGCTTGGGATAAACTTTTGCTTGTTTTGAAGCTGTCTCTGTTCCCAAATAAATATTTATATTGGCAGTCACCCCATTTGTTTACCAGCCATTCACAGATTGAAGTGCATTTGAAGAATTAATTGCCTTACATAAAGATGCTGTTTATTCTTTGACAGCAGGTTTCTGCATTGCCCCACTAGATGGCATTTCTAAAAACAATTCCAGATGGAAACGTGCAATATATTTCTGTGTTCCCCAACAGCTTTAAAAATAGATGCCTCTGCATGTTTCACACTGATCTCTATGTGCACTTCTGAGCTGACCTGAGCTATAAACACTTTATAAATAAAGTATGCTGAAAGAGTAGGTATACATTTTCCCCCATTTCATACCAGTTTGCTTTCCTTTTTTTTTTTTTCTCAGCTACATTTAGAAAAAATTATGCTTATGTAGAATTAGAAATTTTTTAGATAAGAATATCTTGAAGGGTTTCCTAGTATTTTGGTTTGGTTTTGTTCATGTTTTATGAGAAAGTTGTAATCAGAAGCTATTCATTAATCAATCATCAGTTGAAAAAATGCAAATCTCATTTTAATGTACCTGAAGATTTGACTCTGTGGTATAAGTTAAAACATCTTATGTACAGAAGCATGATTTATTTGCTGAAGCTGGTGCATGGAAATGAAAGCTTTCCTATGGTGTGGAACAATAGAGGACCACTGCAGCCACAACTGTAGCCTGCAGGCTACAGGAGATGAGGAATCCTACTTCTGTTCCTCTTCCATGTACTCTGCACTAGTAGATACAAGACGTAGGAAGTCAGCCCTCTGCAGCTTATCTCATTATTAGATTGAGCAAAATCATTTTGACACATTTCCCACCTAGGTTTTAAACAGGCTGTAAAATCTCTGGCATTCTCAGCCAAAGCGATCATCTGTTAAAACATCATCACTTGTTAATGATTTCCTTAAATTTCCTGTTAAAAATAAGGTAATCTGAGAGTCAGCATTGGCATCCATGCTCATAGCTTGTGCCCATAAGGAATTCTTTAAGATGGATATCCTATTGAGTAAAACTATTAGCCCTGAAGTTTTTGTTCTTTGAATGCTAGATAAACTTTAATGTTTTTCCTACATAGCTACTCAACAGCGGTGACTGTTATTCATCAAAATGTTTCATGTCTCTTAACTACCATAGTAGTGTTCTAGAGACCTTTAATGGACATTGTCATAAAATGTGGAATATTTTCTCAGTGAAAGATAACTGTCCAAATTACAATATTGCCCAATAAGGCAGTAAGGTGCTGGCAGAGCTCAACTTCTCTGATGGAGTAAAGGAAAACTGAAAGGGCGTATGTTCTAACACGAACCAAAATCCTCCTCCTTCAGCAGCCCTGTAGTTAATGGAGTTAGAGATGTGTGAATGCTTCTCAACTAAGCCAAGATGAGAAAAACAGTGTTAAAACTCGTAGTGTGGTTTTCAGGCAACTTTCAATTCTGACATTTTATGAAAAAAGTGACATAAAATATAGCCTGTACTTTTCAATGAAGCTGAGTGAAAGTGAAGCATTCTTGAATTGCTTTTATAATAATAATATTGCAGTCATGAAACTCTTCTCTTTTAACTTGTTTGAGGCTAAAAGACCCTTAGCAGTCAAGCTGAGGAAATGGGAGACAAGGGGGGAGGACAGACAGACTGGTTCTCCCACTAAAGTTTTTTGGGCCAGGGATCTTTTGCTGCATGGCAGCACACTGGGACATAGGAAGATTTAAGCTGTCTCCATTTAAATTTTACTCGAAGAGTTTGCTGGGAGTAAGAGGGATCAGGGATCTCCATGTCAGACCTAGTCCATTTTGCTTTATAAAATAGCAAGAGGGGAAAAGAATATCAGGTATTGTTGGATATTTTTATGAGATTTGCCTTCTAGGTGTCTTTGGATTCACTGGCGGGAGGAAGAAACCTTCTTGGAAAACATACAGTGTCAACATTCAGTTGTGGATTGTTCTGTTACTCTATTGTGAGAGCTGTGTTGTTCTAAATAAACAGCCAGTAGATTTTGAGACAGTACTGTGAGTTTTTCTCCTAGTTAATTTCTAAAGTTTACTAGGTAGTTTATTTATATTCTGTAAATCTTTTCTGAAAATTAAATATGTGGTGAAATTACTAAATAACTTAGGATGTTCAAAGGTTTGATTTTTCTTTTGGTTTTGCTTGGTTTTGGAGTAGGGGGTGAGATATCCAGAAAGAGTTCCTGCTGTCCTCTTTATAAAATTTAATGAAATTGCTACTTGGGTCCTGATCACTTTTTACTTTTCTAAATATTCTTATTTGCAAATGAATAATTCTGGCATTACAGAGATAGTAAAATTTTATCTACAGAAGTCTGATTTTTTTTTTTTATCAGAACAGTTTCTTCATTTTGAATATGAGGTGCTTTTTAGAAAACTAGGAAGTTTTCACAGCCCCAGACATCACAAAGATTTAAGAGGTGATGTTAATTTTGTAAGCATCCACTGCTTTATGTATACCTGGTCTTGCCCCATGCCCTGCCATAAAAGAAAGATGCATGCAGTGTTACTTCCAAAGGACGAAATATTTTTCCCTTATCTTTCTAAGACTGTAAAAGCATCCCCTGAGATATTTTAAAGAAGATTACAGCTTGAACCACTGCAGACTTGAAATGCAGTTAACAAATGGCATGCTATCTGTTACAGGGGAGCTGGCTGTACGTGCTCTATCATTTGAGCCTCAAGCAAGTGGATCACTTTCATGGACTAGCTCCATGAATATACTCAGATCATGGGAATAAATAACTCAAGGTGTAAGAGACACAAAATCACACCTGGTGTTTTTTTACTACAACAAATATTAGACATTAAGTGGTAAAATAAAAGAATCATACACAGACTTCCCTTGCATCCTCAGTATTTGTTGAAAAAGCTGGAGAGGATATAATTATTTTTCTTGTTTTTCCATACTCAAAGCAGAAGATGGGGAGGGTGTAAATTCTGTTAGTCCATTATCATTAACTGCTGCTGCTGGTGATTTAAGAGAGGGTATTAATTAGATATTCACTCTAAGGCATCAAGAACAGAGGTCAGTGACTAGCACCCACTGAATGAACATTTTGAGTAAGTTACTTCACAGTACCCAGGAAGATTCATTTAAGAATTTCAGTGTTGCTCAATGGGGTTTATCCCATAGCCTGAGCAATAAACTGTCAGGGCTGATAGAATGGCTTTTGAGATTATTAAAAAAATCCTCAACAAAACAAACAAAAAACCCCACAAAAACAAACAAACAAACCCCAGAAGAGCAAACCAAAAGGAAATCTAAAATCTAAAAAAGAAAATCTAAAATAATGGAATGAACAGGATCTTTAATAGGCAAGTACTTCTATTCCCAGAAGGCTTTAAGGGCTAATTTGGGCTAGCTATCATTCTTTCATAGAACAGTCAGAAAAACCATTCCTGCTTTCTCATCAATACAACTTGAAATTTTAGCTATCATTTGTTCTCTTGGCTGTTTATCAGCATTGTGAAAGTACCACTCACATCCTCTTCCCTCTTCTGAGCCAGCATTCCTGATATGCTCTTAATAGCCCAGATGCCTCGACTGAATCCCAGGCAATTTGAAACCAGCTGAAAAACATACGTTCATTGCAGGGGGATTTGGATCAGACACAGCAACAAGAACATTGCAAATTAGGAATGATGTGGAAAAGTGGGTGTCATGGCAGAAATATGTGTGTGGGCTCTTGTGTAAAACCTGTTCACAATATGCTTGTGCTCTTTTTCCAACTATTATTTCTTTTTTAGCTGTTTGTTTGAAAAGAATGCACTTAAAAGTTTTAATATTGATTTGATGCAGATTTTCATAAAAAAGTAAACAGGGAGAATCTGTATAAAGATGTTTTTCCCTTATTCTGCAAAAGCAGAGAATTTGAAGGTGTGGAACAATTTGACTGAAGTACTCTTGAGAGACCCACAGGAATACCTTGCTTTTGAAAGAACAGCTGAAGTGCAGCACTGACCTTGTATCACTGGAGAAAGATGTATGCTGAACTGTTCAGTGCATGCTGGCGAGTGATTTCTTACACAACAAACAAATGTTGACCAAACAAATCTCTACTAATGTCACCAATGTGCTTTGGCCGCACTTTTCCTAAAATCATCCTAAAATCCCCCCCTTCCCATGCATTCTGTTTTCTCTTTTTTTCTGCAAGGACTTTCGAATGCCTCCATGTGCACTGAGAGTGCCAGGCACTCATTACTGGGAGACTCGCTGTCAAGACAATGAAGCTATGCAGGGCAGGATGGCGTTGTCACTATCTTCTTCAGAGTCTGCCTTCAATATGGGAAAAGTTCTTAAAACAGCTTCTACCGTGGCTTCTCTCATGTCATTGTGACCTTTTGTTTTTGTGCAACTGGAACTTCATTAGTTTGTTGCCCCGTGCACAATTTCCAATGGCTGCTTTGAAGACATGGTAATTATAGTAATAATTTCCAACTCATTTACTAGTCATTGACTATTTTCTTGCAAGGCAAAAGTGGAAATAAGAACTTGCCCAAACCACTCCTCATTGAACAGTAATGCCTTAAATCAAATCTCTATCTGGAAATTTTTTTCTCCAGTAAATTTTGCCAGAAGCCATCATTTTCCCAGGGTCTATGCTTGTAACTGCATAACGCAAACACTAATACTCTAGATAATTTCACATGTTAGTAATAGGGGAAGCATTTACCTATCAGAGGAGGAAAAAAATCTATTAGATAGAATACTTCATTTACTGAAAGCTAAATAAGCTGTTATTCTGTGCAAGTTTGCAGTTACTGTGCTTTTCCTTTAAGCTTGTGAACAAGCCTTTGGGCTGCACTGCTTATTTGGTCATCATAACCATCAGTAGCTTCACTGTAGAAACTCCAACAAGAACTCCCTGTTTTGGGGCTTGATTCTGCAAGGAGCTGAGTACCACCTGGAAAGTATTTTATGTCCTCAGTTTCTGGCTAAAGCAGTTTGAACCAACCTAGGCCTTTGGCCAAGATTTATCATGAGACATATAGGTATCTTTTTAAAAGGAGCCAAAGAGAGTCATGTGTGGACATAATTGGTAAATGCACAGTGCTGTCCATTTGCACATGCAAATTTGCTAACATAAATACAGACTGGAATGTGTATTCATTAGTTTATGCGCTCTTAGTACCTGCTTGAATTTAGCCCTTAGCGTTATTAGTTGCTCTGATTGAATGCTCTGTTTTGACTACATGTAAGCAAAAGATCTGAGTTCTGGTCCAGTTCTGGTGTTGTATTGCATGAATTACATGATGCTCTTTGAAGCCTGATTGAAGCCTACTTAGCTGAGCAATGCGCAAAAGAGAATTGTGCATGATCCATGGGATCATACTGATGATCAACATGATCCCAGCTGATCCATGGGATCCATGGGAAAGTAATAATTTGTCAGCCACCATTCCCTTCTGCTGTTGTGTGGGTCTGTGAATGAAAAGTCGATCTCTGTGTTTCCTGTGGCCACCCCTTTTGCAGATGATTGGTGTCTCAAGCTGCAGATAAGCTGAGCTTCAGCATTAGCGGATGGTCCACAGTGATTTACTTGAAAAGCTGAATGTGGTGGCATACTAGCTATTGAGTAATTTTTTCTCATATTTGTTCTCTTTGTTTCCTGCCGTTGCTCAAATGGGAACATTTGTCTTAATGGGATGGTAGAAAGTTATTCATGTGATG